>NC_090319.1:155428624-156154463 GCF_040869045.1 Eurosta solidaginis
ATTTATCTGAAGTGGTCCCTAATTGACCAAAAAAGTGTAATTAGTGGCATGCCTTATGTTATCCACATCCTATTCCTACTTAGATAGAGGAAGACATCCCTAAAGATGTGCACCACGACTCTCGGCGAAAAAAACCCTATGAGTTGGAGTCGATGCGTTTCCATCTTTTGCTGTCTTGGGAATTCCTGCCATGGATCCTTCCCATGTCTACTTGAAGCATATATTCCTGCACATTACAAATACAATAAAGGTTTTTGGTGTTATTTGTATGATATATCAGCATAAAAAACAATTTAGAATGTAAAACAACTCCCACAGTTCTGACAGCTTTTTACCTAAATTATTGCAGTGCTTGAAAGTTCCGGTGGAATATTAGTTTAGCCTAAATTTTCTCTTATTTAATTCACATTTAATTTTCTTTTACATTTTTTTTTTTTTGCTTTTCTCTACTATTCAATTTTCTCTCAGTTAATTCACATTTAATTTTCTTTTAAAAATTTTGTTCGCTTTTCTTTAATTTTTTTCACTTAGTTACACGTTTATTTTTCTTAAAATTCTAGTATTCTTGTGTAATAGTCAGGAACAAAGTTGATATACTTATCTTCCTGGGAAGGCGGCTAATATCTAATTATTTCCCTTTTGCTGCAGCTACTGGGGGTCCTCTTTCCTGCTCTTTGATCGTATGGGGTTGTCGCAATCGTTACGGGTTGGTGGTTGTTATTTATCGGTCGATTTAACACGAAATAATTTTTGATTGAACTCACGTTTCCTTGCAGCTACTTAAGGTGCTTTAACCACAACGATTTTATTTTCTAGTTTTACCCGATTACTCCCGCTCGGGTACCAATTAAGGTTTTGTTAAATTAGACCCTTCAAAAGATATTATTATTGGACACGAAGTCCAACTTTATTTTTCAACTATCAAAATAGAACTGATTTTACAATTATTTTTTATTATACTTTACAGCTAATTCTATATTTGTTTGTTTGTGAGGTCACGTTGAACATGCATGTGCTGGGAATATTTGCCAGGCAGCGTCATCATTTTTGTTAGCGCGTGTGGTGTAATTTATCCATGGGAGACAATCAAGTGGAATGTTCGCATTGTCACTTGATATTAGTGTGATGCAATAATTTCGCTGTTGCAATGTTTATTGTGTTAACTCATATATATATCGCTTTAGCCTATCAGGCATAATGGAACGCTTCTGATGACTGAAATTTTATTGGTTCTCTGTTCGGACCAAGAAAGATATCAACTAATTTCATATGCTGTGGAATGCTGTTTAGCAACATAGTTGCGGGCAAACTGGAACATATTGTCATCAAAGCCAAGATGCTTTAAAACGCTGCGAAATGGACAGCGTCGGACCACTTAATTGCAAATTATATTTGTTGAAAGCACTTCTTAGCAAAACTTCGTGAATGTGATGGCGACATGGAAGGTTTAACATTTAATTCTTGAAGTTTTTTCTAACAAACTGCTAGAACCTTTTAATACAGATTTTATGTGTTGAGAATTATCTTTAAAACTCCTCCAAGAGTTGGATATTGGAATTTTCCTTTTTTTCCAGTACCAGCTGTGAGGACAGGTATTCCAAGGAGATGCCCAATTCCATTTAACATGATCACTACGGGTAATTTGACATCTTTTTCCTTTCCTGTGAGCGATGGTAAAATTTTTCCACAGTATAGTAACTTTCTCAGCACAGTACACTTTAGAGCACTTTCTCAACTTTATATTTTGATTACGAAAATCCGGTTTTAATTTTGCAGCAGCTTCGGAGCGAAGTCGCTTATGGCAAAGCCGAAGGGATGTCTTATTAATCACAAATGTCATGACTGATTGCGTCAGCAGAAGCTATAAAATTTGTAATACGTTCCTTACACTTATCTAAAGTACCTACAAACAAGGGTAATAAAATGCGTTATTCCTCGTTTTCTCGTTGGTGGTATAATATTACATTCAGAAATTGGGTCAATATCTTCGCCGCTACAAGAAACGTTTATATCAGTAAGTTTTCTGCACTATGACGCAAATAATCTGCTGTCAAAAAACTTTGAAATTGTTCTTCGTTCTGCTCTTTTCCTTTTCAACTCCTGTTCAACTCCTTTTACACGCGCATATTTTCCACTTTTTTTCCAGTAATAACCGATCACCACCACAAGAGCCTTACGTTGACTCAATAAAAACCTTTTATCTTCTTCGGTTTTAAATCAATTTATAACAAGTGTTTTACGATACAGTGTGCCGTACTTCGCCAGAGTATTTTCCACCGCTCTAAACTTATTAATAATAATAATAATGGCTTCCCGCGATATACCCCGGAGAGATTAAGACCGAACTTCTCTTCCAATTTGCGTTGCCCTACTTTTAATTTTTCCTACAAGTGGGACGGGACCTACGTGAGAAGCTTCTCATGGCAGAAATACGTTCGGAGTCGTTGCCAATCCACTGCCGAGGGACAATCCCATCTCTGAAGAATTTTGAGGTTACTTTCCCCAGGAGTTGAATCTAGCACTACCACTCATTACACAGCCTGACAAAAAAAAAAATAATTTGCGTGCCTGGTAATGCGAAGCATGTTTTCATATGTATCTTAGCGTGCTCAATTCGAATCTGCCATCAGAATTTACATAACGGGTCATGGTTTGGCAAAAATCGCATTTTTAACGAAATCACCAATGATTTGTTTCTGTTTTTGAGGTTAGGTTAGTCATAAAAAACTTAAGCTGAACGTAAATGCGCTTATGTTTAATTGTTTGTTAATAGAAAAATCATAAGAAGTAAGTTATAATATGAAACAATGGACATTTTTTTCTAAAGCTGCAACATTTTTCTTTCTCGCTTAGAAAAAAATTTCAACTGAAAATCAAAAACACATTAAGCAACTCGCTAAATTTGTTTGGTTTGGTTTCAATTGAAATATTTTTCTAAGCGAGAAGAAAAATGTTGAAGCTTTAGAAAATTTTCCTTCATATATAACATATAAACCTAAAACATTCTGTAACAACGTGAATACCATATCTCTTGAAAATTATAAAAAAAAACCCCAATATTGGCATTTTTAAAGATAATATGTCACTACTGAAGTAGTCTGTTTAAGTCTTTGGAAATTTAATATCTACATGAAAATTAATAATTTGAGGGGTAGGTACTGTTTGCAAAATAAAAATTCTAAAGTCCAATCTAATATACATATTCCAAATGTGTTGAGTTATTATAATTTGTAAGATATTTTTTTTTATTACTCAATTATTTCTTCAAACTGGCTCTAGGTCAATAAATTAAACAAGTTGTTGTTGTTTCAATATATTTCGATCTCCAACGGAGATCGTCATCGGGGACTACAATAATAAATAAATAAACACTTTATTTTACACAATTTATCACAGGCAAATGTATATATATGTATGCATAAACATATTAGCATTACTGCAAACATACATACATGAGTTCAGATGTTAGGTGGACAGCGCCTAATCAGTTCGAGATGCTGTTGTTGAACTGATTTTCTCGAGTCAAGTAAGTGGCGGTAGATGTGTGCACACATTTCAGAGTCTTTCTTGTAGTTCAATCTTTTGTTCTCGTCCGTGTCTATTAGGTGGAGCATCTCCAAAGTAAAGCGTTTGTTGTAATGCTGTTCTTGCTGTAGTATGCTCACAGCGTCAATGTCTGGTTTATGTCCGCTCTCCGCACAGTGGGCCGCAAATGCTGTTTTATGTGTATTGCTTGACTGTAAATATTTGAAGTCGGATCGGTGCCCTGCTATTCTTGTTTTTAACTTATTTTTCGTTGTGCCAACATATTCTTTCGTAAAAATGTTATCTCCGTCTCCTGCACATGGTATCTTGTATACAATATTGTTTTGCTCCATCGTTTCTAATTTACTTTTCATATTCTTGAAAAATATTTGGTTTGTGTACGCCGGTTTGTGTGCTATTCCGATTCTTTCCTTATCATAAATATTTGAGGATTGCAATCTTTCGGAAAAGCCAGGTATATATATAATAGATTTATATGTGATCAGTTTTTTACCTTCGATTTTTGATTTGGTACCCTTATGATGCGTGTTTACCAACCTACGTATTACACCGGACGGGAAATCGTTCATCTTGAGAATGTGCTCGATACGTTTTTTATTCTCAGGGTGAAAAACTGAATCACTAGTATCTAAAACTCGCCGGATAAAATTTTTCGCCGTATTAAAAATCATATTTTTCGGATGTTTAGATAAATAATTTTTAATACGTCCTGAAGATGTAGGCTTTTGGTACCAATCTACTTTAATTTTATTGCTTATTTTACATACCAAGGAATCTAAAAATGGTAATTGGCCATCTTTTTCCAACTCCATCTTGAATTGTATGTCTTTGTGGTATGAATTTAGCAAATCTAAGGTTTCGTCCAGTTTATCCTCCTTTACTAATGCAAACACATCGTCCACGTTTTTGCTAAGTAGTCTCGTATTGTTTACTACTTTTCCTAAAATGTCTTCCATTACAATGTCGGCGACAATCGGTGATGCCGGAGATCCCATTGGAAGACTCTTTAATTGCGTATATATTCGTTCCTCGTACTTAAAATATCTATTTTCACAAATACAAAACGTCAATATTTCCATAAAAGATTTTTTGGGAAAACCGTATATTGTTTAATCTCCTCCCATTTCGCCCGAATTGTCTGTATAGCAAAGTCTGTTGGTATACTTGGAAATAGTGATATAACATCAAACGATACAAAACGCTCATCATCACATATATAGTTGTCATTGACTTTGTCCTTAAATTCTATTGCACTTTCAACATTGAACACCGATTTCATCGTCAAGTTTTTTAAAATATTAGTCAAGTACTTACATAAATTATAGGATGGAGCATTTATAATGGAACAAATGGGTCTTAATGGCATATTTTCCTTGTGAAATTTTGGCAAACCATACATTCGGGGTGGAATAGCTGTGTGCGTGGTCATTTTATATTTTTCTCTTTTTGTTATAAAACCTAATTTATGTAATTTTTCTGCTAATTGGTTGTTTTTGGTCTGTAATCTTAGTGTCGGATCTTGGCGTAAAATTCAATATATTGACATATCATTCAATATGTTGTCCATTCTTAACCTATAATCTGTTTTCTCCTTAGCGACGGTCACGTTTCCCTTGCCTGCATTTAAAACTATAATTTCTTTATTTTTGTTCAGAAATCTTCGCGTTCGCTCCACTGTATCTTTGATGGCCATATCTGTTTTGTCACCTCTTCGCTTGGTCATCGACTCTTTTATAAGCAATGATATTTTCGTTCTCGCGGATTCCTGTTCTTCTTTGTTCTCTACGCTCTGTACCAATTCCTCACCATCCGCAATGCATTTAAAGAGCGGGAATTCTTCTTTTGTTATTGGTAAACCAAACTTTGGCCCTTTTGCTAGCAGCGCCTCCACATCAGGTGGGAATTCCGTATTTGTTTTGTTTACCAACCAATGCTTGTTTTTGTTGGTTCCTAATATTTGTGCATTTCTCTCGTCTCGCAGTTTTTCAAACTTTAATTTTTGTGTGTTTTTACATTTTGTAGCTTTTTTGCGTGTAAGCCGCTGTTCGCTTTCAAATAAAGCTGTGACGTCATCCTTTTCCATATTGTAACAATTTTACTTGCAATCGTCTTATTTGCCCTTTTTCTGCTGAGTTCGAATCAGTAAACTGTTGAATAAATAACTCCAATATGTAATAATGCAAAATGGCCTTTATTAAAGTACTTAACAATAACACTCAAACTGTGCAACGAATAGCTTGCTTAATAACCAAACTGATTGATAGCTCAAATGAAACTCTACTATTCAAAATAATACTGCTCTTGCTCGCTAGATAGCGTCTTAATCGAAATCTCAAATCAAACTGAATTCCAGCGCCTCTACAAGTGCCGCCTTTTATACTCTTTGATTTCAACCTTCGCAGTTTCTAGGCACTTCCAGAGTCTACTAGTCCAGCAGCTCTCAAACTTCTCAGCTGTAACTACAATTGCACAATTTTATAGTTTTTTTCATTGCATACTTATAGGAGTATCTCAGATTTATGCATGTGTTTGTTCATTGACTCTCCGCTGCTCGTACACGTACATGGTACATATGTGTAGACGCAATTATTGTTTCGTTTATGTAGATACATAATGATAGATCTATGGATGTGAATTCACGTCACTGCTTAGCATCGGCTTAGAGATGGCAGCACTCTTTAGTTTTGCTAATATTCGTAACACTTCCCTCCACCTAAGTCTGATCGTCACGATTAGACAAATCTCCCGATCTAAACGTTGGCAGCCTTTCCAAATGGACCACTTTCATTTTGGTTCGTGGTTTGCCGATGGTTTGTATGCGGTACACTACATCGTGGATCCGTTTTACAACTTTTTATGGGCCTTCCCAATTACACTGCAATTTCGGGGACAAACCTTTTTTACGTTGTGGGTTGTATAACAGCACCAAATCTCCTTCCCGAAAGCCTTCTGAATTAATTGCTTTATCGCATCTGGCTTTCATCTTGTCACTTATAATCTCTGTTCGTTGCCTTATCAGATCATGTATTTCTCTTAGCTCTTCTTCCAAATCACTAGTGGATTTCCTGACATTTCTCTCCTCATTGGCATCAATCCCAAACTTCAAATCAGCTGGCAGTCTAAGGTCATTGCAAAAAATTACTTTTGCAGGAGTTTGGCCCGTTCCCTCATGCACTGCTCATCGGTAAGCCATCAAGAATAATGGTATGCGGGTATCCCACTCTTTATGGTACTTGTCTACTACTTTCCTTAAGTGCTCCTCCAATGTTCTATTGAATCGTTCTACCATACCATCGGATTGAGGATGCAATGCAGTTGTTCGTGTTTTTCCAATGCCCAATGACTTACACATTTCCTGGAACACAGCTGATTCGAAATTCCTGCCTTGGTCAGAATGTAACTCCATAACTCATACCTTGCAACCCAATTGTTTACAAACACTTCTGCTACCGTTTCCGCTTCTTGATTTGGGATTGGGTATACCTCTGGGCATTTGCTGAAATAATCCATAACTACCAGTACATATTTGTTTCCGCCGTTGCTAGTAGGAAATGGACCGGCGACATCCATAGCGATCCTTTCAAATGGCGCACCTGAGTTATATTGCTTCATCTGGCCATTACTTCGGGTTCTGGGCCCTTTCGCTCTGCTGCAAACCTCGCAGTTCGCAATCCATTCAGTGACCGACTGACGGCAACCAACCCAATAAAATCTCTGTTTAATCTTCTCGAGCGTCTTCGTGATTCCAAGATGACCTCCGCTTGGACCATTATGCAGCTCGCTGAGCACGTCAGGAATCCTCTTTCTGGGAACAACTATCATTTTCTTCTTGCATTTACCATCCTCACTCTCCCATACTCGATGAAGGCAACCGGATATCAATTCTAAACTGTTCCACTGTGCCCTATATGACTTCGAAATGGGACTCTCTGCTGACATCTCTTCTCTGTTTGGTCTTTCGTTTCGTTCGAGCCCTTGCATAACACGTGACAGATCTGTATCTTCTCGCTGACACTTTCTTAGCTGTTCCTTGTCTCATTCATCTGTACATGTTATAGTCATTAGCGGGACATCTATAATGTCTTCTTTAGCCTCGGCTTTTAAACAGTGCTTGCATTCCAAACTACATGGTCTTCGTGACATTGCATCGGCATTTCCATGGGTACTACGTTTTCAATGCTCAATAAAAAAGTCATAGCTTTGTAGTCGCTCAATCCCCAGTGCCAATTGTCCTTCCGGATTACGGAACTGCACAAGCCATTTTAAAGCTGCGTGATCTGTCCTAACACGGAATCGCTGGCCGTAGAGGTATTTGTGAAAATGTTTAATGCACTCTACCAATGCCAACAGCTCTCTCCGCGTAACGCAGTAGTTCCTCTCTGGTTTTCCAATCGAACGGCTGTAATATGCAACTACCTTCTCCTGTCCATCGACCAGTTGTGATATAACGCCTCCTATAGCATATCCACTCGCATCTGTATCTAGAATAAATGTTTCTCCTGGAATCGGATGTGCTAACGTTGGGGCAGTGCACAAACGCTCCTTCAATGTTTGGAAAGCCACTTCTTGCTCCTTCTTCCATTCAAAAGCTTTATTTTTTCTTGTAAGCTCATGGAGGCTATGGGCTACGCTGGAAAAATTTGGTACAAATCGGCGGTAATATGTCCACAGCCCAAGGAAACTTCTTAATTCATGTAGGTTCTGTGGTCTTGGCCAATCCTTTACAACTCTCTATCTTTTCGTTCTCAGTGCAGATGCCCTCTGTCGTTACCTTGTGACTCAAATAATTTACTTCCTTTTTAAACAGTGCACACTTTTTGGGACTTAACTTCAGACCAGCGCCAGGTATTCTTTGGAAAGCTTCCTCCAAGTTCTTAAGATGTTCATCAAAATTCTTGCCCAATACGATGATGTCGTCCAGGTGCACCAAGCATGTTTTCCAATGTAGTCCTTTCAGTACATGGTCCATGAGCCTCTCAAAAGTAGCTAGTGCATTACGAAGTCCAAAAGGCATCACTGTAAATTGCCAAAGATTATCACTGACACTGAACGCTGTTTTCTCTTTATCATCCTCGTTCACCTCCACTTGCCAGTAGCCGCTTTTCAAGTCCAGCGTGGAAAACCATTTCGTACCAGATAGCGAGTCCAGAGTATCATCAATTCTTGGCAATGGGTAGCTATCCTTTTTCGATACGTCATTCAACTTCCGGTAGTCCACGCAAAACCTCATTTTTCCATCCTTCTTCTTTACAAGTACTACCGGTGAGCTCCATGGACTAGCTGATGGTTCGATGACGCCGCTGTCGCTCATTTCTTGTATGATTTGACTCACAACTTCCCGCTTCGCCAGTGGAACACTACGTGGAGCTTGACGGATCGGCCTCGCATCTCCAGTGTCAATTTGATGTTTCACAACATTGGTGCGGCCTGGTTTGGAACCATCCTGGTCAAATATGTTCGCGTACTTTAGGAGCAGTTGTTTTGCCTTACTCTGATAGGCTTCCTTTAGCCCCTGCGTCCATACCATGATGTCATTTGAAAGATCAGTATTACTAGATGAAACGTGTTCCTGGAGGTGTTCACAGTTAATAACTACTTCAGCCTCTTGGCATCTTCCCAAAATAGCTCCCTTAGTCAGTTTGAGTGGTGAATTGAACTCATTGTATGTTCAGTGCTGATTTGTTTGCTGCTTCGACAACCCACAATTTGTTTGTCCCACAATCTCCATCAACCTTTGCCCAGATGACTGCTTCGGATTTTGGTGGTATTTGCTGACTCTCTTCCACCAGCACTCGTTTACTGCTGTAGCCTCTGTCGTAGCCGAAGTTAAGTGGTACATCCATGTTTTTATATCGCATCGTCTTGCTTTGCATGTCGATCTTGATACCCTGGTCGATTAAGAAGTCCACTCCATTTTTGATTTCATCAACAATTTCTGCCACTATAAAATTGTGTACTACCGTGACGTTCCCAATTGCGACTTCACATGATACTTCTCCTAGAACCGTGCTGTCTTCTCCAGTGGCTGTACGCAATATTGCTCCATGCAATGGTCTTATCTTCTTGTTGACTAAATCCGCTCGAATGATGGAATGAGAAGCACCCGTATCTACAGTCAATAAACATTCCTTTCCATCCACATGTACTCCGACAGTAAGATTGCTCGACCTTCTTCCAATTTGTGAGATAGAGATTATGGGGCATTCAATTGAGGGAGTCAGCTGTCGCCCCTTGCTGCTGACTCGCTTTAGTTTAACGATTGATTTGTCTTGGAGATTTGCTCATCTCTTTCTGCTCTGCGTTTACGACCACCCACATTGTTGGAACTGTTATGGTTGGTGTTGCAATAACGCGCAATATGCCCTGGCTTTCCACACTTAAAGCATTTGACTGCATCATTATTCTTCTGCTGCGTACCCTTCAATGCTTCCAAAATTGCGTCTACCCAGTCTGGCTTTTCCACTTCCACGCGATGAGCTTTGTACGCTGGCTTATTCAAAAGTGAGGCTGTTTCCTGAGTCAGTGCATGCGATACCATTTCAGCAAATGTTAGTTTTGGATTCGCATATGTAGCCCGCTTCGTTTTCACATCTCGTATGCTATTTATGAAGCTCTGGATTTTTACCCTTTCAGTGTATTCCACGGGTGCGTCCGCATTTGCAAGATGAGCCAATCTTTCAATATCTGAAGCAAACTCCTCATTTGCTTTTTGGTAGCGGTTTTGCAACTCAATTTGGAATATCTGTTTCCTATGCTCGCTTCCGTAACGTCTCTCTAAAGCGCTCATCAATGTTTCGTAGTTGTTCCGCTCGTACTCTGGGATGGTCTGTAAGATTTCCGCAGCTGGTCCTTTTAAAGCTACGAACAATGCAGCAACTTTATCTTCAGCATTCCAGTTGTTCACTGTTGCGGTCTTCTCAAATTGTAGCTTAAGGACCTGGAAAGGAACAGAACCGTCAAAGGATGGTGTTTTACCTTTGGATTACTCGTAGAAACTGCTGGCCGATTTAGTTGCAACTGCTCGATACGTCCTCTCAAAGCATCCACCTCGGCCTCGATTTTTTCTTCAAACTGTAAAATTTTTGTATCTTGCGCCTCCAACTTCGAGGAAATGCGTCCTTCTTGCTCTCTCAGTTGAGCAGAGATCTGTGATGATATCTGTGCTGAAATTTGCGCCGACATTTGGGATATCCATGCCTCTTGTGCTTCAATCTTCGCTGTTATACGGTTCTCCTGCGAGTCCAGCTGAGATGACATGTTGGTGGATATTTGTGATGACATATCTGTTATACGTGCCTCCTGTGCTTCCATCTTGGATGTTAAACGTGTCTCCTGCGATTCCAGCTGAGATGCCACTGTCGATGTTTGAGCAGTTATTGCAGCCAATATCATGTTCAAGTCTGTGCTGGTAACTGTCTGCGATGCTTCGTTTTTCTCTTCAATTTTTGTTGTCTCCTCGCCATCAAGATGAAAGACATACTCTTCCACATCAATTCCTTCTGCTTCCATTGCCTCTCGTAGCCGTGCCTGAAGTTCGAGTTTAACGCCGCTTGTATTCAATCCACGGCTCTCCAACTCCTTCTTTAGTTGCTGGATCTTCAATTCACTGAACTTTGCCATGTCCTTGTTGTCCTCTGGAATTTATTCAACAATTCCTCTTCTGACACCAATTGTAACAATTTTACTTGCAATGCTCTTATTTTCCCTTTTTCTGCTGAGTTCGAATCACTAAACTGTTGAATAAATAACTCCAATATGTAGTAATGCAAAATGGCTTTTATTAAAGTACTTCACAATAACACTCAAACTGTGCAACGAATAGCTTGCTTAATAACCAAACTGATTAATAGCTCAAATGAAACTCTACTATTCAAAATAATACTGCTCTTGCTCGCTAGATAGCGTCTAAATCTCAAATCAAACTAAATTCCAGCGCCTCTACAATTGCCGCCTTTTATACTCTTTGATTTCAACCGTCGCATCTTCTAGGCGCTTCCAGAATCTACTAGTCCAGCAGTTCTCAAACTTCTCAGCTGTAACTACAATTGCACAGTTTTATAGTTTTTCTCATTGCATACTTATAGGAGTATCTCAGATATATGCATGTGTTTGTGTCTCCGCTGCTCGTATACGTACATGGTACATATGTTTAGATGCAATTATTGTTTCGTTTATGTAGATACATAATGATTGATCTATGGATCTGAATTCACGTCACTGCTTAGCATCGGCTTAGAGATGGCAGCACTCCTTAGTTTTGCTAATATTCGTAACAATATATTGGCCAAGTTTCTCCTTTGTATACATAATTCGTTTTTCCTTTTCCTTTAGAAGCTCATGTTTATATTTTATTAGTGTGCTTAGTATTTTAATGTGAAATAAGTGTATATGTCTGTCCAGTGTGTGTTTGGTATGTTTAGGTATATAGTTATCGACGGTAAATATGTAGCCAAGTTTGGTCGTATTTTTTATAAACTTAGGTATAATTTTGGATTTTCTGCACTGTAATAAAAACTTAATACTAGACCGTAGCTTGGCTATCTGTAGGGATTGTGTGTTGAACCTGTTGATGCGATTTCTTATTGTGTTGTTGTAGTTGCTCTTCAGCTTGGCGTAAACCATCTTCGTTGAGTGTCTACCCTTACGGCGTGCCTTCCGTATTTATAACAAATTTTGATTTTTGGCGACCTTTAAATTTAACAATTATTTCTTAAAACTGTTAAATTTAGGTCAATAAATTAAACAAGTTGTTGTTGTTTTTGTTCCAATATATTTCGATCTCCAACGGAGATCGTCATCGGGGACTACAATATTAAATAAATAAACACTTTATTTTACACAATTTATCACAGGCAAATGTATATATATGTATGTATAAACATATTAGCATTACTGCAAACATACATACATGAGTTCATATGTTAGGTGGACAGCGTCTAATCAGTTCGAGATGCTGTTGTTGAACTGATATTCGCGAGTCAAGTAAGTGGCGGTAGATGTGTGCACACATTTCAGAGTCTTTCTTGTAGTTCAATCTTTTGTTCTCGTCCGTGTCTATTATGTGGAGCATCTCCAAAGTAAAGCGTTTGTTGTAATGCTGTTCTTGCTGTAGTATGCTCACAGCGTCAAAGTCTGATTTATGTCCGCTCTCCGCACAGTGGGCCGCAAGTGCTGTTTTATGTGTATTGCTTGATTGTAAATATTTGATGTCGGATCGGTGCCCTGCTATTCTTGTTTTTAACTTATTTTTCGTTGTGCCAACATATTCTTTCGTACAAATGTTATCTCCGTCTCCTGCACATGGTATCTTGTATACAATTTTGTTTTGCTCCATCATTTCTAATTTACTTTTCATATTCTTGAAAAATATTTGGTTTGTGTACGCCGGTTTGTGTGCTATTCCGATTCTTTCCTTATCATAAATATTTGAGCATTGCAATCTTTCGGAAAAGCCAGGTATATATATAATAGATTTATATGTGATCGGTTTTTTACCTTCGATTTTTGATTTGGTACCCTTATGATGCGTGTTTACCTACCTACGTATTACCCTGGACGGGAAATCGTTCATCTTGAGAATGTGCTCGATAATTTTTTTATTCTCAGGGTGAAAAATTGAATCACTAGTATCTAAAACTCGCCGGATAAAATTTTTCGCTGTATTAAAAATCATATTTTTCGGATGTTTTGATAAATAATTTATAATACGTCCTGAAGATGTAGGCTTTTGGTACCAATCTACTTTAATTTTATTGTTTATTTTACATACCAAGGAATCTAAAAATGGTAATTTGCCATCTTTTTCCAACTCCATCTTGAATTGTATGTCTTTGTGGTATGAATTTAGCAAATCTAAGGTTTCGTCCAGTTTATCCTCCATTACTAATGCAAACACATCGTCTACGTATTTACTAAGTAGTCTCGTGTTGTTTACTACTTTTCCTAAAATTTCTTCCATTACAATGTCGAGAGCCCATTGGAAGACCCTTTAATTGCGTATATATTCGTTCCTCGTACTTAAAATATCTATTTTCACGAATACAAAACGTCACTATTTCCATAAAAGGATTTTTAGGCATATCCGTATATTGTTTATTCTCCTCCCATTTCGCCCGAATTGTCTGTATAGCAAAGTCTGTTGGTATACTTGGAAATAGTGATATAACATCAAACGATACAAAACGCTCATCATCACATATATAGTTGTCATTGACTTTGTCCTTAAATTCTATTGCACTTTCAACATTGAACACCGATTTCATCGTCAAGTTTTTTAAAATATTAGTCAAGTACTTACATAAATTATAGGACGGAGCATTTATCATGGAACAAATACATCTTCAGGACGTATTATAAATTATGTATCTAAACATCTGAAAAATATGATTTTTAATACAGCGAAAAATTTTATCCGGCGAGTTTTAGATACTAGTGATTAAATTTTTCACGCTGAGAATAAAAAACGTATCGAGCACATTCTCAAGAGGAACGATTTCCCGTCCGGGGTAATACGTAGGTTGGTAAACACGCATCATAAGGGTACCAAATCAAAAATCGAAAGTAAAAAACCGATCACATATAAATCTATTATATATATACCTGGCTTTTCCGAAAGATTGCAATGCTCAAATATTTATGATAAGGAAAGAATCGGAATAGCACACAAACCAAATATTTTTCAAGAATATGAAAAGTAAATTAGAAACGATGGAGCAAAACAATATTGTATACAAGATACTATGTGCAGGAGATGGATATAACATTTGTACGAAAGAATATGTTTGCACAACGAAAAATAAGTTAAAAACAAGAATAGCGGGGCACCGATCCGACATCAAATGTTTACAATCAAGCAATACACATAAAACAGCACTTGCGGCCCACTGTGCGGAGAGCGGACATAAACCAGACTTTGACGCTGTGAGCATACTACAGCAAGAACAGCATTACAACAAACGCTTTACTTTGGAGATGCTCCACATAATAGACACGGACGAGAACAAAAGATTGAACTACAAGAAAGACTCTGAAATGTGTGCACACATCTACCGCCACTTACTTGACTCGCGAAAATCAGTTCAACAACAGCATCTCGAACTGATTAGACGCTGTCCACCTAACATCTGAACTCATGTATGTATGTTTGCAGTAATGCTAATATGTTTATACATACATACATATATATACATTTGCCTGTGATAAATTGTGTAAAATAAAGTGTTTATTTATTTATTATTGTAGTCCCCGATAACGATCTCCGTTGGAGATCGAAATATATTGGAACAAAAACAACAACAACTTGTTTAATTTATTGACCTAGAGACAGTTTGAAGAAATAATTGTTAAATTTAAAGGTCGCCAAAAATCAAAATTTGTTTTTTTATTACTGTTATTGCCCCTGAAGACATTATCCGAATGTGATCAAAATATTGTGTCAAAGTTTTTGGTAAAAAAATTGGTTTTAACCATCTGACCTTGAACCAGTAGATTTAAAAAGGTCACACAAATTGTATATGACATTGTTATGTAATTTTTAAAACATTAAACATTTTTGCGATTCCTGTGGGGTAATGTATTAGGGGTACACTCCCCCATGCTCTATATTAAAATCTAAAAAAATATGATTTTTTTATCGAAATAGAATTGACTGCTCAGTGGATACGGCCCTATATCGTCTGCTGTTTCATTAACGCACTTTCTCAAATTTATTTCAAAAACGCCCTATCTGACCATAAATTCAATACATCTTGACGTTAGATAGGGTGTTTATGAAAAAATTCTGAGATAGGACGTTTTTGATGGAAATTCTGAGCAGGGTGTTTTCGAACTGGCAGCCGAGAGAGGGTGACATTCCACTCAGCAGCCGATAAAGTATATAACGACGAATGTGAATATAATTTAGGGACTTCGATGCCGCAGAAACAGTTAAAGAGAAAGTTAATAAATTGTTTGGTGTTAAAGGCGTTAAAGGGCTAAGTAAACTTATGAAAGAAATTGCACAGACTGCATCTACAGGCAAACATGATAATGAGTTAATTGGCCGAGCATCAATCTCGCTGAAGGTAATGCAAATATTCAAGATTACTTTTAAATTTCGAAATAATCTTCTCAAATATTTTTGTTTTAGTCAGTTCCTACCGGTGGGATAACTGTATGGTATAATTTGGAAAAGGGATCGAAAACAAAAAGTCGAGGTTCAGTTTTAGTAACAATGACTATAAGTGCAGAAAAAAATAAACGTGTTGCTATTCAAGAACACAGAAGACTATTGAATCTATTACTGATGCATGAACTGGACTCGTCTAAAGTGGCTGAGTATTGGTGGAACGGAAAATTCAATAGGAATGCTGAACTAATTCGGGCGCAACATGCTGCTCAAAGTGGCCTTACTAATTTCGAATGTGCTGTTAGCCAATGGTCGGTGTATTCAAAAATTCATGAAAATCACCAACTTAGTTTTACCCTTTTCAATAACATTCTCGATATTATTATTACGGTTCTCAAAAATCTACCAAACGAATCCGAAGATATTAAAACATTTTGGGAAGGAGCCAAACGAATTTTACCATCATGCTTCTCAATCATACGGAAAATACGAGCGAGAAATGTTAGCGATAAGCATATTGTTAGCATGGTATGTGAAGTTTTAGATATTAGTTCAAAAATCAAGAGCATGGGCCATCCTGCTTATAACCTATTCCCTAAAAGCATGTATGGTTTTATGTCATCGGTCGATCAAATACCAAATGATATTGATAAAGTGTTGGTGGAATCAATAAATGCAGGTGCAAAAGAATGGCTTGAATACATATTTCAATGGAGTAAGCCCAACTGCAAGAGTAACCCAACCGACGAAGAAAACTTGCAGTTTCTGATAAAACTGATACAAATGGTGCGATCTGATTTACAAAGAGCAATGGAATACTTTGATAAACTATTTTATCAGTAAGTTGTACTATTCAAAATACTTATCCCTTTTTAAATATTGATCTTTATCATTACTTCCAGCAAAGTTGGGGTACATTTTTCAAGTGTTCTCTACAAACTCTACGATAAATATCTTTATGATATCTGCAAAAGCATCATAGAAGACGTGTGTTCACATATTAAAAGATTGGATATACTAGAGGATATTACGGAATACACAGATATAGATACAGAATCTCTTACCATGGGAACAACACTCTTTGAGCTTTATCTAGTGTTAAAGAGATTTAGCACTTTAGGTAAAATAATAACTGGAGTTGTGTACGGATTTGTCTTATTTGCTTCCAATTAGGTAGAAAACAGTCCAGTAGCACCAAGAGTTATAAGTTTCAAACTTAGAAATAAATACAACTGTTTGCAATTTTTATAACAACACTTACGCGAAAACTTTTAAATGTTTTGTTTTTTTGATATGCAGAGAATTTACTTCCAAACTTTATATAAGAAGTTAAGAAATGGAACAAATCGAATAGGTTAGGTTAGGTTAGAGTGGCCAACGGTGCGAGCACCAGTGCACTTAGGCCCAAAAAGGTCCCACTGTGATACCACGTGGACCTCTCCCCTACTCAAACCAACAGGTCGATACAGCAAACGTCAGGAGTTTCTTAGGTTCCAACTTAGACACATCACAAAGATCGTCAAAGAAGGGATATCCCAGAGATTTCTTCCTCTTGTGCCAAAGCGCGGGGCAATCGCACAGAAAGTGTTTGGATGTTTCTATTTCCTCTTCGTCTTTGCAGCTCCTGCAGTAACCATTATAGAGAACACCCAGCCGTTGTGCGTGCCTCTCGATTGCTATGTGACCGGTTATAAGTCCAACCACCAGAGATATGCCCCCTTCCAAGAAGAAGGGGACTTTGTGCGTCTCGTGTCCCATTCAGGCCACACGAGCTTAGAGTGGTAGCAGGATTGAAGATTGCTCCATCTCACACACGCTTCCCTAAGGAAACCCCCTTTCAAAATGAGCTTACAGGTAGCGAGCGGAACGGATGTGCCCCCTCTTGCAAGTTCGTCAGACATCTCTTTGCCCGGTATATCCGAGTGTCCAGGCACCCACACCAGACTGAGGGAAGTTTGCTCAGCGATCTCGTTAAGAGATTTGCGGCACTTCTGTATTGTCCTGGACTTACATGTGGCCGATCCAAGTGATTTTAGTGTAGTCTGGCTGCGAGAGTAAATGCAAATTTGGTTGTAGCCGTGAGCAGGCTTCCCCAGGCGATCAGCGGCCTCATTTATGGCAGCCACCTCCGCCTGAAAGACGCTGCAATGATCGGGTAGGTAAATGATAGATTCCACCCTAGTTGAGGTGCAAACACCGCTGTCCACTCTATTATCCCGTTTGGAGCCGTCAGTATATATCTGCAGCCTATCGCTAAGATCCGGCGGCTCCTTAAACCAATAATCCCTGTCCGGGATAATAACCTCGTACTTCATATTGAAGAATAGAGTCGGAGCGCAATATTCCGACGAAGGCGAATCCAGATACTTAAGGATGGTTGCATGACCTTCCACATTGTCTCTCCATCCAGGTAACTCTCGCAGCCGCAGAGCAGAAAAGGCCGCACATTGATTGGCCATTAAATCTATTGGCAACACATTAACAAGTAAAGGTGTCTAAGTTCGGGTGTAACCGAGCGTGAGCTTCAATTATACATTTCATTTCAGATAAATTACTTTTCTACATAACACGTTGCACCGCCCGTTAAAAAAAATGTCTCCCCATTTCCTCTTACAACAAAACTTCACTTTCACCTACATTATTGATTCAAAACTATTTTTTGCTAAGTTATAGGCTATTATTCCAGTCTGCGACCCTTTTAAACTTGTTTTATATCTAAGTTGCCGTGGTCTTTTACCGATCCCATCCATTTTTACTAGAAATATTTTCTACTATAAGGAAAATATATGTACAGAATCTCATTACGATTCGTTAATTTTTCTTCGAGTTATGGCTCCCGAAACATAGAAAACTGCTAAGTCATAAAAGGGGCGGTGCCATTCCCATTTTCAAAAATGTTTGTGTTTTCCAATTTAATGTTATAACTCAGTTTAGAAAGTAAAATTCCATTGATACAAAGCTCTTTTTCGCTAAGATATAGCGGCCACCGTGGTGTGATGGTAGCGTGCTCCGTTTTTTAAAATGTGTAGTTTTTCCTATTTATTGTTATAAATCCACTTGGGAAATGAAGTACCATTGATATAGAGCTCCTTTTTGCAAACGTAAAGCTTATTTTATTCGTCCACGACACTTTTAAAAATCTTTTATATAAAAGTGGGCGTGGTCCATAACCGATTTCATTAATTTTTCTTCAAAGTAAAGGCAACCTCTCTGCCGAATTTTGTTACGATAGGTTTAACGATTTTTTATTTATGATTAATAATATTTGTAAAATTGATCGCAAGTGGGAGTTTCAATATCAGTCCACAAGTCAAATTTCAATATTCTAGGTATATTATTTAATCAGGTTTTTTGTGTTTTCCAAAATGTTATATATATAAAAACAGGGCGTGGTTATCATATGATTTCGCTTATTTTCAATACCAATCTATTCTGTGTCCAGATAAGCTCGTGCACCAAATTGGGTGAAGATATCTCAATATTTACTCAAGTTATCCTGTTAACGGACGGACGGATATGGCTCAATCAAATTTTTTTTTCGATACTGATGATTTTAATATATGGAAGTCTATATCTGTCTTGATTTCTTTATACCTGTACAACCAACCGTTATCCAATCAAAGTTAATATACTCTGTGTGCAAAGCACGCTGAGTATAAAAATAGTGGCCAGCGCCCCCGCAGGGGTGGCATCCCCACGCAAATTAGAGCACTTCTTTGTACCTTCTGGAATACCCGTAGGTTTGACTTAGTATCTAAGCTCGTCCACCAGAGCACTTCCCCGTATAAAAGGATTGGTCTAAACATAGCGGTGTAGAGGCACAGGGTGATATTCGATGATAGTCCCCATCTTTGCGCAACAGCTCCCCTACAGCTGTACAGTGCCACCGTTGCTTTTTTTACACGCTCCTGGGCGTTTTCGCTCCAGGATAATTTCCTATCCAAAATTACTGCTAGGTATTTGGCAGAGTCCTCAGCGTAAGGGTCATACCCGCTAGCACCGGCAGCCGCAACGCAAGTATCTTATATTTCGTGGTGAAGAGAACCAGTTCAGTTTTGGCTGAATTGACCGATAGACCTTTACTCCTGGTCCAGTTCTCCACCAGTCTCAGCTTTGTTTGCATTATAGCGCATACTGTCTGCGGAAACTTCTCGCTATCTAACAGCGCAAGGTCATCAGTATATGCGATTACCTTGCCGCAACCGTCCTTCTCAAGAAGAACCAATAGCTCATTAAGTGTGGCAACCCGTAGAAATTGAGAAAGTAACCCACCCTGTGGGGTGCCTCTGCGTATGTGTGACCACCGTAGAGCCTGCCAGGTTAGCATGAACCTTTCTTCGCAACAGTAACTGCTGAACAAGTTTCACTGGCCCCGGATTGGCCCGAAGCCGATTAGTGCATGAGTTATCGCAGAGGGCGTAGCGCTGTCGCTCCCTCAATATCGAGAAAAGCTATGAGTGTGAAGTCCTTGTACGCCAAGGAATTCTCGATCTGGGAGACAACTGCATGCAAGGCCGTCTCCGTGCACTTCCCTTTCATATACGCATGCTGGGATGTCGATAACTTCCTCTCCAAGGACTCCCCTAGTGTAGAGTTCTTTAACCTCTCGAGTGTCTTCAGCTGGAATAGGTGTAGTCTTTAGGGGTAACGTGACACGTCCTTCCAGCTTTTGGTATAAGGGTGACCCTTGAATCGTTCCAACCCCGTGGAATATGGTTAAGAGAACAAACTCCTTTGAAAATGTTATACAACCACAAAGAACTCAGCTCAATTGTTTGCTGGAGTTTTACCGGAGCCAACCCATCCGGCACTGGTGCTTTGAAGGGCCTGAACGACGTTAGAGCCCATTTAATTTTACCTATAGTAATGAACTTCCCCTCATACGGCTGATCAGTGCGAGTCTCCCTCCAGTTCATTACTTTATCACTAGCGCCCGGAAAGTGCATACTCAGGAGCAGGCAAAGGGTTCTCTCTGCCGAATCCGTCCATGTCCCATCGGATCTTTGCAGGCATCTGGAGCACCAGAGAGAACCTTTCTGAGCCTAGATCCCTCAGACACCGTCCCCATTTCGCTACAAAACTTCCTCTTGGACGACCTTAGCAGTTTCTTATAATCCCCTGGAATCATCTTGTACGCATCCCATTTTAAAGCCTCCCTGGAGGCTTTAGCAGGATTGAATGCTTTTCGACATGCCTTGCGTAGATTATCTATGTCCCTTTTCCACCATGGTGGTTTGGTCTTACCCCTAGATTTCTTCCTAGGACAGGCCATATAATGAGACTCCCCGCCTGCCTTCGTGAACTAGTTAACCATATTATCCAGCTCTGCAAAGTTCTGGGGTAAATGTACACTAAATCCTGGGAGCCTCTTTTGAAGCTTCTCACTATATATAAGCCAGCTGGCGTTTTTAAGGTTTCTATGCCAGACAGTTTTGAGTGCCACCCAGCCGAGGTCGAAGCGGACAGGTCTATGATCCGAAAAAGCGTGGTCATTAAGCACCGTGCAATTTTTTATCATAGATTCCCCGCTGCCCGAGATCAGGGTGACGTCCAGAACCTCCTGTCTGCTCTTAGTTACAAGCGTGGGTACCGAACCCCTATTACAAATATTAAGGTTATGATAAATAACAAAATCAAAGAGTGGCGTTCGTGTCTCCGCTGCCCCACGCCTCGTGGAGCGCCTTGGCATATACCGCTAGTAGTAATGGCCCTTTGCATCCCGAGCTATCTTACAGATTAACTCCATCGAACTCGACTCCTCATGAGGAAAGTAAAAGGACGTCAGTGTAATATCAGTACCACCGACCGTCAAAGTCATAGTTGTAGCATCCTCGTCGCTAAACTGGGGGAGGAAAAGAAAATTTAGTTCTGATCTTACCAAGATGCAAGCTCTCTGTCTTCATGTGTGGCACCACTCACCAACGTCAATCCTGCCGCTTTCAGCCCACAAACCTTATGCCCTACTACACAAGGCTCTTGGATAAGGGCTATGACAGCTGCCCTACGGGAAAGCTGGAGCAGCAGCGCAGCAGAAGCTTCTTTACAATGGCAGAGGTTGATTCGTAGGACCCGCACTAAGCTGAGCACCGACCACCTCCACCACTGTCAAGTCGCAGTCTTCATCAGACATTGGCTCCTCTCCAGTGTAACCACTAAGCCTGTCCAGCGTTAGTGAGGAGATCGAAGACGCGTCCCCGCCCAACGTGTCATCTATCGGACTGGACGTGTTTGGCTCTGCGTCCTCCTCCTCCTTGCTCGCTTTCTCTGGCTCTACTTCCAGCGCCGGATCATAGGCCGCCTTCAGGTCGTTCGAGTAAACCTTAATCCTCATGGTGTCGAAAACGAATTTAATAGCACTGTTACCGCCGTTCCTAGTGGGTACTTTGCATTTATCGTTACTACCGTTCTACTGGGTGCTTGCATATATTCTGTACGGTATAATTCAATGCATACCTATTTATTTATGTACTGATCCTTCTCTAAACTAATTTGAGAGACTTGCGGTAAATTAGGTGCCGTGATGATAAAAAATAACATTAATGCAAAGCTATAAAGCGGTTGGGTCGCCAATGCAAAGTCAGTAGCAAACAAATGTTTTTAAAGTTGTGTACAACATCATCTTTGTGCACAAGTTGTACGGAATAAAGTCACTACTAAGAAAAAGTTGTTTTTCACTTATAACGGAAAATTCGTATAAAAGTCTTTAAAAACATTTTCTACCGCGGTTCGCTACAAAATCTTAATATTAAAATCATTCAAAATGATAAATAACGATGAATAAAGTGAGGAATTTAATTGCTCCGCATGCAACGGAAAAGATTGTAGCCGCATGGTACAATGTGACCAATGCGACAGGTGGTACCACTTCGATTGTGTGGGGGTCAACAGCGGAATAGAAGACGTAAACTGGAACTGCAATAAATGCAACCCTTTAGCTTCTATTGCAAAAACAGGGGCTGCAGCTCCCCCGAACAACCAGCAATCCATGATGGTATCAGCCCCTCATCCAAGTTGCCCACAATCAATTTTTTCACCTACACTTGACATACGTTCACACGTCCCCATGCCGTTAATCTCATGGAGCACGGGCGGTAGTCACTCAGGAGCAGCTACAAATACCGTAAATGCTGCTGAACAAATGATTACAACATCGCTGTAACTCTGGACAACATCATCTGCATCACAGCAGCCAGCATCACTATGCTTCCCGATATCGTCTAATGCTCATCTAACGAACGACGTGGCAGTAACAACTTCAGTGCCACCATACTCTCGTTTACGCACCCAAACAGGTAATCACCACGCGGAAAGCGGAAAATAGTTAGAGCTGCGCCTAGCTATGCTTGAGGAAGAAAGGCTTACTAATCAAAGTTATCTTGAAAAGAAATATGACTTACTATCATATTCGCATGGTGTCCCAACGAAGAGTATTTATGCTCACAACCTAAAAACTTCACCTACACCTTCTCAGATAGCAGCACGACAAGCCATTCCAAAAGAGCTGCCTCATTTTCATGATAGCCCGAAGGAATGGCCTTTGTTCATTAGTAGCTTTGAAACCAGTACGGAAGTCGCAGGCTGTTCCAACGCTCAGAACTTAATACGTTTGCAGGCCTGTTTAAAAGGTAAGGCACGAGAAATGGTCCGGTGCAAACTACTACTGCCAACAATGGTTCCGGAAAT
Organism: Eurosta solidaginis; assembly: GCF_040869045.1. Taxonomy (NCBI): domain Eukaryota; kingdom Metazoa; phylum Arthropoda; class Insecta; order Diptera; family Tephritidae; genus Eurosta; species Eurosta solidaginis. The sequence goes on from NC_090319.1 coordinate 155,451,960, forward strand.
TCTCGCCACTCTGCGCATGTGTTTTGGCAGGCCAGGTCTAATTATCGAAAATCTAATCGAAAAGGTACAAAAGGTTCCACCTGGAAAAGATAGACTAGATGCCCTCATAGATTTTGCACTCTGTGTACGGTATGTACACGAACAACCCTATGTTAGTAAAGGAATTGGTAGACAAATTGCCGAGCAATCATAAACTCTCCTGCATGCATCCAAAAGTACCAAACGTGCCGATACTAAAGGTTTTTACTGATTGACTATACGCACTTGCTGAGGCGGCGAGTCAAGTAGTGGGATACACAAACACGTAAAAGAGCGGGATAGTCAACACACATTTGCAAACATCAACTGCCAAACGAGGTACAAGCTGCTCCCACTGTAAGGCTGATGGACACCGAATAACACAGTGTGAAGAGTTTAAAAAGCTGAGCGTAAATAGCAGACGGGAAGTTGTTCGTGCATCAAAGCTATATCACCAATGCCTTAATGTCCACCGACGCAGATGCTTCGTAACCAAGACATGTGATATTAACGGCACACACACGAAGCACAACTTCGAACGCCCAAAATGGTGAAGTACACCCCGGCCTGGCTGCAAGTGGCAGCGTTAACTCTCATAATGATGCTAGACAAAAGCTCTCTACCTACTTTCGTATCTTACCGGTTCGTGTATATAGTAACAATAATTGTATTGATACGTTTGCCTTTTTAGATGAAGGTTCATCGGTGACCCTAATCGAGGAAGAAGTGTTCAAACAGCTTAACTTGAAAGGTGTCCCTGACCCGTTATGTCGTCGCTGGACAGATCACAGAACTCGAAATGAAAACTCATCCGTAAGGTCTTCTATCAAGATAAGTGGCACACAGCATGAGAAAGCGTTCACTATTACCGGGGTCCACCCAGTGAACCATCTTGGACTGCCCATGCAATCCATTGATATGGCAAAAATAAGCAAGGACTACCCATACTTGGCTGGTCTCCCCATACAATCCTACATTAATGCAAAGCCAACAATACTCATAGGCTCCGATAATTGGCAATTAGCCGTACCACTAAAAATTCGAGAAGTAGGTCACGCCAGCCAATAGCAACGAAAACAAGAATGGATGGGCTTTACAAGGGATGGGTGGCGGCTACGTTGAACGCATGCTTAAATATACATACATGTGCATGCGAAGGCGAATATGAACAGCTGCATGTCCTCGTTAAAGATCACTTAAAATTAGATGACGTCAAACCAACGACGCTGCTGTCACATGATGACCAAAAGGCACTAGATATTCTCGAATCCACATGTAAAAAAGTTGACGACTGATATGAAGTTGGATTACTATGGCGGCACAAAGAAGTCAGTCTGCCTGATAGCTACGAAATGGCTCACTAGCGCCTTATATGCCTCAATAAACAGTTCCAAAAAGATCCACCACTTAAGCTAGCTATACAGATGCAGGTCGACAATCTCCTAGCTAAGGGTTGCGCGAAAAAGTTGAGCACAACAGAAATTGAAAATCACAAGGAACGTGTCTGGTATCTGCCCATATTCGTAACGCACAATCCGAATAAGCCACATAAAATACGTTTAGTTTGGGACGCCGCAGCTAGGAGCAAAGGGGTGGCGCTTAATGATGTTATATTAGCCGGATCCGACCTCTTAATTCCTTTAGTGGACATATTATTGGAATTTCGTGTGGCCGCCAACGACATACACGTCCAAAGATTTCTCTGACTCGACAAAGACGAGCACATTAATACCCCTAGCATTTACGCCATGCGCGCTCTCTCTTTTGTCATCAGCTGCGCTCCGTGCATCGCGCACTATGTATGTACGCGACAAAAATGCGACTACCTTTGAGCAACAATTTCCGGAAGCTATCGAAGCTATTAAGAAGTATCTTTATGTCGACGATTTCATCTACAGCGCAGATAGTGAAGATACCGTCATAGAAATAGTATCAACAGTCAAGGATGTACATGCTTCCGCTGGGTTCCATATGCGCAATAGGGCATCCAACTCTGCAAATGTCTTGAAATCCGTAGAGGGTAACACCATAAAAACCCAAGTGTCATTAGAGTTGAGCTCCGACGAAAAGTTTCTTGGAATATTCTGGGATCCCAATAAGGATGTGTTCAAATACACATTCAGGTTCACGAGACTAAAGCGAAACGTTGTATTTGGTGATACCACACCGACGAAGCGCAAATCCTCCAAGTGTTAATGTCGATATTCGAACCACTTGGTTTTTTATCTCAATAAACAATGACGTTGAAGATTTTACTCCAAGATATATGGCGATCAGGTATAGGCTGGGATGATGAGATCGACGCCGCAATGAAGTCAAAATGGTGCAATTGGAAGACCGCCCTAGTAGCCATGGCCGCAATAGAAATACCCAGGTGCTACTCCCTTTATCTTTACATTGCTGAAGATGTTCAACTGCATACCTTTGTGGATGCTGGCGAGGTAGGATACGCAGCAGTATGTTATTTACGCGTCAAAAGCGGAGCCCATATAAGCATCTCTGTCGTAGCTGCGAAATCGAAATTAGCACCTCTGAACGCAGTTTCGATTCCTCGAATGGAGCTTCAAGCTGCAGTACTGGGCGCAAGGCTGGCACCAAAGATATGCGCCGTACCACGACTACAAATAAAAAGGAAACTATTCTGGACCGATTCTACCACCGTTCTGAAATGGCTTTGTATGGACCCTCGACAATTTCGCCAATTTGTAATGTTCAGAGTTGCTGATATCTTAGATCGGACGAGTTTAAACCAGTGGAAATGGGTACCTTCACTATCAAATCCTGCTGACCTCGCAACTAAGGTTGACTCCAAAACTGAGGCTGATCTCTGGTTTAAGTGGTCTCCCTTCTTGTACGAAGACGAGAACGAATGGCCATACCGCTGGGACTATTAGATAACAGTGAATTAAAAAATCATCTGCTACATATCCGGAAATCAGACGAGAGAAAGCTTTCTATGAACGTCGAATACTTTTCAAGCTGGAGAAGGTTATATCGTGCATTACCTACATTTATTCTTTACGTAGAAAGAGTCAAAGCAAAGGCTCATTCGCAAAGGCCACCGGATAAGGTTACCTTCGAGATGCTTGAAGTTGCAAAAACAACATTGATAACTCAAGCGCAACTCAACGAGTTTGGGAAAGATATACTTAGCCTAAATAGCGGTAAGAGTATCGAAGGACACAGTCAATTAAAAGGCTTAAATGTATTCACAGACGAACACGGAGTTATACGCGTCAGAGGCAGGAATGTATTCTTAACAGCTCGTAATGCTGTTGTTTTGCCTGGTGAGCACCATATCGCCTACTTGATAGTTAAAGATATCCACGAAAGGTATCACCACCTATCGCATGAAACTGCAATAAACGAAGTACGAGAAAGATACCATATACCACGACTACGGGTTTTGTACCGAACGGTGCGCCGAAACTGCCAAGTTTGCAAGAACATACTCGCAAAGCCTCGGCCTCCACAGATGGCTCCCTTGCCCGCCGTGCGACTCGCTAGTTTTGAACGGCCATTTAGTTACGTTGGTATCGACTAATTCGTTCCTATCCACGTTACTGTAGGCCGACACCGAGAGAAGCGTTGGTGAGTGATCTTTACATGCCTCACTGTTCGTGCTATTCTCATAGAAAGCTTACAGCCTCGATACCAGTTCTTGCATCTTATGCATACGAAATTTCATCGCACGGCGCGGAATACCAAGAGAAATCTACACCGACAACGGCACAAATTTCAAAGCAACTGAAAAAATTCTACGCAACGAAACGAGTAACATAGATTACACAGCTGTGCAAACTAAGTTTGACGATACTAAATGGAGGTTCAACCAACCGGCAGCTCCTCATATGGGCGGAGCGTGGGAACGCCTGATAAGGTCAATTAAAACCGTATTGAATGTAATAAATCCCGACCACAAATTTACCAACGAAACTCTTCGCAGCATTCTCCGTGAGGTCGAATTTATAATAAACTCTAGGCCACTTACTTTTGTATCCATAGAGGCAAACGACGACATAGCTATCACGCCGAACCACATATTAATCGGATCATCTTCAGGTTACAAGCCAATCGGCAACAGCGGGGACCTACGTTAGCGCTATCGTCAAACGCAACTATATGCTGATAGGTTCTGGCAGAGATGGGTCAAAGAGTATAGGCCGACTTTGACACGACGATCTAAATGGTTCGAAAAGTAGGCTCCATTAAAAGTGGGCGACGTAGTTGTTATCGCCGACGAGTCTATGACAAGAAACTCGTGGCCAAAGGGAGTTATAGTCGATGTTACCACAGCAAAATATGGTCAAGTAAGGCGGGCGACTGTAAGAACTTCACGCGGCATTCTGAAGCGACCTGTCACACAACTAGCTGTACTAGACGTAGGCAATGTGGAGAAGTAAGCTAGAGGGTTCGCTTACGAGGGAGGAATGTTACCGCCGTTCCTAGTGGGTACTTTGCATTTATCGTTACCACCGTTCCTACTGGGTGCTTGCATATATTCTGTACGGTATAATTCAATGCATACCTATTTATTTATGTACTGATCTTTCTCTAAACTAATTTGAGAGACTTGCGGCAAATTAGGTGGTGTGATGATAAAAAATAACATCAATGCAAAGCTATAAAGCGGTTGGGTCGCCAACGCAAATTCAGTAACAAACAAATGTTTTTAAAGTTGTGTATAACATCATATTTGTGCATAAGTTGTTACTCATAACGGAAAATTCGTAATTTAACAAGCGCCATCCGCGCGCTCCAAGAAAGGCAGTGACTCCTTGTTGAGCAACAGTATCGCCTGACGCGTCGGCCTGGTGCTATTTTTTCAGCTTCAGGACTCTCCAACTAGAGCAAGGAAGTTCTGGGTTGAAGGTCCTTATGGCATCAAGAACTTCATCTGGATTATCTGGCTTGAATCCAGAATCCAACTCTTGGCCTAGATGGGATGTATTTGAAGTCGACAGCCTGAGCATCGCACCAAGGTAGAACTCATCCAACCTAGCCACCGCCTTTTGTACAAGTCGGGTGACCTCTGGTCGTCGCAGGCCACCAACTTGGCTTGCCCCCTGATACAAACCCACTTCTTTGCAAGCAGGTGGAGGTCCAGGATTCTCCCTTACCAAGGCGACTGTAAAACTGGCCATTTCGGTCCTTATCCAGTCCCATTTTTTCCTTGAACATCTGCTCCTCTTCAGGATTAGATTCAAAGACCCCCACAAGGATGCTACTTTTAGCAACATCTGCGAAGGAGGGGCCTTTGTCTCTAAAACCTCTTAGCAGCATTCTGCTCAAGCCTCCATCGAAGGGTTGCGCTGACCGTAGGCATGTTCCTTCGCCCGACCAGACCTCTCAAAATCAGGGACGATGGTTTTCGCCCACTCAATTTCAGCCCTAACTCCTCAGCGTCCCCAGGCAACGCCATGGAGAGCAAGTAAGGGACGTTCGCCAACCTTTTCAGGATGCGTATAGCCACCTGCCTATGTCTACTGCGCATCTGTGAGGGAGGTGGCCTATGCTTCCTTTGGGTGAACGCCCGTTGGCGTAGCCGGAGGCAAGCGGGCGGGATGCTCCCCCATGCTAGCTGCTCTCCCATGCTAGCTGCTCCCCCCGGTAGCAAACTGCCTACCGAGAGGGTTACCAACAGAGGCAGCAGGCCCAGTCGCCGCCCCAAAGTTCCCCTACAGAAAGTTGTTGCGATGAACACGGCTCCCGCGCCGCCTGAAGCCTTTGCGCACCAACCGCAAAAGCCGCGACGCGGCTTTTAGAGGGGCCCTGCATCGCACGAGCTCCCAGGTTGATGGATGTTACCCCATCGAATAGGTCACATGGAAAAATTATTTTCAGCTAAGCATAGCTCACAGAGTTTATCTATATATTAATACGCTAACAAAATTTCCATACGATGAATTGACAGCCTGTTTCGCATACTTAGCATACGTAAAAGTTATAAAGTAGTTATAAAAGTTATATGAATCGATTCGTATAGATCAGCCGCAGTTGCGTAGGCCTATTTTTGTTAACAAATATTACTCTATTTTTTATAATTAATAGAAAATGTTTTTTTGTAAATTTGAACGTACTCTCCAAGTATCGAAATTTACGCTCGTGCACAAAAGCGAACCATCTGTAGGACCAATTATGTAAGTGCTCTAAAACACAAACCTACACATTATGTAGGTTAGGTTAGGTTGAAGTGGCTGCCTCCGATGTCCAAGCGGAGACTCACGTAGGCCGTTGTGGCCCGTTGTGCTACCACGCGGCGGCCCCTATTTCCTATTTGCCCTACTTCCGAAGAATGTTTAGACCCCAGTGAAGCTAAACCAGTGCGTTTGCCTGATGAAACGGAAGATGTCGTTTTTGTGTGCAGATTCAAGCTCCGCAAGACCTCCAAAGGAGTGTCTGTGGAGGCATGAGTACCTGGTTTTTGGCAGTGCGGGACAGTGGAACAGGTAGTGCTCTACGCTTTCTATCTCCTCCTCGTCCTACAGCTGCAGCAGAATTCATTTGTCTGTAGGCCCATATAGGCACCATCAGTGCCCATGAGACAGTATTCTGTAAGAAGGGCCACTAGTGGGCTTATAGATATACAATTTAACAGTATCACCGATTGCGATCTCTTTTCATTCAGCTCAGTCCAGATTTGCTTGGACATTCTGTATGTAGGTTCCATGGATTTGGCGTTTGCTTCATCCGTGAATATGGATCGCAAGCAAGGCTTGCAGGTGTTTAGAGGAGGGCTGGCCTAACCAGTGGAGGTTATTGTTTGCATGTAGATGCCTTCCCTAGCTAGCTCATCTGCAGTGCAGTTTCCTGAGATGTCAGAGTGGCCAGGAACCCATATAATGCTCAGGTTACATTTATGAGCTAGCTTGTTGAGGGTTTCTCTGCACTTCAACGCCACTAGTGACGAGGTGTTACTGCATTGCAGGGATTTTATGGCAGCTTGGCTGTGCGAGCAAATTGGAATAGAATTGGCCCGCCTGCAGGTTAGCAATACAGGGGGCTGCTTCCCAGATAGTTCAGCTTGAAAAACATTGCAGTGGTCGAGTAAGCGTAAGCTCTCGCTTAGATTGAGCTTCTCTGAGAATATTCCGCTGCCGACTCTGTTGTTAAGTTTGGAGCCATCTGTAAAAACTGAGATTTCGTGAGATCCCGGCTTTCTGCCGTTTGCCCACTCGTTCCGCTCTGGGATTCTTGTGGAAAATTTGTTTGTCCCAGCAAGGGGACGGTATTGTATGGTCCAACTTTAAGAAGGTTTCGGGGACCTGCGTCAGGATCCGGGTGTAACCAAACCTGCAGTCCCTCCATGGTTCGATGGGGTTGAGCCTTGCCGCGATGCAGGAGGCACAGTATTTAGCATATAGATCAGTGGGAAGAAGGAATAATATGTTTTCAAAAGCTTTGATGGGAGTGGAGGGAAGGGCACCGCTAGTAAGCATTGCCGCCATCTTCTGCACTCTCGTTACTTTGCCATTGTTAGATTCGATATCGAGTGCCGTCCACCACTGCCGTGTAGATCCAATGGAAGATGCTGGACTGGAGACCCCACCTTTTTCCTATTGCCGACTTACAAGCGTAGAGAGCCATTGTGGCTTTCCTGGATCTTTCCTCCACATTTGGCTTCCTGTCTAGAATAACTCCGAGATATTTAACCTCGGTAGAGAGTTTGATTTCCCTCCCAGTTAGGGACGGGGCGGGGGGGGGGGGGGGGGGGGGGGGGGGGTAAAGTCCGGTATAAGGCGTTGGCGGGTAAAAAGCACCATCTCAGTTTAGTCACTACTGAGTTTTCTTTATTAGAATGCAATATCTGATTCTACCTCTCACGGGCGATGTCACCAGCTGATAGTCCTTAGAAGACAGCCCACAGATCTTGCTGCCAACGACCCAAGGTAGGTCTCTGGACTAGAACGACGTCCTCATATGTTGTGCTGAGACGTAAGATTGGGGCAGGTTTATCTGCAGTACCTGCGCGCCCGTTAAAGGTCGGTTTCAGCATCGACGTCCATTCTCGGCTGATCCGCATCGTCGGATGCCTCCTCCACGATAGTATCGTCGATTTCGGCATCCGACGGATCGGATTCCAGCAGAAGTTGCTCGCTCTCGGCATCCGGAGTGCTGCGTGTCAGTTCGATATCGGCCCCATGTCCACTCAAGGTGTTGCACGGGTACTCGAGATTCGTTGTGGCGGTTGCGGGTTCGCTCGATGCGGTGTCCCCAATCACCAGATTTTCCGGCGCTGTGGCGGTTCCTTTCGCCTCAGGGTCAGGGGCAGCAGATCCACTCAGGGTGTTTCTGTCTATCTCCTCGCCCTGGGGTACAGGCTCACCACCGTACGGTGCTTCTACTTGCGTACCATCCCTTCGAACCTTCAACGTGATAGAGTAGAAGCCGTAGCTTAAATATCCATCACATTCGTCAAGCTAAGGGAGAGAAGCCTCGTTTATGATGAAACCAACATAACGCTGCTTCCCCCTTGTCTCGTCGTCCCAGACTATCCTCCAATCGATCGAAGGTAGCCCTTTATTTGATTCCGCGATGATATCCAAAAGCTCACCAGGATCCGCTATGACATCTGGGACCCAGGCCCAAGCTCTCGGTTTGTTCGGAATTTCTTCCAAACCGACCGCATCCAAGCTAGCCCCAGGTCACAGCTGTCCTATCGAAGCTATGGCGAGTTTGTAGAGCTTGCACGAGCGCTCGTCGGCGCAGGAAACGAGTTTGCCCCTACCCTTGTACCAGCCGGCATCACGGATAGTGGGAGCCGGCCCCGGACACTTGGTCATGATGTCCTTAAAGATCCTGAGAAGGCCGTTAAGGACATCCTTCCAGTTATCCGGGGTCATGTTCCCATCCGGGTAACCATGGTTAAGAACCGGCCGGCATCTTCGGGTCAGAAGGTTGTTTGGTAAAAGACGAGGTAGTCGCATTACCTTGGGATATGGGATTGTTATTGCTGCTCTCCTTGGCAGCAATAATCTTCCTGGCCCAGGCCAGAGAACTTCTTTGCTCTGCCGTCAACTTGTCCCTGGGAGAGTTGCCAAGTCTCTCAACGATTTTGGTGGCGTTGCGGATGTTCCGCTGGTTGCAGACCGAAATTGGGATTCGCTTATTTGCATTGGAACCATCGAAGGGTTCAGCCGGCTTGCGAAATAGCTTTGCAGCGGTAGAGGCAGTACTTTTTTCCGTGCAGGATTTAGTGCTGTTTCGAACCTGCTGGGGAGAGGTGCCCGGTACGGGCGTGGGACGGGCTTCCTGTGCTTGCTCAGTCGGACGCTGTTTTTCCTCTTTGGGGCTAGCTTTGCCGGCTGCCGTGGGATTGGTCTTTCCCTCAAGGGGTTTAGTCCTTCCGCTAGCTTGCACAGGTGGCCGAAGAGTATTTTGGGGCCGTGGAGGCCTGATCGGCGCCATCTGTGCGGTTCCCTACGGATTGTGTACTTTTTTAGTCCAAGGCGGCATCTTTACCCGTGCAGGCATCCGAGACTTGGTTTTTTTGTTTATTGATCTTTTTGGTAGCCTGAGAAAAAAGGGAAAGGGGAAACAATGCGGTCGACTGCGCTAGAGCCCCATACCGCAGTAAGTCGCCGTTACTCCCGGAGGTGGACCGGTATCCGGAAGGCTCCGTAAAAATACAGTGGGATGCCCCTGACTGCAAGCCATCCAATGGGCACGGAAACGCATAACACCCTGGACTAGGGGTGGACCACATTTTCAACTGGGCGTGGTCCGGTTCCCACCTTGAGGCCATGTTTACAAACCATTTCCATATGCCTGACCTATTAAGGAGCTGGGGCACAAATCGAAATGATTCTCAAATTTAGCTAGCACTCCCCTGGAAGGGGAAACTGTTGTGCTATTACCAGCCGGCACCCTCTGGGAGGGTTCAGCCCAAGGATTTTTGCCAGCCACACATATTATGTAACCCCGCTGAATTCGAAATTCTAAAAGCTGCGTAGTCGTGTTGCTGAAATGTTACACCTACATAATATGCGTACGCGCCAGACGGTGAAAGAATAATACATGGCTTCCCATTGTTGCCACTTACCTATAGTGGCCTCTGCCAAAATCCTAAAAAATTGTTCCAAAATAATTTGTAGCGTAGAAAAAAATCTTAAATAGAATTCATTTTTGACCGGCCCATTTTTTGTGGCAAAAGTTAAATAAAAAAAATTTTGTCTTTAGCTTTAACATTAAAGTACGTGTATTTAGAATATGATATGAAAAATGTTACATTAAAAACTCAAGCGCATGCGTCGGCTTTTCTTTGCCATTTCATCTAAAACTTCATCAACGGTAACAGTTTGATCAAGGTGGATGCTTAGTGATGCACAGCCATTCAATCGATTTTCACTCATCGTGTTTCTCAAATAGTTTTTAATCAGCCTAAGAGTTGAAAAAGATCTCTCGTTCGTTGCCGTTGTTACTGAAAGCGTACACAAGATTTTCAACAACATGTGAACATTAGGAAAAGCCACAGAATCGCATTCCTGTAATATTAATCATAGATAAATTGATAAAACGTATATAAAATTCAAAAGAAAGAAACTGATCGAATAGAAAAAAATTTAATTTAAAAACTCATATCTACACGGAAAAACACTAATGTGTTTTTTACATTTTAAAATGTGAAAAACATATTATTTTTTCATATATCAAATAATTTGAATTTTACATTTTTGAAATGTGTTTTTGATATGACAAAAAAAATTTAGATATTACATTATAATAATGTGTTTTCCACATGGAAAATAATGTCAAATTTGCATTATATTTCAAAATAGGAAATGTGTACTTCGAAAAAATGCTGTAAATTTAACATCATTTAAATGTGGATAAATAAAAACAAAGCACGAGAATTAGTATCGTTTACTTCGGCAAACAAACAGAACCGTAAGCAATGTTTATATGTATGTTTATATCTAGCTTGTCGCCGTGACGTAAGGGCAGAAGAATCATGCAAATATTCAGACGCATGGAGTTTTCATATTTGCCTTTTCATTCCGATGAATGTAATCGTGGTTGAGGCAAACGAGCAAACGCCTGAATTGATTATATTCATGCATGCAATAAGTTGGTTGATTTTAAATCAATGTCGATTATGTTCGTTTAAGCAAGTTAGATCATTGAAAACGATCATGTTCCCGAATGTAATCGAACGTTGTTGTGTTCGATTATTGCTGTTCTCTGATATGTATGTAGAGGGTCGTTAGGCAAATTTAAAAGGAAGCTTCTTTACGAAATTATAGTAAAAGTTAAAATGTACATTTGTATATTTAATAAATTGCAGAATTATTATGAAACAGAATATGATTAAAATATAAGTGTTCATTTCATACATACATATGCTTGCATATTAAAAATATAATATCACCAACAAAGTAAATACGTAGCAGAATTATAAAGAAATTTGTTAACATAGATATAAAAACATCAAATATTTGAATTGTAACGACGTAATAAATCAAATGATCCTGAGTCAAGGGGGGATGGTTTAAACGCCCCCTCGTCGCTATGCCCCTGTCTTAGTATTATATCGTTCACAGACGATATTTTATGGTAGATATGGTCATATATATTCATGAAATGGAGTGTTTACAAAGTTAATATTAATTACGTACATAGATCTCAATGGGAATAAAAAAAATAAAAAATAAAAAAAAAGGCTAAATTCCTTTAGCACATTACTTAGTTTTTAACTAAAAGTTCGTGTTTTTTGAATTATGACACTATTTAAGTAAATGGGCGATATATGTATATGAAGTTTATATGGGTGATATAGGCCTACTGGGGAACCGAGCAAACAAAACTAACCCTTATCCTGTACTCCACAAAAATAGCGTACATGACGTTCATGGGTCAATTTTGCCCAATATAAAAAAAAAACAAGTAAGGAAGGCTAATTTCGGGTGTGACCGAACATTACATACTCAGTTGAGAGCTATGGAGACAAAATAAGGAAAATCACCATGTAGGAAAATGAACCTAGGGTAACCCTGGAATGTGGTTGTATGACATGTGTATCAAATGGAAGGTATTAAAGAGTATTTTAAGAGAGAGTAGGCCATAGATCTATGGATGGACGCCATTTAGGGATGTCGCCATAAAGGTGGACCAGGGCTGACTCAAGAATTTGTTTGTACGATATGGGTATCAAATGAAAGGTGTTACTGAGCATTTTAAGAGGGAGCGGGCCTTAGGTCTATCTGTGGACGCCTTTTCGAGATATCGCCATTAAGGTGGGCCAGGGGTGACTCTAGAATGTGTTTGTACGATATGGGTATCAAATGAAAGGTGTTAATGAGTATTTTCAAAGGGAGTGATCCTTAATTCCATAGGTGGACACCGTTTCGAGATATCGCCATAAAGGTGAACCAGGGGCGACTCTAAAATGTGTTTGTACGATATGGGAATCAAATGAAAGGTGTTACTGAGCATTTTAAGAGGGAGTGGGCATTAGGTCTATAGGTGGACGCCTTTTCGAGATGTCGCCATTAGGGTGGGACAGGGGTGACTCTAGAATGTTTGTACGATATGGGTATCAAACGAAAGGTGTTACTAAGCATTTTAAAAGGGAGTTGGCATTAGGTCTATAGGTGGACGCCTTTTCGAAATATCGCCATTAGGGTGGGCCAGGGGTGGCTCTAGAATGTGTTTGTACGATATGGGTATCAAATGAAAGGTGTTAATGAGTATTTTCAAAGGGAGTGATCCTTAGTTCTATAGGTGGAAAGAAGCCTTTTCGAGATATCGCCATAAAGGTGGACCAAGGGTGACTCTAGAATGTTTGTACGATATGGGTATCAAACGAAGGGTGTTACTGAGCATTTTAAGAGGGAGTGGGCATTAGGTCTATAAGTGGACGCCTTTTCGAGATATCGCCATTACGGTGGGCCAGGGTGACTCTAGAATGTGTTTGTACGATATGGGTATCAAATGAAAGGTGGTAATGAGTATTTTAAAAGGGAGTAATCCTTAGTTCTATAGGTGGACGCCTTTTCGAGATATCGCCATAAAGGTGGACCAAGGGTGACTCTAGAATCTTTGTACGATATGGGTATCAAACGAAAGGTGTTACTGAGCACTTTAAGAGGGAGTGGGCATTAGGTCTATAGGTGGACGCCTTTTCGAGATATCGCCATTAGGGTGGGCCAGGGGTGACTCTAGAATGTTTGTACGATATGGGTATCAAACGAAGGGTGTTACTGAGCATTTTAAGAGAGAGTGGGCATTAGGTCTATAAGTGGACGCCTTTTCGAGATATCGCCATTAGGGTGGGCCAGGGTGACTCTAGAATGTGTTTGTACGATATGGGTATCAAATGAAAGGTCGTAATGAGTATTTTAAAAGGGAGTAATCCTTAGTTCTATAGGTGAACGCCTTTTCGAGATATCGCCATAAAGGTGGACCAAGGGTGACTCTAGAATCTTTGTACGATATGGGTATCAAACGAAAGGTGTTACTGAGCATTTTAAGAGGGAGTGGGCATTAGGTCTATAGGTGGACAACTTTTCGATATATCGCCATTAGGGTGGGCCAGGGGTGACTCTAGAATGTTTGTACGATATGGGTATCAAACGAAAGGTGTTACTGAGCATTTTAGGAGGGAGAGGGCATTAGGTCTATAGGTGGACGCCTTTTCGAGATATCGCCATTAGGGTGGACCAGGGGTGACTCTAGAATGTGTTTGTACGATATGGATATCAAACTAAAGGTATTAATGAGGGTTTTAAAAGCGAGTAGCCCTTAGATGTATATGTGAAGGCGATTTCGAGATATCGACCAAAATGTGGACCAGGGTGACCCAGAACATCATCTGTCGGGTACCGCTAATTTATTTATATATTCGATACCACAAACAGTATTCCTGCCAAGATTCCAAACGCTGTTGATTTCGCCTTGTAGAACTTTTTCATTTTCTTCTAATTAATATGGTAGGTGTCACACCCATTTTACAAAGTTTTTTCCAAAGTTATATTTTGCGTCAATAAACCAATCCAATTACCATGTTTCATCCTTTTTTTCGTATTTGGTATAGAATTATGGCATTTTTTTCATTTTTCGTAATTTTCGATATTGATAAAGTGGGCGTGGTTATGGTCGGATTTCGGCCATTTTTTATACCAATATAAAGTGAGTTCAGATAAGTGCGTGGACTAAGTTTAGTAAAGATATATCGGTTTTTGCTCAAGTTATTGTGTTAACGGCCGAGAGGAAGGCCAGACGGTGGACTGTGTATAAAAACTGGGCGTGTCTTCCACCGATTTCGCCCATTTTCACAGAAAAAGTTACCGTCATAGAGTCTATGCCTCTACCAAATTTAAGAAGGATTGGTAAATTTTTGTTCGACTTATGGCATTAAAAGTATTCTAGACAAACTAAATGAAAATGGGCGCAGCCAAGCCCATTTTGAAATTTTCTTTTATTTTTGTATTTTGTTGCATCATATCATTACTGGAGTTGAATTCTGACTTAATATACTTATATACAGTAAAGATATTAAATTTTTTGTTAAAATTTGAATTTAAAAAAAATTTTTTTTAAAAAGTGGGCGTGCTCTTCATCCAATTTTGCTAATTTTTATTTAGCACATATATAGTAATAGTAGTAACGTTCCTGCCAAATTTCATCATGATATCTTCAACGACTGCCAAATTACAGCTTGCAAAACTTTTAAATTACCTTCTTGTAAAAGTGGGCGGTGCCACGCCCATTGTCCAAAATCTTACTAATTTTCTATTCTACGTCATAACATCAACCCACCTACCAAGTTTCATCGCTTTATCCGCCTTTGGCAATGAATTATCGCATTTTTTCGGTTTTTCGAAATTTTCGATATCGAAAAAATGGGCGTGGTTATAGTCCGATATCGTTCATTTTAAATAGCGATCTGAGATGAGTGCCCAGGAATCTACATGCCAAATTTCATCAAGATACCTCAAAATTTACTCAAGCTATCGTGTTAACGGAAGGACGGACGGACGGATTGACGGACATGGCTCAATCAAATTTTTTTTCGATCCTGATTATTTTGATATATGGAAGTCTATATCTATCTCGATTCCTTTATATATGTATAACCAACCGTTATCCAATCAAACTTAATATACTCTGTGAGCTCTGCTCAACTGAGCATAAAAAACATTTGTTGGTTATTATTAAAGTTTGAAATCAGTTCTTTTATTTAATAAACATAAAATTAATTTGTGAGAGAATATAAAAAATAGTTTCAGTATTTTTGAACAATTATTGCATTTGATCGATATCTCCGAGTGATCCTTACAAAGAGATTTTTCACAACTGAAACATTTATTGCTGTATTTTGTGCTGGTTGATCGATTTGGGTACATGCAGCAACTACCTCCTTTAAAATGTATCGATTGTAGATTTTTTTTTGTAGTTTCGGCGCTGTTTTGAAGATTGCGTACAACATCTGCATCATCCTCACTGGCGTTATCATTTGGTATTTCGTTATCCAAATCAGAGTTTTCACGCAACCGCACTATAAAAAATCGTTTGACAATTTCGCAAATACTTGTATTATGAACTTAAGTTATCGAAAACTTCTTCTATTTATTATCTGTTATGTTAGTACAAAAACCACAACCGCATAGCTCAAAATAATTTTACGAGTTAGTGAAAGTTTCAGATAATTATGAACAAAAAATTTTACGGTATCACACCGCAAAAAAAACATCACTTGTTTTATCCAGAAATTCGAACACTTCCTCATTATCGTATTGGGCAATTTTGACTCTCAATTACAGTATATGTAACTTTTTTTGTCTAGCGTATCGCATGAAGTAGAAAATAACAAATTCAATGCTTTTAAATTTGAGTTTTATGATAAATTAAAGTAAAATAGTTTCATCAGATAAAACGAAGGCTATGTAAAAATCCCGATAGGTGTGGAAAAAGCTATTTTTCAATTCATTTTCAATTAATTTCATCATAATTCTATGTCAATTTCATTTGATTTTACATATTTTATATTTTTTTAAAGAGCTCCATATCAAAACATTATAATTGCATTTGAAAAGTTTGTAGAAAATTTAAAAAAAGCAATCAAAAAGTATAACGTGTTAGATCAAATTCAAAATTTTAATGAAAAATTTAAGTAAGTTAGACCAGTCTGCTATATTTCCACTCACTGCTTAACTATTAACCCATTATTGCACTACAAATACAAGTTGGTCGAATTTCGACCACAGGCGATACTAATTGATTTTATTCGCCTAACGGTACCTTGTATTTATTCATCAAAATAATTAAATACATTAGTATCGCACATTTGATTGTTAACAGATGTAATTTTAAAAATGTCCGATAGGTGTCGCCAGGGTTGAGATATTAAGAAATCGCATACCATTCTGCGGAATTTCGCGATCAAGAGTAAAGAAACTTCCCTTTGAGCTACAAACATGAAAACTTGCACTTAATTCAGAGGGCCGGGACAATGCATCCACAGAGAAAAAATGTTGCTGGGTGGCGTACGTATCGAAATAACTATAAATTTAACATAAGATTTGCATGTTTTGAATCAGTTTTAAAGGAACTTTTCGGTGAGCTAGAGACCTGAAATTTAAAACATAGTTTAGAGGTTAATGACGGTTTAACACATTTGACCAAACGTTTCGCTAGATTCTAGAAAAATATACAATTCGGATGAATATGCTCAAGGTCGGCAATCTTCTGGGTCTGGTTGCCATTTTTCTTTAAGAAAATATCCATTGGAATAGGAACTGGTAGGCGCTCTGCAATTTGCGGGTCTTCTTTTTAGATTGCATACTTTTTAGTTCGTGCTGGAGGGGATCCATGCCCGCTTTTGGTTTAATCCTTCTACTTCTCAAATTGCTACGATTTCGATTGCTTGCTAAACCAAGTCTTTGCCATAAAGTTACGTATTTAAGTGATCGTCCCTGATATACTGTAAGAAGTATATTAGTCCTCAATAATACCGCTGACTAGCGCCGACATATCCTTTGTTTTTATTTTTGAGGTAGGGTAAAATTTATAATTATTTTAAACCTATTTTCCGCCAAACCTTGTCAATTTTGGTGTGGAGACAAGCCGGTTTCGGCTTTAAGCCATATTCAGTGCTCAATTTCATTCAAGCTTATATACAGCCCAATTCTAAACAAAAATTCCGTGCGAGTTTTTTTCCTTCTCCCATTCCTCGTATTCTAAACAAAAATTCCTCGTGAGTTTTTTCACTTCTCCCTTTCCTCCTATTCTGAACAATGTTCGAAAAAGCGGAAACCGGTTATAAGTAGGTATTATAAATGTGAGGGAGAGGGAGATTTCATAGGAGTTTTTTCACTTGTTAAATTAAAGGGAATGTATCAAAATAATTAAAGGAAATTGGTTCTTTTAAGAAAGAAAACTTATTTGTACAAATTTGTGTTAAAATATCTTTGTCCATCTACCACAATATTCTCACTGTTAATACAACAACAACCACAATATTTTTTATTTTAAGTAGAAAAGTATATCATAAGCAACGTAAGAGCTCTTGGTATATTTGATGCACAGCCATCCAGAAATTGCGCAAGGATTTTTAAGAAGGCTTAAGTAGATTTCGGCATATGGCGAAAAGCGAACTCAACTCGACTTGGCCGCCAGAAAATTGCTTTGCTGAATGAAAGCATGAAATCCCAGCGGGTTTGAGTTATCCCGCTGTCTTCTTCTTCTTATGCTCCTCTGTTGATGTTGCTGTGGCACAAATTCATTACTCATTTCAGTGAATAACACATGAAATGCAATACTGTGCATTGTTTATATTTTATTTCTTAGTTTCAAACAAATTTGCAAAAATAATTAAACATCAATTTTTTAAACGAAATAAGAAATGCGCAACGAAATTTCAATTTACAAAACAGCTGACTTCGAAAATTGGAAATTCCTATTCCCCGCGGGAATAAAAAAATCCGCGAGAACAAAATTCCGCGAGAATATTTAGAATTGGTCTCATAGTTTTTCATTGTACGTTTGTTTAGCTACGTCGGGTGAGTATAGCAGGCAGGATTTTCCTGTGTATTCGTAAAACGCTTGTTAGTTCCAGCTCAACGCTATCGATCAGTCGGCTCCAAATTATGGGTCGACCGTATAGTTTCGTGGCATAGTCGGAATCATACTACAGGTCTAGAAGTAGGATATGTAGCAGCACGCCCATACACAGCCACGCTCACCTGATAAAATGCTTGTTCTTGTTCCTTTTTTTTGTGGAAGCTATTTGGCAATGTTGTACTTCGTAGAACCAAAAAAAAGTGTAGTAGCTGCTATCGAAAACTGCGTAAAATATTTATTGTTATATTACAAAGAAATATCCTTATTTACTTTCAAACGAGTACTTAATTACATCTCTTTAAAATCCATATATTTTGGACAATTTTAATTAACAAATTGTGATACTTTATTACCGGGGACATTGCTAAAATACGCGTTTTTGCCTCGCTTCCAATAATTCGAATACTTTTTCTCTTTGAAATATTGATAACAGGACAAACCGCGTCTTTTCATTTCCCTTTCAACATTTTTGGACGGGTTATTGCAGTCGACCTCGGTTTCAAACTGTTTTTCGCGGAGAACTTTTGAACGGGTAGAAAAACTTAGCACCCGTGTTTGTATTCTTAATGCTGGAATAACTACGCGTACTCAGATACCCCAATTAAAGACTTTTGTATAATTTTCTGTAGGACCCATATAGGTGGACTACATTTTCATACTAAATTCGTTCAAACATTTACCATCACAGCAACCCATATCTGATATTCCGCTCCGTTTTTTGTTTCCCTGTGTCGCTTTCCACGACAGCAACCCCGGTAATTTTGACACTTCGTTCAGTGTCAAACGCATGTTCCACGCAGGTTCCAATGAGTTCCACAATAGTTTGACACTGACCGAAATGTCAAACTGCAGTGTGTTAGAAAGAGAAAGGAATTGTTTCCTTCTCATAATTATCATACTTGTAAACCTGTACTATGGTCGGAATAAAGCGGCAATTACCCACCGACGTGTGCCGTACGTACGGACGTTTGTCGTACGAAACACGTTTGACCGAACCCTCAAGCCCGTAGGAATCAATGTGTGCGTCTGTGTACATGTACATAACATATTTGTGTGTGTATTGTTTACAGATAAGCACTGTTGCCATTGACCAGTTTGCATGCATGCTTATGGAAACATCAACTTTTTAAAATTTAATTTTTGATGTTGTAAAAGGCTGGAATTAATATTGTTACGAATATTAGCAAAACTAAGGAGAGCTGCCAGCTCTAAGCCGATGCTAAGCAGTGACGTGAATGCACATCAATAATTCAATCATTATGTAGCTACATAAACGAAACAATAACTGCGTCTACATATATGTACCATGTACGTATACGAGCAGCGGAGAGTCAATGCACTAACACATGCATATATCTGAGATACTCCTATAAGTATGCAATGAGAAAAACTATAAAATTGTGCAATTGTAGTTACAGCTGAGAAGTTTGAGAGCTACTGGACTAATAGATTCTGGAAGTGCCTAGAAGATGTATAAAATTGTGCAATTGTAGTTACAGCTGAGAAGTTTGAGAGCTCATGGACAATGCTAGTATATTCTAGAAGATGCGAACGAGGAAACCAGAGAGTATAAAAGGCCGCAGATGTAGAGGCGCTGGAATTCAGTTTGATTTGAGTTGTCAAGCAGTTACGACTAAGACGATATCTAGCGAGCAATAGCAGTATTATTTTGAAAGTCAGTTTCATTTAACCTATCAGTTTGGTTATTAAGCTATTCATTGCACAGTTTGAGTGTTATTGTGAAGTATTTTAATAAAGGCCATTTTTCCATTATTCAATATTGGAGTTATTTATTCAACAGTTTAGCGATACGAACCTAACAAAAGGGCAAATAAGAGGATTTGCAAGTAAATTCGTTACAATTGGTGTCAGAAAAGGAATTGTTGAATAAATTCTAGAGGACAACAAGGACATGGAAAAGTTAAGTGAATTGAAGATCCCGCAACTGAAGAAGGAGTTGGAGAACCGTGGATTGAATACAACCGGCATTAAACTCGAACTTCAGGCACGACTACGAGAGGCAATGGAATTAGAAGGAATTGACGTGGAAGAGTATGTCTTTCATCTTGATGGCGATGAGACAACAAAATTGGAGGAGAAAAATGAAACACCGCAGACAATGGCGAACACAGACTTGAACATGATATTGGCTGCAATATCGGCACAAATATCCGAAATGTCAATACAAATATCCACCAACATGTCATCTCAACTGGAATCGCAAAAGACAGATATAACATCTGAGATGGAAACACAACTAGAAGAACAGAAAACGTATATGTCATCTCAACTAGAAGAACAGAAAACATATATGTCATCACAATTGGAATCGCAGGAGACACGTATAACATCCAAGATGGAAGCACAGGAGACACGTATATCCGAAATGTCGTCGCAAATGTCATCTCAACTGGAAGAGCAGAAGACATATATGGCATCCCAGCTGGAATCACATGAGACACGTATTTCAGGAATGTCGACACAGATTACATGAAAGATGGAAACACAACTGAAAGAGCAAGAGGCACGTATATCATCAAAACTCGAAGCGCGTATGGACGAGAAAATAACGCAGTTTGAAGAAATAATTCGAGGCAGAGGTGGATGCTTTGAGAGGTCGTATACAGGAATTGCAACTAAATCGCCCAGTTGTTTCAGCAAGCAATGCGAAGGTAAAAACTCCAACTTTTGACGGCGCTGTTCCTTTCCAGGTGTTTAAGATTGAGTTTGAGAAGACCGCAGCAGTGAACAACTGGAGTGCGGAAGATAAAGTTGCTGCACTATTCGTGGCATTGAAAGGATCTGCTGCTGAAATCCTACAGACTATTCCCGAGGGAGAGCGGAATAACTACGAAACATTGATTAGCGCTCTAGAGAGGCGATACGGAAGCGAACACAGGAAGCAGGTATACCAAATAGAGTTGGAAAACCGCTACCAAAAGGCTAATGAGACTTTGCAGGAGTTTGCGTCAGATGGCGAAAGGCTTGCACATTTGGCGAATGCCGACGCACCCGTGGAATACACCGAAAGGGTAAAAATTCAGAGCTTTATAAATGGCATACGGGACGTCGAAACGAAGCGAGCTACATACGCAAACCCAAAGCCAACATTTGGAGAAACGGTATCACATGCATTGACTCAAGAAACAGCATTGCTTCTGTGTAAGCCAGTTTACAAAGCACGCCGTGTGGAGGTAGAAAGGCCAGAGTGGGTAGACGCAATATTAGAGGAGCTGAAAGGATCGCAAAAGCGGAGTGAAAAAGTTATCAAATGTTTCAAATGCGGGAAGTCCGGTCACATTGCCCGTCATTGCGATCTTGATCCTTGTAGTTCCAACAATGTGGGTGGCCGTAAACGCAAAGCTGGCGGAAATGAGCAAGAGCGTGTCGGATGTAAAGAACGAAAACTTGCCCCGGCTATTGAATGTCCTGTGATATCTGTGTCGCAGATTGGAAGGAAATCAAGCAGTCTTGCCATCAGAGGGAATGTGGATGGTAAAGAGCGTGTACTGACTGTAGATACGGGGGCATCTCATTCCTTACAGGAGAGTAAAGTCATTACCTAGAGCAAGGTTGCGTACGGTCACAGGCGAGTATAATCAAGTCCAAGGCGAAGTGGTATGTTAGGTATTAATTGGAAAAGTCATGGTTCTACACAAATTCGTTGTGGCGGAGATCGTTGATGAAGTCATATTGGGAGTGGACTCCTTGGTTGACCATGACATCAGGATCGATATGCGGAGAAAAATTATGCGTTATAACGACCAGGACATACCACTTAACTTTAGTTTGGAAAAATGGTTCAGCAGTAGTCGGGTACTGGTGGAAAAGACTCGACAAAGACGATGAAAGTCAAAGGCAAATGTTGATAGATCGAATGGGCCAAATAAATCAAAATCAAAAGTACCTGCGAGAGAAACACTGGCATTGACAAAACCTAAAAGACGCAGGAAAACGAAGCAACGAATTTCCGAGAAAGAATGCGAGGGTAGTTTCAAGCCAGAGCGCACTACTGTGGAGAAAAGTGGGAACGATACTGATTATGCAAAATCCGTCCAGCGCAAGCTCTACGAAGTAGTTCATCGGCCAGACAACAGAGTGTGAAGGAACGAACCAGGGTATTGAGTAGTACTATGAAACACAGGTACCATGAGAACAATAATTCGAAAGGTTCCTTGGCGGGAGATTTGGTACTGTTATACAATCTTCTCCCGCGGAAAGGTGTTCCATCCAAATTTCGGTGCAGTTGGGAAGGCCCGTACAAGGTTGTGAAGAAGATCAGTGATACCATCTACCGCATACAAAGCATTGAGAAACCACGGAGTAGAAGAGTGGTACATTTGGCGATGCGAGCAGCGTTTAGATCGAGAGATTTGTCTGATCGGGACGATCAGACTTAGGTGGAGGGCAGTGTTGCGAATATTATCAAAACTAAGGATTGCTGCCAGCTCTAAGCCGATGCTAAGCAGTGACGTGAATGCACATCAATAATTCAATCATTATGTAGCTACATAAACGAAACAATAACTGCGTCTACATATATGTACCATGTACGTATACGAGCAGCGGAGAGTCAATGCACTAACACATGCATATATCTGAGATACTCCTATAAGTATGCAATGAGAAAAACTATAAAATTGTGCAATTGTAGTTACAGCTGAGAAGTTTGAGAGCTACTGGACTAGTAGATTCTGGAAGCGCCTAGAATATGTATAAAATTGTGCAATTGTAGTTACAGCTGAGAAGTTTAAGAGCTCATGGACAATGCTAGTAGATTCTAGAAGATACGAACGAGGAAACCAGAGAGTATAAAAGGCCGCAGATGATTTGAATTGTCAAGCAGTTACGACTAAGACGATATCTAGCGAGCAATAGCAGTATTATTTTGAAAGTCAGTTTCATTTAAGCTATCAGTTTGGTTATTAAGCTATTCGTTGCACAGTTTGAGTGTTATTGTGAAGTATTTTAATAAAGGCAATTTTTCCATTATTCAATATTGGAGTTATTTATTCAACAGTTTAGCGATACGAACCTAGCAAAAGGGCAAATAAGAGGATTTGCAAGTAAATTCGTTACAATATTAAATAAATATAAATAGATTACATATTTATAATCTGCACTTTTACATAATTATTTCGAATTATTTTCACAATTTTTCAAACTTTAATTAGGTGTTTTTGCATAAAACTGCAAACGGTCAAAAATTAGCGCACAAAAGTTTACTAGGCAACTCTGTCTAGTGAGAGAGCGATCAGCTGACACGTTTTTACGGAAAAAATCAAAATTGTTTTGATTTCTACGTTCCGGGCTACGTACGTACGGGCGTTGCACGTCGGTGAGTTTTCGTTTACATTGCACAATCATAAGATAGGTCGTGTCAGCTGACACGTTTTTGGTACGTACGTTCGTGAGTAACTGCCGCTAAGGCACAAGTCCGCCTAAGCACTGATTTTGTTGCGATTTTTATTATTCGATTTTTATTATTGGCATAAATGACATAAGAATTCATATTTATTCAAATATATACCATATACATATGTAGGTAATACTCGTATATTGCTACAAAAGGCTAGGTACATTCCCAAACATCAGAGTGCCGATATATGTTTATGTTTATGTTTATTGATAAGAAATATTAGTACAGCAAGATTATGGATCTTTTATAGTCCAACAAGGCAGGAAAATATTAATAGTGGTATACAATTAAACAATTCCAAAATACTAATAAACATGTATTAAAAAGTTTGTATGTATATAACGTAGACCTATTCAAAATAAAGCTATTAATTTTTATGTCGGTATTTTAAAATTATACATTGCCAGTCTATGTCCTAATTATTGTCTGAGAAATAGTTATAGATAACATTCTTATAGTTGCATACACTTAAATTATTTCTTATAGAATTGTACGAGCAGATCTTGTGAAAGTAAGTTTATTTTAAAGGTGTAATGGCGTTTTCGTAAGAAGTTTTAGTAAGAATTAGTCGATAAAGGAAAATGCAGTTCCTCGCTTTAAGATAGTTAGAAATTTGACATCCCAAAAGGCGAGACTTCCAACGAGATATATGATCGAACTTTTGAAGCCCATACACGTAACGTGTAATATGGTTAAAGGCCACGTCCATTTTATGAGCAGAGTGCGAATCTAGCTTATTGTAGATGAATTCAGCATATCTCAAATAAGGTAAAATTAGCTGAATAGCCAGTTTATGCCTTATGTTATAGGGAGTGAACAAAACCGATAGCCGCAGGTTCCGCAGGGCACCATATACCTCACCTATGGCCAAGTTAACGTGATCAACACATGTCAAACTTGAGTTGATTACAAAGACAAGGTTTGTAATTTTATTCACTAGCGTAATTTGGGCGGTACCTATGTAGAGAGTGGAATTCTCGTCTCAATCAGGTTTCTCTTTGAGATAGGCAGAGCAAACGTTTTATTAGGGTTGAGGCACAGCCCGTTATTATTAGCCCAAAGGGAAATATATGAAATATCATGCTTGAGTTTCGAACATCATCCGCAAAAGCAGGCATACTGACGAACTCGCAGACCGTAAAAATATCATTGATGAATAAACGAAATAAAAGTGGGCCAAGGATTGATCCCTGTGGAACACCGCAGACTATTTCGCTAAGGCATGACATTTTGAACCCGATTATTACACGTTGATATCGGCTAGTTGAATATCTGTTGATTAAGGGCAATAAATCAACGCTAAGCCCAAAGTAAGCCTTTAGCTTAGCGCAAAGCAACTGATGGTCAACGGAGTCAAATGCCTTAGAGACAAGTAGACAAAGTAAAGTTACAAAGTTTTCATCAAATTGAGCACGAATATCGTCAAGAATCTTAAGCATAGCTGTTGCGCAACCATGCTTGGCCCTAAAACCAGACTAAAGAGGTGACAGCAGCTGATTATTTTGTATGTGATTCGTGATTTGTTCAGCTTATAACGCTTCAAAAGCCTTGGAGAAGGCCGGCAATATCCTTATAGGGCGGAAGTCAGAAGAGGTATCAGCAGACCTCTTTTTCGCAATGGGTGTAAGATGCAACCTTCCACTGATTAGGAAAGCAGGACGTGGTGATGCAGTGATTAAAGATATGCGTTACGGCGCCGATTATCTATGGTAGAACCATCTTTATGAACCTAATCGGGATCCCATCTACAACGAATGCATTCGACTTTATTTTAGCTATACTCCTTATGACATCCGACTCGGAAACAGCTTTAAACTCGAATATGTTACCAGAATAGCAGGCATTATCACGAGCGACAGATACGCGGTGATGAGTATCGGTTAAAGGGCGGATAACGAACGCTTGGTTAAACTGATCAGGATCAAGAGTGCAGGCTTCAACATTCTCACTGCCACATACACGCAGGCATTTGAGGTTATGCCATAGAACATTAGGAGGCAAGGAAGCATCAAGCTTAGCAGCGTAAAAATTTCGCTTCTCGTTTCTGATAATGGAAGTCGTACTGTTTCTGGCCGCTTTGAACAAAGCCAAGTTAGCTTGGCTAGGGATTGCTTGCAATCTTGATAAGGCCCTGTTTCACGCTTTAATTGCTGCTGAGTGGATCAAGGGGACACCGAGGATTTACTCTTACTGTAGCGAACAAGGACATGCTTATTAAAAATACTTAACATATTTTTATTTAAGAACTCTAGTTCATCATTAACACTTAAAAAACACCAACAATCAAACCAGTTCACAGAGCTAACATCAACAACCAGTGATTCCACGTTAATGTTTCGATAGTCCCTAAATGAGAAAGTTCTTTTAAACTCACATTATCCAAAATTAATGCCAAGTTCACAAAATATTAGGTCGTGGTCAAATATGAATGAAAATTGGTAAAACGCCGTAACAGAGGAAAGATCAGGGACAATAAAAAGTCCAAAAGACTTGGGGTTATTGTGTTAGAATATCTTGTGGGAATAAACGTGTTAACTACACAAAGACCAAAAGCAGATAAATAGTTCAACAAATTTGAGGTATAAAAGTCACGTACGAGAAGATTAACGTTAAAATCTCCGCACAAAATTTCTTAGAACCTCTGTCGTGGCGGATCAATGTGTAATTTTGCAACGAACAGTATAAATCATTCAAGCAATTTGAAAACCAAGTCTGGGTTACACAAACTACATCTACCCCCGAACACTCCAAGGCGTATCTGACGATATCTATCTTTTCTGGATTGAGACTCCTAGCATTAAAATAAACAATATTAAAACCGTTATGACGCTTGCATAGAATGTTTACCATCGCCAAACTATTCTCCCGAACACCATATGTACCGCTGTTAACAGACATTAGACTTATTTCAAAATCTTAATCTTATTTCAAAAACAAAAACACCACAAGTTGCACCAAACTTCGAAGCAAAATCAACTAAAAAGGATGAAAAAAGAATAGATGGGCTATGTTTACAAATACTTATTGAGTTAAAACAAATTTAATATAAAAGATAAATAAAAGATAAAATATATAGAATTGTATATAAAATTTTTGAAATCGTCGCATATTACTCCGATCCCTTCAAAGAACTCAGCTCAGTTACTTTAACAGCCTCAGAATCTTTTGGAGCTCTGATGAAAACAACACCTCTCAACGTGAACACCGATGCCAGTTTGCCAGCTCGTCTAAGCTTAATCGCCTGTTGTAGAAGTTTTCTACTATCTGGAGTTAAACTTTCAAATATAGAGAACTTTCCTTCCAGCCCGATAACATACAGAGTTAAGGCAGATTTATTGCGTTGGCGATATTCACGGAAAGCTCTTAGTGTACGATTACGATCAAGAGGTGAATGAAGCTTAATTATGATGGCAATCTTTTCACTTGACCGTGATGTGCGAAAAATGTCGCGTACTTGCTGTTTAAATGTTTTTGTTTTTTTTTTATTCAATAATCGAATGTACATAAATTTAAATTTTTTTTGTCACACCTATGCTGCTACAATCACAAAAATTTTACAGGCTGTCTTGTTTCGAATTCAAAACACATTGCGAGCATTTTCTATTAGCAATATAGGAGTATTACATATATATGTATAGACAAAACAATATAGAATTTATTTCTTTTATTTTTTCTTATATTTTATATTATTTCATTTTCCTTATTTATTTTTACTTATGCGACCACAAGTGCCAAGGTAATATTTGATCATTTCATTAACATAATATTTTCTACACATATTTATATATGTACATAAGTATTTATTGCAAACCATACGTTTCATTTTCATTAACATAATATTTCACACGCATATGTACATAGGTATTTATTGTAAATCATTTAAAGTCATTATATAAATTTTTATATACGCTGTAACGCTGAGTCAATAGCTAGACGTGTGGTTACCGCGTTAATCCCTCAAACACAATTCGCCACCGGCAACATAGCGATCTGGCATGGTCGCGATCATATGGCCAGCCACTGAACATCCGGGTTTTAATGTTATCATTCTGGAATTATGAAGATTCTAATGTTCGGATATTTAATGTTGTATTCCCATTGAGATCTATGTACGTAATTAACTTATAATATTAATATTTATGCGACCTTTGCTTGAAATTATATTTATTGACTTTTGGCTGGCTCTAGGTCAATAGGAATAAAAACACACGTTTATTAAGTTTTTCTCCAATATATTTCGGTTGCGCATAAGTAACCGTTCTCAAGAGTAACTGTAATAATATTATAAACAACTTTAAATTAAAAATTACATACAAAATTTTTGTAAACATAAACAATTATAAACATTTACATACATTCATTTACACGTCTGGCTGCTTTGACGTGGAGCTTAATACTGTCCGTTTGTTTGTCAACAAGTGTCTGTAGATGAGTGCAATGTTATCAGTGTCCGTTTTGTAATTCATTCTTATGTTCGGTGGAGTGTTTATTATATGTAAGATTTCAAATGTTAGGCGTTTGGTGTAGCATTGTCTTGTGCTAAAATTGATGCTCTTTCGAAGAATGGCCGATAGATGCACAGTGGGCCATTAGTGCTGTTTTTGTGATGCTTGAATCCTGACATTGTTTGAAGTCCGATTTGTGTTGTGATACTCTAGTTTTTAATTTCGAATTTATAGTTCCTACGTATACATTGTTACAAGTTTCGTGTTTGCTTCCGTTACAGGGGATTTTGTAAATTAGATTGCTTCTTTCCATTGGAGGTATTTTGGATTTTGTATTATTAAATATCTTGTTTAAAGTGTTTGTGGGTTTGTGTGCTATTTTTATAGTTTCTTTGTTTTAAATATTTGATCTTGTTAGCCGTTCTGATAGATGAGGTACATATGTGACTGATTTATAAATTTTCGGGGTGTCGTCTTTTTGCAGATTTCTCGTAGTTTTTGCTCTCTTTATTAAGGTTTTTATAATATTTTCTGGAAAGTTATTTTGTTTCAATAAGCACAATATTTGTTTTTAATATTATTGCAGTTACCCTTGAGAACGGTTACCGATGTGCAACCGAAATATATTGGGGGAAAACTTAACAAACGTATGTTTTTATTCCTAATGACCTAGAGCCAGCCAAAAGTCAATAAATGTAATTAATTTATATTAAATGTGTATACGCTCCATTTCATGAATACATATGACCATATCTTCCATAAAATATCGTCTGTGAACGATATAATACTAACATATAACAAAGCAGAATAAATTAGAAAGAAAGGAAAAACAAACAAAAACATTGAAATTATTCACGTAAACATATTTACTAGAATAAAATTAATTTCATAATTTTAAGCGACATAAACAAATTCGTGTTATGGGATCTAAGCATCCCATTAATGGGCATATAATCCAACAAAGTTAGCATAATAATAAATAATAGTGGGTGTTTAGGCAGGATACCTATCTCCTCCGCATCTAATTGCTACCCCCCTTATGCAAATCGATACTCGATTTAATCTATAACCACCCGCACCATCACCGCCATATGCATGCGCATGCATGTACATACCCGTATAAGGGTGCCATTTGTCAGCACTCATGCATATGCATGTCGGTATTGATGTGTGCCTTTCCACTCCAAAACGGAGAATTTTTCGGGCCAAAGGTTGTCGCTTTCGATACAACCGGCCTCTTGGATCCTAGCAGTCAACTTATGCACATCTCACCAGCGACCGCGGCCGTTTCTTAACTTTACATAATAAAGCCTATCTGTTATAACGCGAAATTCTCGTCTTATCTTATTTCATTCCAACCACAACCCCGTTCATTGAGATCGACCCGGTGCGCCCACCTCTCGCAAGGATCAGACGCACCCCTGCCGAACATTTGGTCCTTCTTCTCAGGAATTTGGAATACAGCACCTTAAAAAAGAAATACAGTCCACCAATCACATAATAGCCAGAAAAATTTATTCGGAAATTCCATTCGCCCACAAACAGCAAAAGTGAGAACGTTTATTACATTCACATCAACAATTATACCAAGATTTGGAAGGTTATATTAAATTTTAAATCAGCGTTAAAACACTCAGCAAGCATTACGGTCAAACCAACTGCAACACCACAAGTCATCTTGCCACATCATCACAAGGGCAGCAAATCGCCAAATAAAAGTAGTGCAATATTTCTTGCCACAATTTTTTTTTTTGGTTATAAAATAAATAAAACTTACTTACTTACTTAATTGGCGCTTAACCGTCTAAACGGTTATGGCCGTCCAAAAGGCTCGTCAGTCGCTCCTTCGCCTCGCCAACCGGCGCCAATTGGTCACGCCAAGGGGGCTTAAATCGTTTTTCACCTGGTCCTTCCAACGGAGTTGGGGCCACCCTCTGCTTCCATAGGCGGGTTCCGATAGAAACACTTTCTTGGCCGGAGCATAATCTTTCATTCGCATAACATGGCCTAGCCAGAGCAGCCGCTGCGTTTTAATTCGCTGGACTTGGACTATGTTGATGTCTGCATATAGCTCGTACAGCTCATCATTAAATCTTCTTCGGTACTCGCCATCGCCAACGCGTAGAGGCCCATAAATCTTTCGAAGAACTTTTATCTCGAACACTCCCAAAGCCGTTTCATCTGCTGATGTCATGGTCCATGCTTCTGCCCCATATAGCAGGACGGGTACGATAAGTGACTTGTATGATTTTCGTTCGCCGAGAGAGGAGTTTACTTTTCAATTGCCTACCTAGTCCAAAGTAGCATTTATTGGCAAGATTGGTTCTTCGCTGGATTTCAGTGCTGATTTTGTTGCTAGTGTTGATGCTGGTTCCCAAATAAAAGAAGTCTTTTACTATTTCGAAATTATGGCTGCCAACAGCAGCGTGGTTGCCAAGGCGCGTATGCGCTGACTCTTTTAAATAAAACTGTGTATAAAATATATGCTGAGTGCCTGCCACACGCGTATTGACTGTGATTAACCGCGAAAAGTGTGAACAGTTTTTATACTCAGTTGAGCAGAGCTCACAGAGTATATTGACTTTGATTGGATAACGGTTGGTTGTACAGGTATAAAGGAATCGAGATAGATATAGACTTCCATATATCAAAATCATTAGCATCGAAAAAAAATTCGATTGAGCCATGTCCGTCCGTCCGTCCGTCCGTCCGTCCGTCTGTCCGTTAATACGATAACTTGAGTAAATTTTGAGGTATCTTGATGAAATTTGGTATGTAGGTTCCTGGGCACTCATCTCAGATCGCTATTTAAAATGAACGATATCGGACAATAACCACGCCCACTTTTTCAATATCGAAAATTTCGAAAAATCGAAAAAGGCGATATTTTATTACCAAATACGGATTAAGCGATGAAACTTGGTAAGTTAGTTGAACCTATGACGCAGAATAGAAACATGGTAAAATTTTGGACAATGGGCGTGGCACCGCCCACTTTTAAAAGAAGGTAATTTAGAAGTTTTGCAAGCTGTTATTTGGCAGTCGTTGAAGATATCATGATGATATTTGGCAGGAACGTTACTCTTATTAATATATGTCTGCTTACTAAAAATTAAGCAAAATCGGAGAACGACCACGCCCACTTTTAAAAAAATTTTTTTTTTAATTCAAATTTTAAAAGAAAAGTTAATATCTTTACAGGATATAAGTAAATTATGCCAACATTCAACTCCACTAATGATATGGTGCAACAAAATACAAAAGTAAAAGAAAATTTCAAAATGGGCGTGGCTCCGCCCTTTTTCATTTAATTTGTCTACGATACTTTTAATGCCATAAGTCGAACAAAAATTTACCAATCCTTGTGAAATTTGGTAGAGGCTTAGCTTGTAGGACGATAACTGTTTTCTGTGAAAAAGGGCGAAATCGGTTGAAGCCACGCCCAGTTTTTATACACAGTCGACCGCCTGTCCTTCCGCTCGGCCGTTAACAGGATAACTTGAGCAAAAATCGATATATCTTTACTAAACTCAGTTCACGTACTTATCTGAACTCACTTTGTATTGGTGTAAAAAATGGCCGAAATCCGACAATGATCACGCCCACTTTTTCGATATCGAAAATTACGAAAAATGAAAAAAATGCCATAATTATATACCAAATACGAAAAAAGGGATGAAACATGGTAATTGTATTGGTCTATTGACGCAAAATATAACTTTAGAAGAAAACTTGGTAAAATGGGTGTCACACCTACCATATTAAGTAGAAGAAAATGAGAAAGTTTTGCAGGGCGAAATCAAAAGCCCTGGTCCACGTTTATGGCGATATTTCGAAAAGGCGTCCACCTATAGAACTAAGGCCCACGCCCTTTTAAAATACTCATTAACACCTTTCATTTGATACCCATATTGTACAAACGTATTCTAGAGTCACCCCTGGTCTACGTTTATGGCGATATCCCGAAAAGGCGTCCACCCATAGAGCTAAGGCCCACTCCCTTTTAAAACACTTATTAACACCTTTCGTTTGATACCCATATTGTACAAACGCATTCTAGAGTCAACCCTGGTCCACTTTTATAACGATATTCCGAAAAGGCGTCCACCTATAGAACTAAGGCCCACTCCCTTTTAAAATACTCATTAACACCTTTCATTTGATACCCATATAGTACAAACAAATTCTAGAGTCACCCCTGGTCCACCTTTATGGTGATATCTCGAAAAGGCGTCCACCTATAGAACTAAGGCCCACGCCCTTTTAAAATACTCATTAACACCTTTCATTTGATACCCATATTGTACAAACGTATTCTAGAATCACCCCTGGTCTACGTTTATGGCGATATACCGAAAAGGCGTCCACCCATAGAGCTAAGGCCCACTCCCTTTTAAAACACTTATTAACACCTTTCGTTTGATACCCATATTGTACAAACGCATTCTAGAGTCAACCCTGGTCCACTTTTATAACGATATTCCGAAAAGGCGTCCACCTACAGAACTAAGACCCACTCCATTTTAAAATACTCATTAACACCTTTCATTTGATACCCATATTGTACAAACGTATTCTAGAGTCACCCCTGGTCTACGTTTATGGCGATATCCCGAAAAGGCGTCCACCCATAGAGCTAAGGCGATATCACGAAAATATCACGGCGTCCACCTATGGAAATAAGGATCACTCCCTTTTAAAATACTCATTAACACCTTTCATTTGATACCCATATCGTACAAACAAATTCTAGAGTCAATCCTGATTCACCTTTATGGCGATATTCCTAATTGGCGTCCACCTATAGAACTATGGCCCACTCCCTCTTAAAATACTCTTTAATACCTTTCATTTGATACACATGTCATACAAACACATTCCAGGGTTACCCTCGGTTCATTTTCCTACATGGTTATTTTCCCTTATGTTGCCACCATAGCTCTCAACTGAGTATATAATGTTCGGTTACACCCGAACTTAACCTTCCTTACTTGTTTAGTATCCAAAAGATAATTAAGTGCAAACGCGGCACATTAACGTTGTCTTATATTCCTTGTGTTGAATCTTTTCAACTGAATATGAATGTTAAATTGAATAAATATACCGCACTGATTAAGCTTACCCGCTTTACCACCAAAAAAATGAAAATTACATATATATCAGTTTTTACCGCTTTAAGAAGAAGAATTTATTTTGCTTTACCAAGTTGTGACGTCGTTTGCCGTTGAAATCCAAATGGACGAGACAAAAATTGATGATGCAAATGCTTTAAACAGCTACAGCCGGTAATCAAAGCAACCAGTGTTCAAACAAAGAAATAATAAGCGTACATATTTATGTACATATTATCGTGAGCTATTTGCGATGTTTTACTGGTTTATGCATGTGCCTCTCTTACGTATAATAAATGTTCTATTATAACAAGGTTACATAGTAAGGATTATTTATGATTTAATAAGACCAAATCTAAACCATGTTTTGTTTGCAAGTTGTTTGATTAATAATACCGGAACATTCTTCCCTCCAAGAATGACTGTTCTTAATCCAAGTAGATATAAGAGGAAGGACGGCCTATTGTTGGGAATGTTTTAGTCGAGTATTGTTTACTCCGATATGCTCCGACTCACAGGGCCTTCAGCAGCAGGCTCCATCTCTTCGCCCTTAATTCTACTCACCTCAAGATTAGGTCGTTCAGGGCTGCCATCTTCAAGTTCATCCAATGGTAGAAGACACATTTTTGAAATAGGCCTTTTGATAAGTTTTTGGATTATATATATTGACACGACACGCACTCGTCCGTCCTTTCCAGGATGCACTTCATGAATACGGCCAAGGCACCACTGACCAGGGGCACAACGATCATCAGCTACAAGAAGTAGGTCATCAATTTGTATATCGGTTCGGCGATGAAGCCACTTAGGGCGAGATTGTAGACGACTAAGATATTCCCGATACCAGCGTTTTCAAAAGTGTTGCTTTATTTGTTCAACCGCCTTCCAACGACTAATGCGGTTGATGTTGACTTCTAAAAGGCTTTCTTCTTGTATGCAGCTGGTAGGCTCGCCTATCAAAAAATGCCCGTGTGTTAATGCGCTGACGTCTCGCGGATCGGATGATAAGGGACAAAGTGGCCTAGAATGAAAGCATCCTTCAATCTGTGAAAGTAAAGTAGTTAGTTCTTCAAAACATAAAATTCTATCATGTATAACACGTTTAAGATGGTACTTCATAGATTTAACCACGGCTTCCCACAAACCACCGAAATGTGGTGAAGCAGGAGGAATAAAATGCCAATCAGTTCCAAGGTTGGATAAGCTTTCACGTAAGTCCTCTGGTATTGTTTTAGTGAGACGGACCCCAGACAAAATTCAAACTTCACGACTAACATATGACATGGTTAGGGTGATCCCACTGTGCAATATACGCTCGTGTGCATCTGAAATTATAAGCTTCGACAAAGGATTTTGTTTGGTTAATATTGCTGGGTGTTTGGTATCAGGCGGTAAATTAGAGTGTCTGAGTCGGCCGCCGACTCGGAGGATATCGTTTTCATCAAGAAAGGGTGAAAATTTTCGTAAAGGTTTCTCTTTGGCTTCCCTATGCCTGCGTAACGCCGAAATACTTTGAGAAATTCAATTTCTTGAGTTAACCTTATGATACAAAGTTTAGTGGCACGAATTTCTCTCGCGGTCATGTTTCCAAAGTAACGATTTCTCTTACTACGCTTACAATTGTTGGTGAATCGGTAACACCAAGAAATAACGCGCAATAATCTAGAAAGCGTGGAAAATTTGACCAAAAACTCAGGATATTGAGAGTCTGTCATGTGATTTACAGAATGCGATTTTCGTTCTTCTAACGATGACTGAAGATTTTTGGGAATTTTGGGCCACTGATTGTCAGATTCGATTAGAAATTTAGGACCACGCCACCAAATTTTTTTGATTTTTGAGTTCATTTGGAAACAACCCCCTCGATGTACAATCAGCTGGATTCTCAGCCGAAGGAACATACTGCCATTGTATAACATTGGTATAACACTGAATTTTACCCACGCGGTTTGCTACGTAGACATTCCAACGAGATGGCGGATGCCTTATACAGCTGAGAACTGTTGTGCTAACGCTCCAATAGGTTACAGAAGAATGCAATCTGAAGAATTTTGAGAAAAAGACTCTATCACATTTGCGGTGAGTTTGACCAGAAGAGCAGCTGCCCATAGCTCCAATCTTGATATGGATACGGTTTTGATAGGCACCACCTTTGACTTGGCTTGAAGAAGTAAACCCATCACTCTCTCGCTGACGGAAATACGTGCGTAAACTACAGCGGCATAGAAGACTTGGGATGCATCGCGAAAGCAGTGAAAATCGAATTTACAAGTAGGAAGGTAACATGTCCACCTAGGAATTTGTATTTCATGAAAAGCAATCAAGTTTGATTTGTACTTATACCATAAAGACTTAATATCGGCGGGAACTTCTTCATCCCAGTCAACACCGGCCAGCCACAATTTCTGAAAAAGCATTTTCGCAACAATTGTGGATGGAGTGAGCCAACCTAATGGGTTAAATAGACATGCACTGTCGGCAAGAATAGAGCGTTTTTTTGTCTTTACCTCAAACTCGAAAGACGATTTAAAATTAAAGGAATCAATGGTGGTATTCCAATGAACTCCGAGCGCTAACTATGTTATCTCTATTGATATCGAAAGTGACAGAATTCTCTCTAAAGGAAGGTTAAATTTCATTCAGAAACTCTGACGAATTGGAATTCCACTTTCTTAGAACGAATCCACCTTTATTAAGAAGAGAACACAAGTTCCGTTGTAACGTTATAGCTTTAGATAAATTGTCGGATCCCGACATAACATCATCTACATATGTATCCGCATCTAACACAGCTGATGCGTTCTCATATTCATGCCTATAATCTTCAGAAACCTGACGTCATTCAGATTAAAACGTCATAAAATGTGTTGGTATTTACGCTGATCAGGATTCACCTCAATCAGTCGAAACATTTTTTCTATATCTGCTGTCAAGGTATATCGATGTTTTCGCCAAACTAATAGGATTTTAAACGAATTGTTTTGGAAGTAGGCCCAGGGAGTAATTTTTCATTAAGAGATTTGGAGTCCTTTGACTTGCTACTACCGGCAAATACCACTCGTAATTTAGTGGTTGATCTACTCTCACGAATAACGCCATGATACGGCAAAAAATAAGAATTAGGCTGAATGTCTGCTGGATATATGCCCACTTTGGTCATATGCTTCAAGCTTTCATATTCTTGCATGAAAGCTGTGTATTGGTGGTGATATGGCGGACGCTTATGAAAAGCTTGTTCTAAGTTATTAAGACATTTTAAAGCAGAGCCGGCCACACAAATACTAAAACAATTGCATAAGTGTGTGCAAAAATTTAGTGACAACTCCCCACAGTGTGCTAAAAGAATATGTGGACTGTGAAGTTTGAAATTAAAAAGGACTTTGGTTATTTGATTTCAAGCTAATCCTGACTATATTTACTTATATTCGTATAACTAAGAATGCGGAGGTCGAGCTAGGCAGATACAACTTTTTTATAAAAGAAGGTATGGTGTTTATTCAATGCAAAATTTACTTAATTTACTTAAAAAAATTCACTTTTTCATTAAGAAAGAACTATAAAGCAAAGTAAATGTAAAAATAGAAATATACATTTTCAAAACATAAACTTATTCAATAAAAACAATTTATGAAAATTAATAAAACTAAGTAGAACTTATAAAAATATATTTATATTATATTGCCAATATTTATAAATAATTAATTAATTACTATTAATTATTAATAATTAATATTTAAATTGTCAATATTGATATGTATGTTCAAAGGATCTTAATAATACTAACTAAAACTTCTTAAAAGTCACTTTAACATTGCAGCGTATTGTTTTTATTATGTGCCCAAAAAATAGCATGGACTTTTCCTATTGCATTCACTGTTGATTTTAGTGAGTGACAAACGAAAGCAAACGATCGTGATCACACATCGTTAGTGTCGGTGCAATGTTAAAGTGACTTTTAATACGTTTTAGTTAGTATTATTAAGTTCCTTTGAACAAACATATTAATATTGACAATTTAAATATTAATTATTAATAATAATTAATTAATTATTAATAAATATTGACAATTTAAGATAAATATATTTTTATACGTTCTACTTAGTTTTATTAGTTTTCATAAATTTTTTTTTTTTATTGAATAACTTTATGTTTTTATGTTTTGAAAATATATATTTCTATCTTTACATTTACTTTGTTTTATAGTTTTTTCTTAATAAAAAAGTGAGTTTTATCTGACTTATTCGACCTCCGCGTTCTTAGTTATACGAATATAAGTAAATGTAGTCAGGATTAGCTTGAAATCAAATAACCAAAGTCCTTTTTAATTTCAAACTTCACAGTCCACATTTTCTTTTAGCACACTGTCGAGAGTTGTCACTCAATTTTTACACACACTTATGCAATTGTTTTAGTATTTGTGTGGCCGGCTCTGTTTTAAAGCATTAAAGTGATTACTACTCAAAGTTGGTAGCATACCAGAGTTAATAACAGATTTAAAAGGTAGATCTACTATGTACCGACCAAGTTCGTTACGTTGCGTAGTTGGTAAGAAATGACTGTTACATGCGTCGTCTTCGGAACTCAGCTGTATTTTTTTAGGAAAAAAGGCCAAAAGGCGTGCAACAGGTTTTCTAAAGTTATATTATTGATGGTAAGTTTATGATCAAAACACGTAGTGGTTCCGGATACCACCCAACTAAAAAGAGTATTTTGAAAGAATAAGTTTTGCTGAATGAATTACTTGCCTGGAAGTACGATTTGGCTGAAAATATCTGCTCCAAGAATGAGATCAATTTCATCGCCTCTGTCGAATTCCGGATCAGCAAATGAATCAATTTGTAAATCACGAAGATTTTGTAAAACCGTAGTTGTTTTTGGCGTATGAGATGACAAGCGTTGTAGAACGAGCGCGTTGCAAGTCAATATATATTTATTTTTGATGGACCAAAGATCAATTGAAACTGCACTACCGCGAAGGTTTTGGCTATTACCGACGCCAGTAATTTCACATTAGGTTTTTCGCTTTGTAAGGTTGAGTAATTGAGCTGCATGCTTGGATATAAGCGTAGCTTGTGATCCTTGATCAAGAAGCGCTCTAAGCTCAATATATGTAGAGGGGGATTTCACAACCAGGCGAATCGTATATAACAAAACGTTTGGAAATACCGCCGGACTATTTGTTGAAGCAGCCAAAGATGAAGTTGAGCTCTCAGCGCACGTATTAGTGGAGCTAACCCTACCGTTACTGGGAGCATTCTCGTTTTGGTTATGCAAAATGGTATGATGAGCCATTCTACAGACATTGCATTTGTATGTTGACTTGAAATCTCGCGCATGATGGCAATTGAAACAAATATGCTTAGTACTTAAGATTTGAGCCTTATCCTTATATGGCAATGCTAAAAACTTATAACATTTTGAAATAAAGTGAGGCTTATCGCAAAATGAGCAGCTATGTTGCTGAGAAGCATGATTTGCTTTAAAAGTAGATCTTTTAGATCGAGACGCATTTGCGTTTGGCCTTTTGCCTTTATCGCTGTATCCTGTACGGCCATTAATTGATTCCAGTGTATGGAACCAGTTTTCAAGGAAAGTAAGTAAATCAGAAAGTTTTGGCACTTCCGTAGATGATTTCAGAGAACTCTGCCATTTTTTACGAGTTTCATTGTCTAGTTTCTGGGATGCTACATGGCTCATGATTGGATCCCAATTCGATGTATTTACCTCAATGTTCTTCAAGGAAGCTAAACACTCTTCGGAGGTGTCAAGGATAAGCTTTATACTTTTAACACTTCCATCTGAATCAGGCATAGAAAAAATATTTTTATTTAAGGTCTCAATAATCAAACGTTTGATGTTGTACCTTTTTTCAAGAATTTTCCAGGCGGAATCGTAATTAGATTCAGTAATCGCCATGGCTCGGATTAAATTTGCGGCTTCGCCCGCAATGTTGCCTTTAAATAATGAAATTTTTGTATTTTTGATAGTGCGGGTACGTCATGTACAAGAGATTTGTACACATCCATAAAGGGAACCCAATCCATATAATCCCCTGAAAACTTTGGCAATGAAATTTTTCACAATTTTGCCTCCACTTGGCCTGAGCGACTGTGCGATGCCACAAAAGTACTGGCTAGCATATCCGCGGTTATTGGATTACCTTGCAAGTCATCTAATATTTTTTCCTTGAAATTATAAAAGAGATCATCGAATTGGTCTAGGCAACCGTCGGAAAGATAAGGCACGTCAGAATTAATTATCGAATTATCTGAAACCAAATCTAATATTTGCTCGTGCATTTCATAAAACTGCCGTTGCTGGTTTTTTAAACCTTGCAATAGGGACTTTAGGTAACCACTTGTTTTTTCTGCTACTGGTTTTGTTTTATAGTGCTCACACATGTCGGAAAGACGCTTTAAGTTGTCGCGCTGTCGATCTATACACTTGTCTGTCATGACGACGAAATTTAAATTATTTACACGAGAAAGTACACCCTTTCGATGATGGTGTAGTGTTTGGTGTTAAAATAACATAATATTAAATGTGTTTAATTGTGGAGAGAAAGATATTAGATTTGAAAGGAGAAGAGACAAGAAAAAAGAGTGAAGGATTTCCAAAAGTATTTCAACATGTTAAGCTAGATGACTCTATAGTTTCCTTTTGAAGTGCATTATGTTAGAAATGCTTCTGATTTCCAAAGGCAAAACATTCCAGAGACGTACTGTTATAACAAAAAATTGACGTTCAGAAATTCGTGAGCCATATCTTGTATGCAGTAGTTGAGATGATCGCATGGACCGTGCTAGCTGAAGTCTTTCGTATAGATAGGCAGGCTCCTTAAACAACCTTATTCTATGAAGGAGTGAAATGCATCTAAATTTAAGCAGATTGTCGAATGTTATATTGTATATCTTATGAGCATATTCGGAAATATGTTCATAAGGACATATACCATAAATATAGCGGGCTATGTTATTGTAAATTATATTAAGTTTTTTACTTCACTCACTGTCACAATAGGCAAAAACTTCGCAGCCATACAGCAATGATGGTAACAAGTAGGACTTTGCCAAAAGCAATATAATTTTAACTGGTGTGAAGTGTTGTGTGGTCCATAGTGTTCGTAACCTGCCATATAGTTTGCCTATTGTAGGAAGGATGTGATTATTCCAAGTTAATGTTCTGTTAAAAATGACACCAAGATTTTTTGCCGTGTCGACAAAGTTTATCGGAGCATTGTTCAGTGCTATTTTGGGGCACTGATCTATGTTAATGGTTTTTTTATAAATAGCGATGCATTTGGACTTACTTGGGCTTAAGACTAGCCCGTTATCACTAGCCCATTTATTTATGAGACATAGATCGGAATTTAAATTTCGTATGCAGTTATTAATGCAGGCTGAGGGCCCGCCTAAATATACTTGAACGTCATCTGCATAAACGTGCACTTTACTATATTTAAGAATTTCAGGCAGGTCATTTATATATAGAACGAATAATAAGGGTCCAAGTATAGATCCTTGGGGAACTCTCTTGGCTACACTTAGAAAGTTTACTGCTTGATATCTCTCAAGAAGATACGTATTTACTAGCTCCAAGGCTGAAATTGAAAAGCGTTTTAAGTTTTAAGTATAGTAAAGTATGGTCAACTGAGTCAAATGCCTTCGAGTGGTCCAAGAGTGTGAGGAACGTTACATGGTCCTTATCCATATTTCTTCTAATATCATCTGAAACGCTTAATAGCGCTGTGATACAGCTCCTGCTTGTTCTGAATCCCGACTGATGCGGGCTTATCTGGGAGTTGTTATGGACAAAACTATTTATCTGTCGATGCATCACGCGTTCGAAAACCTTAGAAAGAAAAGGCAGAATAGCAATGGGTCGAAAGTCACCATTTGGTTTCTGAACAGGAATAATTTTAGCTTTTTTCCAGCATTTAGGATAAACTGATGAAGTTAAAATGGAGTTGAAAGCATAAACGATATATGAAAGAATTTTTGGCAGGATACATTTTAAGAGCTTAGGATGAACACCATCGTCACCATAAAATGTTGAATCTTTTCAACTGAATATGAATGTTAAATTGAATAAATATACCGCACTGATTAAGCTTACCCGCTTTACCGCCAAAAAAATTTAAATTTATATGTATATCAGTTTTTACCGCTTTAAGAAGAAGAATTTATTTTGCTTTACCAAGTTGTGAAGTCGTTTGCCGTTGAAATCCAAATGGACGAGACAAAAATTGTTGATGATGCAAATGCATAAAACAGCTGCAGCCGCTAATCAAAGCAAGCGGTGTTCAAACAAAGATAATAATGAGTGTACATATTATCGTGAGCTACTTGCGATGTTTTACTTGTTTATGCATGTGCCTCTCCATGTATGTATAATAAACGTTCTATTATAACAAGGTTACATAGTAAGGATTAATTATGATTTAACAAGACCAAATCTAAGCCATGTTTTGTTTGCAAGTTGTTTGATTAATAATACCGGAACACCTTGTGACTATCTGATCTGTCCCTCCACCAGCGCTCGCCAGACATAGCACAAGGAAGAGGTGCACATAACCTCACTTTCACAAAAATTTCACGCCACTCGATTGCGGCTAATTTCAGTCTCTTTTTGCGTCACTAGTATTTTCACTAGTTTTATAATCAATCTTTGTTACACAGTTTTCTTTGTCTTTGTTGCACAAGATTTATCACAGGTTGTTTACACTTTGCGTCGAGTTTCATATCAGCGCGCGCACTTATTTTATAAAAAAATTGAACGTTGAAATGGCGAATGGCCCCCTTTACTTCACACAATATACATTAGTGTTGCTCCCGCCTGCTCTCTGGCTTACGGCACAGAATAATCTGCAAATTCAGAAAAATAAACAAGTATATTAATTACTATATCTTTAGAATATTTCACTAACAAGTTGGGAATTACAAGCACACTCAATGGCTAATGAAACAAAAGAAAGAAAAAAAGTCATAGTTTAAGTCGCTTAAACAAAAAGTAATAAATAAAGTTTTGCGTAATTTAATAGTTGAGGTTATCTCGTTTGACGGTTCTAATGTTTCATCAAAGTCTGCATGGGGAAAATCAACTCATGCTATGTCTGATACGCACCCAATACTGGATACCTAACGTCAAAACCATGATTAGGGTAACAATTTACAATTGCAAGGCCTGCACTATACACCGAAAACAGGCCCAGACCCAACTTATGAGTTTTCTAGGTATAAGAGGTATAAGCGCTCGATGTGCTTCTTATTGTAAAATCAGTTAGTTCTAATAAGCTTCACATCGAAGCAATTTGAGATAATATTACAAATGAAATAAATTTACGAATAAGGCGCTCTTACGAATAAACGTTTATGAAAATAATTTGAAATTTTTAAAGTTGAAAAGGATTGATCAATACCTTTCTCGTCCCTTTTTGTAACATTTACAAATTACCTTCACACCTAAATTATTTGCTAACATCTGCATTCAAAGCTTAGGTTTAGCACAGGAATTTTTACTTTAACTTACTTCTTAAAACATTTACGGAAATGCATGTTGGGGATGTTGCGAATGTAGTCAATATTTTTGTAAAACCCGGCAGTCGATAAAACAAAAAATAAATATACAACATAATTAGAAAGGAGTAAA
Source organism: Eurosta solidaginis (assembly GCF_040869045.1). NCBI lineage: Eukaryota > Metazoa > Arthropoda > Insecta > Diptera > Tephritidae > Eurosta > Eurosta solidaginis. The sequence goes on from NC_090319.1 coordinate 155,494,661, forward strand.
CCCGTTTGCACATTTTTGGGTGCTTGAAATACGAAGAGCTTCCTCTTCATAATCGTCAAAGTTACTGGTGTATCCAGGCCCTTTGCATCGTGGTATAAAAAGAGCTTCAACTTTTTTTGGAAGCTCGCTCATTTTCATTGGTAATTTTATTTTGCAAATGTTCCTTACAATCCAAAATTTTACCCTTCCACTTTAGTGACAGTTTCACTTTCGTCATATACTTTAATGGACTTAGATCCACGTCGATTTATGCAAATGCTAATGATAGAGTGCAATACGTAAATGTGAACTTTTGCGTATCATACCAGAAGTTGGTACCAAATCTTCATCCAAAAGTTTGAATAGTGTCGATTGGCCAGCACCACTTGGACCGACCAAAGCTATTCTCGTATCTAAATCTATACCAAACTCTAACTTGTTATAGATCCATGAGAGGTATTAGTGTAACGGAAACTGACCTCCTCCACCATAATAACAGGTGTAGGAATTGATGCCTGTTTAATATTTATGCATACCCCATTGAGGAAATTTAGAGAATATGAAATGAGCACGCGATATGTCTGTCGACTTGTAAACACAGAAAAAAAAAGGTTCGCAACAAGTTGTTTAGGCAGGATGCCTAACTTTTCCGCATCTGATTGCGACCTCCCCCCAATGCAACTCTGCAAATCGATACTCGATACTCGAATTAATTTGTAACCACCCACACCATCGCCGCCACATGCATGTGCATGCACGTACATGTACGTGTATGTGTGCTTTTTGTCAGCACTCATGCATATGCATGTCGTGGTTGATGTGTGGGTGCCTTTCCCCTCCAAAACGGAGGATTTTGCGGGTCAACGGTTGTGGCTTGCTATGCAACCGGCCTCTTTGATTTCAACCGCCAACCAGCACGCATCTGCCGCCAACGATCTCCACTGTTTTCCAGAATATATTCAGGTAATATTGTAACCAGGTTATATATATCTATTCACATAATAAAGTTCACCCATTATAACGAGGAAAATCCTCCTGTGCTTCTTATTTGTCTCGTTTGAGTGAATCTTCTCTTCCCACTGAGATCGACCCCGGTGCGCCCACCTCTCCAGGATTAGACGCACACCGGCCGAACATTTGGTCCATCTTCACCAGGAATTGGAAACAGCACCTAAATTACAGTCCACAACAAAGCATCATAGCTGACCGCATACACTTAAAAATTCCTCATAAAAAAGTTATCCGGGAAAAAAGTATTATTTTCACATCAGCGTCAATCACTGAGCAATCGACAGCGAGCGGAAGCCACTGCAAGACATCAAGCCATCTTACTACATAAGCACCACTATACAAATCGCCATAAAAAGCCAGAGTAAGTGCAATATTTCTTGCCACATTTTTTTGGTTGGTTAAAAACAATAAATAAAAAGTGCGAAAAATCATTTAAAGTGCCATACGTGATTGTAGTTAACCGCGAAAAGTGTGAAAAAACTGTGTAGTGCCAAAAAAGAAAATAAGTGCAAACGCGTTGCATTAACGTCAGTTAAGATTCCTTGTGACTATCTGGTCTGTCCCCCCACCAGCGGTAAGGCTCTCCAGACACAGCACAGGGAAGAGGTGCACATAACCTCACTTTCACAAAAATTTCACGCCATTTGACTGCGGCAAAATTTAATTTCTTTTGCGTCACTATTATTTTCACTAATTTCCTTAATCAATCTTGTTACACAGTTTTTTGTTCTTTGTTGCATAAGATCTATTTCACGGTTTCACACTTTTCGTCGAGTTTATATCAACGCGCGCACTTAGTATACAATACAATTTAACTTGGAAGTGGCGAGTGGCCCCCTTTATTTACACAAAACACATTGGTGTTGCTTCCCCCTGCTCCCTGTTTTACGGCACAAATAAGCTGCAAAGTCAGTGAAAAAATAAACAAATTGAAAGCGTTAAATAAAGAGTTTTTCTATATTTTAATCATTGTTGGTTGGGTGATTCGCACAGGTTTTTTCAGTTTTACAACCCCTTTTTAATTTGATCACAAATTTTAATCCATGAACATGGAATCATATATTAGATTGGCCGATCGAATAATCGAATTCGAGGCCGATTTTAATGACATCAATGCGGCTCTGCACACTGTACACACTCTTGCAATACAGCAAAAAGAGTTGCAAGCTAAGTGGGACAAAGCAGAGAACGCCCTAGAGGAGTTGCTTGGCTCTGACACGCTCGACGCAAAGAAAATTGCAGCGGTCAAGATCAAGCATAAAGCGGCATATGCCGTATTCCTGAGATGCATGTCAAACATGGCTGAACTTCAAGCCAAATTGAAGGAGGAAAAAGATAGGGCAGTCAAACCTGAGGGAGAACGCGGCCGCGAACACAGTATCCGCCTGCCAGCTTGCGATACTGAGGTATTCAAGGGCGACTACCTATCTTGGCCAACGTTTCGTGACCTGTTCACGGCCATCTATAAAAATAACAGTCGCTTAAGCCCGGTAGAAAAGTTATTCCACCTTAACCAAAAAACCCAAGGTGAGGCAAAGGACATTGTCAAGAAATGTCCTTTGACAAATGAAGGCTTCGAAACAGCCTGGAAAAACCTATGTGAGAGATACGAGAATAAACGGATTCTCGTGAACTCACAACTACAAATTTTGTTTAATTTAAAAAAGATAGATAGCGAGTGCGGCAGCTCTATCAAAACCTTACAGCGCGACATAAATAATTGCTTGGCATCTCTAAAAACACATCAGATCGATGTTTCAAATTGGGATGCGATTATTACCTATTTATGTTCGACAAAATTACCTGAAAATACGTTGGCTCTATGGGAGCAGAGCATTGACCACAAGACGGACATATCCAAGTGGGAGGATATGGACAAATTCTTGTCAAATCGTTTCCAGACACTTGAAACCGTGTCTGGTTTTACAGAGAATGCCACTTCTAAAGTGCAAAAATCAAACACGTCGCGCCAGTCGACAGAAAACCCTACAAAAAGACTTGGTGCTTTTCAAACCAAAGTAACCAAGCAAACAACAAAATCAATGTGTAAAATGTGCAAATCTACGGAGCACAGACTACGCAACTGTTCACGTTTTTGCGATTTAAACCCAGTAGAAAGGATTAAATTCGTCAAATCCACAAATGGCTGCCTGAATTGTTTATCCCCAGGACACACAGTGACGAGGTGCACCAGTTCATACAACTGTTCCAAATGCCACTCTCGTCACAACACGCTCCTGCATGCGGACACACTTCAGCAACCGGCGGTACGAAATCCCTTCAAAGATGCGGATAATGCCCCATCAACTTCGGCACAGGCAAGGAAAAGACAGGAATCGGGACAACCACCTTCCTCTGCGAATCAGAATGTCAAATCCTGCCATGCCAATTCCAGCACAGGCGTGCTATTAGGAACTGCTCGCGTACACATTCACCATAATGGTACCGACTTCTCCGCGCGGGCATTAATTGATTCTGGGTCTGAATGTTCCTTTATAACTGAAAGACTGAAACGCAGAATCACTTTGCCAGCGAGGAAAATGCATGCCCATGTTTCAGGCATCACAAATGCGGTGTCAGCTCAGGTGAAAGAAGCATCCAACATCGAACTACGTTCACCAGTGGATCCCTGCTTCAGCCTGACTACACCCGTACTAGTTCTAACGAAACTCACTGGGAATCTTCCATCCTGCCATATCAACGCAATGACTATGCAGGCATTCCCAGACTTAGTTCTGGCAGACAAGAGGTTCTACGTCAACGAAGACGTAGACCTCATACTTGGCGGAGACATATATCCCCAAATTATAATGAACGGTATAAAAAAGAATGTGCTAAACACACTCTTAGCCCAAGAGACAGTGTTCGGTTGGATACTGACCGGTCGTATCGAATCACCGAATCCAACGAAGAGCATTATGTCTTTCTACAACGAGGTTGCGTTAGACAATCAACTCAAAGCTTTCTGGGAGGTAGAAAATGTACCCAAAAATAAAATATTAAATGAGGATGAAAGGTACTGCGAACAACTATTTAAAGAAACAACGCAGCGAAGTGAGAATGGAAGGTACACCGTGTCACTACCATTCCGGCAGGATTACCCTAACAATATTAACTTGGGACCATCCCTGAAGCGTGCATGCTCTCAATTCTTCCGGAATGAGGGGCGGCTAATAAAAAACCCAGATTTAGGAAAAGAATATGTTCGAGTGTTGTCAGAATATGAAACGCTTGGACATATGAGACAATTAAAAAAGAATATCCCATCCGACGATTCGGATCATTACTTCCTGCCCCACCACGCCGTTATTAAAGCAGAAAGTACAACCACCAAGGTACGAGTAGTATTTAACGCCTCGAGCCCTACGGCCAACGGTAATAGCTTAAACGATATTCTCCTCCCAGGCCCAGTTCTACAAGCCGATCTACCCATCCTTATCTTACGGTGGAGACTATACCGTTTCGTCTTCAATAGCGACATCGAAAAGATGTATCGACAAATTTGGGTGAACGAAAATCACACCAAATTTCAACGTATTGTGCATCGCACGTCCCCGAATGACCCTATTAGTCTTTATGAATTAAAGACGGTTACCTTTGGAGTGAATTGCGCTCCATATCTCGCGATAAGAACGCTCCTACAACTGGCAGACGACGTGTTAAATTCACACCCTACAGCGGCTAGCATACTAAGAGAGAGTATGTACGTAGATGATGTTTTATCTGGAGGACACACAATAGCGTCAACCATCAAAGCAAGAAACGAGATTCGCGAAGCCTTACACTCAGCTGGCTTTCCATTACGCAAGTGGACTTCAAACTGTAAGGAAATTCTAAAGGACATCCCCAAAACGGATTTGCTCAGCGAGGATTTCTTAGCGTTCGAAGAAGCTAGTTCGGTAAAAGCCCTGGGAATACGATGGAACGCTCACTCAGACGTATTTTATTTCAAGGCAGGAACCCTGGAAAATGGAAATGGCGAAAACATCACCAAACGAGCAGTCCTATCCGCTATAGCCAAACTTTTCGACCCTTTAGGCTGGCTTGCGCCAATGGTCATTGTGGCAAAAATACTCATGCAGAGTATTTGGTTAGAAGGCACCGCTTGGGACGACCCAGTATCGAGCAGTACGCTAGAACGATGGAAAACCTTCACCGACCAATACCATGAAATCGATAAAATCAGGGTACCTAGATGGGTCAACTTTTCACCAGGAACCGACATCGAGATCCATGGATTTTGTGACGCATCCGAGAAGGCTTATGCAGCAGCCGTTTACATGCGCGTAAAAACGGATAATAACATCTGGACAAACCTGCTTCTAGCCAAAACTCGAGTAGCCCCAGTGAAAACTCTTTCTCTTCCACGTTTGGAACTTTGCGGAGCCGTGCTGTTAGCGGAAATCACCGAATCAATTTTCAGGAACCTCAAGTTGGGACCAGTGAAAGTGCACCTTTGGACGGATTCAACTATCGTCCTCGCATGGATAAGGAAACCGCCCTGTTCTTGGTCCACTTTCGTCGCACATCGGATCACCAAGATCATCGACATGGTCGGAAATAAGGACTGGTTGCATGTAAACTCAGAATCTAACCCAGCAGATTTGGGTAGCAGAGGATTACCTGCGTCTGAATTGGTCAACAATTCGTTGTGGTGGCAGGGACCTTCTTGGCTGCAAGAAGACACTTCCCAATGGCCAGCACAAGAAAGTGACTACATCACCTCCGTAGAGGAAAAGAGGGCGAAGACCTGCGCAACAACAACAGTAAATACTATCGATGTTCTTCAACGCTTTTCAGACCTACCTAGGGCTTTACGGGTGCTCTCATACGTAATGAGGTTCTACCGAAGAACTCACCCCAAAACAAAAAAATCATTTCAGGTCGAGTCACCTTTAATCTCTCCTGATGAGATCAAATCAGTAACCCAACTCTTAATTAAAATCTATCAGAAACAACACTATAGTTCCGAATATAGTGATCTAAAGACCGGAAAACCAATTGCAGGGAAAAGTGCAATACTCTCACTTAATCCCTATCTAGACCAACATGGCATCATTCGGGTAGGAGGGCGACTCGGGGCGTCAAAGGACTTAGCTTTTAATGAACGCCACCCAATTCTCCTCCCATACAACTGCAGGTTATCCCGTCTTACAGTCCTAATGTTTCATCAACAAAGTCTGCATGGGGAAAATCAACTCATGTTGCGTCTGATACGCACCCAATACTGGATACCTAACATCAAAACCATGATTAGGGCAACCATTCATAATTGCAAAATTTGCACGATACACCGAAAGCGTGCTCAGACCCAACTGATGGGTATTCTCCCTCGTGAACGCACAACATTCAGCCGTGCATTTACGAATACTGGAGTCGACTTCGCCGGACCCTTCGACATTAAAAGTTACCGCGGCAGAGGGTGTCGACTATCCAAAGGCTATGTCTGCCTTTTCGTGTGTTTTTCCACACGAGCGATTCATCTGGAGGCCACTACTGACCTCAGCACCCCATCATTTCTGGCGGCTTTTGCCCGGTTTATATCTAGACGCGGATGTCCCAAAAACGTCTACTCCGACAACGGTACAAACTTTGTCGGAGCTTCACGATCCCTACGATCGGAATTCAAAACTTTCATTTCACAAGCCCGAGACAATGCTGTCTCGAAGTACAGCCACCAATCACTCACTTGGCATTTCATCCCTGCTGGCGCTCCCCATATGGGAGGGCTGTGGGAGGCTGGAGTGAAAAGCTTCAAAAGCCATTTCAAAAAGATAGCCTCACCACACAAATTCACATTCGAGGAATTCCATACACTCTTGTGCCGCATCGAGGCATGCCTGAACTCGCGGCCGCTCAGCCCGGCATCCAATGACCCAACGGACCTTGAGCCGCTTACTCCAGGTCATTTCCTCACTGGCAGCCATCTAATGGCTCCGCCAGAGCCGGATGCTAGTGAGAGCCCTGCCTCGATGATCAATCGGTGGCAGAAACTCAAAGTCCTCCATCACACTTTCTGCAAGCGATGGAAAACCGAATATCTATACGAACTTCAAAAAAGAGTGAAGTGGAAGCATCCCAGACAGAATATAAAAGTGGGAGATCTGGCTGTCCTCAAAGAGGACAACTTATCTCCCAACGAATGGAGGTTAGGTCGAGTTGTCAACGTACACCCCGGCGAAGATGACCGAGTACGTGTAGTCGACCTCAAAACAGAGAAGGGTCAAGTCAGACGACCTTTGGTCAAACTGATCCTTCTTCCAACGGAAGAGACGGATTGCGAGAAGGCTAAGAACTCCTCCTAACAATCCCTCCGTCCCTCCATATCCTACTTTCGAAAAATTTAAGCCCAGCTCTCGTTCACCCAGAACGAGGCCAACCAACAACCCTAATGCAGATCCCCCATCTGCCACAAAACACTTAATTTTCCTTTTTTTACAGTCAAACCCAAATTCACCCGCTCACCCAGAGCGAAGATACCAGAAAATATCCCACAATCGACTCGCTCCCCTGACCGAGGACACCATCCCCATTCACTCGTTATCCCATAACGAGGATACTAGAACAGCCCTACCGCAGATTCTCTATCTGCCACAGAATACCTACGCACTCGGCCATAGGCACGAGGCTAACCGAATTTAGCAAAATCTCAAGTCTCAACAGGAGCTACGCTCCCTGAAACACAAGAATACTGGTTTCAAGCCATCCACGCGGAGTTTAGCGCTGGAAGACAGTGGATTGGGAGCCTACTTTAAGTTAGCCTAACGTGGTGCTACCCCGAAGCGTTTTGTTTCGCTACGGATGTTGTACGGAATAATAATAGTGACCTCCGTAGCACCGCACATCCAGCGAATTAGACGATGTACACCACTGTTTCAAATACACATTATTTCGATGCCATTGCGTTGGTTTTAGAGATGTTAGGTGACATGCCTTCACGCCATTAAATTTGTCAAAACGTTAATCATTCATTTCCAAAAAATTTTTTTGGTAGGTTATAGTACACAGTCTAAGCGTTTATACCTCAACAAACAAAGTAACCGTAATGTGAGTTTCATAAAGAGCTTTCTCAAACAGACTTCAAGCTTAGAAGACCTTGATGATTGTTTACAAATTGTGTCAAAATAAGCATGAAGCCCTCGAAACGGTTCGTCCTTTAATCTTATAACCGAGAACTACAAGAGAAAATCATGGAAATGGATGCGAAAGGGGCTGGAAAAAACTACAAAAGAACTAAAACACATTGTGAGGAAGATATAAAGGTTATAACGAACGGCGGAGATGGTAATGGATCAGATATTAAAACATTTATTGAAGGAGATGTGGAAAATGGCAATGAAAACAGTCTTATTGTTACTAGTATCAATGGTGAACCAATTGACGCTTGTACAGAAGAAGCAATCCATTGGGATAGTCAAATCAGTGCCGTATTAAACAATGAGACGCTGGCCAAGGGAAATGTCACATCCAACATTAATATCATAGACAGCTACAACATGTGTGAACTCTTTTATTGAGACGCAACTAGTCCGTCTGAATCTGCTGAACAACTAAAACAAAGCGTAGCAGAAGAATAATATAGTGGACGTTCAATGTAGTGCCACCCACCACAAGCACGACTACTGTCGCATAAAAAAAAAACATGGTTTTAATAATTCATGCTGTTAATGATGCATTAAACCAAACGATTGTATGCATTCGCATTTATCTATGTATGTAGACATATTGACTTTAACAGCATTTATTTATGAAGAAACCCGCTATATAAAATGCATATCGAAATAGAAATTCAAATTCTTACTCACTCTCTTTTTATTATAGTCTTCGAAGTTCAAATATCTTCCAGCACACATTCTTCGGTAGTTGGTTATTTGTATTAGTACTACCCTTAGTGTTCGCAAAGGTTGTTTCTTTTTCGTCCCGCACTTCATCTGTTTGAGCAAATAACAATTTGCTCCGTGTAAAATTATCTTCACGTTAGCGCAAGGAGAATTATAGTCCTAAAACTGATTACAGTTAACTCAAATGATTTATATTTTAAATGAAGCTCTGTCTTACCCGATGTGTTACCAGTAAAATCGTAGGCTCTATTATTTTCTCTCGTAATGATCATCCGAGTTCTATTTCGTCCAAATTCATCCATCCGCGCACAGGAATATCCCGTAGCATCAAAGACGGGACCATCATGGCCTATATCAGCGGGCTTAGACGTCCTCGTACTTTCCAATTTCGTCGGGAGTTAGGCGTAAAGTCACCACCCTTATACAGGTGTACAGCTTGCGGTGCTAAGTGATAATTCTCCAACATAGCAAGCCACGTTCGGACCTTATGTAACACAATTGACAACCGATTCCTCAATGTTAGACTGATAATGATAGTGTGATTCTAGCAAAGCCATTAATACAAATTATCAACCTACCAAAGTACTTTTGGCTCGACTAAGTCACACCGTTCGAGCAGGTCGCCACCATTTGCGATGTAAGAAAGAGATCGGGTATATGGCCCAAGATCGATTTCCCATACTTTATGCATAATCTCACCGCCGGCATTATTTAGGAAACTTGGTAAGGAATCTTTCGGTTTCGATTGTTTATCATTTCTGACTCAGTCAGATATATCCATATGTTACGTAAGCAAATATTTTTAATACTAGCATCACTTGTATCGGATACTAGTAAATCGCAATAGTATCGTTTCAATTTGGTATCCGTTCAATAATAATCGTTCATTACACAACATCAGCCTAAGGCTATTAACGCTGCTTTGCGTCTATCAGGATTATGACATTGTGCAAAAAAAAACATTAAGCAGTCAAAAACATCAATGCAAATGGTTGGCGATAGACCATTTGCTTCACCAGCAACCTCTTTCAAGTTAAAATTAAAATAACTACAATAACCAAGTACTAATGTGCCCGCAACGCCTGCATCTATGCCTATCGCCGGACAACAGCTGTTGTTTTTAGCAAAGCATGTCATCTCTTCAGCTGAATTAATTAATTTGATAAATTTTAATCACGAAAAAGTTGAATGTTAATAAAAATTAATTAATTGCAATGTATACAGTGCTTGTGATACCACCCGATCTTCGCCAGAAAGAAACAACTATCCAAGCGGCCATAGCGCTCGCTTGTCTACAACAAACAATAAATTCTGTATTTGACCGCATTGACAATCGCACCGAGCGCAATAAAGCTAAAGTGAAAGAGTTGAGCACACGCGTTGAAAAGGCGCTGTTGAAGATCCGAAGTTTAGTTTGCACTAAAAAAGCAATAAAAATTTACGCTCCAGCACGTTTTCCATCGTCACAAATTTTCGCGATCTACCGCACACGTTTATATACTCCATAGCAATGGTTGAACAACCTACACAGCAACAGCACAATCAGAACTCAATCTACGAAGTGCATAGCAATGTAGACGCACCTGCAAAGCTAGCACAACAGGAAGAGTCAGTATTCTTCCATGTACGTTACAAGGATTCAGATAATCCCATGCATGGCGCTACTGTGGCTGCTGATAAATCACAAGTAAACAAAAGCTTCAGCATGGGCGCTGTACCTATTAAACTCCGTTCAGTATCATCATTGCTACATTGTAATAGCGGCGAGTTGGTTTATGGTAACAAGCACACCGAAAAGGATATGTGGAAGACAGCAAATTCTTTAAATCACCACCCCAACGCCGTGAAAACAGCGCAATCGGGTAAACAAAAGCAATGACTAGAACCAGCTCCATACTCAGTGGCGCATCGCAATCAGAAAGTTGACTCATTTGGGGGCTTACGATATACACCTCGTTTACATGAAGCACCTGAAATTGATTTACGACTTGACTTGCACGGCATAGCGGATGATATATATCTCGAAAGCAACGACCAACAATAAATAGCTCCATCATTATACATAGAAAATTTGCCCGATTTGCCTGAGCTCGAAGAGGCAGACGTTGAGATATCAAAAAAAAAAAATTTTTTTTTTGCCGGAGATCCGGTAATTGTTCATTTGCCGACCCCCCCCCCCCCCCCCACTACTGCCATTATCGTCGATAGCGCCAACAACTGTTACAAAAATCGCTAATAGCATACAAGTGGCAGAAGCGGCGTCACCAGCGGCACCACCAACACCACCTCCACTTATGCCGTCATTGACACAGGCAAAATCAGCAAATGAACAAATTCTAAAGGTAAAATCTACAAGTATTGCCGTATCAAATTCCAATACTGATACTTCACGCAACGAGCTAATGGAGGCCATACGGAAGGCAGGTGGTGCACGCGGTGGCCGCTTGCATGCAACAGCTGTGGCTCCTGTTGATGTAGTTGACAATCGGTTAGGCAATAAAAATCCGATACGATATCTGAGCTCCATCTCCGGAATATCCACACCATCCACCTGAAACATAAAAAGAAAATTGATTAATACTAATGAATAGAAGATTATTCAATTACAAATTACTAACTTCAAATTTTTCTTACCATTCATGATCACCAAACTAGAAAACCAACCGTACTCCAGCCACGCACCGTAGTCAAAGAATGTGACAACGGGAAAAATCTTTCGATTTTAGTCCCGTTTGTTTCAATTCATGTGAATTTACACTCTATATACGGGTGTGTTTGGATGTTTGTTTTTTTTGCTTGTCTTCCCTTTTTTCTATGTGGATGGCATACTTGAACCAGTGCGCGGACTTTTTATAAACGGAATGTTGGAAAGCGACAGATGAAAAGAGTAATGGTAGTGGGAGATTTTTTTTACCAAGAAAACAATAGCTACAATTTATATATTTGTACCAAACAATTAATCACTTATTGTAAAACAAATAACGCGCATTTCAAGGAAATGACACTTGTAAACAAGACAAAACTACTTGTACATTTGTATATACATAACTCATGACTATACGGACTCACTTTTTCCTGTGTTTTGAGTGTGGAATACTGACAAAAATGTACCAAAACATCTAATCACAACAACAATATTCCAAAGTACCAAAAATACTGCTACAAAATACCCGATTTCAGTTACTACATTTATCTCATCAAAAAATTTATTTCTTGTTTAAATTTGTTCACAAATTTTTCAAAATTGACTGATTTGGTCAGTATCACCTCCTAATGTTGGTTGGGCAGGCTCGGCATTAAATACTTAAAAATGATCGCAGTATTCGTTTTCAAAGCGACAATACTGAAATATTGGTACATTTTGGGCCTCGGTAGTATTAGTAGTAGAAAATGAAAACGGATCAGAAAAGTTAGTAAATGTACCAATGCGGTAAGGTCCGTGCACTGACTGCCCATATACTTATACCGACTTATGTATATATATTTGCCTGTTTTTCTTTAGTGCTGCGTCAACTGACGCACGCTGGTACCGAAAACCCGCAAGAGAAACAAAATCGGGATCGTTACTGACGCTTCGGGCAGTCTCAACAAAATACTTACGCACAAAAATAAAGACGAAACCCCATTTAAAAATAATTATGCTCTCATTCACAAACAAAAAAAAACAAAAAAAAATTTTTTTTGGATTTTTTATTTTTTTTTCTTGCTGCCGTCGGTTTGTTTCCCTGGCTGGAGGGCAGGACTTGTTGTTTTCAACAACAAACATCACAAACTGTCATAATTACGGCTTCGGTACAAAAACAACCCGAGTCCCGAAATTAAAGAGTCCCGAAATGAAAAAGTCCCGAAATTAGATAAAATCAACTTTTCTACGGCACTAGTGCAACGACAAAATACATAAGGTATATATGTATATATTTGCACGCCACAAACTCAACATACCAGCTATCAGCTGAGCAATAAATACACGACAGGGTTGCATGTTACATTTAGCATAATGGTACGTGCAGATAGAACGCGGTGAACGCATCGCCTATCTGCAAATGTATGGCAGGTGAACGTAAATAACGCATGTCTGCTTTTGCAATAAAACACCTCCGCTTCACCCAACCAATCTCACCGTCACTCGCCCTGGCACCTCAAAAGTTACCTCACCTCATCCATAAAATGTCACAGTCGACCTGAGAGCGACACGACGCGTTATACGCTGGAACGGAGACCTCGGCCTCTTCGTCCAGCCCAGAAAAACCTCAAAACCCTCGAGTCTGGAACGGAGACCTCTGCCTCTTCGTCCAACCATCAAAAAAAACCGCAAATCTGGAATGGAGACCTCGGCCTCTCCATCCGGAACGACAAAAACCAAAGAATAACAAAAAATGGTGCCACTCTGGAACGGAGACCTCGGCCTCTTCGTCCAGCCTTACTGGCCATCGACAATACAAATGTTACATTCTGAATTTCTATATTTAAGAATTATGTATAATTCAATGGCAAGAAATATTCACTTCACTGTTCATAACCGCTAATTCTTTCATCTTAGCTCAGGTGGCATGCTAAGCAAGTCGAAAAGGATTCCCGGCCATTTTGCGTCGCAGACGAAGTCTTCATTTAGATTAAGTTTAGTGTGTAAGTCTTATATTAATTTTTTCTCGTTTCAGCGGAGGTCATTGGCGAAAAACGATGTTGCGGATCGCAAGGGGGGCCGGCATGTTTAGGCAGGATGCCTAACTTTTCCGCATCTGATTGCGACCTCCCCCCAATGCAACTCTGCAAATCGATACTCGATACTCGAATTAATTTGTAACCACCCACACCATCGCCGCCACATGCATGTGCATGCACGTACATGTACGTGTATGTGTGCTTTTTGTCAGCACTCATGCATATGCATGTCGTGGTTGATGTGTGGGTGCCTTTCCCCTCCAAAACGGAGGATTTTGCGGGTCAACGGTTGTGGCTTGCTATGCAACCGGCCTCTTTGATTTCAACCGCCAACCAGCACGCATCTGCCGCCAACGATCTCCACTGTTTTCCAGAATATATTCAGGTAATATTGTAACCAGGTTATATATATCTATTCACATAATAAAGTTCACCCATTATAACGAGGAAAATCCTCCTGTGCTTCTTATTTGTCTCGTTTGAGTGAATCTTCTCTTCCCACTGAGATCGACCCCGGTGCGCCCACCTCTCCAGGATTAGACGCACACCGGCCGAACAAAGTCCTCAAACCTAAAACGAAATGCGAAGGGAAACGTACTTTGCCGGACACTTTTTTTTTTATATATTTGTATAAGTTGATCTGCGGAAAAATGGGGGATATCCTGGTGCCATGTCAGAGGCGAGTAACAAGACACGGCGGTAAATTTTAAATGGGACGTTCAATTAAGAAATACCTATTTAAAATAGTTACACACATCATAGCATAGTAGATCAAGCCGACCTTTCCAAAAAAGGAAAAGGCGTTTTACTTGTAACGTAACCTGAAAAATTTTGTTCACTTAATTGCTGGAGCACTCAGTTGCTAAACAAATACTTACTTTAACTCCATACTTGGGTAGCTCAGGCGAATGGGCAGCGCTAGCCCTACTAACACCAGATTCTGCGCCACCGCTAGCTTTGCTAGCAGATCCCACACTAGACGTTAATTATTTCCTTCCTGAGCGCGCTGCACTATCCAACTGACCACCCGCGGTACCTGCCCAATCATTACTGTTACCAGCCAAGGAAAATATTATCAGCAACAAATTGCAAGCACGAAATTAAATTTTGACACTGCAGTTCGTAACAAGTCCTTACTGGCTTAATCATAGTCCCATCACCAACATTTTCAAATTCCCAGATAGACCCTGCCCACTCACGCCCAGATAGTTTATTAGTGGCTATAACTGCTTGGTTTTCGGTGTGCAGTGATAAACATTCCCAGACTTCGTGCATGCGTAGGTGGCGATTGAGTGGTCGGATAAATTATATTTAGAGCAAGGCTATTACCCTCTGGAGGCAGATGAGGTTCTGGCGTTCTGTATGTAACACCATGTTTAACTGGAAACATTTTACAGATATCGGTCAACACGGAATTGTAATTATTCTTGCTGAAAACAACAAAAGATATTTATTTAACGAACTGAAAATATGTTTTCCAATACCTTCCCATTGTAAGACGTAATGCAGGTTGAGCATCTTTTGTAAGCCCATCATCACCAGCACTTTAAATTCACGTAGGCCTGATGCACCGATGTGATAGGTACGAGTCCGAGTAGTAAGCACATAATGCGAGTATTTTTACCAGCACTAGATGGTCCATAAACATTAAGTGAGGAAAAATCCATTGCTGGCAGTTTTATATGATATATATAGATGTATAAATATTTACGAACCGATTGAGCAATATCTAAGCTAAACGTCCACATCAGTCGTGATTTTCTGTTTGTGTGTCTGCAGCACACCCTCATATCAGCAGGCTGAATGGCTTACATTTTGTCTATACCATCTCAGAAGGAATCTGTTCACCCTCTTGGAACTTTTCAGAATTCTCACCATGTTGGAGAATATGTATGTAGTTGCTTCATAGACTTGCATTATAAAACTATTTTTAAAAATTACAAAACTGTACGCAACTGGAATTCACATGGGCGACACATAATACCCTAGTATTTCACATTTTCAATTTACTAAACCTATCAGGTAACAACTGCAATGCTATGTTAGCATGCATTGTATTCATCACTTACTTGCATATTACTGAAATGGTAATTTTTATATGCATTCGTTACTGCATCTTGTTCATTGCAAGTTGTAGTAGTGCTACACCATGAACTCATCACCCCATTTTCTTCGGAAACTTAGTAGATGTATGCGATGTCTGCATTTAGGTGAGTAAATTTTGTTGCTGACTAATGCCCAACGCCTCACCGCAGACATAAGAACGATTACTTGTATTTACATGATGTGTTTGTGCTCGCAAATTACTATGATGTGCGTTACTGGACGTTACAATACTTAAACCAACTTGTTGTTTCAATATACGGGGTTCAGTCACAGCCCCACTTGCATGCAAGTTATAAATTTTACGCACGGCGTTATTCATTTGATTATTAATTGCTTTTTTGTATGGCCAAGAAGAATATATACCCCCCACAAACTACTACGTTTTAATGCGGCTTCAACGTAGTAGCAAACAATTTTTCAAATACAATTTGATCCAGTTTTCCAGGTCGCTAGTTGCACACCAAAACCTGCAAAGAAAAAGATCCATTATTAACAAAGGTTTGAATAGGCATCGCAAAAGTGTGACAACAGCAAACGCCGCAGTTTGAGCATCCTATTGCGATGCCGGTAAATCTCGAAGACCGCGAAACATAAAAACCAATATGCTCCATCTCCTGGATCTCCACCACCAGCCACCTGAAAATAAAAGAAAGTTAATTAATAATATGAAATAAAAGAAATATCTTTATTAGTAATAAAATTAATTCAACAATTTACAATGTACTTACCCTTTCCTTTGTAAATGTGCATTCGTTCTCCAGCCACGCGTAAACTCAAATAAATGAAGAAACGGAAAAATAAATCGAATGATTTATTTACCGTTTACTTCAATTCATTTGAAATTTGCATTGCACGGGTGTGTATGAATGTTCATTTGTTTTATCTCTTGCCGTTGGCATATTTCTAACCAACGTATGTATATATGCCTACTTGTTTTTGCACACACGTTAATGCTGCATCAAAAGAGGCAAGCGGGTACCGAAAACCCACAAGAAACAAAATCGGGATCGGTCCTTTTTTGACCCACACGGAAATCTCGTACCGTCCTATTACATACATACACCACACAAAACCAACAAAACTTCATCACAAAAATTATACTCTTACAAAAAAAAAACTTTTTTCTTTTTTCTGGGTTTTTGCATTCAGTTCCCATGGTTTTATGGGCTCGTTTTTTGGCTGAGGCAGGAATTATTGTTTTCAACAAAAAATATCAGAAATACGCATGATTTCAGGCTCCAGTACAAGAAACAAGAATCCGACTCCCGAAATGAACCGGCCCCGAAATGAAAAATTCAGTTTGTTCTACAGCCTTAGTGCCAATGAAAAAAAAAATCTCTACATATTCACTCTACAAACTCACCACACCAGCTATCAGCTGACAAAGAAACATACGACAGGGCGTAACATTTAGCATAATTCGTGAAAATCTGAAAATTCACGTCAGGGGATGGTTATGATATTTCGTACAATGTTAAATGCACAATTTCGTTGGCTCTTTTACGCTCAGCTTAACTCGCTTTCATTTGCACTTGATTTTACTTATTTTAACAGACGGTTTTTAATAAAATAAATCTTTTTTCACAAATCGCAACTTCGTTTCGCTGAAAAGAACAGTTTAGTTCCACGCAAATATTTATATCTTCTGACTACCTTAAATACGCAATGATCTGGGTGAGCGGCTTGGAACCACGTCATTTGCCAGTCTGGAACGGAGACCTCGGCCTCTTCGTCCAGCCCTATTGACGTTCTGCTTCTTTACGGAAGTCATATATTCAAGAATTGTTAATAAATAGCAAGAAATATTCCCTTATACCTTTTCAAAACCGCTAATTTTTCATCCTAGCTTAGGTGACGTGCTGAGCAAGTCGGGAAGGACTTCCGGCCATCCACGACGTTGGCACGATCTAGGTTAAGTTTAGTTTTAAAGAATTTTTTTCTCGTTCCTTTTCAGCGTTGGTGAAAATCGCCGTTGCGTATCGCAAGGGGCGGCATGTTTAGGCAGGATGCCTAACTTCTCCGCATCTGATTGCAATCCCCCTATTGCAACTCGATACTCGATTTAATCTATAACCACCCGCAACCATCACCGCCATATGCATGTGCATGTATGTACATGCACGTGTATGGGTGCCTTTTGTCAGGACTCATGCATATGCATGTCGGTGTTGATGTGTGGGTGCCTTTCCCATCCAAAATGGAGGACTTTTCGAGTCAATGGTTGCCGCTTTCGATACAGTCGGCCTCTTAGATTCTAGCAGTCAACGTATGCACATCTCACCAGCGAACGCGGCCGTTTTAGCATTGTGATTTATTCAAGTAATATTGTAACCATTTATATTTCTTAACTTTACATAATAAAGCCTATCTATTATAACGAGAAATTCCCGTCTTATCTTATTTCATTCCAAACACAACTCCGTCCATTGAGATCGACCCGGTGCGTCCACCTCTCGCAAGGATCAGACGCACCCCGGCCGATACTGCCTATGCAATACAGCCGCTATGATGCCGGTTGCCGTTTTGATCTAAAATCAAAAACGTTTTTGGGACGTTTTTTTTTCGTTTAATATACAACGTGAAATTTTGCGATTCAGTCAAGTTGAATTTAAATAATAGTAATATACTAAGTTGAAATAAAAGAATATATAATAAAATAAGAAATAAAATAAATTAGCATAAAAGACAATATAAAAAATTTAATGTTATATTTTTGTAGCAAATTCATTTATTTTTTTTTTTTTTCAATAAAAGACATACTTTATCTAAAATGAGGGTTAATTCTGCAAATGCAAAAACATTTTCAGGCAAATTTGCCATTAATTGTTATAAATAAATTTACTTAGTTTCAACAACAGTTAACTTATTATTTGTGATTTCAAGTTTTTTTGTTAAAGCCACTAAAATAAAAAACAAAGAAACTGTTAAATAAAGACCTGTGCATTTACGTGTAATTAAAATTTGTTGAAAAAATGGGCCGGTTAAAAATTACTTCCCTTTAAAATTTTTTTGTGCAGCAATTATTTTGGAACAATTATTATAGGATTTTGGTACAGACCAGTATAGGAAAGTGGCAACAATGGGAAACCATGTTTGATTCTTTCACCGTCTGGCGCGTACGTATATGTATATATGTAGGTGAAACATTTGAGCAACACGACTACGCAGCATTTAGAATTTCGAATTCAACATAATATGTAGGTTTGTGTCTCAGAGCACTGTTGGGTCATAGATTGGCAACCGCTGCATTTTTTGAACATATTTTTTATACATACCTCACTACTATTTAATTATATGCCTAAGCTATTCAAGGCCAGAATAACACAAGTCATCCACCAAATCATTTTTACTTGCATTTTTTACTTTGAATTGCTGACCTATTTTCGTTTGCTGCTAATGTACCATTGCATGCAAATATACGTACATACTCCCGCTATAGTTAATCACTCATATTTGTTGTTTGTACACTTGCTAATATCACACTAAACACGGGCAAAGTATATAAGAAAGCAAGCATAAGAATGCTGCGATCCCACTTTTTGCTAATTACTTTTCTATAACATATGTATGTTGAGATGTATGAATTATACAAATAGCGTTAAGAAGTTTGAATATATAACATAGAATATCGGTACTTATTGATTTATGTGAATTATATTTAAGGAACTGAAATTGTAAAATAAAGTTAGTTTTTAGCTGACCACCGCGCCGTCAAGTTTACACGGCCCTATCAATTTTATAGTCGCTGCTATTATTAGTGGTTTTCCGCTTTTTGGAAATTTGAGCAGTCACAAAAAGCGCTTTGTGATCCTACATTTTTTCGCACCCAACGTGGGGCACGAATTTTGGTGCCGAATTGCGCTTGGTGTTTGGAATTGGTGGTCAGCATTAGACTCCACAATTAGGCATCATCATCGCATTATAGTTACAACAATTACATCGTTGGACATCAGCTTAATTGGAAGTGCCAGCATAGCTCGCTCATCGTGCGTTTATCAAGCGCACATCATTGCATATCACCTGCTTTGCCGTCGCTACGTCGTTGTTGCCAGAACTTGCAGCTGCTAATACTTTGGTTGAAGTGTCTTCAACATTGGTTGCCGTAAGTAAATACATTTTTGCATTCATCATAGCTCATCCAACGCATATCGCTGTATATCACCTACTTTCCCTTACTAAGTCGTCGTCGCCACAATTTGCCTCTTTAATATTTTCATTTGTACACGGGTGAGGCACTGCAACATTTATACAAGGTTTGCCATGGCTGTTAACAATGTAATTAAACACCATCTTTGCATTGATTTTGTTCTGCTTTACGATGTCTTTGGAAGAGTTAAAACAGCAACGCGCTAGCACCAAGAAAAACATTTCGCGCATAAAAAATATCATTGACCCTAGTTTTCGACCAGGTTAAAGCACCTTTCATCTGCGGAATAAAAATATCGCCTGGGTATCCTCGAGCCTTATTTTAAGCAGATTCTCTCAATTCAAACTGACATCGAAAGATTGGATGATGAGGATGGAAGACGCGCTGACCTGGAAGAACTGTACTTAAGAACCAAACTAGCCATTCAAACGCATTTGTTAGAAGATAACAACGTTTCACTTTCGGACACAACTTGCGTAATACAATCGACGTCAAAACTTCCACGGCTCAAGCTTCCATCATTTCACGGCAAGTATTCGAACTATCAAAACCTTTTTACCTCTTTCAAACAAATTATAGATCGAGAGTTCAATTTAACAAATATTGAAAAATTCAATCATTTGCGAAATTGTCTCCAAGGCCAAGCTTTAGAAACTGTTTATCCGTTCCAAGTGACAAATGAAAACTATCCAAAGGCTTTGGAGCGTCTTAAGGTACGGTATGACAACAAAACCTTTATATTTTTGGAAGGTATATCTTCATTATTTTATTTGCTTTCGGTTATAAAGCCAAACGGTATTCAGCTTTGAAGTTTAGTTGAGAAGGCGTCTTCTATTTATGGTTCGCTGACGTCGCTAGGCACTAACAGGCAAATATCTCAAGCTATGCTAATTTATATGGTTTTGCAGAAATCCGATGAACAGACCAACAAAAAATGTAAGGAACCGCTGGACTTTAAAACGTTGCCATCATGGGAGGAGTGTACACAGGTCTTAGAACGACACTGACAATATTTGGAGTCTCTTAGTGACACGCACACTAGTAGTTCATTCGCACAAAGTAGCAGCAAATGTAGAACAAAGTCAAGGAATCAATCAAAAGGGTACACATTTTCATGCTCCAGTATGTCTTACCAATTTTGTTCGGCACAGGCCACTGGGTTCCAAGTTGTGAACGTTTCAAGTCTTTGAATGTCAATTGCCTTTCGAAGGGACATTAAGTAGCTCACTGTCCATCAGCACACAGATGCAAGGTTTGTGCACGGCAACACCATAGTTTACTTTATCGGGTGTCCACGTCTAGCCAACAAGCAGCAGCTCAGACATCCACTTCACATGAAGCGGCTGTACATACGCATATGAACAATTAATCGTCGGAAAATGTAATCCACGCTACCGCAAAAATTCGTGACATAACAGGGAATTATAGGTTGGGCACCGCACTTCTGGATTCTTGCTCGCAAGTCTATTTTATAACTGACAAGTTTACGCAAAGGTTTTTACTACCAAGAAACAAGCAGAACATAGAAATTCTAAGCATCGGTGCGTCATCAACAAACATCAAATACAAAAGCACAGCGAACATAAGGTTGCAAGTCACTGATTTCGAGCTCCCATTAACGTTTTGCATCACATCAAACATAGCTTATCAACTAGATCCTGAAGTCGACATTTCAGCATGGAATATACCAAACAATGTAGTACTTGCTGATGATGAGTTTTATGTACCAAAGAAAATAAATATGCTATTGGGTACAGAAACATTCTTTAGACTGCTGTCAGTTGGGCATATCCAACTTGGACCTAACTTACCTATTTTGCAAAAAACCCTCATGAGCTGGGTTGTTTCGGGACTTTACCAAACGGGTAAAA
The DNA here is from genome assembly GCF_040869045.1 of Eurosta solidaginis. Lineage (NCBI taxonomy): Eukaryota > Metazoa > Arthropoda > Insecta > Diptera > Tephritidae > Eurosta > Eurosta solidaginis. The sequence goes on from NC_090319.1 coordinate 155,516,278, forward strand.
ATAACTTAACCAAATCATCTTGTTTATTTACAGCCTTTGATTCTTTACACACCAAATTGGAAATGTTGTGGAATTTTGGAAGAAGTTACGAGTAAACCAGAGGCTTGGACTCGTGCACAGCAGAGTTGCGACCAGTTGTACAACAACATTGAGACGATTTAATGCACAAGATCGTCGATTAGTGAGATCGTCACAATTGAGGAAACAATTTGTGGAATTCATGAACGAATACGAGCGTTTGGGACACATGAGCATTGTAGAACATCCGAACCTGAGCGAAACACATTATTACGTCCCACATCACTGTGTGTTAAAGCCAACAAGTACAACAACAAAGTTTCGAATCGTATTTGATGCCTGTTGTCAAACCCAAAAATCATTAAACGATATTCAAATGGTTGGCCCTACAATTGAATATGAACTGTTGACTCTCATTTTTCGTTTCCGTATCTTAAGGTTTGCACTTACAGCTTTTTTAAGATGTATAGACAAGTGCTGATGCACGAAGACGATCGAAAGTTCCAGTACATCATATGGAGGAATTCGCCGACTGAAGATATTAACACATATCAACTTAATACCGTATCGTATGGAATGGCGTCCGCTCCATATTTGGCTATACGGAGTTTAATATATCTAAGTGAGCAGCATTCAGAACAACTTCCAATAGGAGCAAAAATCGTGAAGGAATCATTTTACTTAGATGACTTATTGTGTGGTGCTGATACTCTGGTCGAACGCTTTATAATAAAACAGGAGGTAACTCAGTTACTAGACTTAGGAAAATTTGAATTAATGAAGTGGCACTCTAATTATTATAAATTCAGAGAAGACAACTCTGCAAAGGATCTGAATATAGACGCATTTATTACAAGCACACTGGGCCTACAATGGAATCAAAATCTTGATTGTTTTATTTTTTCTATCGATGCAAAACTCGGATCCACTCGAAAATTTACAAAACTTTCAATTCTTTCTGTAGGATCGTCGCTTTTCGGTCTTTTGGCTCCTGTGGTTATTACATAAAAAATTTTACTGCAAGAATTATGGTTGCTGAAGTTGGATTGGAATGAATCGGTGCCACAGAACATTGCAAGCGCTTGTAAAAACTTCTTAGACTGTTTATCTTCACTTTCATCAATTAAGGTGTATAGGTACTGTTTATCAGACGACATGGCGTCCCTTGAGTTACATGGATTCTGTGATGCATCGATTCGTGCATATGGTTGTGCAATATATGCCCGTGTTACCAAAAACTGTGGAACTACCATCGTCAACTTGCTCACCGCAAGGTCCAGAGTTGCACCCATCAAAGAACAAACTTTTCCCAAATTAGAACTTTATGGCACTCTCTTCTTGCTTGTCTTATAGAAAAATTTAAACCAATCATTATTAATAAATCGTTTACCATATTTCTTTGGACAGATTCCCAAATCGTATTACATTGGCTAAAAATGCATTCGGCAAAACTTTCGACCTTTTTAGGAAAGCGGGTTTCGGAAAATCAAGATTTAACCACAGGCGCTCATTGGAAACATGTCCCAACACATTGCAACCCAGCAGATTTAGTGTCTAGAGGAGCGACTGTGGAAAATGTACCAACGTTTTTGTATGAAACCCTAGACAAGTGGAAGGCAGGTGCGGCGATATTGACGTGGAAATTGTAGAAAGCGAGAAACGAAAATCAGCATTCAACGCAACTATTAGTACCAATTACATTTTAGAAATCATCAATCAGCATAGTAGTTACACTAGCGCACTTCGATTAGTAGCATGGATGTTTCGCTTTATTAACAAATTACGACACCGTATTAAGCCTGATGACATTCATACACTTTCACCACAAGAATTGATCACGCGTTGCTTTGCATAATTTTGAACATACAACAAAAACGTTTTGCTAATGACATTAATCTTTTACAGAAAGATCTTACGACGAATGGCCCATTGCGTTACTTGAGCGCTTTTCTTGAATACGTAGAAGGATTTCAAATACTGAGGGTTGGTGGCAGACTAGAATATTCAGATATTCCAGAGGAAAGAAAAAAATTTTATTACCAAACAAATGCGACTTCGTTACGTTCCTCATCTTCTTCTGAATCACTACCACGCAGGACCCAAGGCACTAGTATCACTCATAAGACTCCAGTTTTGGGTAATCAGCGCTCGCGACGTAGCAAGGCGCATCGTCAGGTCATGCGTACATTGTGTACGCAATAAGCCAAAGCAAATAAACCAGGTGATGAGACAGTTACCAGTTGAACGGTTAAATCCATCTTGCCCTTTGCACGCTGCGGTATCGACTTTTGTGGACCATCTAAGGTTCATTCGCAAATTCGTGGTAAAACACCATATAAAGAGTATTTTGCCATCTTCGTCTGCCTCGCAACGAAGGCGGTTCACATCGAACTTGTATCGAACATATCTACTGACGGATTCTTGGTGGCACTAAAATGCATGATTGGCAGAAGAGGGCTTCCTTGCGACATCTTTTGCGATAACGATAAAAATTTTTTTTGATTGCAAAAAACTAAATGAATTAAAGGCGTTTTTATTCAAAACCGAAAATCGAGATGCATTAGTAAGATATTGTGCTAATGAATTTGTAAACTTTAATTTTATTTCCCCCAAGGCACCTCATTTTGGCGGTATATGGGAGGCCGCAGCTAAATCGGCCAAGGGTCACCTTAATCGCAGCATATTAAACGCAAGACTTAAGCTTGAAACAAAATGCCCTGACGCCGTGAAATAAACGCGACGAACATCGCCTTGTCAAAAATAGAATCCTCATAATTACATGAAGGTGAACACAATGAACGCCAAGAGCGAAATTTACGCGACGTCATTTTGCGACGATAGATTTATTTCTATCGTCGCACAGTGTTTCGTGTAGAACAAGCTAGCTGGACAAAAACAAAGTTCTTATTCCAAGAAAAGTGTAATGAGAAATGATAGAAAACAAATAAAATAACGGGATTTTTGCTTTTTTTTGATATTTTTCCTCATATATATTGAGTAATTGAAGTAAGAAGGCAGGAGTGGCCGTAAAATGCATTGATTAATTTGCAAAATTCTTGTTGAATATTAAGCTTCATATTTCTTTTAAGTGAAGACTTTTATATAATTTTTTTGATGGATTCTAAGCTCGAAGGTAAGTAAAATTTTTGAATAATAATTCTTTCGCAATTAGAGTATTTTCAATATATTTAACATTCCGTTATTAAGAAGAAAAAGTATTTTTTCTCTATGTTTTTAACTTTAGGGACAAAAAAGTTACATACATCCGCCGACGTCTGGGCTAAATTTTACATATGTTATAGTCGCAAGCAGGCATGCTTAACGAACGAAACGATATCATTTCGTTACGATAATCAACGCTAATAAACGAAACGAAGTCACTTCGTTTCGTTTATTAACGTTAAGATCGTCAAATTAACGTTAATTTGTCGTTCTTAACGTTAATAAACGAAACGAAATGACTTCGTTTCGTTTATTAACGTTGATTATCGTAACGAAATGATATCGTTTCGTTCGTTAAGCATGCCTGGTCGCAAGTATTCTCTAATAGTCAAAAAAAAACACCATTGCGAATTCTTTGCACATCTATTTTTAATTTTTTTTTGTAGATTTAGTTATCTCTACATATAAAATAGGATGTATGTACGTACCAGCTCCGATGAGATATTTGAACCATTAAAGCTGATCTACAAACGGCAAAACCAATCCCCAGGTACAGGGAACAAACACGTAGCCATAAAACACACAAAAATAAACGCGCAAGGTCAACAAGAACACACCAAAAGCAAAAAGGCGAAGATCACTGACTTCAACCTGCCACAACCTACCGCACCAGTCACCAAGGCATAAAAACAGGTACATACAAAGCAATCCTAATGCAGGTATAACCACACAGGAACGCTACACAAAACAACCCCATTTGGTAGCATCTACGCCAATACCTGAATGTAATATAAATACTGCGGAACTGATAACAAATCAGAACGATCAACGACACTTAAGATGGCAGCCCAACAATCATCAACTATTCACCCTGTCGGAAAATCAAAAACACAAAGCAGTTTAGTTATAACCATACAAAGAACGGAGTTTTTTGAAATTTGGGTTCAACATTCGAAGGAAACCAGATATAAAGAATTATTGAGTTTTGTTGTACTTAAGTACGATTTAAGCGAAGCAGCCGAGTATTCGATAAAAAGTTTAAGCCTACAAATATCGGCATATTCGTCGAAGCTGGATCAAAAGCGGAACACTTCTGGAAGACATAAGGAGCGATTTTTGAACAAAAACTCGGAGTGGCTTTCGGGTCCAGACTTCACATTTACAATAACGGTGGATTCAAAGTTGCCATCAGACCAACCAACCACTTCTTCAGGTAACCCCGGCCCCGGAAGACGAATGAAGGGCTTTGTTAGCTGCAGTGAAAAAACCAAACGGCGTCGAGTGGATGACCTCTTGCAATCTAGAAGTCCTGGGGAGTTACTTTATGCGGCAGAAGTATCAACGCGTATGTCCGGCAACAGAAATGTTGCTAACATTATAAAAAAATCACAGGAAACCACTCAAATATCCTGCAAAAAGATGACATGTGAGCCAGATGCAAGATGCTTGAGCAATGTAGAAGCTTTAGCATACTACGTAGATAGCAAGTCGACGACTCATGGGTACAAAACGACTCGGAAGTGGAGCATCAAGGCAGGCCATAAGGTTCATCCATCATTTTATAGTCTAAGAAAAGCTAAGGAACAATGCTATCTAAATGAAATTGATGTGGGTGAAACACGTGCGGAAATTAAAGTCCAGTCCGTATTAGATAAAACTGTTGAGCGTTTAGTTTTAGCAAATCAAGAAGTTTTTGTTAGTTTATTACCTACAAACTTGACGTATACTTTAATCAGCAAGTGGGGTTGCGATGGAAGCTCTGGCCATTGCACATATAAGCAAAAGTTTACATGCAGTTCTGACACTGATGAATTTTTGTTTATATTTTCCTTCGTTCCTCTTCAATTACAGGATGAAAAAGGTAACATTGTTTGGCAGAATCTTCGACCTTCTTCTACCATGTATTGTCGTCCAATTAAATTTATTTTCTCTAAAGAAACAAAAGATTTTATTGTTTTTGAAACGAACATAGTTTTAGAGGAGATAAATGCGTTGTTTCCAACAAAGTACATGCTCCAAGAATACGAAGTTTCAGTAAATCACAATATGCTTCTAACAATGATTGACGGAAAAGTTTGCAATGCTTTGACTGAAACTTCTTCCGCACAAAAGTGTTATATTTTTGGTGCCACTCCAAAAGATATGAATAATGAGTTATGGGACTTTACGCCTAACCGAGATAATCTTGATTTTGGTTTGTCTACTCTCCATGCATGGATAAGATGTTTTGAATGCTTGCTTCATATAAGTTACCGCCTCGAAGTAAAAAAGTGGCAGCTTAGGAATGAGGCAGATAAAGAGAGTGTAAAGCTACGTTCCAACGAAATCCAGAATAAATTTAAAAGTGTACTTGGATTGACAGTAGATAAACCAAAACCAGGTTTCGGCAATACCAATGACGGCAACACTGCTCGTAGGTTTTTCGAAATTTCTGAGGCTAGTGCTGAGATTACGGGATTGGATGTAACGCTGATCAAAAGATTCGACACTCTCCTTCGCGCATTAGCATCTGGGTACAATATAAATATCCAAAGATTTGAAAAATTTGCTGTCGAGGCTAAAAAACTATACATAGATCTCTATCCATAGTTTAATATGCCTGTTACAGTTCATAAAATCTTAGTGCATAGTACTGATATTATAAAATCAGCAATTTTACCTATTGGTCAACTTTCTGAGGAAGCACAGGAAGCCCGTAACAAAGATTTGAGACGATTCAGGGATGATAACACACAAAAGCAGTCGCGTGAAGCCACGAATAGAGATCTTATGAATATGTTGCTTATAAGATCGGATCCTTTAGTTAACAGTTTTGGGGAGATACCTAAGAAAAAATTTAAAAGTCTGACTTCAGAAGTCTTAAATTTAATGTCCCCCGATAATGTTGAGGAGTCAATAAATACCCAAGTTGTTTCAAGCTTTCACAGTAGTGTTGCTGATGCTCATGACTATTCCACAAGTGACTCATCGAATGAAAGTGATGATAGCGAATAATAACATAATTATAAAAGATAACCTACCCTATAACTTTTTGTTGGATCAGTTTTTATTTAATTTAAATCTATTGTCTTTTCTACTTTGTATGATACTTTACTTTTAAGTTTTTATAATAAGTAATTTTCACATAATTAATTTAATTATTTTCATTGTTATTATTATTATTGTAATTCACTTTTACATTCCTGACTGGTACTATAAAATAATTTTGTAAACAATTTAGTGCCAGGATAAATACTCAAATAAATACAAGATATGTATGTACAGTCACTCACATAAATAAGTAGGCACCCCTTTTTGGACAATTCTAACAATTTTCGCTTTCGCAAATTTATTTTAAATAATTTCCTATAAGAAAATTTGTCACGACCTATAACAAAAACTAAATTATATTTAAAAAATGTTTGAAAAATTCGAAGAATTTTCATATTTTAACTAATTTCCCATAAGAAAATTTGTCACGATCTATAACAAAAACCAAATTATATTTAAAAAATGTTTGAAAAATTCGACGAATCTTCATAAAAAATTTTAATTTTTTTCCCGAATTTTTGAATTTTTTAGAGTATTGAGATTTGTAGTCCATTCAATTTAAGTACAATAAAGTAATATTCTTTAGTCCTTTAAATTTTTTTGGATCTATGTCACTTATTCACATGAGTTACTGTATATGAAATAAGCAAATGTATGCATATGAACTAAAATTTTGGAAAAAAAGAACATATGGCTGAAAAAATTACGTAGTTGTAATAAATGACTGCATATGAAACGGAAAATCTCATAAAATAATTTTGTCCAGCTAGCTTGTTCTACACGAAACACTGTGCGTCGTTTACCGGCGTGATCGTATATCTAGAGCAGGCGGTGTTCTTATTGCTGTGAACTCAAGCCTTTCATCCGAGTTGCTGTTGTCGAACAACACATTTGATATTGAATTTATAGCAGTAAAGATTTGACTGCGATATTTTAGCTTATATATTTGTTGCTCATATATTCCGCCCGGTCGGATATGTATGTTTACAATTGCCATAATTTAGCTATTCGAAACTTGTACTCTAAGTTGCGAGACAAAGATCGCTTAGTCGTTCTTGGTAATTTCAACTTACCATCGGTAAATTGGATTGATTGAGCGACTCAAACACTTTGACTCCCACCTGTCAGCATGATTTCTTTAAGAATATTTTAGATACATCTCTCGTACAGATCAACAATGTTTTAAATTGTAAAAACAAGATTCTTGACCTGGTATTTGTGGATGAATCAGTGGGTATTGCTCTCAATCGTATTTCTCCTTTATCTTTTCCAGAAGATCCCTTACATCCTATGCTTGAAATATCAATTGATATTGTTCAGCCTCCTAAGGAGCTTTGCTTTACAAGATTAAAATCTCGGTCCCGCTCAAGATGTTTTTATAAGGCGGACTTCATAAAGCTCAACGAATTGATTGCTACTCTTGACTGGTCAGATCTTTATTCGAGTAATGACGTCGACTCAGCGAGTTCATTATTTTACGGTATTCTTGATGGCTTCTTTGAAAGCTGTGTTCCCTTTCGATGTGTTAGTGGTGGAACAAGTAAACCACCTTGGTTCAAAAGACTACTTATAAGACTCAATAATGTTAAATCTAGGCTTTATAAACGTTTCAAGAGATCAGGATCTTCTGCCGATTTCTCTAAATATTCGGTTGCTCGTTGCAACTTTCATTGTCTAAACCAACAATGTTATAAGTTGTACTTAAGCAGTTGTAAATTTAAATTTTTCAACAATCCGAAAAAATTTTACAGTTTTGTTAATTCCAAGAGGAAAACATCTGGTTTTCCAGCTACCTTTTCTTTTGGTTGCAAGAATGCTAGTTCTATTAATGATATTGCGGAATTATTTGCAGAATTCGTCAAGTCGACCTACTCGTCTAAACGTTTTCAACCCTATCAACACTCCTACAACTTGGATAGTTTTAATTGCATTCCTAATCCAGTAATTAATAAGAATACTGTTCTTCAGAGCCTTCTCGGTTTGAAACCGATTTTTTCTCCGGTTCCAGATGGTGTTCCTAGTTGTGTACTCAAATACTGTGCAGTTAACTTATCTGAGCCGATACATAAATTATTCCAATTATCTGTGGAATCTGCCACGTTTCAATTGATTTGGAAGAAATCATTTATTATATCTTTGCACAAAAAAGGTATTAGGTCTAGTATCGAGAACCATAGAGGTATAGCTAAGCTTTCAGCTATTCCCAAAACAATTGAGCGAATAATTACATGTCAACTTCAACACATGTGTAGCTCCATATTATCGCCCTGTCAGCATGGTTTTGTGCCGCGTAGATAAACTACTAGCAACTTGCTAGTAGTTTACTTCTTTGTAATGGATGGATTTTTAAACAATAGGCAAACGGATGTGATCTATACCGACTTCAGTAAAGCGTTTGACTCTGTCAATCATGAGCTTTTAGTTTACAAACTTGATTTACTTGGATTTCCGAAGCATTTACTTGCATGGCTCGAAAGCTATCTCGCGAATCGGACTCAGCAAGTTTTGTTTAAAAACAGTCTTTATAGGTTGTTTGATGTAACGTCTGATGTGCCTCAGGGTAGTCATTTGGGCCCGTTACTTTTTACCTTGTTAATAAATGACTTACCAAAAACTGTCATACATTCCCGAACTCTTATGTATGCGGATGATGTTAAACTTTGTTGCTCATACTTGCCTTCGGAGTCTTCCCGTGTGGAGTTTCTTCAGGCAGACTATAAATATCCAAAGATTTGAAAAATTTGCTGTCGAGGCTAAAAAACTATACATAGATCTCTATCCATAGTTTAATATGCCTGTTACAGTTCATAAAATCTTAGTGCATAGTACTGATATTATAAAATCAGCAATTTTACCTATTGGTCAACTTTCTGAGGAAGCACAGGAAGCCCGTAACAAAGATTTGAGACGATTCAGGGATGATAACACACAAAAGCAGTCGCGTGAAGCCACGAATAGAGATCTTATGAATATGTTGCTTATAACATCGGATCCTTTAGTTAACAGTTTTGGGGAGATACCTAAGAAAAAATTTAAAAGTCTGACTTCAGAAGTCTTAAATTTAATGTCCCCCGATAATGTTGAGGAGTCAATAAATACCCCAGTTGTTTCAAGCTTTCACAGTAGTGTTGCTGATGCTCATGACTATTCCACAAGTGACTCATCGAATGAAAGTGATGATAGCGAATAATAACATAATTATAAAAGATAACCTACCCTATAACTTTTTGTTGGATCAGTTTTTATTTAATTTAAATCTATTGTCTTTTCTACTTTGTATGATACTTTACTTTTAAGTTTTTATAATAAGTAATTTTCACATAATTAATTTAATTATTTTCATTGTTATTATTATTATTGTAATTCACTTTTACATTCCTGACTGGTACTATAAAATAATTTTGTAAACAATTTAGTGCCAGGATAAATACTCAAATAAATACAAGATATGTATGTACAGTCACTCACATAAATAAGTAGGCACCCCTTTTTGGACAATTCTAACAATTTTCGCTTTCGCAAATTTATTTTAACTAATTTCCTATAGGAAAATTTGTCACGACCTATAACAAAAACTAAATTATATTTAAAAAATGTTTGAAAAATTCGAAGAATTTTCATATTTTAACTAATTTCCCATAAGAAAATTTGTCACGATCTATAACAAAAACCAAATTATATTTAAAAAATGTTTGAAAAATTCGACGAATCTTCATAAAAAATTTTAATTTCTTTCCCGAATTTTTGAATTTTTTAGAGTATTGAGATTTGTAGTCCATTCAATTTAAGTACAATAAAGTAATATTCTTTAGTCCTTTAAATTTTTTTGGATCTATGTCACTTATTCACATGAGTTACTGTATATGAAATAAGCAAATGTATGCATATGAACTAAAATTTTGGAAAAAAAGAACATATGGCTGAAAAAATTACGTAGTTGTAATAAATGACTGCATATGAAACGGAAAATCTCATAAAATAATTTTGTCCAGCTAGCTTGTTCTACACGAAACACTGTGCGTCGTTTACCGGCGTGATCGTATATCTAGAGCAGGCGGTGTTCTTATTGCTGTGAACTCAAGCCTTTCATCCGAGTTGCTGTTGTCGAACAACACATTTGATATTGAATTTATAGCAGTAAAGATTTGACTGCGATGTTTTAGCTTATATATTTGTTGCTCATATATTCCGCCCGGTCGGATATGTATGTTGACAATTGCTATAATTTAGCTATTCGAAACTTGTACTCTAAGTTGCGAGACAAAGATCGCTTAGTCGTTCTTGGTAATTTCAACTTACCATCGGTAAATTGGATTGATTGAGAGACTCAAACACTTTGACTCCCACCTGTCAGCATGATTTCTTTAAGAATATTTTAGATACATCTCTCGTACAGATCAACAATGTTTTAAATTGTAAAAACAAGATTCTTGACCTGGTATTTGTGGATGAATCAGTGGGTATTGCTCTCAATCGTATTTCTCCTTTATCTTTTCCAGAAGATCCCTTACATCCTATGCTTGAAATATCAATTGATATTGTTCAGCCTCTTAAGGAGCTTTGCTTTACAAGATTAAAATCTCGGTCCCGCTCAAGATGTTTTTATAAGGCGGACTTCATAAAGCTCAACGAATTGATTGCTACTCTTGACTGGTCAGATCTTTATTCGAGTAATGACGTCGACTCAGCGAGTTCATTATTTTACGGTATTCTTGATGGCTTCTTTAAAGCTGTGTTCCCTTTCGATGTGTTAGTGCTGGAACAAGTAAACCACCTTGGTTCAAAAGACTACTTATAAGACTCAATAATGTTAAAACTAGGCTTTATAAACGTTTCAAGAGATCAGGATCTTCTGCCGATTTCTCTAAATATTCGGTTGCTCGTTGCAACTTTCATTGTCTAAACCAACAATGTTATAAGTTGTACTTAAGCAGTTGTAAATTTCAATTTTTCAACAATCCGAAAAAATTTTACAGTTTTGTTAATTCCAAGAGGAAAACATCTGATTTTCCAGCTACCTTTTCTTTTGGTTGCAAGAATGCTAGTTCTGTTAATGATATTGCGGAATTATTTGCAGAATTCGTCAAGTCGACCTACTCGTCTAAACGTTTTCAACCCTATCAACACTCCTACAACTTGGATAGTTTTAATTGCATTCCTAATCCAGTAATTAATAAGAATACTGTTCTTCAGAGCCTTCTCGGTTTGAAACCGATTTTTTCTCCGGTTCCAGATGGTGTTCCTAGTTGTGTACTCAAATACTGTGCAGTTAACTTATCTGAGCCGATACATAAATTATTCCAATTATCTGTGGAATCTGCCACGTTTCAATTGATTTGGAAGAAATCATTTATTATATCTTTGCACAAAAAAGGTAGTAGGTCTAGTATCGAGAACCATAGAGGTATAGCTAAGCTTTCAGCTATTCCCAAAACAATTGAGCGAATAATTACATGTCAACTTCAACACATGTGTAGCTCCATATTATCGCCCTGTCAGCATGGTTTTGTGCCGCGTAGATAAACTACTAGCAACTTGCTTGTAGTTTACTTCTTTGTAATGGATGGATTTTTAAACAATAGGCAAACGGATGTGATCTATACCGACTTCAGTAAAGCGTTTGACTCTGTCAATCATGAGCTTTTAGTTTACAAACTTGATTTACTTGGATTTCCGAAGCATTTACTTGCATGGCTCGAAAGCTATCTCGCGAATCGGACTCAACAAGTTTTGTTTAAAAACAGTCTTTATAGGTTGTTTGATGTAACGTCTGGTGTGCCTCAGGGTAGTCATTTGGGCCCGTTACTTTTTACCTTGTTAATAAATGACTTACCAAAAACTCTCATACATTCCCGAACTCTTATGTATGCGGATGATGTTAAACTTTGTTGCTCATACTTGCCTTCGGAGTCTTCCCGTGTGGAGTTTCTTCAGGCAGACTTGGACTCATTTCAATGCTGGTGTACTGCAAATTTACTAGTTTTGAATTGCTCGAAGTGCAAACTAATGACATTTCACCGAGTGAAGCCAAGTTTGACATCGTATACGTTAAACAGCACGCCTTTGGAGCGTATATCTGTCGTAAGAGATCTAGGCGTTCTTTTTGATCCCACACTGACCTTTAATACGCATATTTCATCAATGGTAAGCAAATCCACGGGTATACTCGGTTTTGTGAAGCGATGGGCTAAGGAGTTTAATGAACCGTATCTGACTAAGACCCTCTTAGAGTATTGTTCGTGTGTCTGGTGCCCAAGGTACCAAAACCTTATAAAGCGTATTGAGTCAGTACAGAAGCAATTCATTATATTTGCACTACGTGGTCTTAACAGGGATTCTAGTGTGCATTTGCCACCATATAGAAATAGGCTTCTCCTTATAAATCTGCCAACTTTAGAAAATCGAAGAACTTTACTCGGGATAATGTACATTCACAAGCTCATTATGGGCGAGATCGACTCATCTGATATTGTTAGTCGACTAAATTTTGCTGTTCCTGGTAGAACGTCCAGGCACTTTGTGCCTTTTTATTTACCACTTTGCCGGCAAAATTTTGCCAAAAATAATCCACTGCGAAGCTGGTGTTCGCACTACAACAACTTGTATAACTGCATCAGTTTTGAGTGTTCGTTTTCCGAGTTACATAATTCAGTACTGTCACATCTGGCCTGATATTTTGTACTTTCTTTCATATGAATGGTTGAATTTAATTATTTTTAATTATAATATTAATTTTATGTTTTATATATCTTAGTAGTCGACTTTAATCCAAATAAATTAAATTTAAAAAAATATGCAACCCCTTTTCACGAAAGAAAAGACCATTAACTTCGTTCACCATTCAAACTAACGCCGTCACTCTGAAAAAATGCGGCAACAGATATAGATATACCGCAGCCTATCAAAATTACCACTCGCCCAGCACTTTGATAATGACCCGATCCATTCAAACCTATTGAACTCCTTTCAGGACAATGGGTCGTTTTGCCGCTATGCAACGAAATTCTGCCAAGAACGGAATGCGTTATCCGTCGGAATGCTGCGCTTGTTTCAAACGACATCCCATCCGCTTGTGCCCCATCTTTCGGGCTGAAACGTCCAAATTAATACAAAGAAGTTTAAACTTTGGAAGTCTGATAATAATTGAATTTATTAAAGAAATTCTTTCTCTTTTATAGCTAATTACTTAACCAACACATTTATAAATATCCTAATATTAACAACTAAAAATATGTACATCTATATTAATACGCTAACAAAATTTCCATACAATCAATTAACAGGCTGTTTCGCATACTTAGCATACGTAAAATCATATAAAAGTTATATGAATCGATTCGTATTGATCAGCCGCAGTGCATAGGCCTATTTTTGTTAACAAATATTACTCTACTTAATATAATTAATAGAAAAAGTTTTTTGTAAATTCGAAAATCTGTGCAACTATCGAAATTGCCATCTGTAGGACCCATTATGTTCACAAACCCCCCTGACTAAATAGCTCCAAATTCTCAATTGTTGCGTTGCTCAAATGTTTAATCTCTACATATGTATATATTTGTACACGCCAAACGGTGAGAGAACTACTGCTTCGCTCATTTTCTGTTGAAATAAAATATTGTTTCCCATTGTTTCCAATTACCTATATTGGTTTGTACCAAAATCTTTAAACAATTGTTCTAAAATAATTGTTTGGGCACAAAAAAACTTTAAAGAGAAGTAATAACTTAACGGGCCTATTTTTTGGACAAATTTTACTTACACGTAAAAGCATAGGTCTTTATTTAACAGATTCTTTGTTTTTCATTTTAGGTGCTTTAAAAAAAAATAAATCAGAAATGATGAGTCAACTTTTGTTCAAACTCACTAAATTTATTTATTTATAACAATTAATTGCGAATTTGACCCAAATGTGTTTTGCATTTCCAGATTTCATGCTCATTTTAGATATAGCACGTCTTATAGTGAACAAAAAATAAATAAATTTGCTACAAAGATATTACAATAAAATTTGTATATTGTCTTTTATGCTAATTTATTTTGATATTTCTTATTTTATTTTATTATATTATCTTTTATTTCAACTTAGTTTAATAGTATTTAAATGCAACTTGATTGAATCGGAAAATTTCACGTTGTATATTAAAAGAAAAGAAACGAACCAAAAACGTTTTCGATTTTAGGTCGAAATATTGCATAGGCAGTATATTACCCGCTATCTATATATTAATACGCTAACAAAATTTCCATACAATCAATTGACAGGTTGTTTCGCATACTTAGCATACGTAAAATCATATAAAAGTTATATGAATCGATTCGTATTGATCAGCCGCAGTGCATAGGCCTATCTTTGTTAACAAATATTACTCTATTTGTTTATAATTAATAGAAAAAGTTTTTTGTAAATTCGAAAATCTGTGCAACTATCGAAATTGCCATCTGTAGGACGCATTATGTTCACAAACCCCCCTGAGTACATAGATCTAAATTCTCAATTGTTCCGTTGCTCAAATGTTTCATCTCTTCGTATGTATATATTTGTACACGCCAAACGGTGAGAAAACTACTGCTTCGCTCATTTTCTGTTGAAATAAAATATTGTTTCCCATTGTTTCCAATTACCTATATTGGTTTGTACCAAAATCTTTAAAAAAATTGTTCTAAAATAATTGTTAGCGCACAAAAAAACTTTAAAGAGAAGTGATAACTTAACCGGCCTATTTTTTTGGACAAATTTTACTTACACGTAAATCCATAGGCCTTTATTTAACAGATTCTTTGTTTTTCATTTTAGGTGCTTTAAAAAAAAAATAAATCAGAAATAATGAGTCAACTTTTGTTCAAACTCACTAAATTTATTTATTTATAACAATTAATTGCAAACTTGACCCAAATGTTTTTTGCATTTCCAGATTTTATGCTCATTTTAGATATAGCACGTCTTATAGTGAACAAAAAATAAATAAATTTGCTACAAAGATATTACATTAAAATTTGTATATTGTCTTTTATGCTAATTTATTTTGATATTTCTCATTTTATTTTATTATATTATCTTTTATTTCAACTTAGTTTATTATTATTTAAATGCAACTTGATTGAATCGGAAAATTTCACGTTCTATATTAAACGAAAAAAACGACCCAAAAACGTTTTCGATTTTAGGTCGAAATATTGCATAGGCCGCATATTACTCTACTATCTATATATTAATACGCTAACAAAATTTTCATACAATCAATTTACAGGCTGTTTCTCATACTTAGCATACGTAAAATCATATAAAAGTTATATGAATCGATTCGTATTGATCAGCCGCAGTGCATAGGCCTATCTTTGTTAACAAATATTACTCTATTTGTTTATAATTAATAGAAAAAGGTTTCTGTAAATTCGAAAATCTGTGCAACTATCGAAATTGCCGTCTGTAGGACGCATTATGTTCACAAACCCCCCTGAGTACATAGCTCCAAATTCTCAATTGTTCCATTGCTAAAATGTTTCATCTCTACGTATGTATATATTAGTACACGCCAAACGGTGATAGAACTACTGCTTCGCTCATTTTCTGTTGAAATAAAATATTGTTTCCCATTGTTTCCAATTACCTATATTGGTTTGTACCAAAATCCTTAAAAAATTGTTCTAAAATAATTGTTAGCGCACAAAAAAACTTTAAAGAGATGTAATAACTTAACCGGCCTATTTTTTTGGACAAATTTTACTTACACGTAAAAGCATAGGTCTTTATTTAACAGATTCTTTGTTTTTGATTTTAGGTGCTTTAAAAAAATGAAATCAGAAATAATGAGTCAACTTTTGTTCAAACTCACTAAATTTATTTATTTATAACAATTAATTGCAAATTTGACCCAAATGTTTTTTGCATTTCCAGATTTCATGCTCATTTTAGATATAGCACGTCTTATAGTGAACAAAAAATAAATAAATTTCCTACAAAGATATTACATTAAAATTTGTATATTGTCTTTTATGCTAATTTATTTTGATATTTCTTATTTTATTTTATTATATTATCTTTTATTTCAACTTAGTTTATTATTATTTAAATGCAACTTGAAAGAATCGGAAAATTTCACGTTGTATATTAAACGAAAAAAAACGACCCAAAAACGTTTTCGATTTTAGGTCGAAATATTGCATAGGCAGTATATTACCCGCTATATTTATTATTAGGCCAACTTTGTTTGATTATATGCCCATTAATCGGATGCTTAGATCCCATAATCCTAATTTGTTTATGTCGCTTAAAATTATGAAATCAATTTTATTTTAGTAAATATGTTTGCGTGAATAATTTTAATGTTTTTGTTTCTTTTTCTTTTTTTTTCTAATTTATTCTGCTTTGCTATATCTTAGTATTATATCGTTCACAGACAATATTTTATGGTAGATATGGTCATTTATATTCATCTCCATTTCATGAATATGAATGTTTATAAATTTAATACAAATTAATTACGTACATAGATCTCAATGGGAATCCCAACATTAAATATCCGAATATTAGAATCTTCATATTTCCACAATGATAACATTGAAACCCGGAAAAAGGTCCAAGTGCACTTATTGCGTTTTTATATGTAACTGTTTATTCACATCACTTAATTTTTTCGCACTTTAAGTACTTCATTTTTTTTCTTTCATTTAAATTTTTTAGTAAACTCTTCCTTCCTTCTCATTACATAATTTTTTTATATTTTTATTTTTTATATTTTTATTCTATTCGAAATTTTCGTTTTGTGTCACACTTATGTACATACTACATATGTAATTATACAAAATTAAACTTGGTAAAGCGCCAATTGCATACCTAACGGGTGGCGTGAAATAGGCTAAATTCCTTAAGCACATTTCTTCGTTTTTAAATAAAAGTTCGTGTTTTTGAATTATGACACTATTGAAGTAAATGGGCGATATATGTATATGGGAGATATAGGCCTACTGGGGAACCGATCACACAAAACTAACTTCGGTAGCGCCCCAACGGGGACCTCCCGGGTGGTGTGGAAAAACCTATTTTTCAATTTAATGTCAAGTAAATTCACCTTAATTCTATGTCAATTTCTTTTGATTTTACATATTTTTTATATTTTTGTTTAAGGAGCTTCATACAAAAAGGTTATAATTACATTTGAAAATTTTGTAGAAAATTTAAGAAAATACAATAAAAATTACAATGTCTTAATGACAAATTTAAGTAAGTTAGACCAGTTTGCTATATTTCCGCTCACTGCTTAACTATTTACGCATTACTTCACTACCCCCAACACTGGATGCATAGACTGAGTTGAAAAAAATAAGAGTTGGTCGATTTTCGACTACAGGCGATACTAGTTTGTATTACTATGCATACATGTAGATTTGTATTACTACTATGCATACATGTAGATTTGTATTGCTATGCATGCATGTAGATTTGTATTACTACCATGCATACATATAGGTTTGTATTGCTATGCATACATGTAGATTTGTATTACTATGCATGCATGTAGATTTGTATTATTTCTATGCATACATGTAGATTTGTATTGCTATGCATACATGTAGATTTGTATTACTATGCATGCATGTAGATTTGTATGCAAAGTCAGCAGATCGATATTCATGTGAAATGTGAATATTTGGTTAGTTCATATTATTGGTTGTATGTAAATATTTTGGTGACAAACTAACATTGCCGATAAGCATAATTTGTTATGTGTGAACTGACAAGGGATTCATATTCGGCATTCCATTGATGTTAGCTAACCGCTGTGTGAGGTCAAGGTAATTTATGTCTTATGATATTGTAATATGATTATGCTATTATTAAAATGTATTGGCATAGAAGTTCATGATGCGTAAGGCCGCAAATGTATTGCATAGGTGGGCATGACACATAATGCTACACCATCCACCTTAGAAAAAGAGTATTATATAATTGTTTTGTGAACAATTGTTATAAGACTCTTTGTTCGCATTTTAAATGATTTTGGTATTTTACTTTAACTTGATATTGTAATAAAAGAGGTTGTGTAATTTGTTTCTAATTTGCTGACCTTGATACTTTTATTATTTTTACATTTTATATATATTTTTTTTCAATATTTTGTACAAATCTTTTTTTTTTAAATTTTAAATTTAGCGATTATTTTACGTATAAAAAAATGTTTAATTTAACAATTATTTTACTTATTTATATATTTTTTTTATTTTATAGGCGGATTTTAAATGTATGCACCCACCTAAACCCGCTTGTTTGAAGATATTCTTTATTATTTATGTATTTATTACTTATTTTGTGTATTAATAATTTGTGTAAATATGGAACTGAGAGAAAAAAAAATCGTTTTTAATTTCTTAGATATTTAATATGCGATAAGTAAAGTGGAATGCTTATTTTAATATGATTATTAAAATGTGTTTCAGATGTGTTTAAGCCTATTCTTATGGATTATTAATTCCTTATCTTTACTGTTCCTATTACTAGTTTCTTCTCTATGTGGTATTAAAGTAAAATTGTTATTTTTGTCAATTTTCTTTACCTTATACCGTCCTTTATATCTATTGTCTAGCTTATGGCTTGCTTCTTCTCTAACTAATACTAGATCGCCTAATTTTATTTTTTTACTGGTGCTACTTTTATCATAATTAACTTTTTGTTTTTCTTTAGCTTCTTTCACCAATTTTCTAGCTCTTTGTTGTGCTATTTGAAGTCTATATTTAATTTCCTTATCATATGCCTCGTGATTATACACTGGGCTTATTTTATTCTCGTTTAAGAATTCGTACGTCGGGGGATTTTTCGCAAATATAAGCTCGTAAGGGCAATACCCGTGTACTGTCGACGGGGTCGTGTTGTAGCAGTACGCGAAATACCTGAGATATTCGTCCCAATCATCTTTATCACTGGATTTGTATGAACGTACATATTCGTTAAAGGTCCTATGACTACGTTCTACGGTGCCTAAAGTTTGGTGATGGTAGGGTGTTGAGGTTTTATGCTCAATTTTGAGCAATTTGCATAGTTCTTCGAATAAGCAATTTTTGTATTCGGTTCCCATGTCTGTTAGGATTGTTTTCATGCAACCATAAATCAGAATGAAGTGCTCAAATACAGCTTTAGCAACTGTTATCGCGTATTTGCTCGGAACTGGAATTGCTACCAAATATTTAGTGAGGTCGCATATGATTGTAGCTGCGTATTCGTTTCCGTTTATTGATCTCGGTAATGGTCCGACCGTATCGATCTGTACTATATCAAAAGCCTCCGTTATTGTCATTGGTTTTTTGATATGCTTATTTATTTTATTCTTCTTGCAGTGGATGCAGTTATTTACGTATTTCTTTATGTCACCTCGCATATTTTTCCAGCTATAGCTTTGTTTGATTTTCTTTATCATACGATTTATTCCTGAGTGGCCACCACTAAAGGATCGTCATGATATTTCTGCAGTATTTCTCTAATTTTCCCGGGATTAGTCACGTACAAAACCTCTGCGGTTAGTGCAATTGTTAGTTTTTTGAGAACCTTGTTTCCTATTTCAATAAATTCTCCTACTGCAGTATAATTGCTTTTAAACAAATTGTCCCCTAAAGACAACTGTATTTTTTCAAGTCCTAAATTGGCGGCTTCTTTTTCAAGCCTGATAAAGAATTGTCCTAAGTCAATTTTGTCATCTACAATTAGGTTGATTGTATTTATGGTGCTACAAATTTTCTTTCCCTTTTTGAAATATAATTTCGGGGGATTGAAAACTTCAAATTTATTTAGCGCTTCATATATTTTGGGGTTCTCAGTGTGACTTTCTTTAATTTCAACATAATTTTTTAAATTTTTAGCTGTTGATCTGGTTGTGACTTTCAGTATTTTGCATGCTTCCACTGACATTTCTTTTAAGTTTGTTATATTAATGCAAGACAATGCGTCCGCGACGTGGTTTTCTTTTCCGGCAATGTACTGCACTTCGAAATCATATTCTTCTAAATCTAGTCTTACTCGTGTTAATTTAGATGTAGGACTCTTCATCGAGAAAAGGTATGTTAATGGGCGATGGTCGGTTTTAATTATGAATTTTCTGCCATAAACATATGGTCAAAAGAAGGTTATGGCCCAATGGATTGCTACTAGTTCTTTTTCTATTGTAGCTTTTTTGTTTCGCCTTTTGTAAACGATCTAGAAGCGTAAGCAATTGGTAACTGTTTGCCATAATATTCTTGGCTAAGGACTGCTCCGCAAGTATACCCACTAGCGTCTGTTGTTATGGAGAATTCTTTATTGGAGTGGGGGTATTGCAAAAGTTTTGGGCTGATTAATGCTTCCTTTAAATAGACAAAAGCTTTTTGACATTCTTCTGTCCAGTCGAAAGAAACATTCTTTTTGCAAAGCCTAGTTAATTTTCTTGAGTATTCTGCGAAATTCGGTACAAATCTTCTGTAATAATTGCAGAACGCTACGAATCTTTTAACTTCATCTGCTGTTTTTGGTGTTGGGTAATTTTGAACTGTTTCAAATATGCTTGGGTCTGGTAGTATTCCCTCGCTTGTGCATGTATGTCCTAAATAAGTTACTTCTTCGCTGAAGAATAGGCATTTATCTGGATGTAGTTTTAATTTGTATTTTCTACAAGTAGAGAAAACATCTCTTAAGTTTTTTAGCATGTGTTTTTCTGAACACCCTAGTACAACTAAATCATCCATTTATAGAAATGTTTGGGATGGTTTGAGGCCTGCGAATGCCAGTGTCATCATTCTTTGGAATGAGTTTGGTGCTACTTTTAATCCATAGGGTAGTCTTTTGAATCTATATGTGCCATTGCAACGTAGCGTTACAATAGTATGAGCCCCACTGTAACCCTTTATCTCCTACGCCTGAGACCCCCACTCTAACCCTTTTTCACCTACGCCTGAGAGTATACATACATAGTACATTAACAGGTAGCCAACAGCAGCAGCTACATACTAATGCATGCGAATAGCTTTTGGCGATAACAATAATATGCACACAGTACGCCAACTCACAGTAAATGGCAAACTGAAGTACCCAATTAGCGGTTCATTTCTCACTCGCATCATAGGGACCCGTCGTCTTAGGGCTACCCTGCCCCTTCCTCTCAGCTAAGGCTCCAGCCGACCCGGTTCGACAGCTGCGTAGCGTGGTGCCTTCGGGCCCAGTTTCTCCTCGCAGCCTACGAACCGGCAAGGACAGAGCTGGTGCACCGCCCCCGGCACCTTACCTTAGTGTGCAACCACGGGGTGAGCGATGTCCAGCGAAGGAGCCAATCCCACCTCCAGAGGGAAAAGGGGTGCCGCCAGGGAATTGGTCACCCCTTGCTTGCTGGGACAACGGGTTGTCGCCTTTATGATTTTCTCGCCCGTGTCCCAGCTAAGTAAGGGGGGGGGGGGGGGAGGGCTCGCCGCCGTTCGGCCAACAGATCCCTTCCCCTTAGTGCTGGCTCAGCCAGGAGAGCGACCCGTCCGCTAAAGGGGTTACGGCTGTGCCGTCAAGGCGCACTTCCCCTCAGCCCACGGATCGACCTACAAAGTTCCGGCTGGTACAACTCCGCGTCCAGCCCTGCCACCGTGCAAGCATGTAGGCGGTGGTGTCCAACTAGCGAGCCAGCACTAAAAGCGAGTGAGCCAACCACACCACGCAGTGGAAAGGGGCGCTGTTAGGGAACGGGTCACCCCTGCTTGCGGGGACAACGGGTTGTCGCATTTATGGTTTTCTCGCCCGTGTCCCAGCTAAGTGGGGGGGGGGGGGGGGTCTTGCCGCCTTATGACCATCCGGCCCTTTTCCCCTCCGCTCCGGATCCGGCCGTAGACAGGTCCAGCAGCTAAAGGGGCTACCGCTGTGTCGTAAGGTGCACTTCCCCTCAGCCCACGGATCGGCCTACGGAGTTCCGGCTGGTACAACTCCGCGTCCAGCCCTGCCATCGTGCGGGCATGGAGCCGGTGGTGTCCAGCTGGCGGACCGGCACTAACCACAATTCTTTTGATTCCTCGCATGTCCCTCCGCCGCCGCCACTAAGACAGCGTCCTCGCAGGAAGCCGCCACCCGCAACCGCCGCTACTGGTCACCCCCCTAAAAGGTAATCAGGCAGAAAGTTTGCACCGACACCTCGCCTTGGCCACGCCACTGGTACGCGCTCCGTTGCCCTATTGTTGTCGTCGCTATCCTACCGCCGTTGCGCCGCTGCTCCGACGACCGTTGGCCGCCTGCTATCCTACCGCCGTTGCGCCGCTGCTACGACGACCGTTAGCCGCTGCTACCTCACCACCATCCAACCAGCTCGCTGGTACCGTCACTGCGTCCATACCACTACATCCATCCGTCCGCTAATAATGTCCGCCGTCCAGCCGCCGTGCTAATCCCGCCACTGCATACCGCTGTACCAATCTGTCCGCTAATACTGTTCGCCGTCCAGCCGCCGTGCTAATCCCGCCACTGCATACCGCTGTACCAATCTGTCCACCGTCCGGCCGCCGGGCTGATCCCGCCGTTCGACCGCCGCACCGATCCCTCTGCTATTACAACGTCCGTTAGCCGCCGCTCGCCTCCCTCCCCCGCCATCTTTGCACGGAAAGCTGCTGCCTTCACTACCCGTGAAGCCGCGTGTGTGTGCGTGTATTCGTCATTAACACATAACAACTGTGTTCTTATTAAGTGGGGGTTTGTGGGACCTCTACTTGACCCTGGATTGACTGAGCGCTACCTCAGCCTTCGACAAAACCCACCTCATAAATGGCGCCCGAGCAGGGACCCTCCTCCGCATACGAACGTGGAAGACCAAATACACCAACCACCAACACTGCCGGGCGGGTTCGACGAACACACCAGCAGAAACAACAAACACACCGGCCCCCGAAGTTACGACGCTGAATACCGACTCACTCAATTGGATCTACTTACTAAAAAGGGAGAGGCTGATAGAGGAGTGTAAGGAACACCGAATCCCCGTGGAAGGCCAAACCGTAGCCGAGCTGCGCCGTGCACTGAGCATTTACGTACGAGCGAAACGCGCGAGAAAATTAAGTGAAGACCTGCTAAAGGAGCTGGAAAGGGAAGTGAATGAAGAAGAGGGGAAATCCGTTATGCTACCCCAGTCAACAACAAAGCCGAGCCCTTCGATGCAGATTCATAGTCCCCAACCGCATGCGCATGAGAGAGAACGCGCACCACCGAAGCGAGACGAAATGAGCGACGGTGAGCTGATGAACACCGTTCGCCGTTGGGATTTGCATTTTTCGGGAGAAGAGTCGCTGCACGAATTTCTTGAGAGGATAGAGGAGCTTGCCGAATGTTACCGCATCCCCGTCGACAGGCTCCTCCCAACACTGCCGGAACTTCTACGTGGCAAGGCACTCCAATGGTACCGCATCCGTAAACAACAAATCAACCAATGGAGTGATTTTCGAACGGAGGTGCAACATTTTTTCCTGCCCAAGCGTCATCTTCGACATTTGGAAGAGGTCATCCGACAACGCAAGCAACACGGCCGTGAAAAAGCCAAACACTACATCCTCGCACTAGAAACACTGATCCGCCAGCACCCGACAATGTGTAAGGAAAACCACATCGGACGAATATACGATGGCATACGCGTTGAATACCGCCTCTTCGTCAAGCGTTAAACTCGATCGATGAGCTCCTGGAAATAACTGAAAAATATGAGCTGCTAAAAATCGAGGAAGCGAAACAGGGCAAAGTGGCGATCTACAGCCTGTATCATCTTCAAACGGAGTACGATAGCAAGGAGTGCTGCTGGCGCTGCAAGGAACGCGGACACCGCCGCTTCCAATGCAGGGGCCGCTGGAGAATGTTCTGCTCCAGGTGTGGACAAGACAACATCTTCTCCAGGGACTGCCTATGCCCTTCGACCAACCAATCCACCGACAAAAACACATCCAGGATGCCGTCAAATTATGTGAGAGGAAGCCGCCAAGCATTATTTGTGCGGCCAAAGAAGTCTATGGAACCACCAGCCTGCAATCCCGCTGCCGAAGTGCAAGTAGATGACCGTCTCTACATACCGATAACCATCGAGAGCATGGGCGTGCGCGCGCTAGTAGACACTGGCGCTACCCTCTCATACGTCGACGAGTCTATAAGAAACCACCTGGGGAGGAACAAAATCAAACCACATCTTCACAAGCGGAGCGTCCAATTGGCAGACCAGACGTGTGTCTATAGCTCGAATTCGTACCCAGCAAGGATTACGTACCAAGGACGAACGACTAAAACAATGATGTCCGCCATCCCGAACCTGGCAGAACGGATGATCTTAGGAATGAACTTTCTACGAGAAAGGGGAATCACCCTCACGCTAGATGGTCAGCCGTTAGAAGTCACCTTTACCAGGAGATCAGCCGAGCTAGACACACTATGTGCAATGACCAGCCGGGATCACGTGAACAATGGTCAAAAACCGGAGCACCACCAGAAGCGATTGAGTAAAACCGGTAGCCCAATTACCACAGCCGAATATTCGACCATCCGTAAACATAACCGACCGCTGAAGCAACGCTTCTACCCCCGTTATCCGGCTATACAAACATACAACGTCAATGAAGATTACCGAAAAAGAGCGCCGAACGCGACATGCAATGCGCTCCCCCACCGCCCGTTAAAAAACGCCGTACCAGACATATTTTACACAATAAAAGGCGACAGAGAAGAGCCCGGTGAGATTATTGGCAACCATACAATATCCGCAGCCATGGGAAATAGTAACCGCCAACTTCGTGCCACTACTACCACGTTCCAAACAAAGAAGCACTTACCTCCTCGCCATGATCTACAAACTCTACAAGTGGGTGGAGTTAATTCCGGCGCGCCAAGCAACAACGGAAAGCGTGCTCAAAGCGCTACAAGAAAAGGTCTTATACCGACTTGGTTGTCCGAAAACCTTCCCCACCGACAAAGGGAAGCAGTTCGGCGGAAAAGCGTTATCACCGTTCCTGAGCAACCACCGCACATGGGAGTAGGAGACTCCACAAATGGCATATGCAGTAAATACAGTCAGCAAAGAGGGTACAAAAGCATCTTCAGCAGACATAAACTTCGGCGAAATAAAGCGACGTTAGAGCGGGTGCACACGGAGGGAGCAGTACCAGTGGCCATCCAATCGAGTCAAAATACAAAGGGTACCACATTTTTTTCCGGCCCATATATTACCGAATGGCCATAATGCAATCAAAACACGAGGTAGATGAGAACAACGCCAATATGTCAAGGATGGAAGAAGAAGAAGAAGGATGGCAACTTATTTATAGTTAGTTTTAAGAACAATGAAATTGTAATTAAACCTGATATGTAAACATTTTTTTTCTGAATCAACTTTGTTATGTATAAGTGGAATGACTCTGTATATTTTATGGGGAAAAAATGTTAATAAAACGATGCACGCATACACACCGGCAAAGCCCGCATAACGACACACACACAACCGCTAGGCCAGGCCTGGTGTGATACTCCTCTTCCTCACAGCAGCTTTCCGTCAACCGAAGTGGGAGGGGGACTGTAACGTAGCGTTACAATAGTATGACCCCCACTGTAACCCTTTTTCTCCTACGCCTGAGACCCCCACTCTAACCCTTTTTCACCTACGCCTGAGAGTATACATACATAGTACATTAGCAGGTAGCCAACAGCAGCAGCTACATACCAATGCATGCGAATAGCATTTGGCGATAAGAATAATATGCACACAGTACGCCAACTCACAGTAAATGGCAAACTGAAGTACCCAATTAGCGGTTCACTTCTCACTCGCATCATAGCAGAAGCAGAAAAAAAAGAGAATGAATTTGCTGTTGTCACTTCATTCCTCGCAGGTTAGTCAGAGGAAGTGGCTGCTTTATTAAGCAACCCAGTCACTCCTCCTGATTAGCTGAGTTGAAGGGGTGCTGCCTTGGCACTGGTCACCCTTTGCTTGCGGGGACAACGGGTTGTCGCCTTTATGGTTTTCTCGCCCGTGTCCCAGCTAAGTAAGGGGGGCTCGCCGCTGTTCGGCCAACAGTTCCCTTCCCCTCAGTGCTGGCTCAGGCAGTAGAGCGACCCGTCCGCTAAAGGGGCTACCGCTGTGCCGTCAAGGCGCACTTCCCCTCGACCTACAAAGTTCCAGCTGGTACAACTCCGCGTCCAGCCCTGCCATCGTGCAAGCATGGAGGCGGTGGTGTCCAGCTACCGAGCCAGCACTAAAAGCGAGTGAGTCAACCACACCACGGAGTGGAAAGGGGCGCTGTTAGGGAACGGGTCACCCCTGCTTGCGGGGTCAACGGGTTGTCGGCTTTATGGTTTTCTCGCCCGTGTCTCAGCTAAGTGGGGGGGTCTCGCCGCCTTATGACCATCCGGCCCTTTTCCCCTCCGCCCCGGCTCCGGCCGTAGACCGGTCCAGCAGCTAAAGGGGCTACCGCTGTGTCGTAAAGTGCACTTCCCCTCAGCCCACGGATCGGCCTACGGAGTTCCGGCTGGTACAGCTCCGCTTCCAGCCCTGCCATCGTGCGGGCATGGAGGCGGTGGTGTCCAGCTGGAGGAGCGGCACTAACCACAATTCTTTTGATTCCTCGCAGGTCCCTCCGCCGCCGCCATTGAGACAGCGTCCTCGCAGGAAGCCGCCACCCGCAACCGCCGCTACTGGTCACCCCCCTAAAAGGTAATCAGGCAGAAAGTTTGCACCGACACCTCGCCTTGGCCACGCCACTGGTACGCGCTCCGTTGCCCTATTGTTGTCGTCGCTATCCCACGCCATTGCGCCGCCGCTACGACGACCGTAAGCCGCTCGCTATCCTACCGCCGTTGCGCCGCTGCTCCGACGACCGTTGTTGCCGCCTGCTATCCTACCGTCGTTGCGCTGCTGCTACCTCACGACCGTCCAACCAGCTCGCTGATACCGTCACTGCGTCCATACCACTACATCCATCCGTCCGCTAATACTGACCGCCGTCCAACCGCCGTGTTAATCCCGCCACTGCACACCGCTGTACCAATCTGTCCGCTAATGCTGTCCGCCGTCCAGCCGCCGTGCTAATCCCGCCACTGCATACCGCTGTACCAATCTGTCCGCTAATACTGTCCGACGTCCGGCCGCCGGGCTGATCCCGCCGTTCGACCGCCGCACCGACCCCTCTGCTATTACAACGACCGTTAGCCGCCGCTCGCCTCCCTCCCCCGCCATCTTTGCACGGAAATCTGCTGCCTTCACTACCCGTCAAGCCGTGTGTGTGTGCGTATATTCGTCATTAACACATAACAACTGTGTTCTTATTAAGTGGGGGTTTGTGGGACCTCTACTTGACCCTGGATTGACTGAGTGCTACCTCAGCATTCGACAAAACCCACCTCATACTATTTTATGCTGTGAATGAGGTTATATCTCTAGAATCTGGGTGTAATTCTATTTGGTGAAAACCTGACATAAGGTCAAGGCATGAAAAATATTTTGCTCTTCCAAGTTGGTCTAAAATATCATCAATTCTTGGAAGTGGGAATTTATCCCCTGCTAGTTTTTTATTTACTTGTCTGTAGTCAACTACCAGTCTCAATCTTTCTTCAGTATTACCTGGTAGTGATTTTTTAGGTACCAGTAAAATTGGGCTGTTGTATTCTGATATTGAGGGTTCTGTAATGTCATCTTCGATTAATTTATTAACCTGTTTGCTTATTTTCCCTTTTTGTGCCTCGGGCAATCTACATATAGTTTTTTATGTATACTGGTGTATCATCATTCATGTGTAATTTTTGCTTGTAAAAATTATTAGAGGAAATTGGTTCTGTTTCCAGTACAAATATGTCTATGTATTCTATGCATAATGATGTTAATTGTGAATTGACAAATTTTGGGAACATTTTAGTTAATCTTTTTAATTTTCTGTGTCATTACTCTATTTGTGTTTGTTTTAATTAAATTGTAGTCATCTAAATTTTCAGTATGTATTCTGTAATTTTGAATAGTTGTGTTTTTATGTGTGCTGTTCATAATTCTGACAAAAGTTTGTTCTTTATTTGTGATTGTGTTCGCTATGAAAATGCCTTCAGATAATTGTTGATGGGGTATGAAGATGGTTTTATTATCAGTGTTTACTGTTACTTGTCTAATTACTTCAGATCTAGCAGGGATCGTAATTGTGTTAGCAGACAGATAGTTTGTTAGGTACATCGTGATTGTTTGGGGAAAATCATATGGTCTTAGGATTAGTTTATCCTCTGTTTTGCCATAATCTAGAATACAGTTATATTTCTTTATAAAGTCCAAACCTATTATTCCATCGCAGGGTATTGGAAAGTTGTCTTCTACGACGTGAAATTTATGATAAATTAGAAGATCGTCGCCTTTTAAATCAGCTTTAATTGTGCCTAATGTACTGGTTATACCTTGACCAATGCCCTTTAAGTCTGTTATTTGTTCTGTAATTATTTTTGGATGATTAAGTACTTAATTCTTTTTAATTATGGAGATATCTGCTCCAGTGTCTATTAAAAAAAGTTGATATTGAGTTATTTAATGATGTTTTTGTAGATATATAACTGTATTACACTTAGATTTTGTACACATATTTTTCTATCTACTGATTTTGAAGTGGAGTTTCTTGGTTTTCCTGCTGGGTACAATTTCGCACGTTACGCGTCTGATTGTACTGTCTATTGTTATTTGGATTTGTGATCTTCTTTGGGAATTATTATTGTTGTTATTTCCTCTAAAGTTGTTATTAAATCTTGGCTGGTATCTAAATCTCCTACCTCGGTAACCTCCATAGCTGTTACTTTGGTAACCTCCATGGAAATTACTCCGGTATTGGTTTTGTTGACGAATGTTTAAAATTGTATTCGAGCTGCCTGTGATTTCTGTGCAGCTGTTTGTGAATTTTGAAAAGGCGTCGTTCATTGTTGTGAACGTTCCCGCTTGCATAATCATTTTCACTTTATCATTGGAGCAGTTTTTACACATGGCCTTTACTGCTGCTTGCGTCGAATATCTCGTTGCTAAGTCAGGGTTAAGTCCATCCGAGATATAAGCTCCTTCCAATGATCTAGTGATTTTTTCTAATATCGCAAGTTAATATCGAGCTCAAGGCCTAACAATAATTATTTTATCATTATTATTGTTATAATATATTTTTTCTTAATTGAAAAAATTTTAAATTAGAATATAAGAAAGAAAAAATTTTAGACAACTGCCAAAGCTCGTTGTATAGATCCATTTCGGGAACTGCTAAATTCCTTCATCGGCAACGTTTAGGCGCCGCTGCTATAACCATTCAGCCATCACAGCGGTTTTTTGTTTGCCTTCATTATTCCTACTTCAATTCTGGTTCTTGCCAATTGATATTCACAGCACTGCGACATCTGTTACAGAATAGTTGTGAAAATTGGACTTTGTTTATGGCGATGATGCCATAGTGTCATATTTTATTGACACTTTTTCCCCGTGCTCTGGGATGTATTAACAATTTTTGTTGTTATATCGGCCTACTGATTTGTAATATCGCGAGTTAATATCGAGCTCATGGCCTAACAATAATTATTTTATCATTATTATTGTTATAATATATTTTTTCTTAATTGAAAAAATTTTAAATTAGAATAGAAGAAAGAAAAAATTTTAGACAACCATTCCATTTCGGAAACTGCTAAATTCCTTCATCGGCAACGTTTAGGCGCCGCTGCTATAACCATTCAGCCATCACAGCGGTTTTTTGTTTGTCTTCATTATTCCTACTTCAATTCTGGTTCTTGCCAATTGATATTGACAGCACTGCGACATCTGTTACAGAATAGTTGTGAAAATTGGACTTTGTTTATGGCGATGATGCCATAGTGTCATATTTAATTGACACTTTTTCCCCGTGCTCTGGGATGTATTAACAATTTTTGTTGTTATATCGGCCTACTGATTTGTAATATCGCGAGTTAATATCGAGCTCAAGGCCTAACAATAATTATTTTATCATTATTATTGTTATAATATATTTTTTCTTAATTGAAAAAATTTTAAATTAGAATAGAAGAAAGAAAAAATTTTAGACAACTGCCAAAGCTCGTTGTATAGATCCATTTCGGGAACTGCTAAATTCCTTCATCGGCAACGTTTAGGCGCCGCTGCTATAACCATTCAGCCATCACAGCGGTTTTTTGTTTGTCTTCATTATTCCTACTTCAATTCTGGTTCTTGCCAATTGATATTCACAGCACTGCGACATCTGTTACAGAATGGTTGTGAAAATTGGACTTTGTTTATGGCGATGATGCCATAGTGTCATATTTTATTGACACTCTTTCCCCGTGCTCTGGGATGTATTAACAATTTTTGTTGTTATATCGGCCTACTGATTTGTAATATCGCGAGTTAATATCGAGCTCAAGGCCTAACAATAATTATTTTATCATTATTATTGTTATAATATATTTTTTCTTAATTGAAAAAATTTTAAATTAGAATAGAAGAAAGGAAAAATTTTAGACAACTGCCAAAGCTCGTTGTATAGATCCATTTCGGGAACTGCTAAATTCCTTCATCGGCAACGTTTAGGCGCCGCTGCTATAACCATTCAGCCATCACAGCGGTTTTTTGTTTGTCTTCATTATTCCTACTTCAATTCTGGTTCTTGCCAATTGATATTCACAGCACTGCGACATCTGTTACAGAATAGTTGTGAAAATTGGACTTTGTTTATGGCGATGATGCCATAGTGTCATATTTTATTGACACTTTTTCCCCATGCTCTGGGATGTATTAACAATTTTTGTTGTTATATCGGCCTACTGATTTGTAATATCGCGAGTTAATATCGAGCTCAAGGCCTAACAATAATTATTTTATCATTATTATTGTTA
Organism: Eurosta solidaginis; assembly: GCF_040869045.1. Lineage (NCBI taxonomy): Eukaryota > Metazoa > Arthropoda > Insecta > Diptera > Tephritidae > Eurosta > Eurosta solidaginis. Next base: position 155,547,332 of record NC_090319.1, read on the forward strand.
TAATATATTTTTTCTTAATTGAAAAAATTTTAAATTAGAATAGAAGAAAGATAAAATTTCAGACAACTGCCAAAGCTCGTTGTATAGATCCATTTCGGCAACTGCTAAATTCCTTCATCGGCAACGTTTAGGCGCCGCTGCTATAACCATTCAGCCATCACAGCGGTTTTTTGTTTGTCTTCATTATTCCTACTTCAATTCTGGTTCTTGCCAATTGATATTCACAGCACTGCGACATCTGTTACAGAATAGTTGTGAAAATTGGACTTTGTTTATGGCGATGATGCCATAGTGTCATATTTTATTGACACTTTTTCCCCGTGCTCTGGGATGTATTAACAATTTTTGTTGTTATATCGGCCTACTGATTTGTAATATCGCGAGTTAATATCGAGCTCAAGGCCTAACAATAATTATTTTATCATTATTATTGTTATAATATATTTTTTCTTAATTGAAAAAATTTTAAATTAGAATAGAAGAAAGAAAAAATTTTAGACAACTGCCAAAGCTCGTTGTATAGATCCATTTCGGGAACTGAAAATATGACACTATGGCATCATCGCCATAAACAAAGTCCAATTTTCACAACTATTCTGTAACAGATGTCGCAGTGCTGTCAATATCAATTGGCAAGAACCAGAATTGAAGTAGGAATAATGAAGACAAACAAAAAACCGCTGTGATGGCTGAATGGTTATAGCAGCGGCGCCTAAACGTTGCCGATGAAGGAATTTATCAGTTACCGAAATGGATCTATACAACGAGCTTTGGCAGTTGTCTAAAATTTTTTCTTTCTTCTATTCTAATTTAAAATTTTTTCAATTAAGAAAAAATATATTATAACAATAATAATGATAAAATAATTATTGTTAGGCCTTGAGCTCGATATTAACTCGCGATATTACAAATCAGTAGGCCGATATAACAACAAAAATTGTTAATACATCCCAGAGCACGGGGAAAAAGTGTCAATAAAATATGACACTATGGCATCATCGCCATAAACAAAGTCCAATTTTCACAACTATTCTGTAACAGATGTCGCAGTGCTGTGAATATCAATTGGCAAGAACCAGAATTGAAGTAGGAATAATGAAGACAAACAAAAAACCGCTGTGATGGCTGAATGGTTATAGCAGCGGCGCCTAAACGTTGCCGATGAAGGAATTTAGCAGTTCCCGAAATGGATCTATACAACGAGCTTTGGCAGTTGTCTAAAATTTTTTCTTTCTTCTATTCTAATTTAAAATTTTTTCAATTAAGAAAAAATATATTATAACAATAATAATGATAAAATAATTATTGTTAGGCGTTGAGCTCGATATTAACTTGCGATATTACAAATCAGTTGGCCGATATAACAACAAAAATTGTTGATTTTTTCTATTTCAGCAGTATACTGGTTTGCAGTTTTGCTGCGTTTTTGGATATTCAGGAGTTTAGCTGTTAAAACTTCTACTGATTCTCCCTTTATTGCAGTTTTTAGTTTTTGTTTTATTTGTGCAATTGTATTTTCGTCACTTATGAAGTTCCTTGCCGTGCCTTTTAGCTTTGTCTTTATCATGGTTATCGCTTAAGCTTCATGATTATCCTTGATTTGGTCTAGAATATCAAGAGCATCTAAGAAACTGTGCAAATTTTCAGGCTTACCATCAAACTCTGGCAGCACTGATGAGGCAGTTTTGATAAACTCTACTACTGTTTGTGCCATTGTGACTTTTATGAGCCGGTTATGCAGCGGTTTATGTTCTTCCACTGATAAGGTTTGTCTAAATGATGATGAAGGGGTACGGTTTCTTGAAGGTTCAGTTAGAACGGAGTTAAAATCAATTTGGAAACTTTCTTCTATAGTAGTTGGTATGGGGATTTGGATGTTATATCTTGCTAATGAAGATACTAATTTATCCCGTACTGTTGAAAAACTTTGTTGAGCCTCTTTTTGATGATCGTTAGTAAGTATGTGATTTACTTTACTAATCAACTTTACAACATTTAAGGCTTTTAAATTTTAATAAATTTATATCTACTAGCTAGTAAATATGTTGTTATTAATAAAATCAACAATGAAAATATATTTTGTTTTAAGTTTTGATTTTTTTCACAAAAAACTGTTGTTGCAGAAATTCAACATGGCATCAATAGTGCTACATAAATAAAATTCAACACAAGATGTGTGGAAATTTTTAAAACAGTTATTTTTTTTATTATAACACAAACTTCCTCTTTACTGGTACTAGCCTTTTCAGCGATAATTCTCCGGTATAAAAACCAAGAATTACACATTGCGACGTCCATGATGTTGTAAAAAACTCGTATATACCAATGCTTACTACGTAGGTTAATCTTGTAGTGACTCATAACACAGCCTAAAAGGTATACACTTCCCTATGCCGATTATATTCCGCTACGCCAAGAGGACGTTCAATAGACACATATTGTTTTGCTGACTTATCCCACCTTCGCACCACAGATGTTGGGTGCTCTCCAGCAAAATTGTATGCCAGAGTAACGATTTTATTATCTCTCCAAGCTACTACAGCTACGTCAAGTCCATTGGAGTTTCCCACGTATTTTTTTAAAACACTTTGCACGGAGTACCAATTAGTCTGATCCTTGATGAGATTGATAACATCCTCAGTAAAGAGACAGAAAAAAACCCAAATTGAGGATCCAAGCAAATGATCTCCGGCGGTAGCTTATTGTATTCACGAAAACATAGTTGGTCTGCATTCAATTTCAGATGTTTGGATTTCCATGTAATATTGGTCCTAGGTATTCGATTAGAGGTCCCCTGCGGAGCTTCGCGAATATCGCATAGCACAGCGGAGGCCGGATTTAAATGTGTTGCAGCAGCAATGGTTTCATCGGACTCTTCTAGAGTGGTAGTATCCGGAACATCATTTTCCAAATCAAGTGGTAGGTTTAGTTCCTCCTCAGAAGTATCATGATAGTTAGGTTCGATAGTATACGTCGGATCGTCATCATCAGAAAAATCAAGGCTATCCTCACTGTCTGCCCAATCATCCAGTATCTTTTCCAGGTCCTTGGTAGTCAAATAATGTTCGCCACGTTTCATTTTGATCCTCAACAAAAACCTTGGAATTTGAATATAGCACTAAAAATGTCAACCACAAAGCGCGGTGTTGCATATATGCAACAAAGAAAAATAAACAGATAAATATATAAAAAACACGGCTTTGCTAAGAAATTGTTACTGATTGTCAAAATATATTCTCTTACCTTTTTCTGGAACTAATTTTAACTGCAAAATATTATTTTTTTCACAAATAAATCACTTATCGTAAATGTATTATAGGAGCTCGAAACTGATTTGTACACGCCCGTTACTTAAATGAAAAAAAAAATTAAAACAATTCCATGTGGTCAACCACTCTGTCATTTTACTGTTAGAATGCTTAGTTGCTAAACTACAACATAGAGAAAATGTGCTCTACCGTCGTGTCATATATTTTCATTTGGATTTAAATGGTATGTTGCAGAAATGCAACAAGGCGCCGTAAAGGGTTATGGTAATATTTTTGTTTATGCACTTATATGATTTATCAGCTTTGAATTTTCCTTCTGTTAATTTATTATGCATTTCTTGCCATGTATTCATTACTCTTTGAAATTTCCTTTAAACTCTTTGTACATTATTTAGTTGTCTCAATTTGTTTGTTATATAATTTTTTACTAGTATTGCAATTGCGACAATCAAAAATGTAGTTACACAAACAAAAATAGTTAACCATTTATCGGAGATTTCTTCTTTATTTTCTATAATTGCTTTTGGTTCGTACTTGACCAATATATTTTCTATATTGTTTTCTGTATTTTCCTTACCAACTTCGTATCCTGCAATACCTATTAGTATACCATTTAATATGGTTTTCCACCATGCCATTTTTAAAAATTAATGAAGAAAATTTGTATTAAGTTTTTATTTATTTGCCAACCAATATGTGACTTAGTATTATATTTTAAGTCTAAAATTGGTAATTTCGTTTTAAAAATTTATTTTTCATTTGGGAAGACCATTCGTAACATCCTAGCTGTTTCTTCTTCCCTTGTTGTAGGGTTTTTTACATCTTCTATTGTAGGTTCCCTAGTCATTCCTATTTTCTTCCAAAATGATTTTAACCATTGCAGTTTTCTTTCATAATCTACCTTTCCCTTATCTATAATTACTTTATCTTCCCAAAGAATGGGGTGTTCCCAGTATTTAGCTGGCATTCCAATTTACTCAAAAAGTTATATTTTTTTTTATATATATATTTATAATATTTATTTTTTTTTTCTCAGTTCTTTAATTTTCTTTTTTAATTTTAACCTATCCTCGGTATTTGTAGTTAAATTTAATTGTTTGAAGGTTTCAGCTATCTCTCTCTTTATTTTAAATTGTTTACCTCCCCTTTTTCTTTTTCGGATTTTTGGGGTAGGTATTTTGGGTATTTCTTCCTTTTTTATAGACTGGTTCCGTCGCCAATACTCTTCTATAGTAATTTGTGTCGGACCCTGTTTGTTGGTGTTACGGGTTTTAATAACTTCCTCACTAATTTTTATGAATTCCTTTATAGTGTCTTCACACTTTTTACAAATTCTGTGAAATTCTTCTTCCGTTTCTATTTCTTGCATACTAGAGAGATAACTGAGCTTCTTTATTATCTTTTTCAGATTAAGAAAAAAAATTTGTTCAAAATTTAATATATATATTCTTCCTACACACTTTTCTTTAAATTTTAACAAAGTAGATTTTTACATTATTTTTTTTTTTTTATTAATTTCAAGTCCCATTTTTTTTTTTTTTTTTGCTAATGGTTTAGCGTCCGTAATTTGTTTCTAAATTTTATACCTACTTATATTTTATATTGCTGCCAGTTTTGCTGTCGCCTCAAACGATACTCCATCAATTGATAATATATCTTCCGGTTCAAATTTATTCCACCCTTTTATGAGTTATGATGAAATATGTAGCCATATATGTATGTATGTAATTAAGTAAATATTTCAGCATTGCTTGTCCGTTGGTTGTTTGAAAATGGTTCCTTGGTTTGTGTTTGTGATTGCTTTTTGCAGATGCGTATGCGTCATTAGCCGAGTGTGTTTACCTGCACCATTTGGGACGTATTTGAAATGCCTGGGTTTGAATACCATCCGAGGTTTTATCAAATGAAGAATTAGCGGGCCTTTAAATTGCAGAATTTGGCAGGATTTATTTATTCTCCTGCTTTACCAACTGGCAGAATCTTCTCCAGTCGGATCGTTTTAGCAATATTTGCTTGCTCAGCAAATTTTTATGCTTATTTAGGATCGGACTGGCAGGATCTTTTCCAGTCAGATCGATAATAATTGAATTTATTAAAGAAATTCTTTCTCTTTTATAGCTAATTACTTAACCTACACATTTATAAATATCCTAATCCTAACAACTAAAAATATGTACATTTGTATTACTATGCATACATGTAGATTTGTATTACTACTATGCATACATGTAGATTTGTATTGCTATGCATGCATGTAGATTTGTATTACTACCATGCATACATGTAGGTTTGTATTGATATGCATACATGTAGATTTGTATTCCTATGCATGCATGTAGATTTGTATTAATACTATGCATACATGTAGATTTGTATTGCTATGCATACATGTAGATTTGTATTACTATGCATGCATGTAGATTTGTATGTAAAGTCAGCAGATCGATATTCATGTGAAATGTGAATATTTGGCTAATTCATATTATTGGTTGTATGTAAATATTTTGGTGACAAACTAACATTGCCGATAAGCATAATTTGTTATGTGTGAACTGACAAGGGATTCATATTCGGCATTCCATTGATGTTAGCTAACCGCTGTGTGAGGTCAAGGTAATTTATGTCTTATGATATTGTAATATGATTATGCTATTATTAAAATGTATTGGCATAGAAGTTCATGATGCGTAGGGCCGCAAATGTATTGCATAAGTGGGCATGACGCATAATGCTACAGGGCCAAAAACCAGAGGAGTGCCTATACATAGCGATCCGCGGAAGCCATCGTGGGAATTGCTTGGCGCTAGATCACCGCTCCAACGCGTGCCCAAGCCAGGGGCGACGCAAACGGTGCGGCGAAAAACATCACACGTTGCTGCACATCGCCTCGATTGATGAGTAGGAGCAGCCTACTCCAATCCATGGAGTGTTCAAGTTGAGGAGGAGCTGGAGTCACCCCGAGAGTGGATCGACGAATCCATCTCGTTGTACGCGTCGGAGGTTGGAACGGAGACGGACCTCTACGTCCAGCTCAAAATCTACATGTTCACCGGACCGGAGCGGAGACTCGGTCTCTTTGCCCGACCACAACAACAGCAGCGGAATCATTTCGACCTCGGTTTCAGTACGAGAGGAAGCGGTTCCAGCACAAAACAGCGACATTTCAGCGCCATACATGCAACGGCCGAGCGGAGTTCCGGTTTTTTCGCCGGCAAACCAAGAACCCCCAAAGGAGACGACATTCACGCGACCGCAGAGTGGATACAAGGGCTCTTCGCACACCAACAACAAAATCCATAAATTTTTTGCACTTTTGTTATTTTTATTGAATTTTTGATTGTACAAAATTACTAGGAGATGTGCGTTACAAAGTTTTTATCGTAACAATACTTTATTTGTTACTGAAGTCTCGCTCATCTTTAATTTTACAAACCTTTTGAAATAAACGGCAATACATATGAACACGTCTATATTCTTACTTATTTTCTCAATCCCTAGCTGTAGGCAAACATGGCTAGTCAACCTCTAACCATGACGGGACCAGTGGCGAATGACCGAGGCATCAGCAACCAAGCTTGCACACTATGAAAAACATCTTGCGTGCCGCCAAGCCGGCGGACTGGCCGTCGTTAGGTTAAGTTAGTTATAATTAATTATAAGTTTTTATTTTTTCCTCTTCTTCACGGTCGGTGATCCTTGGAGGACTGTGAGGTTTCGTTCCGCAAGGGGGGCGGCATGTTTAGGCCCAATGCCTAACTTTAGCTTGATTGACGGCGCCCCTCCCTAGTATTTTTATAACATTTCCAGCCACCCACATTCTCACGCCCGCATCTGTATGCATGCATGCACATGCATGCGTTTCATACACATGCATGTGTATGTGTGCAGGTTGTAAGCACTCATGCACGTATATGTGGGGGTGATTGTTTGTGTGGATTTCCCCTTCTTAACACCATAGGACTGGTGTGGTTCTGTAATTGGCACAATTGGTTGCGTCGGCGTCGATGACTCTGTTGCTGGCACGATTGACTGACTCTGTCGGCGTTGCTTTTGGTATTACTCACGTTAATATAGCGGTTCACGGTTGGTGGTGGCGGAACGGCGATACGCAACCTGAAGCTTGGTTTGGCTCAGTTCGATCCTAACTTAAGTAGTGAAGTCTGGCGCTGGTGAGTACGAGCTATCACTCTTCAGTTTAGAACTGTTCACTGCCGCGGCTCCGTGCTGACTGGCTCACTGCTTGCTATGGTCGTCCTATTATATACCTCAATAAGCGTAATAAATGTGTTGATGATTTCGGTTCGCTCGCCAACGTGTTGTTACGATCGGTCGTATGTCGGTAGAAGCTGTAGTTGTTGTTGTCACAGGGCTTGGATATATTGTTGTTTGATGTTGCGGTTGAAGTATGTATGGCCGGCCTAGTGTATTGCTTGGTGGATTCGTGTGTTTGACTGTTTGCTGTAGGCATAATATGTTTATTGTGTGATCGTGTTGCTGGCTTCGTTCAGCCTCATGTTGCGGGGATAATGTTGTATGTTGCTGGCTTTGCTCAGCCTTATATTGTATGTTCCTGGTTTCGTTCGGCTATATGTTGCCATGCCAAAGTTGTGTGGGCCAAATTTGTCGTCAATATTTGGCCCTTACAGCCTCTCTGGAGTAAGTGAACGAGGGACAATCCCTCCGAAAGAAGCTACTCCCGAAAATGTTTGAACGATCTGCGTGATTTTGAGGCAAAAACACCGGATCTTTCCGAAATGGCCAAAAACGTTGATTTCTTTAAATATATACAAACAAAACCTTTCCTAAATATTATTCTTTTAAATAGAAAAATCAAGCTTTTTAAAGCAAGAACACCGGCGTACAAGACAAATTTTTGTGATTTATAAATCCCAACTTCCATGCATATTGGGGGATTTCCTTATAACGCGCATAACTACTTCCATAACTCGGAACTTTTCCTATAAAATAATACCAAACAATTTATATGCATTTATGGAAGTAGTAATATGGTTGTAAAAAATGTAAATAAATATGCACAGGTATTGCTCAGTAAATGTCAAGTAACATATTAACAATATAATCTAAAAATTTGCATGCATAGTTCATATAAATTTTTGCAAATAGTTTTCCAATATGCCGAGTTGACACGGCAATTTTAATTTGCTATTTGAAAAACCTCATCATATTCTGCCGGAAAATGATTCGCGCAGTCGAGCAACTATGTTTCCAGCAGTTGTGTTGCAGTTGCTACATAAAAGTCGAGTTTTACAAGTTTCTGGCACTGTGACGTCATACTGTATATGCTGACTTGTTTATCACATGTCAGTACACAGTAAGAATTTTACACTATTTTCAGAGATAAAAAGGAAGAAATGGGTGCGGCGAAATTAATTAAAGTAATTTTGCCAAGAAAAATAACATGATGTCTTATAAGAGAAATAAATTCGTTTATTTTAGTTTTAATAACACGGGTCAAAACTAAATTCGACTTTGACTTCAAAGCATTAAATTTCAATTATTTGACGAAAAAAAAAAATGGCATAAAAAGGTTTGCTTTCCTATTTAGAAAACCGCTTGAAGATATTTTTCAAAATCTGTGATTTTAATTTTTACTTGAAAATTAAATAATTCAAATAAATATATTTATTAAGTTTTAATATCGAAATAACTTACAAAAAAGTGGAAAATGATTTAAAAGTGTACACTGTTACTTTTTCTTTTATCTTCATAGGCCCTATCCCTCAATAAACCCCAAATTTAGTCTTCCGTCATGTTTTCATTATATTGGCCTTGATAACGTTGTTCGAAGCTCATAATGTCCACCACTGCAGTGTTTTTCAGGCTGAACTTATACCTATCTTGGAAGCAGCCCTCTATCTTGCTAACCTGCAGGTGACCAATTCTATTTCAATTTTCTTGGACAGTCAGGCTGCCATAAAATCCCTACAATGCAGTAACACCTCGTCACTAGTGGCGTTGAAGTGCAGAGAAACCCTCAACAAGCTAGCTGAAAAATGCAACCTGCGCATTATATGGGTTCCTGGCCACTGTGACATTTCAGGAAACTGCGCTGTGGACGAGCTAGCTAGGGAAGGCACCAATCTGCAAACAATAACCTCCGCTGGTTGAACCAGCCCTCCTCTAAACACCTACAAGCACTGCTTGCGATCTCTATTCAAGCATCAAGCAAACGCCAGATGGGCCATGGAACCTTCATGTATAATATCAAAGCAAATCTGGCCTAAGCTGGATGAAAAGAGATCGCAATCGGTGATACTGTTAAACCGTATCTCTATAAGCCCACTAGTGGGCCTTCTCACAGGTCACTGTCTCATTGGCACTCATGTTGCCTATATGGGCCTACAAACAAATGACTTCTGCCACAGCTGTAGCGACGAGGAGGAGATAGAAAGCGTAGAGCACTATCTGTGCCACTGTCCCGTACTGTCAGAAACCAGGTACCGATGCCTCCACAGCCTTTGAGGGTCTTGCGGAGCTTGAATCTGCACACACAAACAGCATCTTGCGTTTCATCAGGCAAACGCGCTGGTTTGGTCTTACTGGGGTCTAAACATTCTTCGGAATTACGGAAATAGGAAATAGGGGCCCCGCGTGGTAGCACAACGGCCTACGTGAGTCCCCGCTTGGACAGCGGAGGCAGCCACTTCAACCTAACCTAACCTAGGTCCTATCCCTCAATAAACCCCAAATTTAGTCTTCCATCAGGTTTTCATTATATTGGCCTCGACAACGTTGTTCGAAGCTCATAATGTCCTGATGAAAACGTTCTCCTTGCCCTTCTGAATATGTTCCCATGTTGCTTTTGAATTTATCTAAATGAGCATGCAGCATACGTTCCTTCAATGACATCCTGCAGCCCATCGCCTTAAAACTTTTAGCATACTTTCAACTTGCTTTTCGTAGTTTTCAATTTTTTTATTTCCTAAAAAACCAGTAACGACTGCTTTGAAACAGTTCCAACTCGCTTTTTGAGTATGATTCAGCAATGTTGTAAATTTTTAATCGGCGAAAATCAGTCTGATTTGTGGACCATTAAAAACACCAGCTTTAATTTTTGCTTCCAATAACTTTGGAAAAAAATTTCTCAAGTAGTCAAATGCTTCTGAAGTTTGATCCAGTTTTTTTGACAAATTGTTTCATCAACCCTTATTTAATTTGCAGAGGCGGCATTAACACTTTTTCCGCTTCTATAATTGCCTCAAATTTTACGTTTTCTTTCCTGACACAAAGTTCTGTTCTTACAGACCACGACCGTTGAGTATAATGCTTAGCATCGGCTCTATTGTCCCATAAGCACAAGTAAAACGGATACTTTGTACATCCGCTTTGAAGTTCCACAAAAATCCCAATGTTTTAAAATCTCCAATCAGCTGCCAGTTGAATTTGCGATATTTTACAGATTGAAGCAAAATTTTAACACATTCATAATTTTCTTTAAGATGTACTGAGTGAGCAATTGGAAGAGATAGACATTTATTCCCGTTGTGTAATAAAACAGCTTTTAAGCTTCTTGTTAAGCTGTCAATGAATAAACGCTATTCGCTAGGAGCACATGGTATGCCAATTTCTTCGAACATGCCTTTTATGTCATTACAAAAACAAATTCCATCTTCTTTTGTGAAAAATATTGAGAGTGGTTCATGCCTAGTTCGCTGATCCGTAATAATAACATCATCAAGCAAATTCCACTGTTTCAAGCGAGAGCCTAAAAGCACTGCTTTACTTTTTGGTAAATTTAAATCTCTAATCAAATCACTAAAGTCTTCAGTAGTGATTAAATGATGTTTTGGTTGTTCTGGTGTTGGTAAAAACTCCTTATCGGCATTGCTTTTATAAGAACTAAGAGATGAGCCACTTCTCTGCGATAATTTTTTCGGTGGCTCTGGTACTGGTCGAGTCAGATCGTGTGCGACTGGAGCCGAAGAAGGTTCAAGATCAGGATGTTCGATAGGTTTTGCATTTTTACCTCTACGTCTTTTACTTGGATTCACAATGCAAATGTAGCAGTCTTTAACGTGGCCTTTCGGTTCTCGCCAGATTCTTGGTATTGCACATTTCATAGATATTTTCTCACCTCGATACCAACCTAAAATATAGGAAGAGAAATCAATATGTCTACTTTATTTAATTTACTATTTAAATAAAATTTGCTTACCTACCAAACATCTTTTACAATAACTACAAGCAACATGTGGAGCACATGTCCTGTCTTGATTCCAAACAGGACAGCCAAAATATGCTTCGTATGATCCACAGAGGATGAGAGATGTATTTAATTCATATTTTATGCCTCGTACCTTAATAAATTGTCCACATATATAACAAAAAGCATCAGTTCATTATTTACACTTTCGCGACGACATTTTAGGTTATTCTAGATTTTTACAAAACACTTGATTGTTGTTTACACTCTAGCGCCATGAGTATTGTTCTATAACTATTAGGAAAGCAAACTTTATACCGAAAAATGTATTTTCTTTTCGTTTTTGTTTATGATAAAACAGAAAATCATGAAATAAACTTTAGGACAAAGATCTAAAGTTTTCAGTGATAGCCGGTCAACAATTTTTTGTATTAAATCTTATGTGAGAATAGGATTTTCTTGACCATATGGTTGATATTTTTAGTGAAAGTAAAACTTCCCTACTGCGACCCAAAGTTTCGCTAAACACCTTATCTTGCTCAGGGGCGAAACTGCATTTATTTACATGAAGAACTACATGAAATTATAAATATTTAAATTTTGTTAATACACCGAAACAATAAAATTTTTGTATAAGGTCACTTACAAATATAAGTAAAATATAACAATTTACATAACTAAAACTAACAGCATAGCATCGGTACCATCTGTGTGTGGTACATTTGTCAACTAAAAATTAAAAATTATTTGCAAAGCAAATAAGCCGCTGCAATACAATCCGTGTCCTCTTTTATGTTTACTGTTTTATCCCTTTTCTGCAATACTCTTAAGCTCTCTATGGTGTATCTGATCTTTATCCGTTTTTCTTTATCTAAGATTTTGACATTTTTTAAATCAGCTGTGTGGCCACTCGCTGTGGTGTGCTGTGTGAGAGCTGTGTTTGTTTTCTTCTTTCTAATGTCCGCTTCATGTTCATTTAGGCGGACGCCAAAACTTCGTTTGGTTGTGCCGATGTATATTTTATTACATCTTTTATTCTCTGTCCCTTTGAATGGTATTTCGTATACAATATTGTTATGTTGTGAAGTTTTTGTTTTTGTAAAAATGCTTCCTAATCCATTTGTGGACTCCCTCGGGGTAATTTGGGGCCATTCCGGGATGGTTTTGGGGACTCCATCGGGTCCTCCCGGGGTCATTTAGGGGTCGTTCCGAGATCTTTTTGGAGACTCTCTGGGGGTCATTTGGGGGACATAACCCCCAAATAACCTCGAGGGAGTCCCCAAAACCATTCCGGAATGACCTCGGGAGAGTCCCCAAAAAGATATCGGAACGACCCCTAAATGACGCCGGGACGACAAGATGGAGTCCCCAAAACCATCCCGGAATGTCCCCCAAATGACCCCGAGGGACTCCCCAAAACCTCCCTGTAATGTTCCCCTAATGACCCCGCGGGAGTCCCCAAAGCCATGCCAAAAGTAGAGTCTCCATAAACATCCCGGAACGTCCCCCAAATTAGCCCGAGGAAGTCCCCAAAACTGTACCGGAAAGATCCCCAAATGACCCCGAGGAAGTCCCCAAAACCGTCCCGGAATGATCCCCAAATGACCCCGCGGGAGTCCCCAAAGCCATGCCAAAATTACCCCTAAACGACCCCGAGAGAGTCCCCATAAACATTCCGGAACGACCCCCAAATTACCCCGAGGCAGTCCCCAAAACAGTACCGGAATGATCCCCAAATGACCCCGAGGGAGTCCCCTAAACCGTCCCGGAATGATTCCCAAATGACCCCGCGGGAGTCCCCAAAGCCATGCCAAAATTACCCCTAAACGACCCCGAGAGAGTCCCCATAAACATCCCGGAACGACCCCCAAATACCCCGAGGGAGTCCCCAAAACTGTACAGGAACGACCCCCAAATGACCCCGGGAGCACCCAATGGAAACCCAAAAACCATCGCGGAATGTCGCCCAAATGACCCCGAGGGAGTCCCCAAAACCGTCCTGAAATTACCCCCAAAATCCCCAGAGGATCTTCCCACAATAATAGCAAAAGTAATAAATCTTCCATTTTCTCTCGATCGCACAATAACAGAATTCTAATTTAAGTTTATCCGTATAAATTAAATTATCAAGAGCGTTTGACTTATTGACAATTTGTCAGCGAAAAGGCTTTTTATTTTTTACATAGAATAGCAATTACTTGATAAATTATCAAACTTGACAAATAAGCAAGATGGTGAATTTGTCAAGTGCACAGAATAGGGCTGTTAGTATTTATTTTCTCCGTTTAGCTTGAAAAATTGCGATTAAGCTTTAAGCTTTTTTCAGAATTTTTTAGCTCTTTTTAGCTTTTTTCAAAGTTTGAAAAAATCTAGGTATCGTTATGGTAGGCAGAAATCGAGACGCAGTAACTTTATTAAAGCAACATCAACCTAAAATCATTTTAGTTCCGTGTGTCTGCCATTCCATTCAATTGGCTGTTTCATCCGCTTAGAAGCTACTTCCGCATGAAATTGGATTTTTGATTGCAGAAACATATAACTGGTTTTGTACGTCCGCAAATAGACAAAGGAGCTCTGCAATGATATATGCTGCCACAAACGAAGGACTCGAGCCATTGCAAATTCGCGGATTCGTGCCATAAAGCAAATCTTTTCTCGGATGATAATTTGGCGTATTTACTGTTCCTAAGCCTCATATTAAGAGAGGTCCAAACCGTGAATAGGCTCTTTGAGAGCAACTCGGCAGATCTCCTTAAAATGGTTAGTGATTTCAAGTATCTGCTTTCAACCCTCTGTTCACTTGTAACATTTCACTCAGACACCTTCGATCCATTGTCTTCTCCTTTAACGCCATTATTGCTTCCTATGCCCAATTTTCATTACTCCTGTGAGGACTTTTTAAAAACCAAAGTTAATGACGCATTCGCAAAAAATTGTACGAGAAAACTGCCGTAGTTTCATTATAAAATCAATAGAGCAACTACGGCAACGTCTGCCTAGTTATATAGAAACTTTAAGAGATATAAATTTTTTTTCTATTGAAAAGGCTTAATGGCGGTAGGATGGCAAGCGGCTAGTGGCTGGGGTAGCAGCGGCGGGACGGATGCCGCGGCTTAACGGCGGTAGGATGACAGACGGCCAACGGTCGTCGTAGCATCGGCGTGACGGTTGCAGCAGCTTAACGGCGGTAGGATGGCGGACGGCCAGCGGTCGTCGGAGCAGCGGCGTGACGGATGCAGAGGCTTAACGGCGGTAGGACGGCAGACGACCAGCGGTCGTCGTAGCAGCGGCTTAACGGTGGTAGGATGGCAAGCGGCCAGTGGTCGTCGGAGCAGCGGCGGTGGGCTACGGAGCTCGTTCCAGGGCCAGGGTGAGAGGGAAAGCAGGCTGATGATGGTATTTACCTGGACATTGGCGGCTCGTTCCGGGCGGGGTCGGTTGGCGGGATCGACTTGATCGGTAGTCTTCGATAGTCGGCGGGGTCGGTCACCTGGGGAAGAGACTGCGAGGACTCGTTAGTGCTGGTTTCACCGCTGGATACCCCCGTCCCCTACACACTAGTAGAAAGTGCATAAGGGGGGGGCGGGGTTGTACCAGCCGAGATACCGTGGGTCGGCCAGTGGGCGGAGGGGAAGTGTACTTTAACGGCACAGCGGTAGCCCCTGTGCGCACGCATCGGCTCACGTAAGAAACCAGAGCTGAGGGGAAGGGGTCGAATGGTTATGAAGGCGTCGGGCCGCTCAACACCTAGGAGGGCGCGGGGGGAAAAGTAGCACAAGGCATCCTCCCCGTTGTCCTTACCTAAGTGAGGGGTGACCCGCGCCATGACGGTGCCCCTGCCACTCGAAGCTAGGACTGAGGTGGAGCGGTTGTATGGTTTTTAATGCATCGGGCCGCACAACACAGCGCCCCTTCCACTCAGCCAACCGAAGCTAGAACTGAGGGGAAGGGGTTAAATGGTCATGAAGGCGTCGGGCCGCTCAACACCTAGGAGGGCGCGGAGGGCAAAGCAGCACAAGGCATCCTCCCCGTCGTCCTTACCTAAGTGAAGGGTGACCCGCGCCATGACGGCGCCCCACAGTGTTTCGTGTAGAACAAGCTAGCTGGACAAAATTATTTTATGAGATTTTCCGTTTCATATGCAGTCATTTATTACAACTACGTCATTTTTTTCAGCCATATGTTCTTTTTTTTATTTTTTTCCAAAATTTTACTTCATATGCATACATTTGCTTATTTCATATACAGTAACTCATGTGAATAAGTGACATAGATCCAAAAAAATTTAAAGGACTTAAGAATATTACCTATTGTACTTAAATTGAATGGACTACAAATCTCAATACTCTAAAACATTCTAAAAATTCAGAAAAAAAATTAAAATTTTTTATGAAAATTCAAACATTTTTTAAATATAATTTAGTTTTTGTTATAGATCGTGACAAATTTTCTTATGGGAAATTAGTTAAAATAAATTTTAGAAAGCGAAAATTGTAAGAATTGTCCAAAAAGGGGTTTCTACTTATTTATGTGAGTAACTGTACATATTTACATACATATTTTGTATTTATCTGAGTATTTATCCTGGCTCCACAATTTTTACAAAATTATTTTATAGTACCATACAATACTATTACAATAATAATGATAACAATAATAATAATAACAATGTAAATAATTAAATTAATTATGTGAAAATTACTTATTACAAAAAACTTAAAAGTAAAGTATCATACAAAGTAGAAAAGGCAATAGATTCAAATTAAATAAAACCTGATCCAACAAAAAGTTATAGAGTAGGTTATCTTTTATAATTATGGTATTATTCGCTATCATCACTTTCATTCGATGAGTCACTTGTGGAATAGTCATGAGCATCAACAACACTACTGTGAAAGCTTGAAACAACTGGGGTATTTATTTACTCCTCAACATTATCGGGGGACAGTAAATTTAAGACTTCTGAAGTCAGACTTTTAAATTTTTTCTTAGGTAAAATAAAAAATAAATGTAAGGCGCGATAACCTCCGAAGAGATCTAAGGCCGAGCTTCTCTTCCAATTTGCGTCGTGCTCCTCTTGATTTTGCCTACAAATTGGCCGGACGGGACCTACATGTTTTATGCCGACTCCGTACGGCATCTGCAAAGCAGATGAGTTTTCACTGAGAGCTTTTCATGGCAGAAATACACCCGGAATGCTTGCCAAACACTGCCGACGGGCGACCCCGCTTAGAAAAATTTTCTTCTAATTGAAAAATTTTATTTCTAAAATTTTGATGTTGCTTTGCCCGGGAGTTGAACCCAGGGCATACGGTGTGATAGGCGGAGCACGCTACTATCACACCACGGTGGCCGTATCTCCCTAAACTGTTAACTAAAGGATCCGATGTTATAAGCAACATATTCATAAGATCTCTATTCGTGGCTTCGCGCGGCTGCTTTTGTGTGTTATCATCCCTGAATCGTCTCAAATCTTTATTACGGGCTTCCTGTGCTTCCTCAGAAAGTTGACCAGTAGGTAAAATTGCTGATTTTATAATACCAGTACTATGCACTAAGATTTTATGAACTGAAACAGCCATATTAAACCATGGATAGAGATCTATGTATAGTTTTTTAGTCTCGACCGCAAAATTTTCAAATCTTTGGATATTTATATTGTGCGCGAAGGAAAGTGTCGAATCTTTTGATGAGCGTAACATCCAATCCCGTAATCTCAGCACTAGCCTCAGAATTTTTGAAAAACCTACGAGCAGTGTTGCCGTCATTGGTATTGCCGAAACCTGGTTTTGGTTTATCTACTATCAATCCAAAATGTACAGTATTTCTATTACATTCAGGTATTGGCGTAGATGCTACCAAATGGGGTTGTTTTGTGTAGCGTTCCTGTGTGGTTATACCTACATTAAATTGCTTTGTTTGTACGTTTTTATACCTTGGTGACTGGTGCGGTAGGTTGTTGCAGGTTGAAGTCAGTGATCTTCGCCTTTTTGCTTTTGGTGTGTCCTTGTTGATCTTGCGCGTTTATTTTTGTGTGTTTTATGGCTACGTGTTTGTTCCCTGTACCTGGGAATTGGTTTTGCCGTTTGTAGATCAGCTTTAAAGGTTCAAATATCTTGTCGGAGCTGGTACGTACATACATCCTATTTAATATGTAGAGATAACTAAATCTACAAAAAAAAAATTTAAAATAGATGTGCAAAGAATTCGCAATGGTTTTTTCTGTCGACTATTAGAGAATACTTGCGACTATAACATATGTAAAATTTAGCTCGGATGTCCGCGGATGTATGTAACTTTTTTGTCCCTAAATTTAAAAATATAGAGAAAAAATACCTTTTCTTGTTAATAACGGAATGTTAAATATATTGAAAATACTCTAATTGCGAAAGAATTACTATTAAAAAATTTTACTTACCTTCGAGCTTAGAATCCATCAAAAAAATTATATAAAAGTGTTCATTTAAAAGAAATATGAAGCTTAATATTCAACAAGAATTTTGCAAATTAATCAATGCATTTTACGGCCACTCCTGCCTTCTTACTTCAATTACTCAATATATATGAGCAAAAATATCAAAAAGAAGCAAAAATCCCGTTATTTTGTTTGTTTTCTTTCATTTCTCATTACACTTTTCTTGGAATAAGAACTTTGTTTTTGTCCAGCTAGCTTGTTCTAAACGAAACACTGTGCGCCCCCTCCACTCAGCTAGCTAGCGGGAGAGAAAAGTATGTCAAAAAGACATCCACTCCCGCTGGCTCACCTGCGAGGACTGAATTGTAAAAATGCAAATTCGCTGTTTATATGGGTGGTGCCGCAAACTGGTTGAGCAACCAATACACCATTATTGTGATTTTCTTGTGTTGACGGAACACACCATTGGTTTGCTATCAGTAATTGGTAGCGTGTGGTTATTTACCATAGTGGTTGTTGGCTGTGCTATAGAGAAATAAGTACAGGGAGTTCAGGTTTAAATGAATAAGAAAATACAGGGGGTGGGGGGTAATGTTATTGTAACGCTACGTTACACTTTCGTAGTTACCTTTGCTTTAGCTGAAATTTTTAGGTTGTGCTCGATGTTTGGAATAACTTATATGTGTGAATCAGTGTTTCCATATCGTACAGAAGCAAACTCACTGACGAGCACTTGGAATATCTGCTCAGAATACATTTCTCATAGTTTTTCTTTTCGATACGCTGTACATAACCCGGTGTTAAATCTTGATTCGCGGCTGAAAGAGAGAGAGCTTTAGTGGGCCACTCTTTTCTTTTTAAACATATTTCAATATTTTTACACAAATCAGTCATTGTCTCCATAAGTTTGCTGTTTTTAACAAAAATAACTTCAACCCAACTTGAAACATTTTTCATTCATATATGCGTATTTTTCGACCATTCAGCGTGGTAATAGTGCGTGCGACACTCCCTTACGGACGTCGAAATCAAATTAAATGTGTTTGGTCGTTGATTGTGACGAAGTAGTCATTTTTCTTTCGCTCGTTGTATACGTATATGGCCGCTTACATGCCAACCTAATAAAACCGCACTGAGTTTTTTTAGCGCACGCAAACAACCGGCGTTTTTTGCCTTAACCGAAATAAGCATGCGTGCGTGCGTAACTGAGCTCTCATAATTATCAAATTTGTTTGTAAAAATATTGACAATTTCAAATTTTATACGTTTGGTTAACAATTTAACAAAGAAAATAAAAAGAGAAAATGAACATTTTAAGTGACATGGAAGACCTTATTTTATTACGGGAAATGTATGAAAGGCAGCATGGACGCAGATGTAGATGCCAATTATTTAAAACTCGGGATGAATTTGGATTCCAAGCAATTGGCTATGATATTCTGAAGCGCAGAGGTCCAGACCTCTTTCATAAATCCGTAAGGATGTCTTGCGACCTATTCGAAACATCTTTAAGATTGTTGGAACCATATTTGCTAAAGGAATCTCGTAGGCCTGCAATAGATGCAGAGCAGCGTCTTTTTGATTCGCTTTTGTAAGTATGTACAAAAATATATTTGCGAATTCATTTGAGAATTAACAAACAGTACTTTGTGCGGTTTTTTAGCACAGGGCTGCTCGTTGCATAGTATATTGCTGCAGTTTCGCATTGGAATAGAAACTGCAAGATGCGTTGTGTTGGAAACTTGCGATGCCATCTGGAATATCCTTTCAGGATTGTGTGTAAGTGTTTCAAACAAAGGTGAATGGGCACCAATTTCTCGAAGGTTTGAGGAAGACATCCGACTGCCAAACTGCATCGGAGCTTTGGATGCGAAACATATCCGAATAGTGTGCCCAAATAACAGTGGTTCCTTATATTTTAATTACAAGAAATACTTCAGCATCGTAAGTTTCATTACATGACTTTTTAATATAAATGCACCTGTATGCCCATTTCAAATCTTTTTCAGGTTTTGCTAGCAGTGTGCGACAGCAATTATACTTTCACTCTTGTTGACATCGGTGCCAGTGGGAGCCAAAGTGATGGGGGCGTTTTCAGAAACTCGTCTTTTGGTAGGAAGTTTTTAAACAACGACCTGGAAATTCCACCTCCTTGCAATTTTCCATCAATAGCAACCTAATGAAATACTTCGCAAGGGATTTTAACCCAGAAAAAGAAAAGTACAACAAATATATTTCTGGATGTCGTATACGCATCTCATTCGGTTAGTATATATATATATACCTTACGTTCTGTACAAATTTAAAATCTATTTCATGTATTATTTCAGGACTCCATTAATCTTATGCCTGAAGATGATAAAAATGCAATTGCTGATTCGGACTTACAATAAACTGTCAGAATCAGAATTTTAGCCAATAGCGTTTCTACCGATGATTTAAAAACTTGAAAAAAAATAGAAATAATTTGGCAACAATTCTGAATCTCTGACAGTCTTCCCATACTAAAATACGATATTTTAACACCTTACAATCCTGGGTTGTGCTAGCAACGATTGTACTTCACAATTTTCTTCGTTTTCATAAAGCGAATACAAGAGAACAATACCCCAATCCACAAAGTAATTTGAATAGCATTAGTCGCGAAGTGTTGAACACATCAAATGCTTCCACTCAACAAGCATTGCAAAACAGGATCACTCTGTGTAATTATTAATGAATATAGATAAACTTGCCATTCAGACATCCAAATATTCAGACATCCACATATTCAGACATCCATATATCCATACATCCACATATGTTAATAAAATTAATTAAATGAGATACTAACAACCGTTGTTTTAAATACTAATGAAATAAAAATTTGAGAACAAATAACATTTTTATTTACTAAAATTAAAAAATTGTACATATTGTATCTATGTTTATATTTTTTAAGGTTTTACAAACAAATGACACATCTTTGTTATATATTTTGTACTTTACGGATACACAGAGCCGGTAAAATAATAGCAGTGGTACTTTTTTTTTTATTTCGTCAATTTATTTGTCTTTTTTATTTTTGATAATTTACGAAAAAGCTTTTGTTAATTTTGTCGGTGAAACTATGCAAACCAATCTCAAAAACAGTTACAAAAAAAATTCCAAAGTTCGAGAAAATTTTACGAATATTTCGAAGTTTTCGATTTAGAGTTTTCAGATGTTTTTTGAGTATACAATTTTACTTTAATGCAATTTAAAATGGCGGCCACCGTGGTGTGATGGTAGCGTGCTCCGCCTATCACACCGTATGCCCTGGGTTCAACTCCCGGGCAAAGCAACATCAAAAATTTTAGAAATAAGATTTTTCAATTAGAAGAAAATTTTTCTAAGCGGGGTCGCCCCTCGGCAGTGTCTGGCAAGCGCTCCGATTGTATTTCTGCCATGAAAAGCTCTCAGTGAAAACTCATCTGCCTTGCAGATGCCGTTCGGAGTCGGCATAAAAACATGTAGGTCCCGTCCGGCCAATTTGTAGGGAAAAATCAAGAGGAGCACGACGCAAATTGGAAGAGAAGCTCGGCCTTAGATCTCTTCGGAGGTTATCGCGCCTTACATTTATTTTTTTTTTTTTAATTTAAAATTTAAAACGATCGTTTTCTTTCATATAATGAATGAACCAAATTTGATTTTATATGGAAGAAAATGAGCAACACCATCGACAAAAAAATTCTCAAAACTAAACTTTAGCCAATAGCGTTTTGAAACTTGCACTTCCTTAAAGTAAAATAGAATTGGCTACAAAGCTGCATGCTCAAAAAACATCTGAAAGCTCTGAATCGAAAACTTCGAAATATTCGTAAAATTTTCTCGAACTTTGGAATTTTTTGGAACTGTTTTTGAGATTGGTTTGCATAGTTTCAGCGATAAAATTGACAAAAGTTTTTTTACTAATTATGAAAAATAAAAAAGAGAAATAAATTGACGAAATATGATAAAAAGTACCACTGCTATTATTTTACCGGCTCTGTACAAATGCGAACATTTTTCTGTTCGCAATTTTAACATATGAATTTTTTTGAGTATGCAGTTTTGTACAACAAAAAAATTGTTCACATTGTATGGGCTGAAATCTGAAACACCCTCGAAAAAATTTTTCAAAAATCAAGGCGAATTGTGGGAGATCTATAATTTGTACTTTGTTGTACTAAAATTTATTGGGCTACAAAACCACATACTCAAAACAATTCAGTGATAAAAATTGCCACTGCTATTTTTCTTTTCTCAGGTGTATGAATCAGTCGAGAATGATAACTATTATATAATAATAATAATAATAATAATAATAATACCCAACGGATTAAACCCTCCAAAGCCCGCCCGACCGGCGCGAGGGGCGCATCCGCATGACGCACGGATTTGTTATTACCGAGTTGTTGATAGGCGGAGGTTTGTTAAGCGTCGAGATCTAAAACTGCTCAGCTACAGAATAAAAATCATCAGCTGAGTACTATACATAACAGTTAGAAATTACATATAAATTATACATATATATACTACATTGTTAAATAAGTGAACATTTTTAATTTATTTGATTTTTTTTTTTT
Organism: Eurosta solidaginis; assembly: GCF_040869045.1. NCBI lineage: Eukaryota > Metazoa > Arthropoda > Insecta > Diptera > Tephritidae > Eurosta > Eurosta solidaginis. Next base: position 155,569,766 of record NC_090319.1, read on the forward strand.
TTTTTTGTTAAGAGTTAAGATAGGATAAGACAGTTTTCTTTATGGTAAAAAGTGAATCCGTTATATCAAATGAATTAGAATGAGTGTTAAAATCATGACACAAACACCGAAAAGATTCATTTAATTTGAAATTAGTTCTACACTGCCTCAAAAGAAGAGGTTTGTAATGTCTTGACACCCGTGATGGGACGTTGAAATTTACTTCGTTCAAAAGAATTGGACTAGAAATCAGTCCATTCAGGAGTTTAGCCATAAATATAACGCCTAGCATTTCTCTACGACTTGCAAGAGTTGGAAGATTGATAAGCTTTAACCGACTACTATAAGGTGGAAGATTATACGCAGAGTCCCACTGAAAATTCCTTAAAGAGAAAAGTAGAAATTGCTTTTGTATTGATTCAAGTCTATCTGCATGAACTCGATATTGTGGATTCCAGACTATTGATCCGTATTCTAGTATCGGTCTAACTAAGGTGATGAAAAGGGCTTTAGTTACATAAGGGTCACTAAATTCTTTGGACCACAGTTTCACGTATGAAAGGACACCTCTAGCCTTATTGACAGTAGCATTAATATGAAGGTTGAAACTAAGTTTAGCATCTATCGTGACTCCCAAGTACTCAAAATAGTTTACTGATAGAAGACAAAAATTATTAATTACGTAAGAGGATGCTGGCAAAGATCTTCGAGATAGGCACATGAATTTGCATTTATTGAGGTTCAGCGGCATTGAATTTACGTTGCACCAAGTAACTAGGCAGTTTAAATCCGCTTGAAGCAAGGGACGTTCTTCGATAGACGAATAAGACCTAAAAAGTTTTACATCATCAGCATACATTAAGATTTTGGAATATTTTATAGTGGTACAGATATCATTAATAAATAGCAAGAACAGAATTGGACCAAGGTGGCTGCCTTGTGGGACGCCAGAGGGAACATCGATGACATTTGAAAAAGTATTTTTAAAAATAACTTTTTGCGTTCGACCGCAGAGATACGACGAGATCCACTGGGTGAGACCAGGTTGGAAGCCAAGCCGATCCAGCTTGTAGATAAGTAAGGAGTGAGATACTTTGTCAAATGCTTTACTGAAATCAGTATAAATAACATCTGTGTGAAAATTTTCTCTAAATCCCTTAGAAACATGAGTTGTGAATTCAAGTAGATTAGTAATGGTAGATTTGCCTTTACAGAATCCGTGTTGCGGTTCTGCAATCAAAGTAGAAATCGAAAATGTTAGCTGATTGGTAACGATAGCTTCAAACAACTTTGGGATGGCCGACAACTTTGCTATTCCTCGATAGTTCTCTACACACGACCTGCTACCACTTTTGTGAAGGGGTATGAGAAAAGATGCCTTCCAAGCAGAAGGAAAGACTCCACTTTTTAGGGACATATTGAATAAATCAGTTAGAGGCTGATAAATGTGTTCAGCGCATTTTTTAAGAAAACAAGTGGGAATTAAATCAGGACCGTACTTGTAAGATTCTTTCAAAGACGTTAAATATGAAAAAACTCCATCCGGATATATTTCTGGAATATTAATGGTGTTAAGTGAGTTAAGCTGAAATGGATATTCATTTGAAAAAGTATTAAATTCATTGGAATAGTTGGTCTTGAAAAATTGTGCAAAGAAGTTAGCAATATCTTGATCGTCGCTAGACAAATCACCCTGGTATTTTAAAGCAGAGGGAAACCCTTTAACCCTACGTTTAGAGTTCACGAAATTATAGAAAGCTTTCGGATTGCAAGTTATTTTCCTTTTCATCTTACAGATGTACGTATTATATCACTTTTTGTTTAATTCAAAATATTTATGACGCAAAATAGAGTAATGCAAGTAATCGGAGTGAGAGCCCGACCTTTTGTATAATTTGAAGAAGCGAGATTTTCTGTTTTTTAAGGACTTCAGCTCTTTAGTGAACCATGTTTGGACTGATTCGGTAAACACACGTTTTCGCTTAGGTACGTGTTTTTCCAAAATACCGTAAATGGTGGTATAAAAGTCAGAAACATTTTTGTCAATATCTACACCATATTTGGGCCAAGCCACTGTAGATAAAGTTTGATTAAGTTTACTAAAATTAGCCTTCGCGAATTGAAATCTGAAACTAGAGTCGTATTTAGTAGCAATGCTACTCGGAGATTTCTTTCGAATTCGTATGCTATTTCCAGGGAAGGATGGTAAGGGTCTTCAGATACAGTAAGAGGTTCACCCCGGCTTAGAGTACATTTTGATGTATCATCGACAAATACCAAATCAAGGGTCCTCCCGAACCGGTTAGGAATTATATTTATCTGTTTAAGGCAAAGTTCAGTTATTTCGGCTAAAAATTCGTTGTTGGACAGGTTAGAAGAAATAGGTACAATATTCTGATCAGATATGGTCCATAATACATGCGGGAGATTAAAGTCACCCAGGACTATCATCGAATCAATGGGCTTCATCAATGAATTAACAATTTTGAGCAGGGAAATATGATCCATATACACCGAAGGATCAGAAGATGGTGGGATATAGCAGACCGCGATATAGACACAACCCATTCCGAGATTGATTCTAATGCATTTGAATTCTGTAGAATCAATAATGGATAAATTAACCTCAGCTGAAGGTACAGAAGAATGTACCGCAAGCAAAACTCCACCTCCAATTCTGTTCAAGCGGTCATTTCTGTATATTTGGTAATCATGGCAAAGAATCTCTGAGTTAAATACATGAGGTTTTAGCCAAGTTTCAGTTAAAGCGATAATGTTGTAATTGCAGTTAAACGATTTCAAATACAATTCAGTTAGTTTAGTGTTTAAACCTCTAACATTTTGATAAAACAAATTTAGGACCGATTTAACATTCAGTTTTTTGATGCAATATTGTTATGTGGAAGTGTAGCAAGATTTGAAATATTAGTATTACGCCTACGCTCGAATTCCCGCACAAAAGAACCGGGCGGCCAAAAAGAATTATTTAATATAGTATCAAAGTGTTGTGCGGATACATCAATCCTAAAAGACGAAATATCCCTAGGATAGTTAAAATTGAATTTCGAACTGTCACGTTTTCAAATTTAAGCTTAGCGATGATGTACGACTTTAGGTCCTCTTCTGTGGTGTCTTTATCAAATCTTGACACAAAAACAGATTTTTTAATAGGGACAACAATAAGATTGTTAGACGGCGGTTCGGATTCCGTAGAAGGGTTTTGTGGATCTTGATTATCTTTTGGAGAATATTTTTTAAGTTTTGTTAAAGAAACCTTGGATGAAGATGGCTGAGCTGGTAAGGGACTTGGAGATGCCAGATTTATTAATTCGATAGTTGGGGGTGCTGTAACTACGGGTGGAGGAACTTCAGCAACGGCATTGAGAGTCGGAGCACTAGAGGAGGCATTACAATTTCTATGTTGGTTTACGTTAGTTAAGTCATCCGGATATTTGAAAGACTTAAATAAGTTTTCATACTGGATGAATTTCTTGGACAGTGCGTCAATTTCCCTGCCTATTTCAGAGAACCCATCACGAGCCTGGTTGAAAACTTTGAAAAGATCAATCTCAGTTGGTCTACATTTCAAACAGGCCCAACGAACTCCCTTATCACTATCGTTGAGAGCGTCAACCACTCTTGCTGACAAACCGGCACATTTCATATGGGCGAGCCCATCGCAAAGCCAGCATGACACGAAGGGATGGGAATCACTTTTTATCAAGCAGTTCGCATATAGGCAAGACATTTTAATAAAAATTAAGAGACAGAAAAAAGAAATTAATAAATTAGTGAGAGTAAGTTGATTAATTGAAAAATAGCACAGCGGGTTATATAGAAAAAATAAAAAAAACAGTTTGGATGCACTGTATGAGCAGTTTGAGATGCACTGTGATAACACTGAACGAACCGCGCAAACAGCTGTGACACTAAGAAAGAGAAATGACGTGTGCGCGCAAAATCAAAAATAAAAACAATTACACTATTAAAACTGATGCCTATCAACAGCAACAACACAATGTAATGCAGAAAAAACTCGGCAAATCAATTGTATGTAAATAAGTGTGTGTATATGCAAATTAATGAAAAATTAGTTTTTATATTAAATATTTAACTAAAACAACTGAAATTAATTGAATTTCTTTAATTAGTACACTCAATGAATTCACTTCACTACTTATGTCAACAATAAAACTATCTTTAACAATATTAAACAATTTGTTTATCAAAAAAGACAAGAGCACGGATACAAAACAAACTATACAGCTTGACGTTTGCAATCTATCCATATCAATTTATAAATTATATTGTTTCAATTTGTTTGAAACAAGTGCTAAGATGTCTGCTTGCAATTCGTCCTTTTGCGAGGGGAACAGCCTTGCAAGTTTACATTTAAGCAAGGAGAAAAACAATTCGTCTTCTTGCCTATTAGCCGCAGAGTACTGTTCTCGCATCTTTATTAAAACGTCTTCAAAAAGTCATCCACCTTTTTTTCTTCGGCGGCTCACGAGGTGAAGGAGAGTTTACATTGGCAACTGGCCTGGAAGTAGAAAATAAAATTTTATAAAAATTTATTATAGGCGTACAAAGTATGTAGTTACTTAAATTTTTGGAAATGATCCAAAATAAACCTCAAAATAACCCCTAAAAATTTTTTAATGAAAGATTTTCGTGCTTGTTACGGTATGCGACGGATGCTTTGCGGAGGGAGTGCGGATCGATCCGCGACAAAACAAAAAAACTCAATGATATTTAAAGATGCCCTGGGTTTCGTCACGAAATTGGACAAAAAAAACTAATACAAACAAACAAAATTTGGAAAATCGGGCCAATCAGTTTTTTTTCAAATCTCATAATCTTTCATTTAAAAAAATACAAATTTTTCGGTTAAAAAGTTGATACAATAATTTTTAAACACTTTCTTTATATATGTTTTTTTATATATACGATTTTTTTCACGGTCCCTGGGTCACATGGGGAAAATTTTTTCCCTTATGTTGCATTGTCACCGGGTTCTGAAATGTGCTCCAAGGTTCAGGAATCTAAGTCTAAGGAAGGTTGTTCAAAATTCGGTCGGAAGATTCCACAGGCCCGAAATTGACTGTCTAACAATCGCTTAATTTCTCGATCCCTGCCCCATCCAGAAAGTTCTTTTATGATAGGTGTTATAACTAAATAGTGCCCAATGCTATGCTAAAAGTTTTAGATCTCTAGGTTATCTGAAAGTTCCGTAAAACACGAAACCAACTTTTCCAAGTTCAAACGATTTTTCACGGTCCCTAGGCCACCTGACGAAAATGTTTTCCTTCATGTTGCATTGCCACCGGGTTCTGAATTGTGCTCTAAGTTTGAACACTCTACCTCTACGGGAAGTTACTATTTTAGATGGCTTTTTTGTACGTAGGCTATTATGGATCCATGTAGTGAAATTAAAAAACCAGGTTTATGAAAATTTTTCACTTAATGCCCGACGTTTCGCTAACGATTCTTAGCTTCTTCTGGCGCTTATCTTTTTTATTTATGTAAAGAAACAGAAAAATTTTGTATAAAATTAACAACCCTGTACACAGGCAAATTCAAAAATGTAAAAAACACTCACATAAATTGACGTAACAAATTTCTATAAAAATTAAATATACATATTTATATATATATGTGTGTCTGTATCAGTACCAGCAGGTTTCGGTACACTTGTCATACTAATTTGTGTTTTGTGTTTTGTAAACACAAGAGGTAGATTGCAGCAATATCTTTGGTGTCTTTCTTTATGTTGACAGTTTGTTCTCTTTTTTCCAATATACGAAGGCTTTCCATGGTGTATCTTATTCTTCCTCTCTTCTCAATATCTAATATTTTGGTGTTTTTTATATCTGCTTCGTGTCCACGTTTTAATATATGTTGCGATAGCGCGGTATTATCTTTCTTCTTCCTTATATCTGCTTCATGTTCTGACAGTCGCACTCCAAGGGCTCGTTTTGTTGTTCCAATATAAACTTTGTTGCATTGTTCGTTCTCTTTACCATTACATCTTATTTCATATACTACATTGTTTTGTTCTTGCAGCTCTACCGGGCTTTTTGTTTTTGTGAAAACCGAAGACAAAGTGCAATTTGGTTTATATGCGAGAGTTATTTTGTGTTTTTTGTTCTCTAAGTCGCGATTGAATTTCTCTGTTAATTTTGGTATATATGTACCACTGAAGAATTTATTGTTATCTGTGTCTGTGTTTGTTGTGGTTTGCTTTATATGTTTATTGTTTATTGACATTAGGGTGTCCTCTATTAAGTTATTTATAAGTTGACTCGGAAAATTATTGCTTTTTAGTATTTTATGTATTTTCTGTATGTTAGCTTCTTTGAACTTATGATGGCTAATGGTGAGTATCTTTTGTACTAAATTTCTCGCGGTATTTATTTTGTACTTAAGGGGGTGAGCAGATAGAAAATTTATTATACGACCCGAGGAGATTGGTTTGGAGTACCAGTTTAGAATTATTTTGTTGGCCTCCCTGTGTAATTTTACATCCAGGAAAGGGATGCTAAGATTTTCTTCCTTTTCTACCGTGAATTTTAATTTATTGTGATATTCGTTTAGTGTTTTAAGAATGATATCAACATCTGTTCGTCATACGATTGCGAAAATGTCGTCTACATATTTCACAATAAATTTGATGTCTATATTGTGTACATTTTTCAGCTCTAACGTTGTATATTCTAGAAGATCGTCCATGACAATGTCCGCGATTGTTGGCGAAAGGGGGTTTCCCATTGGCATACCGTATGTTTGTGTAAATATTTTTCCCTCATACATGAAATAATTATTTTCTTTTAAACAGAAATCTAAGATCTTATGAAATGTGTTCCGCGAAATATTAAGTTTTTCTTGTATTGAACCAAATTTATTCATTATTATTTTTGTAGCTAGGTATGTCGATATATTTGTGAATAACGAGACAACGTCAAATGAAACTAGTATTTCATCGTCATTTATATTTATATTATTGAGCCTATCTTTTAGATCGTACGAGTTTTTTATATTGTACTTTTCTGAAGTTAAGTCGTTTAAGGCATTTACTATAAATTTGGATAAATACCGCGAGAAATTTAGTACAACAGATACTCACCATTAGCCATCATAAGTTCAAAGAAGCTAACATACAGAAAATACATAAAATACTAAAAAGCAATAATTTTCCGAGTCAACTTATAAATAACTTAATAGAGGACACCCTAATGTCAATAAACAATAAACATATAAAGCAAACCACAACAAACACAGACACAGATAACAATAAATTCTTCAGTGTTACATATATACCAAAATTAACAGAGAAATTCAATCGCGACTTAGACAACAAAAAACACAAAATAACTCTCGCATATAAACCAAATTGCACTTTGTCTTCGGTTTTCACAAAAACAAAAAGCCCGGTAGAGCTGCAAGAACAAAACAATGTAGTATATGAAATAAGATGTAATGGTAAAGAGAACGAACAATGCAACAAAGTTTATATTGGAACAACAAAACGAGCCCTTGGAGTGCGACTGTCAGAACATGAAGCAGATATAAGGAAGAAGAAAGATAATACCGCGCTATCGCAACATATATTAAACAGTGGACACGAAGCAGATATAAAAAACACCAAAATATTAGATATTGAGAAGAGAGGAAGAATAGATACACCATGGAAAGCCTTCGTATATTGGAAAAAAGAGAACAAACTGTCAACATAAAGGAAGACACCAAAGATATTGCTGCAATCTACCTCTTGTGTTTACAAAACACAAAACACAAATTAGTATGACAAGTGTACCGAAACCTGCTGGTACTGATACAGACACACATATATATATAAATATGTATATTTAATTTTTATAGAAATTTGTTACGTCAATTTATGTGAGTGTTTTTTACATTTTTGAATTTGCCTGTGTACAGGGTTGTTAATTTTATACAAAATTTTTCTGTTTCTTTACATAAATAAAAAAGATAAGCCCCAGAAGAAGCTAAGAATCGTTAGCGAAACGTCGGGCATTAAGTGAAAAATTTTCATAAACCTGGTTTTTTAATTTCACTACATGGATCCATAATAGCCTACGTACAAAAAAGCCATCTAAGAAGAATAACTGGATCAGCTCAATAATAAAATAAAATAAGTATTTCGGAAGGCCTGCCGATATTTTTCAAGAATTTTTTAAAATTATACAACAAACGGAAAAAAACAGCAAATATGAAACACTATTTTGTGCACATGAAGTTCAAATATGGCGAAGACACATACAAAATACTCAAACAATACTGCAAACAAAAACAAAAACTATCCAAACTAAAAGCACAACTAAAATTTTTGTTAGAATGTAGAAGATATGACCTTATACCGAACCATCTGTCTGACACAGTGAAAAAGATCACTATAAATACAACGTCTCAAAGAGTAAAACAACAAATAGAAACAACAAAGTTCAACTTCATGAGAAAAGTACTTAACATAGAAATAACACAAACAAATATAGAAATCAAATCAACAAAAAATAATCTAAACCGCTATGAGAGGAATCTACGAAATTATATAAACGAATTCGATTTTAGCTCGTTCATATCCCATCAAAATATCGCCAGTAAAAATACTGCGATAAAAAGAGAGACAGTTCAAACGTCAAAACTTGAGAGACTTAAAAGCCAACAACTAAAAAAGTTGGGTATACATACAAATGACGATTGGTTTATAAATAGAACGAATATACAATTTCCAAAAGAAGTAAAATGGTTACTCTCTCTAGGGAGAAAATTCGCGTTACCCACAACAACAAACAACCTTAAACCTATTAAAATAATTGCAGAACTAGAACAAGTAATTCAAGAGACCGCGGGAGATACCGATAAAAAAGAAGTAGCAAGAAGCAAATTGAACAATAGAATCTTAGAATTCAAACGAAGCATCAGAAGCAATACCACTCAGAAGTTTATATTGGAAGCATTAAACAAAACAAAAATCATACTAAAGAAGCACAAAGAAGACATACTTGTTACAGATTCGGATAAGGGGAACAAAACGGTGGTTTTCTACAAAGCAGATTACAAAAGGAAAATGAACGATCTACTGGGAGACAAAAATACATACAAAGTACTAAGAAACGACCCAACAAACACGCTCCAGAAGAAAAACAACCAACTGATAAATGAATTACACAGAAGCAAAATAATAAGCACTACACAAAAATTTAAAATGAACAGTAGCGCCGCCATATCACCTCGCCTGTACGGCTTACCGAAAATCCATAAGCCAGACCAACCTTTAAGACCAATAGCATCATCATTCAACGTACCATGCTATAATCTATCCAAATTTATAGTAAATGCCTTAAACGACTTAACTTCAGAAAAGTACAATATAAAAAACTCGTACGATCTAAAAGATAGGCTCAATAATATAAATATAAATGACGATGAAATACTAGTTTCATTTGACGTTGTCTCGTTATTCACAAATATATCGACATACCTAGCTACAAAAATAATAATGAATAAATTTGGTTCAATACAAGAAAAACTTAATATTTCGCGGAACACATTTCATAAGATCTTAGATTTCTGTTTAAAAGAAAATAATTATTTCATGTATGAGGGAAAAATATTTACACAAACATACGGTATGCCAATGGGAAACCCCCTTTCGCCAACAATCGCGGACATTGTCATGGACGATCTTCTAGAATATACAACGTTAGAGCTGAAAAATGTACACAATATAGACATCAAATTTATTGTGAAATATGTAGACGACATTTTCGCAATCGTACGACGAAAAGATGTTGATATCATTCTTAAAACACTAAACGAATATCACAATAAATTAAAATTCACGGTAGAAAAGAAAGAAAATCTTAGCGTCCCTTTCCTGGATGTAAAATTACACAGGGAGGCCAACAAAATAATTCTAAACTGGTACTCCAAACCAATCTCCTCGGGTCGTATAATAAATTTTCTATCTGCTCACCCCCTTAAGTACAAAATAAATACCGCGAGAAATTTAGTACAAAAGATACTCACCATTAGCCATCATAAGTTCAAAGAAGCTAACATACAGAAAATACATAAAATACTAAAAAGCAATAATTTTCCGAGTCAACTTATAAATAACTTAATAGAGGACACCCTAATGTCAATAAACAATAAACATATAAAGCAAACCACAACAAACACAGACACAGATAACAATAAATTCTTCAGTGTTACATATATACCAAAATTAACAGAGAAATTCAATCGCGACTTAGATAACAAAAAACACAAAATAACTCTCGCATATAAACCAAATTGCACTTTGTCTTCGGTTTTCACAAAAACAAAAAGCCCGGTAGAGCTGCAAGAACAAAACAATGTAGTATATGAAATAAGATGTAATGGTAAAGAGAACGAACAATGCAACAAAGTTTATATTGGAACAACAAAACGAGCCCTTGGAGTGCGACTGTCAGAACATGAAGCAGATATAAGGAAGAAGAAAGATAATACCGCGCTATCGCAACATATATTAAACAGTGGACACGAAGCAGATATAAAAAACACCAAAATATTAGATATTGAGAAGAGAGGAAGAATAAGATACACCATGGAAAGCCTTCGTATATTGGAAAAAAGAGAACAAACTGTCAACATAAAGGAAGACACCAAAGATATTGCTGCAATCTACCTCTTGTGTTTACAAAACACAAAACACAAATTAGTATGACAAGTGTACCGAAACCTGCTGGTACTGATACAGACACACATATATATATAAATATGTATATTTAATTTTTATAGAAATTTGTTACGTCAATTTATGTGAGTGTTTTTTACATTTTTGAATTTGCCTGTGTACAGGGTTGTTAATTTTATACAAAATTTTTCTGTTTCTTTACATAAATAAAAAAGATAAGCCCCAGAAGAAGCTAAGAATCGTTAGCGAAACGTCGGGCATTAAGTGAAAAATTTTCATAAACCTGGTTTTTTAATTTCCCTACATGGATCCATAATAGCCTACGTACAAAAAAGCCATCTAAGTTACTATTTTAATTATTTTCAAACATAAAAGCTTTTAATATACATAAATTCCTAGTGTGCATATGCCGCCGGTAAAACACTATTTGCATGCATTTTTACATTTGCATACATTTTTATACTTTTTAATTTATTAATAAGAAGGAAAGAGATAATTCATAAATGTATGAATAATTTACATACATTTCATGGAAGTTATAAATTTGGGCATATTTATTGGTTTTTGTTTGTACAGAAATTGCTCAGCAGAAATAAACAAAAATGTCTGCAATTTGCTGCAACTTCACAAAACTCAAATCTGCAAAGAGCTCAAGTAAATATGGCATATTTCCCCACATTCATAATGGCGCGTAGCGAATACACCACAAATGAGTAAAATGAAATACGATTATAAATGGGCAAGTAATGGCGTACTATGTCTCAGAAAACATTCGTCGGTTTGTTCTAGCGAGCAAATCGCTATATTGTCTGAACTGACATCTCTTATTATATCTATCCTCTTTGTTATGACTTGGGCCGGATTTCTGTGCAGTTGCATATTTTTTCTGGTAAGTTACAGGAACTTAAAGAATATACGATTTTCCGAATCAAGAAATAGGTGTAAAAATGGCATTGATTTGTTAGTGCATATTTTAGTATATTTTGTCTTTAATGCATATATATGCATATTTTTTAATAAAGGTATATTTTGTCGCATATTTTTTAGTATTTGGTGAATTTCTGTTAAATACATTTCAAGATTAGTTGGAAACATTCCGAACATATGTTTTTAGACCAATAATGCATTTGCCAATGGGTATGAGTATATAGTCATTGTGAATGATGACTAAGTGTGATATCTTGTCTGTCAACTGCCTGATAGGATGTTCAATATGGCTACTTTTTAGCGTTTTGTCAGGGTATTCAATATGGCGGCGCCTATCTTCAGCGGGTGATAGAAAGAGATACAGAATGAGACAGCGATAGTCAATTACAAATCAGGTGATCCAACCCTTTGGAATTTTGACGTCTATGCAGAAGATATCACACTTAGTTGTCATTCACAATGTATATAGTTGGTATATACAGTCTGTGTGTATTACAATAAGGGTAGCGAGAATGAGAGCGAACTATATGTTTCTGCGTACACCTGTATGATTTGTACATATGTATGTACATATATACTTTTATATTTGAATTTAAACGTTGCTCACGGCCAGTGTCACTGGTATAAATTAGGGGTGGAACTATTCGAATAAAAATTATTTGAATTGATTTGTTAAATTAATTTAGTCACTTTATGTAGATGAATTAAAAAATTTAATGTCACATTAAGTTTGACCATGTGAATAATGCATATGTATGTATTCATAACTGCTCATTTTTGTGGTTACTCATGGGTCGTGTTGATTTATTAAATAATCCAGCTGCTACCATATGTGATAATTTATTTTATTCATGTGATTATTAAATTTTTATAACATGTTTAATTTATTTGTATTAGATTTCATACTAAATGTTGAGTCGAACTAATTACACAAATAATTTTCATGTTACAGTTTTGTAGCTCCGTTATGTCATATAAATTTAATTATGTATTATGTGAATTTCTATCCGGTTACATGTGTACATGACTGTATATTAATATATGAGAAGGGTATTTTCAATCCCGTTACTTGTACTTTTTGTCCTTTGTGGATTTATATGTTATCACAATTTATATGTAAGGTATAATCTCTACCCCGTTATATGAATAGTTCATATAATAAATTAAACTTTTATCGTATCCAATCTTTGTACTTTTGTCCAATTTAGTTTATATTTTTCCAATTTACAGTTTGTCTCATGTCAAGTTGTATTCATACACAATTTAAAAAGATCCAGAGTAATAGATATATCTCTTTTGATTATCCATGTAGCTTCATGCGAAGATTTTGTATTAAATGTGTTCCATAACTGTTTTATTTATCTAGATTACTAATTTTTTTTAGTAGTATTTTATTTATTAATTTTAACTTTCAATTTTAATGTTACGTAGAACTAATCGCACATGCAATAAAGGCAATTGATGCAGGAAAGTAGCATTACTGTTCTTTTTACAGTTTCGTAGCTCCGTTATTTCATACAGCATTTTTCTTCCATTATACAAAGTTTAAAGTCTTGTTTTGTAGCTCCATTATCTTCTACAAATTCAATTTTAATGTTACATATTATTAATGTTTTTTATACACGAATGCCTTTTTAATTAGACAAAAAGTTAATTTTAGTTGAACAAAATCTATAAATTTTACTCTACATAACACATTTCTTTTTCACAAAACCGTTTTACACTTAAACGAATGTGTAATTATGGCGACATTTTTAACAAAACGATGTTACTGCTTCAGCGGTATACTTGCGACAAATACATATATTTATGTGTGTATAGATGCATATGTGATATTGTTGCTTGTTTGGGGTTGCTTTGTTAATATTCATTTATTTAGTTACATATATTTACGTAACCAAAGTTGACTTTGTTTTTTAGTAAACGTGTGTATAAATATTCATACATAATGGTACATGTGCATATGTATTTAATAAGATTAATATGGTAGGGATTTTTGTTTCCCTTATACATACATATGTCTGTATGTAAGTTGTATGGAAAAATTTTGTTTTGATATCTTTTGGTTTGTATAAACATCTAATTGGTTACCATTAAAAAATATGTTTACACGTCATTGTCAACATTTTTTGTCTGATGAATCAAAAGTTATTTAAGGCCAATATTAGTTTAATTGAAATTTTTGGGAAAAATTTCCTTAAATAAAGTTTGAAGCAATCCGTTTCAAACGAAACAAAATTCTAGTGGAATTAGTGACTAGTTTCAAAAACGGCTGTGCGTTTTTGCCGCTCCTTAAAATTTTGATTGTCCTTGAACGCGTTAAACGCAGTAATATAAATACCCAAATGTGCATATAAGCATATTCTAACATATGTACAAGTTGTATTCTTGCAGATTCCTTTGAAATTATATTCATATACAAGTGCATGTGGGTATCTCTATGTATATGTATATGCATTCAAGAAACTGCGCAAAGGGTTTATATTGTAACGAATTTGCTTGTAAATCCTCTTATTTGCAATCCTCTGCTAAGTTCGAATCACTAAACTGTTGAATAAATAACTCCAATTTGTAATAATGCAAAATGGCCTTTATTAAAGTACTTCACAATAACAAACTTTGCAACGAATAGCTTGATTAATAACCACACTGATTGATAGCTCAATGAAACTCTACTATTCAAAATAACACTGCTATTGCTCGCTAGATATCGTCTTAATCAAACTGCTTGACAACTCAAATCAAACTGAATTACTTCTTACTCGCTGGCGCCGCTTTTATAGTTTACGCTGCATACATCTAGGCTCTTCTATTTCCAGAACTTACCAACTATTTCGAGTGTTTATAGTTCTCATATAGTTTCTACTTGTTTACAATTTTCTACTTTTCAGCGTCTCTCAGATGTATGTGAGTTTGTAGTTTACAGTCTCTCGCACACACATAGGCGTATAAGTAAATGCATCTGTGTGTGACATCTCTCGGCTGCCTTATATATGTGTATACATGATTTGATTATTGACGTGAACATCGCTTAGCATCGCCTTAGTGATGGTATAGCTTAGGGATGCTAATATCCGTGACACTGCCCTCCACCTAAGTCTGATCGTCCCGATCAGACAAATCTCTCGATCTAAACGCTGCTAGCATCGCCCAATGTACCACTCTTCTACTCCGTGGTTTCTCAATGCTTTTTATGCGGTAGATGGTATCACTGATCTTCTTGACAACCTTGTGCGGGCCTTCCCAACTGCACCGAAATTTGGATGGAACACCTTTCCGCCGGTGAGGGTTGTATAACAGTACCAAATCTCCCGCCAAGAAACCTTTCGAATTATTTTCCTTGTCGTACCTGTGTTTCATCTTACTACTCATTATCCTGGATCGTTCCCTCGCACCCTGTTGCTTGACCAATGAAGAACCACTTCGCAGAGCTTGCGCTGGACGGATTTCCTTTGCATAATCAGTATCGTTCCGACGCTTCACAACAGTAGGCTTGAAACCACCCTTGCATTCTTTCTTCGTTTCAGTACGTCCGTTAGGGCTTTTCAATGCCAGTATTTCTCTCACAGGTACCTTCGGTTTTAATTTGTTTGGCCCATTTGTTCCATCAACCTTTACCTTTGAATTTCGTGGCCTTCGTCGAGTCTTCTCTACCAGTACCCGATTACTGCTGAACCCTTTTTCCAAACTAAAGTTAAGTGGCACATCTTGGTTCTCATAACACATCACCCTTCTCTGCATATCGATCTTGATGTCATGGTCAACCAAGAAATCCACTCCCAATATAACTTCATCAACAATCTCCGCCACAACAAATTTGTGTAGAACCATGACCTTCCCAATCAATACTTCACATATCACTTCTCCCTGAACTTGGTTATACTCGCCAGTGACCGTACGCAACTTTGCTCCAGGTAACGGTTTTACTCTCCTGTTGACCAAGTCAGATCGGATCAAGGAATGAGATGCGCCCGTATCTACAGTCAGTATTCGTTCTTTGCCATCCACATTCCCTCTGACGGTAAGACTGCTTGATTTCCTTCCAATTTGCGACACAGATATCACAGGGCATTCAATAGCTGGATCTAGCTCTCTACCTCTTACTCGCTCTTGCTCATCTCCTCCAGCTTTGCGTTTACGGCCACCCACATTGTTGGAACTATTAAGACCAAGATCGCAATGACGTTCTATGTGACCGGACTTCCCGCATTTGAAGCATTTGATAACTTTTTCACTTCGCTTTTGCGATCCTTTCAGTGCCTCCAATATTGCGTCTACCCACTCTGGCCTTTCTACTTCCACACGGCGTGCTTTGAAAACTGGCTTACACAGAAGCGACGCTGTTTCCTGAATCAGAGCTTGTGACACCGTTTCTGCGAATGTTGGCTTTGGGTTTGCGTATGTAGCTCGCTTTGTTTCGACGTCCCGTATGCCATTTATAAAGCTCTGAATCTTTACCCTTTCGGTGTATTCCACGGGTGCATCCGCATTTGCGAGATGAGCCAACCTTTCAACATCTGAAGCAAACTCCTGCAAAGTCTCATTCGCTCTTTGGTGACGGTTTTGCAACTCAATTTGGAATATCTGTTTCCTATGCTCGCTTCCATAACGTCTCTCTAAAGCGCTCATCAATGTTTCGTAGTGGTTCCGCTCGTACTCTGGGATGGTCTGTAAGATTTCCGCGGCAGGCCCTTTCAGTGCCACGAACAGAGCTGCAACTTTATCTTCAGCATTCCATTGGTTCACTGCTGTGGTCTTCTCAAACTGTAGCTTAAAGACCTGAAAAGGAACAGAACCGTCAAAGGATGGTGTCTTTACCTTTGGATTACTCGCTGAAACAGCTGGGCGGTTTAGTTGTAACTGCTCCATACAACCTTTTAACGCTTCTATTTCGGCATCAATTTTGTCCTCGAGTTGTAAAATTTTTGCATCCTGTTCTTCCAGTTTCACAAAGAGCTGCGATGATACCTGTTCCGAAATTTTTGCCGACATTTCAGATATACGTGCCTCTTGCGCTTCCAGTTGAGATGCCAAATGTGTCTTCTGTTCTTCCAATTGTGATGTTATACGGATTTCCTGCGATTCCAGTTGGGATACCATATACGCCTTCTGTTCTTCTAGTTGAGATGACATATACTTTTTCTGTTCTTCTAGTTGAGATGCCAGTTGCGACGACATTGATGCTACTGTCGATGTTTGTGCAGATATTGCAGCCAATATCATGTTCAAGTCTGTGCTCGTAACTGTCTGCGATGTTTCGTTTTTCTCTTCAATTTTTGTTGTTGTTTCGTCCCCATCAGGATAAAAGACAAACTCGTCCACATCAATTCCTTGCGACTCCATTACCTCTCGTAGCCGTGCTTGAAGTTCGATCTTATTGCCGGTTGTATTTAATCCACGGTTCTCCAACTCCTTTTTCAGTTGCTGGATCTTCAATTCACTGAACTTTGCCATGTCCAAGTTGTATTCCCAATCTTCGGAATTTATTCAACAATTCCTCTTCTGACACCAATTGTAACGAATTTGCTTGTAAATCCTCTTATTTGCAATCCTCTGCTAAGTTCGAATCACTAAACTGTTGAATAAATAACTCCAATTTGTAATAATGCAAAATGGCCTTTATTAAAGTACTTCACAATAACAAACTTTGCAACGAATAGCTTGATTAATAACCACACTGATTGATAGCTCAATGAAACTCTACTATTCAAAATAACACTGCTATTGCTCGCTAGATATCGTCTTAATCAAACTGCTTGACAACTCAAATCAAACTGAATTACTTCTTACTCGCTGGCGCCGCTTTTATAGTTTACGCTGCATACATCTAGGCTCCTCTATTTCCAGAACTTACCAACTATTTCGAGTGTTTATAGTTCTCATATAGTTTCTACTTGTTTACAATTTTCTACTTTTCAGCGTCTCTCAGATGTATGTGAGTTTGTAGTTTACAGTCTCTCGCACACACATAGGCGTATAAGTAAATGCATCTGTGTGTGACATCTCTCGGCTGCCTTATATATGTGTATACATGATTTGATTATTGACGTGAACATCGCTTAACATCGCCTTAGTGATGGTATAGCTTAGGGATGCTAATATCCGTGACAATATGAAATAAAAATCCCACCTACTTTTACAGTTAGTGTGGGTATTATATTTATTTTTTATTTTAAAAATATTTTTATTTGCCTTCAAATATTATAATTTATTAAATTTTAATGAGCTCGAGGCAGTTTAAAAAATTGAAACACAGTTTAAATTTTTATATCTCAATTTCGCAATACAAAGGATAGAATTCCCAAACAAGAGAAGTCTGATGTAGTTTACAGGATTCCGTGTAATGGTGACGGGTCCCACTTATGCAAAAAGGTATATGTGGGGACAACAAAAATGAAACTCAAGACAAGGATTTCCGCTCACAGGTCAAATGTGAAATTAAGAAGCAGTTTTTCGGACAATAAGACGGCATTGTCATCACATTGCAAAGATACCGGGCATTATCCCGATTTCGATAATGTATCCATTTTACACGAGGAGAAAAATTACGGCAAAAGATATACTTTAGAAATGCTGCACATAACGAACACCCCTAATGACACGAAAATGAATTATAAAATAGACACTGATCAGCTGGCGCGCGTTTACCGCGACTTAGTTTTAAGACAACAACACTGTTCTAGTTAGAATTGCAGCTCAACACAACAAATGCAGTGGGATGACAAATATATATGTACATATGTACATTTGTATATTAATGCAAATGATTATGTCTTTTTGTTCGTCATCCTATGTATTGTTGTTTTTGTAGATTTTTGTTTATACTTATGGTGTTTTAAATTGTTTATATTTTCATATTTATTTGACTTCGACGCTTTCTTTTCTCGTACATCTTGTTAGTCGGTAAAACATATTCAATTGTGTAAGTGGTATTATGTTTAGGGTTTGAAAATTGTTTACATGTTAACTAATTGTTGTTTTTGTCCACAGTTCCTGAGGATGATCTCAGAATGAGATCGAAATATCGACCAAATAAAATTGAGATATAAAAATTTAAACTGTGTTTCAATTTTTTAAACTGCCTCGAGCTCATTAAAATTTAATAAATTATATTTATTTTTTATTTCATTTTGTTGATGCTTGGACTAGCTGATTATTTTTGCTTGCGGGTGAAATTCTGTTCTTTTAAATTTTTTGGGTTTTGCAATACTTTTATGTGTACATACTCGTGTATTCTACCTGCTACTGACTGACCTAACTACTGCTACTGACTGATCACAGTCCTACAACAATACATACATACGTGTAGGTAATTCTAAGACGTACATTTGCATATACATAGATGGACATATTTCCTTCGGTTTTTAGTTGTGGGTTTTTAATCGATTATGTATATGTCCTTTGTCTTTCTTTAAATGCCTCGCTTGGAAATGTCGTTAACAATAAATATTAACCAGCACTATCCTTTTATATTTTGCATCGCGTTGTTTATATGTACATAAGTATGTATGTATGTATTTCATCGAATAGAATAAAAAACTCTAACTGCTACTCACTGACCTAAAAAAAATATGCTTAAATTAAAAGAGTTTCACACCTCAAGCACGAACATTCTGTTGATCCAAGCATAAATCAAGGCATTTAAACAATCATAATGCCCAGAAGCAAAGTGTGGCAACATTTTACAATAGTGGAAAACACTGATGAAGCCTCCTGCAATTATTGTAATGCTGTGCTAAAACGCATGGGATCCACTACCTGTTTATGGATTCATTATAACTTCTAAGTGACGTCTGTAATTTGTTGCAGCCTTTAGAGAAGGCAACAACTGTGTTGTGCTCTGAATCTATTATAACAATATCTTTAGTTCAGCCAATTATAAATAGTTTAGTGTACATACACATTATACCGAACTGCAATGATTCCAGTTTTGCAAAGGATATCAAAAACGATTTTGCGGATGACTTGGTTCAACGGTTTGGGCTTTATACAACATTGGAAACACGATCCGTTGAACCATGTCACATCGAATCATTCTTAGATCCGCGATATAAGAATTTACTTTTTGAAAGTTCAGAGGAGTTCAGAGCGAAGATATGTACAATGGCAAAAGAACTATATCAATCCGGTATAAACACGCCGTCAACTTCGGTCGCTCAGGATGCACCAACAGTGATGGATGTACTTCTTTGGGGCGACAACATAAACGAAATGCATTATGAGTACGAAGGATCATGAAAAGCAATATCGCATACTTTTTATGCTGACAAAAGAATATCTTGCCATACCAGCTACCTCAGCAAGTTCCGAGTCAGTTTTTTCAAGTGCTGGTAATATTGTTAAGCCTTCAAGAAGTAAACTTAAACTATATCTTGTATCAGCTTTAATATTTTTACACCAAAATAAAAAAAAAAAAATTATATTTAAATTTAATTTTAGAACTAAGTCATCATTTACATATATATAAATGAGAAAATCCGCTTTATGTGACAATGAAATGAGTAATTAAGCTAAGATTGTTTTTATTGTATGTATATAAAAGAAATAAAAAAAGAAATTTTATCATTGGTTTTATGTGTACCGGCTCGAGGTCAATATTTTGGTAATAAAAACACCAGTTTTTATTTTTTATTCCGATATATTTCGGTTACACATCGGTAACCGTCTTCAAGGGACTATACAAAACAATGTAAAAACAAATTTTCATACATGTAATATGTCATATATTATAAACATACATACATTTTTAAGTTAAACGTCCGTTCGCGTTGACCTCGAGCCGGTACACATAAAACCAATTTCTTTAAATATAAGGTCGCCAAAAAAGAATATTATTTGAAATTTTATCATGAAATTAAAAAAAATTGTTCATTTTGAAGGGCAAAGGTTAAGGTTTTTTGCTTTTTGAATGTCTTATAACTCGAAATAAACCTCAAAATACTACTGATAATTTGTGAAGGTAAGTGATTTGTCTTCTGTTCAATACCGAGTTTAGGTACCCATACCATCAACAAAAAAAAATGGTATTCTCATCTTATACTTTCCATTTCATCGTTTTTTAATTATGGATAAATTACGCGATCCAGGATATAAAAGGATAATGCTGATTAATATTTATTGTTAACGACATTTCCAAGCGCGGCATTTAAAGAAAGACAAAGAACATATCCATAATCGATTAAAAAACCCACAACTAAAAACCGAAGGAAAAGTTTGCCTGAATATGTCCATCTATGTATATGCAAATGTACGTCTTGGAATTACCTACACGTATGTTTGTATGATTGTAGGTCTGTGAGCAGTCAGTAACAGTAGTTAGGTCAGTCAGTAGCAGGTAGAATACACGAGTATGTACACATGAAAGTATTGCAAAACCCAAAAAATTAAAAAGAAAAGAATTTCACCCTCAAGCAAGCTAGTCCAAGCAACAACAAAATGAAATAAAAAATAAATATAATATCCACACTAACCGTAAAAGTAGGTGGGATTTTTATTTCATTTAAACCCTTTGCGCAGTTTCTTGAATACATATACATACACATAGATATACCCACATGCACTTGTATATGAATCTAATTTCAAAGGAATCTGCAAGAATACAACTTGTATATATGTTAGAATATGCTTATATGCACATTTGGGTATTTATATTACTGCGTTTAACGCGTTCAAGGACAATCAAAATTTTAAGGATTAATGGATTGCTTCAAACTTTATTTTAGGAAATTGTTTTCCAAAGTTTTCAATTAAGTTAACATTGACCTTAAATATCTTTTGATTCATCAGACTTCGCAAAAAATGTTGACAATGACTGTTTGAGGGATAGGCGATATAAATTTACCTTCTGCTATTAATACGGTAGTGGCTGGACACGGCGGTAATGGAGCTTTGATGTTGGTGGTGGTGGCTGCTGAATCTGGTGTCGATGGCACTAGTCCTTACCTTTGTGTATGCGGCGGCTGTGATGGCGGGCAATCCTGTTCGGTTATGTCGGACGATTTGAGCACAGCTGTCACCTGTATATGCACAAGTAACGCGCAGATATTCTTTTTGTATGCACAAACAACTGGTGGCTATCTTGATATGCGCACAAATAATTATGAACTTTCGAGGGTTTAAGAAAACTATTTTAAATTTTATTCCGGGTTTTCGGTTTTAAATTTCTTTATAAAATTCTTATTTTAGTAAAAAAGCAAAACCGCGAAGGGTAAAGAATTCGAGAGATAATAAAATATAAAAAGAAATGTCAAAACAAATATATATATATGTACATACGTACATGTCACTGTCAACTCATCAGTCGGGGTTGCCAGAGGGGCGAAATACAAACTGGTATAAAACTTCCCAACTGATGAATATAAGTGATGACTATTAATGATTATGATGGGTATATATATTTGGTGTACAAATAATTCTAGTATACATTTTTACATGTATGTAGCTTACAGATAAAAGGTACATATAAATTCAATCAAATTTCAGTATCAACTTCAGTATAAAAAATTCAAGATAAAATTCATTTTTAAAAGAGAAATATGATTGGCTGAGGGCGACTGCGACATTCGCTCAGCCATCGTCCCCACCCTTGGCGCGTTCAGCGGCTAGAGCCTCCTGGAGTTCCTTAAAGGTCCGCAACGCATCTCGCACGAGGATTTCGGACACTTTTCCTCTAGCGATGGCGGTCTGCAGCCCTTGCGCGGTGCATCGAATGGTGCGTCGAGCAATACTAGGTGCTGCTGAGGGAATGTTGTTTCCCGGGCAAGAACGGGGTCGCCCGGTGGCGGCAAGGGGTGCCGGTACGGCTGATCGACCAGACCGGGATGCCTGTGCGGCGCGTGCGGGTGCCGGAGTTGGTACGGCGGATCTGCCAGGCCGGGCTGCCTGGATGGCGCGTTGGGCGCTTGGGGTAGCGGTCCGCCGATGGAGTAGGGAGTGATGTCGCACTCCACAGATCCGGCATCTGTCATACGAGCTGCATTCGCTGCTGACGTGGGATAGTGCCAAGCAATTTAGGCAGAACTTATGGGCTCGTGCAAGCATCCATCGCTGGGGTGACTTCATCTTTTTAAATACTACGCAGTTCCGAAGGGCTTGCTGACTGGTGCATATGCGGCACCGTCGGTAATCAGTTAATGGCGTCGAGCTGCGTGATTCATTGGCGCGGTTGGGAGCAGCGATCTCCGACCGCACTGGTCTTCGCGATGCCGGTCGAGCTGCACGATCCATAGCGACCTGGAAGTACAGGTGTACAAATATTTTAGAGAGAAATACTAATGCAGGGGGTTTCAGCTGCCATTATATTGCGAAATATGACATATTAGTGACCGTGATGGGGCAGGAGTGGGCAGAGGTTGTTTCAGAGTGGCTACGAATTCTCCGGGTTTGCCTGAGATGGCGGGCTTTCAGTCTGAGGGAGGAAACAGAGCTTAAAAAGTGGTCGCGTGAGGGTTCCGATTTGCGTAGGAACGTCAACAACACGTATATGACCGTCAGGTCTTGGATGTATTTTTTCAATACGTCCAAGGCGCCATTCAGTCGGGGGAAGTGAGTCGTCGTGAATGCAGAGTTCGAGTTGTGGATTTTTCCACTTCTGCATTTTCTGGAGATCCTTTAGATAGTCTTCCTTCCGCCTTTTGCTGAATTGATGATGTAAGATTTTTACCCTGTCCCATCGGTTTATAAGAGATAAATCCGCGTGATCCACTTCAGGGATAGTGAGGAGGGGGCTACCTCAAAGAAACTGGCCTGGGGTCAGCGCGGTAAATTCGGTGCGATCCTGGGATAAAGGTGAGATAGGACGGCTTCTATTCTTACCAAGAGGGTGGTAAATTCTTCAAAGGTGAACTTGTAGGCTCCTGCAGTTCTCTTGAAGTGCAGTTTGAAACTCTTCACTGCAGACTCCCACAAGCCGCCCATGTGCGGAGCTCCGAATTTCCAATTGATGCCCTGGGGAGAGTATTTTGCGATTACTTCTTGAGAGGCAGTTTTCCTGAAGACAACGAACTCCTTTTCGGACGCTCTTTTAGCTCCAATAAACGTCTTGCCGTTGTCACTCATCATTGTGGCAGGATGTCAACGACGTCCGACGAAGCGAGCAAATGCTGCGAGAAAGGCATTGGTTGTTAGGTCCGAGCACAGCTCTAGGTGGATAGCTTTTGTCACAAAACAGACAAAAACGGCCACGTAGTCTTTCAGTAAGGTGTGAGACCTTAGCAAGGAGGCTTTTATTTGAAAAGGCCCCGCAAAGTCGACACCGGTAGCGGTAAAAGGCGGAGCGTATGTGCATCGTTCCGGGGGCAAGGCCGCCATGATTTGCGATCGAATTTGCTGCTTGTGGGGGTACAAGTTTTGCACTGATGTATGCATCTCTTTATGAGGGATATATAGATCCTGTGTGAGGCATCGCTGCATGAGACGTATTTCGGCGTGAAGAAGAAGTTCATGGAGGTACTGTATATAGAGGACAGCGAATCTAGATTTTTTTGGGATAATAACGGGATGTTTTTCATTGTACCTCAACGTCGAATGAGCTAATCTCCCATGACCCCTGAGGAGCCCGTTTTCCTCGAGGTATGGGTTGAGGGTTAGCAGAGAGCCTCGTTTATCAATTGGTTTTGCATTTTTCAAGCTTGCCTTTTCGCGAGGAAAATATCGGGTTTGCGTTAGCGTCACAAGTTTATTTTTCGTTTTGCGGACATCTTCATTAGACAGAGAGAGGGTGTAATCGGGTTTAATACGTCTGTTGAGCTACTTTTTAGCGGCTATACAAAATCAAGTAAAAGACGCGATTCCGATTTGCACTACTTTATTTCAGCAAAGTTATACAACGAATGACTTAAAAACTATTTTGCGTTTATATTTCCTAATTTATGATGATTCCAATTACAAAAGAATGTGCCCCAAAACTGTTTTTATATATTCTTAAGCAATTGTTTTTTGGAGCTCTAAGTAAATGCATTCCATCCCATATATTGCATGTGTGAATATACACAGATTACGCACATAAATATTTATGCGCCTAATTGTTTTGCATTTAACGTACCTATGTTCATATGCTTCTACAATAGGTTTGTGTGTTACTAATGAGGGAATAGGAAAATATAAATAAAATAAATGAAAGGCACGATAACCTCCGAAGAGATCTAAGGGCGAGCTTCTCTTCCAATTTGCGTCGTGCTCCTCTTGATTTTCCCTACAAATTGGCCGGACGGGACCTACATGATTTTATGCCGACTCCGAACGGCATCTGCAAGGCAGATGAGTTTTCACTGAGAGCTTTTCATGGCAGAAATACACCCGGAGCGCTTGCCAAACACTGCCGAGGGGCGACCCCGCTTAGAAAAATTTTCTTCTAATTGAAAAACCTTATTTCTAAAATTTTTGATGTTGCTTTGCCCGGGGTTTGAACCCAGGGCATCCGGTGTGGTAGGCGGAGCACGCTACCATCACGCCACGGTGGCCGCCAATAGGTTAATATGCAAAAAGGTTATCGTACGTAGGTACATATGTTTAAATTGTAATAGCTAAATTAGGGTGGTTCTAAATTTTTGGACTTCATTATATGAATATATTCTATTGATTTTGAATATCGGCTGCTGCTCCGAACATCCTCCTCCCCGTTGAAAGGTTAGGGCTTTCAACAGAATCATTTACTGGAAGGACGCACAGCTTATGCACTGCTCTACGAGTTGTACCAGTAGATGTACGCAGGACTGCCACTCGCACTACCCCATCTTCTCCAGATATTACTTCGATTACGCGTGCTAAGGCCCACTTTAAGGGTGGCGAGTTTTCTTCCTTTATACAAACGATGTCACCGACTTTAATGTTGGCCTGAGGTGTACGCCATTTGGAGCGTTGTTGAAGAAGAGTTAGATAATCTCGAGACCACCGCTTCCATAAAACTTGTTGTATGTATGTAGCGCGCTGCCATTGTAGAAAGGTCCCTGACGCAATTAAAACAAAGAAGACTTCACTGCTTGAATTATGAATGTCGAATTTTCTTTATTCAAATAATTCAGCCTATTTATATTAGATTATTCTAAACATATTCTTACATATCTATTTACATTTAAGCTTACATACTTACATACATAACTACCTTAAACATACATACTTACATACCTACATACTACTCGGCACAAAATATGTACTTACATATATGAGCTGCAAATTTATGGGAAATGCTAACCTTGCAAGTTGCAGGAATGCAAATTGCTGGGATTCAAATTCGTTTGGTTGTGTGTTGTACACGTCTGTTTATTAATGGCTGTGTCAGCATTAATTCTCAAATGCATTTTTATGTGTTGATGAACATTTAGACTATTTTTGTAGCAGGTTAGAATATTAGACTGATTTAAATATTTTGGATTAAATTGAATTGTTGGCTGCTTACACTACATCTCCCTTTTTTTTAGAATGCTTATGCTTTTGGGGAATGCATGAGTATTCTATTTTTGTAAATTAATTCTACTTTTGTATTTTAATGTTTGTAGGTTGAACATCTTGTTATTCTACTAATTTAAGTCTATTTTTGTGTATTTTTATTTGCCTATTCTCTATGTTACTACTAAATTTTTGCTTATCCTCATTTCCTATTCTAGATGGGATTAAGGTGTCATAATTTTTATTATTAGTATTTTCTTCTTCATCGATTTCTTCTACCTTATAGGGGATTAATGTAAAATTATTGTTTTCATCGATGTTTACTAAAAGGGTATTACTAAAATAATTTTTCCTATTGGTATCTTTTTTTTTTGTTTTTTTTTTTCAAGTTATTAATAAAATTATTTTCCTATCGGTATTTTATATTCTGCAGGGTTATAGAATTATTTTTCCTATTGATACTTTCTATTCCACAGGTCATCAGTAAAATTATTTTTCTTATTGATATTTTCTATTCCGCAGGTCATTAATAAAATTATTTTTCTATTCTACAGGGTTATTAATAGAATTATTTTTCCTATTGATATTTTCTATTCCGCGGGTCATTAATAAAATTATTTTTCTATTCTAAAGGGCCCTATATATCTACTATCTAGCTTAACTAGGTATAAAGGATCTTATTATCTAAAATTATGGCCTTTCTAAAAGCCGCGGTTATCCTAGACGAAACAGGTCTAACTTATATTTATATTTTTAAAAAAAAATAATGAAGATAAATGATTTAGTATATCCTATGACTAAATATAGGAGATTTAGTTTTCCTTACTTTGACTATCTCTATTAAACAAAGCTTTTGCATTGTTATTAAAATTAAAATGTATAGAATAAGATGATGGTTACAGTCATCATTGGGTGAAAATTGACGCTGTTCTAAAGCGGGATTTCTGAGCGTATGATTTACAGTAGATTGGGTAAATTCAGTTGCTGCTAGAGCAAGAAGTAATTATATAGTGGTAAGTGGTTGAACCAATGGGTACAGTGGATGCAACAATTTTTCATATCTTTTTTTATACCATTTTTCATATTTTCCAGCAATATTTTTATTAGATCTTATGTGTCATTCGATTTTCTGGGTGGCCTTTCCAGATGGGCTCGTCATGATATTTATGAAGAATTTCTATAATTTTTGTCGACATTTGTCACATGAATAACTTCTGGGGTTAATGCAAATATTAGATCTTCGAGAACTTGGGTACCTATTTTATTTTATTTTTAAATATGCTTACTCGAGTATTCATTATTCTTGACAAATTTGTCTCCTAAGGGACAACTATCTTTTTCTCTTACAAGTCCTAGATTGCCGGCATTTTTAAGCCTGGTTGAATATTGTCCTAAGTCAATAACTTCCTGTATTACGCTACAATTTTTCTATCTTTTTGGATGAAAACGAGCGTGACATGTCTAATTGCAAATTTATTTATTAAGCGCTTTATTTATAATAAGGTTCTCTTTGTGACTTTTTATTTTCTTCATTCTGGCTGGTTTTGAAATTTCCGATCTTGCTGGGTATTTTGCATATTTCCACTTACGTAAGGTTTTTAGTCAAGCATTATTTTGCGAAAGGTTTGTGGTATAAATCTTCTACTTTGACAGCTACTACTGTGAATTAGCAAATTCATGAACTTAGACAGTGCTAATTTAATTTTTTTTTTTTAATTTAATTTATTTATTATTACGGCTGTTTAGGCCTAAAACTTAAACTACTAAGTACAATTCATTATTATATCATTTATTTCTATTGCATATGCCGTTGGAATGCCATGTGATTCCGATCAGCATATTTACTGGCGTAACAAACGGACGAGTCTGGGACCCAGTCATTTAAGGAAGGTTGGAAAAAACGCGTTTCCAATCCTCCAGGGCTCCCAGCTTAAGGCAACAAAATTTTGAACTTATATTTTTCAATTATATTTGTATTTTAAGCTGTCGGAATGTATTGGTCTCCGATCAACACAGCTAAACATGTCTTTGGATGTTGGAAATTGAAGTGTACCCAATCACCCCTCAACTTTGTTTAGTAAAGACGCTGTCGGAACGCATGAAGATTCCGATCAGCACATCTCAAAATATATTGGGAGGTTGAAAAGGACGTGTTTCCAATCCCCCTGCTCCAACTTTTGTTTGACCTTATTTTGGTTACACATCATATAATTTTATTGTTATATTAATGCTGTCGGAATGCGAGTGATCCCGATCAGCAACAGTAAATATAGGCTGAAAATACCGAATTCCAGCGAAATTTGTTGTTGGAACTGTCTGGAGTTACAGGTGGCGACTGATTTTCTTTTCCTTAGGGCCGGGTGCATTGTATTTTGCTGCTACCAGTATTACCATTCCCTTTTCGCGCTCCAGTATCGGTATGTCATGTAAAAAATAAAAGAAAAAAAAACTTTATCTTATTGGAAGGGTTTTACAATGCTCCAATACACTTTTTTTAAAGGTATTGAAGTTATTACTACTTTTTATGTGATTAGGAAGTTCATTGAAATATTTCAGGCCCTTATAAAATATATTTTGCTTGTCCACTTCTGTTTTGAAAAGAGGTAATCTAAAATTATTGTTTTCTCTGATTGCGTATGAATGTGCATCATTTACATATCTAAGCTTTTCGCTAAGGTATGTTGGTAATTTACCGTGCTTAATATTAAATACAAATTTCATACTGTGGTAGAATATGAGCTGTTTTATACTCAACCAGTTTAGTGCTTCTATCATGTTATTAATGGGAGTATCATACCTCATGTTTAATATAAATCTCATAGCTTTATTTTGCATAACTTGTAGCTTATCTACCTGAGTTACATTGGCCATAAAGAATATTGTGGGACAATATATGAAATGCGGCTCTATGATGGATTTATACACTTTCAGTTTGTATTTTCGACTGATAAATTTGCATGACCTTTTCCAAAAACCAATTTTCTTGCCTATTTTGGCAACTATTTAATCAATATGATCATTAAATTTTAATTTATTATCAATCTGAACCCCTAAGTACTTGAAAGTTTTAACTTCGTTAATGTTTGAGTTCATTATTTTTAGCTCGATATTACAAGATTCCTTATTCATCGCTCTAGATATGACCATAAAATGGGTTTTATTAACATTAAGTTTAAGCTTATTGTTACAAAGCTACCTGTATAGGGTGTTCAAGTCTTCCTGCATTTTGCTCCTAGCTAACATGATATCAAGTTCACTTACTTCGAGCAGTGCGTCATCCGCAAACAGCCGTATTTTACTATGTTTTAGCGCCGAAGATATATCATTTATATATATGTTAAATAGGACCGGTGCCAAAACCGATCCTTGTGGCAATCCAATTCCTATCAATACCTCTTCCGAGACAACCGACTCAATGGCTGTTTTTTGTCTTCGGTTACCTAAAGAGCTCTGAAACCACTGCAGCTCGTTGCCCCTAATTCCAATTTTTTCTAATTTTTTAATCATTATATTTCTGTCTATAGCCGTTTAGACGGTTAAGCGCCAATTAAGTAAGTAAGTAAGTTTCAAATGCTCTCTTCAAGTCGATAAAAACCGCAAGTATACTTTTCTTTTGATTTAGTTCTTCTTTCCAACTCGATATTACATAATTTAAAGCCGTTTCACAAGAGTGGCCTTCTCTCAAACCGGATTGTTCTTTAATTAGTATTTTATTTATTTCCAAGTAACTTATGAGCTGATCTTTTACTACTGTTTCTAGAATTTTTTCGATATTCGGCAACGTGTTGATCGGTCTCAGATCTTCTGCCTTTAATGAATTTTTTACCTTCTTTATTGGCACTATTGTTGATATTTTCCATGCGTCAGGCACTATTCCCTCTACTAATGATTTATTTATGATATCCGCATAGAAATGTCCCATGTATGACACCGAATCCTTAATTACTACTTCTGATAGTAAATTTGTTCCTCCGATTTTATTTTTTAACCTTTTAGCTACCAATATGACATCATCAACCGTAACTTCTTGGAATTTCAGACATGTGCTAACCGTGTATTGCACACTGTCGCCACTATCCAAAGTTTCGATTTAAGAATTTTCGCTTTCTTTAAAGACTCTAAAAATACACGTCCGTCCGCCGCTTGTATGTATGCATGATAATAATGAAGCTGTCTTAATAAATTCTACTATTGAGTGAGGCATTTTGCAGTGATTCATTTGTAATATTTACTGTTCTTATCGAAATTGTGTTG
This sequence comes from Eurosta solidaginis, assembly GCF_040869045.1. NCBI lineage: Eukaryota > Metazoa > Arthropoda > Insecta > Diptera > Tephritidae > Eurosta > Eurosta solidaginis. The sequence goes on from NC_090319.1 coordinate 155,600,013, forward strand.
AATTTAGGGGATTTGGGGTGCTAAATTTGAATATCATATCAATAGCACGATTCCGCAGGTTGAAACTGCTAGCCAAACATCTGAAATGTTTGGGTTAATTTTTGGCTCTGGTTCAGCTGGTGGTTTATATTCTATTCTCTGATGTTTCAGAGTTTCTTTTTCCTACCTCGTAACCAGCTATGGGGTTAATTTTTGTCCACGAAGACATTTTAAAGAGATTAATGAGATGAAAGAGAAAATTAAAGAGAATTTAGAAATTTATTCCTGTTTCTTTGGGGGTGGTGGAAAAATGCTAATTTATGCTTATTTCTTTGTTTTTTGTGTTTATTATATTAAGCATTCCTTTTGTTTTTTATTATTTTTTCCTTATTTAGTTAGCATTATTTATTTCTATTTTATTTCTAAAAATGTTTGTTCTTGAAGAAAAATATGTTCAACTTAACATATTTGACATTTCTAATTTTTCTTACAAAATCTTCTAAAAAAAATTTTTTTTCAAATGACGAATAGTTAAATACAGTTTATTTTTTCTTGTCTAATTATTAAAAATTAATTCCTATGCCATTTTTTTTTTCATTTTGTTTTCTCTTTTTGTATTTTGGTAAAACATCATTAAACATTTCAAAAAAAATTTTTTTTCACATTTAAGGAGTTTTATGAAAACGACCTAAACACTTGATTTTCATTTTGTATGTCCTTTTCTTAAGCAGTAAAAAAATTTTTTTTTTATTTTTTTACAGCAAAAATATAATTTTTGCTTGTCAATAGGCAGCCGCTAGGTTGCCCGAATATTTTTTTTTTTTTTTAATAATGGTTAACGAAATGACTTCATACTTAAGCTAGTGTATTTATTATACTTATAATTATCATGCTCCTCTTGTTTATCACCATTGAAAATGTGGTACGCTTCACGAGATCAGTGTCATTCTTGCTCTGGGGCTATGCTAATATCGTTCCAATTTTAATGTATTTTCTGTTGACGTAATTGCCACAATATGCTAATCTTCGTGTATTTTCCGTTGAAGTAATTGCCACAATATGCTAATCTTCGTGTATTTTCCGTTGAAGTAATTGCCATAATATGCTAATCTTCGTGTATTTTCCGTTGAAGTAATTGCCACAATATGCTAATCTTCGTGTATTTTCCGTTGACGTAATTGCCACAATATGCCAATCTTCGTGTATTTTCCGTTGACGTAATTGCCACAATATGCTAATCTTCGTGTATTTTCCGTTGACGTAATTGCCACAATATGCTAATCTTCGTGTATTTTCCGTTGAAGTAATTGCCTCAATTTTTATTATTGGTGCCCGAATTAAACACCTTCTCTTTTGTTTTTGCTTTTTACAGGGCTTAGGCTGTAATCAGCCAGAAAAATCCTGCCGGCTATGACATTAGGCTGAAAAATCAGCCAGTAGCATCATAGGCAGGATCGCCATGTAGAAACGCGTATCCTTGCCAGCTTTGAAATTAGGCTGAAAAATCAGCCAGTAGAATCATAGGCAGGATCGCCATGTAGAAAGGTCCCTAACGCAATTAAAACAAAGAAGACTTCACTGCTTGAATTATGAATGTCGAATTGTCTTTATTCAAATAATTCAGCCTATTTATATTAGATTATTCTAAACATATTCTTACATATCTATTTACATTTAAGCTTACATACTTACATACATAACTACCTTAATCATACATACTTACATACCTACATACTACTCGGCACAAAATATGTACTTACATATATGAGCTGCAAATTTATGGGAAATGCTAACCTTGCAAGTTGCAGGAATGCAAATTGCTGGATTCAAATTCGTTTGGTTGTGTGTTGTACACGTCTGTTTATTAATGGCTGTGTCAGCATTAATTCTCAAATGCATTTTTATGTGTTGATGAACATTTAGACTATTTTTGTAGCAGGTTAGAATATTAGACTGATTTAAATATTTTGGATTAAATTGAATTGTTGGCTGCTTACACTATACCATCGGCCAAGTCGATTATAGTTTAAACTTGTAATGTCTGGTTCAGGAAGAGCTGTCATCGGACCGCCGATTAAAAATCGGCCTGGTGTTAACACATCTAGATCTTCTGGATTTTCTGAAAGAGGTACTAGGGGACGAGAATTAATTAAAGCGGATATTTGACATACCAATGTACGTAATTCATCGAAGTCAAGCATAAATGAGCCAATAGAACGGTAGAGATGCTGTTTTGCTGTTTTTACTTTGCTTCGAGATTTTTACGTAGATGACATTATATCTGGTGGTGATTCCGTGGAAGAAGTCCGCAATATCAAGTTACAGACAGCCAGTCTCCTTGCGCAAGGAAGCTTCAAGCTGCGTAGGTGGTGTTCGAATAATACCGATATTCTTCGTGAAATTCCAGATAAAGGCAAAGAAAGTTTTCTCAAGTTCGATGATGGCAGCAACATCACGAAAACATTGCGTTTAATTTGGAACCCGATTAAGGACTACTACTATTCTCTTTCACACCGCAACAAGATTTCGGAAAAAACTCCAAGCGCTCTGCTTTGTCTACTCTAGCTCGGTGCCCCGACCCACTTGGACTAATGGGCCCAACCCTAACCAGGGCAAAGATTCTTCTTCAACGTATGTGGAGAGACAAGCTTGAATGGGACGAGAGTTTACCACAATCGATAGATACTGCCTGGTCCGATTTCTGCAACGGGTTTGCAGAAATGCAACATTTATCATTTCCTCGTTATATTTTGCAGCCTGAAGCCATCACCGAAATTCATGCCTTTTGCGATGCAAGCCTTGAAGCCTACGGTGCCTGCATCTACATTCGATCAATCAAGGATGACAGCTTCCAAGTGCACCTTTTGTGTTCAAAGGCCCGGGTCGCACCCCTGAAAACCATTACCGTACCCAAGTTGGAACTCTGCGCTGCTACATTGCTCTCACAGCTTGTGGGTGAGTTTACAAAAATGAAGATTTTTAACTGTTCTTTTCATTGTTGGTCAGATTCTTCAAAACAGTGCTATCGTGGCTGCAAGAAGAACCATCGAAGTTCAATGCCTTTGTGGCGAACCGAATCTCCACCATACAGCAATTGACAGAAGGCATGCAGTGGCACTATGTTCCTTCAGCAATGAACCCCGCTGATATTTTATCCAAAGGAGCTACGCCGAAGGAACTTCTAATTTCAAAACTTTGGATGCACGGCCCACCATTTTTACAAGAAACAGAGAAGAGCTGGCCACGCATGTGCGCTTCCCAACCAAAACTTCCTGAGGTTCGAAAAAAGGTATTGCTTGTCGAAAATAATCGCATTGACATTACGCTGTCCTTCAAATACATCAATTCGTTCACGACAATGCAGCGGATTTTCGGATATGTCAGCAAATTCCTAAATATTAAACAAGCGCCAAGGTCATCCCATGCTGTTTTGCTGTTTTTTACGGCCGCTTCCCACAAACCGCCGAAGTGTGGAGAGCGAGGTGGAATGAAACGCCAATCGAAACCATGCCCAAGACAAAAATTGTGGACTTCGCTGCTGAAATTATCGCTAAGGACTAAGTTTCGCAGCTCACGGAGCTCATTCTTGGCACCTACAAAGTTTGTGGCGTTATCCGACCAGATACAGCTTGGGATGCCCCGGGTAGCGATAAATCGTTTTAGTGCATCAGTGAATGCACCAGTTGACAGGTCTCTTACCAACTCCATCCAGACAGCCTTTGTGGCGAAACATATAAATACGCTAACATAACATTTTTGAGCGGCTTGTTGCGTACTTCAGACTTGTAATAAAACGGGCCGCAGTAGTCTACACCAGTAACTATGAAGGGACGTGAAGCCTGAATGCGCTCTTTAGGTAGATCACCCATTATGTGCTGGACGAGTCGTGGCCTAGGCCTGTAGCAAATGATGCACTTCTGAAGCACTGGTGAGACGGTTTTGCGTCCATCTATTGGCCAGAACTGCATACGAATGAAGGCAAGCAAGGCTTGCGGGCCTGCGTGATGATGTTTTCGATGAAAGTATGTGATTATTGCATTTGTAAGTGGATGGTCTTTTGGTAGAATACATGGGTGGCGCGATTCAAAACTGAGCAACGAATTTTTCAATCTACCTCCTACGCGAATCACTCCGAAGTCATCAAGAAATGGTGATAGCGAAATAATATTGCTGGAAGTCGGGAGCATTTATTAGCTTGCAATGCGGTGTACTTGGGCCAAAGTTGCGATCTTTGCACTATGCGAACGAGCAATTGCGTACCCTTTCGAATATCCGCAGCCGTGAGCTGGGATGACCTTGGCGCTTGTTTAATATTTAGGAATTTGCTGACATATCCGAAAATCCGCTGCATTGTCGTGAACGAATTGATGTATTTGAAGGACAGCGTAATGTCAATGCGATTATTTTCGACAAGCAATACCTTTTTTCGAACCTCAGGAAGTTTTGGTTGGGAAGCGCACATGCGTGGCCAGCTCTTCTCTGTTTCTTGTAAAAATGGTGGGCCGTGCATCCAAAGTTTTGAAATTAGAAGTTCCTTCGGCGTAGCTCCTTTGGATAAAATACCAGCGGGGTTCATTGCTGAAGGAACATAGTGCCACTGCATGCCTTCTGTCAATTGCTGTATGGTGGAGATTCGGTTCGCCACAAAGGCATTGAACTTCGATGGTTCTTCTTGCAGCCACGATAGCACGGTTTTGAAGAATCTGACCAACAATGAAAAGAACAGTTAAAAATCTTCATTTTTGTAAACTCACCCACAAGCTGTGAGAGCAATGTAGCAGCGCAGAGTTCCAACTTGGGTACGGTAATGGTTTTCAGGGGTGAGACCCGGGCCTTTGAACACAAAAGGTGCACTTGGAAGCGGTCATCCTTGATTGATCGAATGTAGATGCAGGCACCGTAGGCTTCAAGGCTTGCATCGCAAAAGGCATGAATTTCGGTGATGGCTTCAGGCTGCAAAATATAACGAGGAAATGATAAATGTTGCATTTCTGCAAACCCGTTGCAGAAATCGGACCAGGCAGTATCTAACGATTGTGGTAAACTCTCGTCCCATTCAAGCTTGTCTCTCCACATAAGTTGAAGAAGAATCTTTGCCCTGGTTAGGGTTGGGCCCATTAGTCCAAGTGGGTCGGGGCACCGAGCTAGAGTAGACAAAGCAGAGCGCTTGGAGTTTTTTCTGAAATCTTGTTGCGGTGTGAAAGAGAATAGTAGTAGTCCTTAATCGGGTTCCAAATTAAACGCAATGTTTTGGTGATGTTGCTGCCATCATCGAACTTGAGAAAACTTTCTTTGCCTTTATCTGGAATTTCACGAAGAATATCGGTATTATTCGAACACCACCTACGCAGCTTGAAGCTTCCTTGCGCAAGGAGACTGGCTGTCTGTAACTTGATATTTCGGACTTCTTCCACGGAATCACCACCAGATATAATGTCATCTACGTAAAAATCTCGAAGCAAAGTTTTCGCACAAATAGGATAAGTCGAGGATTCGTCAGTTGCAAGTTGGTGCATCGCTCTTATTGCCAGAAATGCAACAGGTTTGGTTTCGTACGTTACGGTATCCAGCTTATAAATTTGGAATTCTTCAAGCGGAGATTCCCGCCATAATGTGCACTGGAGCATGTTATTCGGAGGGGTGACGCGGACACACCGATACATTTTACAAATGTCACCAGTAAGTGCTATAGGAAATGTGCGAAATCTGATTAAAATGATAAATAATTTTGCTTGAATGGTTGGACCTGCCATGAACAAGTCGTTTAATGAAAAACCAGAAGTAGTAGCCGCTGAGCCATCGAAGACCACTCTGAGTTTTGTGGTGCTACTACTATCTTTAATGACGCAGTGATGCGGTAAGAAATATTTGCATTTGTGAAAACTATCGTTAGAGACTAAAGACATGTGATTAAGGTCAATATATTCCTTAATGAACTTACTATATTCTGTCTTAAGGTCAGGGTTGCGAGCGAATTTCCTTTCAAGATCTTCGAAACGTTCACGCGATCTCAAATAAGAATTTCCAAGTACCTCCGGATTCTGTTTGAGAGGCAGACGAACCGAGTATTCGCCTGATGGTAAACGCGAATAATTCTGTTGAAAGTGTGCTTCACAAACGATATCTTCCTGAGTGGCTTTGGATAAAGGTTCGAAGTTTGTCTCAACTTCCCAAAATCGTCGCACTAGATCATCAAGTTTTGAGTCAAGGATGGTGTTGTTTGAAAATGTCTGCTTTGCAATAAAGGATGATAGTTTTGGAGTACGTTGCCTTCCACCAGACAACACCCATCCGAAGAGAGCCGGATGCCAAGCGTATCTGCCCCATACAGAGTAAGTCGAAGAATAGGCCTGCTCCGATGAGCAGATCAAAGCGTTCTGATAAGTGGAATCCCGGATCAGCTAGTTGAATATTAGATGGAATGTTCCACTCACTGGCGCTTACGAAGCACCCAGGCTGATTGTCGGTGATGGTCCGCACCACAACTGCTGTGATATTTGTTGAGAACTCTGATATTCGCGACCTTAGTAGGATCTCCACTGAATAGCCTTCCGTTGAGAAGTTCGCATCTCCAATGCCGGAGACTGTAACCGAAGATTTTGTCTTCAGCAGTTGAAGTTGGTTTACGAAGCGAGATGTGATAAAATGTAGTTGGGAACCAGAATCCAAAAGCCCACGGCAGGGCACGAAAGATCCAACGCAATTTTTTATGAGAACGACGGCAGTAGCAAGAAGCACAGAATCAGACGGAGAAACCGAGGTATGGGGCAAGGCAGATAACGACGCAGTCATGGCATTGGATTGGCGTGTAACTGTCGGCGAAGACTAGATTTGACCATCAGTTGACGACACTGTTGAGCGATTCAGGTGCAAGAGAGTATGATGTTTGCACTGGCAATTGCGGCAGGTACCGGATTTACAGTCCCGCAGTTGATGACCGCGCTTCAGACAGTTTATACAAAGAGCGAGTTTTTAACTTCTTTAAGGCGTAAGTTCGGTGATAAATTTGCGAAGCGTTGGCAGCTATAAATTGCGTGATCGACCGACTCACAAAACACACAAGAACTTGTTAAGCCCTTTGACGCAACGAAGGATTTATTTTGGCTCTAAAGCGATTTTGTAATTGGAATCACTTATCTCTAGTGAGCGCACGGTGTCGAGGGCAGCGCCGCTCAAACACGACCGCAGATCCTGCAATTTGTCGATGTTGGTGAGGTCACTATCTTTTTCGATGATTGAGGTGAACATAGATTTGAAATTTGTCCACTCAGTATAAGCGCCGCTAAATTTTGGTAGTGTTACCAGTGGTAAGCGGGAACTATTGGCATTAACAATGATAGATTGCTCCTCGCTGGAGTTTATCTTAAGCGTGGAACAATGTTGCGGGACGCTACGTTTGCCAATCTCCCTCTGTATAGTTGCTCTTAGGTTGATTAAGGCGGTGTCGAAATTGGCTGGCAAGTCACTGCTGATAGATTCGGAGTCCAATTCTTCCAAGCTTGTATGGGCGACTGCGAAAGTGGATTTAACGTCGGTTATAGACTCCATAGTTCCAGAAAGGCTGTACTCATCCGTGCTGCATGCTCGGAATTCAATTCGATGGTTATTTCGCCAAGTCTCTCGAATAGAGCTCTTGTTTTCTTCTTTAAGAAAGCTACACTATCTTTCTTCCGGCATGATTAGGCCTTTTGTTGAATTGCAAAAATATGCGTTGCGGATTGAAAAAGAAATACTGTACGCGACTACAAAAAGCGAGCCCATGTGCAAAAATGGTATGCAACCTTAAACTGAAAAGCTTTATGAACCTTTGTTCAGCTCGAAGAAACGGGAGGAAAGTACCGATAAATTACGTGATGTGATCACTTCGGGGTCACCAATGTTGAGCTACTGAGCCCTTTTAGCAGCTATACAAAATCAAGTAAAAGACACGATTCCGATTTGCACTACTTTATTTCAGCAAAGTTATACAACGAATGACTTAAGAACTATTTTGCGTTTATATTTCCTAATTTATGATGATTCGAATTACAAAAGAATGTGTCCCAAAACTGTTTTTATATATTCTTAAACAATTGTTTTTTGGTTTGAATGTGTGAATATACACACATTACGCATATAAAAATTTATGCGCCTAATTGTTTTGCATTTAACGTACCTATGTTCATATACTTCTACAATAGGTTTGTGTGTTACTAATGAGGGTGTTTAGGCCAGTGGCCTAATTAATTTCCTACCGGGTAGCCGCTCTCGACTTAACTATTTTTTCGTTTGTCAGCAAGCAACGGCTAACTTCCAATCGTCCTCTTGATCCAGCATTTTCTTTCGTTAAGAGAGAAAATTCGGGGTTCAGTGGCGATTTTGAAGTTGCCGTCGGCTCTGATTGAGTTTGCAAGTCTACAAGTCACCAGCTGTTTCTGCGTTTGCGAGTTTTTTCATCGTTGGATATTCAAATTACAATCAAAACGTAAGTTCCTAAAATCCTCTAATTGTGATAATTAATATTGACGAAATAAAGACATACTTTGATTATTATACATATTTTTATGTATAAATACTAATAATCTTGTTTTTATTTCTTTTCCGCAAAACACAATTGGTTTCATTCCCGCCAATTGTGTTCATGGTCCTTCGTAGCCGTTCTACGAACAAGCAAGTACGTGTAAAAAAAAAGAGCTTTGATATCAAAGAGGAATGCTTAAGCCAACAGGTGCCGAACATATTACATACATACCTACATATTCACCTTCTTCACACACCAAAAACAAAAAAACAAAAAAAATAATTACGGGTGAGTTTTTCTGTTTATCGTGCTAAATAATAAATTCAGAAAAAGCATATGCAAGTGATCGAGTGATTTTCGCGGAGTTTCGAAAGAAAAAAAAGAAAATTTTTAATTATAATAATAATTTTTTTTGCTTGTGCGCGAGTAATTTTGCATTTTTTTCTCTTTCTTTTCCAATACTTGGAAAACTCTTCGGCTTCCTCCATCTTTGTATTGTCCGTCCGAACGGACATAAACAAAACAAAAAGTGATAAATTAATTATTGTGCAGTGAGTTCTTTTATTTTTTTTCGAAATTAATCCTTTTAAATTCGTGAACAATTGTCCAAATTGGGAATTTCCTTGCATTTTCACCGTCCGGCTTTAAAGTGCTATTATTCTTGTTCATCGGTGGGACAAATATACAGCCAAAATTGCTCATTGGACACTGTTTATATTCTTTTTAATTAATAACAACAACACAGCACTCCACTATAAATCCAATTCAACTAATTAATTATCACATAATTTGTTTGTATACATGATCACTCGCGCCGCGTTTATTTCGATAATTATAAGCGTTTTAATTTATAAACATTATAATAATAGTGATTTGCGATCGCATTATTAAAAACAAGTGCAAGAAAAGCATAATAAAAGAAAACACAGAACACGGCAAATTCTGCGTATATACATGCATTATAGTGGTGGGTGGTGAGCAACTACAAAGGAGTGCAAATCCCGAAATTAGTACTGCGAATCCCGAAACCTTAAAAAGGAAACTTTAAATATACATTTTTAACGGTATTTATTTTAAATAAAGTGTGCAATTATATTTCAAATAATTTGTGATAATTTTGGAAATAATAAATAAATATTTTTGTATCTATATTTCGAGTTTTTTTCATTTTTAGTTGAGTCTTTGATAGACCTCGAGGCGGACTTTCGTGAATTCGAAAACCCCAATCAATCAGTCATCGAAACCCAAAGGGAGGAGGCTAAAGAGCTGTGGGGCAAAATAAAACGCAGCTATAGTGAGTTTCAGGGGTCAGATGCCGCAACATCTTCCAAAGATGCTAGTGCAGCGAGAAAAAGTATAAGTTAGCGTACACGACGTATATGAAGTACATAGGTGGAATAAATAATTGCATTTCGGCACTCCAGATTCATAAATTTGACATATCAAATTGGGATGCGATCATTACGTACCTCTGCTCCACGAAACTTCCGGAAGCTACGCTTTCCTTCTGGGAGCAATCGGTTCAAGATAAAACCGAAATCCCAAAATGGAGCGATATGGACAAGTTTCTAACAAGTCGGTTCCAGACTTTGGAAACTGTTTTTGACTTGCGAAGCTCACAGCCGACCAAATCTCAACCCTTCGAAGCACATAACGAGGGGAACAGCAAAAAATTGAATACTTTTCAGGCAAGCGTATCAAATGCGAAATGCAAACTCTGCAGTCGTGACGCTCACCACGTTCGATCCTGCTCACTCTTCCTAAAGATGACTCCGTCTGATCGCAGTAAGCATGTGAGAAGGAACAATTTGTGTCAGAACTGTTTGTCTTCCGGACATGGTGTGGCGAAATGCAACAGCGCCTACAACTATTCAACTTGCCATGCACGACATCATACTCTTCTGCATTTGAACCCAGTCCAGGCAACCTGCTCGTCGAAACCGGACTCTTCCAGTTCAACGCCGAGTGGTACCGGAACTACTTCCAAACGGACCACTTCTGAACAAAGTCGCACTCAGACCACCAGTGACTCTCCGAGTCAAGTCCAATCGTGTTTTTCGAGCACACATAAAGGTATCCTACTGGGAACAGCTCAAATCCACCTGCGATATAGTGATACAGTATACTCGGCCCGAGCCTTAATAGACTCCGGTTCCGAGTGTTCATTTATTACGGAACGGCTTCGCCGACGTATTGGGATTCCAGTCAAAAAAGTGAACGCTACAGTGTCAGGTATCAACAATACGGTGTCCGCTCATTCCACCCTAGCCTGCCCTATCCATATAAGCTCACCCCTTGATACAACGGTATCCATCAGCACTACGGCTTTAGTGTTACCTCAATTGACAGGCAGTCTGCCAACCGTCGATGTTGACCCTGTCATCCAACAAAATTTCCCAGGAATAACACTAGCGGACAGTCGATTCTTTGTTAATGAACAGGTTGACCTGGTTCTTGGAGGTGATGTGTATCCGCAAGTCATTCTGGAGGGTATTCGAAAGGACTCAGCAAGCCATATTTTAGCCCAGGAAACGGTATTCGGATGGATCCTTACGGGACGGACGAATGCAACCAAGGAGGCGACATCCTGTATCTCCTTTTACAATGAAGTCGCTCTGGATCGACAAATCGCAGCGTTTTGGGAATTGGAAGATATCCCAAAAACGCGACCCGGACCGCCAACGAGGAATACTGCGAGGAGATTTTCAAGGCCACTACAACGCGAACGGATACCGGAAGATATACTGTCTCGCTACCATTTCGAAAGAGTTTCCCAGTAGATATTTCATTAGGGTGTTCACGAAAAACTGCCTTCTCGCAATATTACCGTTGTGAAAGTAGGCTAGCAAAAAACCCCTCTTTAAGAGGAGTATACAATAGTGCTGAAGGAATATGGCCAATTAGGACATATGTCTGAAATCCGACCAAGCCTGTCCGAGAATCCATCCGAATCCTACTACTTACCCCATCATGCGGTGAGTAAGCCAGAAAGCACTTCTACGAAGGTGAGAGTGGTGTTTAACGCTTCGTGTCCATAAGATAACGGCGTGATTTTAAACGATGCTCTGCTTCCTGGTCACATCCTACAAAGCGATCTTACGATCTTAATTCTTAGATGGAGGCTGTTCAAATTCGTTTTTAGTAGCGACATCGAGAAGACGTATCGCCAAATATTTGTCCATCCTCAGCAGAGGAAATTTTAATGAATTATCCTCAGTGAGTCTACGGACGAACCCATCCGTCAATTTCAATTGAATACGGTAACTTTCGGGGTAAACTGCGCTCCGTATCTAGCAATAAGAACATTGCTTCAATTGGCAGACGACGTTTAAGATTCACATCCAGTCGCCCCCACTATTTTAACGCGACATATGTACTTCGACGACGTACTTGCAGGTGGGCACGACTTGGAAACCACAATCCAAGCGCGTGATGAAATTTCTGGCGCCTTATATTCAGCAGGCTTTCCTCTTAGAAAGTGGGCCGCCAAATATAGGCAAGTCTTGAGCGATATTCCTGCAGCTCATCTGCTTAGCCAAGACTTCTCAGACTTCGAGAGCGCAAGCAGCGTTAAAGCCCTCGGCATTCGATGGAATGCATGTTCGGATCATTTCTACTTCACTGCGAAAGAATTCGATCAAGGTCAAGAGGTAACTAAACGTAAGATTTTGTCAGCAATCGCGAAACTTTTTGATCCTCTCGGGTGGCTTGCTCCAATAGTCATAGTAGAGAAAATTATGATGCAAATTGTTTGGTTAGAGGGAACAGGTTGGGATGAAGAAGTGTATTCAAGCACATCAGACCGGTGGCAAAAATTTTCGGTGGAGTATCCAGCTATTAATAACATTCGGGTTCCACGATGGGTTAGGTTTTCTCCACAGTGCAAAATGGAACTCCACGGATTTTGCGACGCCTCCGAAAAGGCATACGCGGCAGCCATTTATATGCGCGTAGAAGAAGGCAGTGCCACCCATGTAAATCTTCTGTGAGCAAAAACAAGAGTAGCCCCGGTGAAAACGATCTCCCTTCCTCGTCTCGAATTGTGTGCAGCAGTATTGCTAGCTGAAATGATGGACGATGTAGTCATGAACCTGGATCTTCGATCACTACAGGTTTATCTGTGGACTGACTCCACTGCTAGCGTGGCTTAGAAAGCCATCATGCTCTTGGTCAACCTTCGTGTCCCACAGGGCTACCAAAATCATCGACAGCGTTGGACAACACCATTGGTATCACGTCGATTCAGTGTCAAATCCTGCCGATTTAGCTAGCCAGGGAGTGACAGCGCAGGACTTAATTAAAAACTCCTTGTGATGGCAGGGTCCTTCTTGGCTGCAAGAAGGCAAGTCAGAATGGCCAAAACAAGAGTCGGGCATCCAAACTGACGAAGAGGGAAAGCGCGTGCTGTCCCACGCAACGAAAGTCGTTGATGTGTCGGATATACTCCAACGCTTCTCTTCGCTTCCAAGGGCTTTACGAGTTCTATCATACGTCTTTCGTTTCATCCAAAGGACCCACCCCACTCAGAAATCAATGTTTCAAGCAGCTTCTATATCAATCTCTGCGGAGGAAATAAAAGGTGCAACCCAGCGAATAATTGCCCTCTGCCAGCAACAACATTTTTCAGCGGAGGTTTCGAATTTAAACTCCGGACTTGCGATAAGCGCTAAAAGCGAAATTCTAGCCTTAAATCCATTTATCGACTCAAGCGGAGTTTTAAGAATCGGAGGTCGTCTCGGAGCGTCGCGAGACCTCAGTTACAAAGAACGGCACCCAATCCTTCTGCCGTATAACTGCCATTACTCACGTTTGTCAGTGAAGTTTATCCATGAAGTATCAATCAATTCATGGAGAACATCAGTTATTGTTGCGCATCATTCGAGCACAATATTGGATCCCTCGGATCAATGTTATGATCAAGTCAGTCATCCACAATTGCAAGGTATGTACTATATACAAAAAGCAAACGCAATCTCAAATCATGGCTTCCCTTCCTTCAGAACGCGCGACTTTTTCTAGGGAATTTACAAACACCGGCGTTGATTTTGCAGGTCCTTTCGAGATAAAAAACTATAGAGGTAGAGCTTGTGTTATTACAAAGGGATACGTTTGTCTTTTCGTTTGTTTCGCAACGAAGGCGATTCATCTAGAGCCCACAAATGACCTTACCACTACCACCTTTCTAGCAGCCTTTTCTAGGTTTATATCGCGCCGAGTATGTCCCAAAAATATATATTCAGACAACGGAACCAACTTCGTTGGAGCATCTAGATCCCTAAAGGCTGAATTTAAGGCTTTTATATCTGATTCTCGTACTGCACTTCTTTCGAAGTACTTCTATCACGAACTTTATTGGCATTTCATACCCGCATCATCTCCTCACATGGGGGGCTTATGGGAGGCTGGCGTGAAGAGCTTTAAAACCCATTTTAGAAAAGTAGCATCTGGACTCAAATATACGTTTGAGGAGTTTTCGACACTCTTATTTAGAATTGAGGCTTGTCCTAACTCAAGACCTCTTAGTCCCGCTCCAAATGACCAATCGAGCTTAGTACCATTGACTCCTGGATATTTTCTTATGGGCGTCCCTCTGTTATCTTCCCCGGAGATTGAGGTTAGCGAGAATCCAGCATCAGTGATTAACCGATGGCAAAAGATGAAAGCATTGCATCATTCATTCTGTCAACGATGGAAGAACGAATACCTTACGGAGCTGCAAAAGAGGACTAGTGGAAGCGACAGCAACCGGACATAAAAGCGGATGATCTCGTCGTGATCCGTGAAGATGACGTGCCTCCAAACGAATGGCGACTTGGCCGAATCGTCGATATACATCGCGGTGCGGACAATCACATCCGAGTAGTGAAGGTTCGGACCGAGAAAGGACTAGTCACTCGACCAATCGTGAAACTGGTCCGACTACCAACGAACGAATCCGGAAATTAATTGACAAAATACTTCGCCTCCATGCTCTTCACCCACCCGTCACCTCTACTTTCAAATTCATTTTGTACTAGATTAAAACGACTTCTTTTCATTACAGAATGGTTCGGCCGCTTTTCCAATACCATGCCGCATCTGCAGCAACCATCACGACTGTGGTATTTAATATATAAATCACTATTTAATAATAAGCACTATTTATTTTTATAAAATATTTTTATTTAACCGCTCCTAAAAGTATGTTACAAAACGTTTTTAAATATTTCAACCGAATGAAAATTTTTGAAAGACAATATTTTACAATTGAAAAATAAAAATTAACAAGAACAAAAAAATTCAATTTATTTAAAGTAGGTACATTTAAAGTTGAATATAAATATAACCCTACAATACTCCCCCTTCCGGAGATTTAATGTTAAATAAATTAAAAGTAACTTTCTTTTTTGTTTTTGTGTTATGTATCTGTATTTTATCAATCATTGCTGGTTTTAAACGATCAATAGGAATAGATTTAATTTCATTGTTTATTTAAATTTTAAAGTTTTTAATATCTTTTTCAATAACTCTATAAGGACCTTCATACGGATGTTGCAAGGAATGTTTGTTTATTACACGTACAAAACCAAATGACAATCTTTTAAATCTTTTGGAACAAAAATACCACTAGAATTTTGATGATGTTCCAAATTTGATTTAAAATTTTTAAAATGTTCACGCAAACTACTTAAAACATCCGTTGAAGTTATATTCTCTGTAGTTGAAAAAAATAATTCACCAGGTAATCTTAAATTTTGTCCATAAACCATTTCAGCCGGTGTTGCTGAAATATCTTCTTTAAAAATCGATCGCAAACCCATAAGTACTATTGGTAACTCTTCATACCAATCTCTGGATCCATTCCTTGCCATTATTGAAGATTTAAGCTGTCTATGAAAACGTTCTATCATTCCATTAGGTTGGGGATGATAAGGAGAAGTTGTTATTTGATGACTTCCAAGAAGTTTCGTTAATTCTGAAAACAAGTTTGAAGTAAATTGAGATCCCTGATCTGTTGTTATTTCTAATGGAACTCCAAAACGTGAAATATATTCTTTAAAAAATTTATTTACAACCGTACTTGCAGAAATATCTCTTAGTGCGAATGCCTCTGGCCAACGTGTAAATCTATCAATTATAGTTAATATGTAACGATATCCTTTTGAAACAGGTAAGGGTCCAACAATATCTAAGTGAATGTGTTCAAATCTAGATTTTGGAATTGGAATTTTCATAACTGGAGATTTTGTATGACGATGTACTTTCGATTTTTGACAACTTATACATTCTTTAGACCAAGTATTAATATCTTTATTCATTTTAGGCCAAAAATATTTCTTAACTATCAGACGACGTGTAGCTCTACTACCAGGAGGTGAAATCCCATGTAACATATCAAATATTATTTTTCTTAAATTGTTTGGAATGAAAGGCCTAGGATTTTCTCCTGACACTTCGCACCATATATTAAAGTTAAGAACAGGAATTTTTATTAGTTTCAAATTTAAAAATGTTTGCTCTGAGGTAAGTTTGCTTAATTCACTGTCTTGTTGTTGTTCACTTTGTAAAATTTTTAAATTAATGTCCGAACTATTAATTGCTTCTACTTCAAACGCACGAGATAATGTATCAGCTACAACATTTTCTTGTCCTTTAATATACCTAATGTCATTCGTAAACTGAGCAATGAATTCCATATGTCTAGTCTGTCTTGGACTGCGTTCTGTTTTTGAATTTAAAGCAAATACAAGAGGCTTGTGATCTGTGAAAACTGTAAATTCACGTCCTTCTAGAAGGTAACGAAAATGTTTAATGTTCAAATAAATAGCTAATAGTTCCCTATCAAATGCACTATATTTAATTTCGGATGGAGACAATTTCTTTGAAAATAATGCAAGTGGTTCTGACTTATTATTAAACGTTTGATGTATGACACCACCTATTGCCGTATTGGATGCATCTACATTTAAAGAAAGTTTTGCATCTTTGTTAAAATGATTTAACAATATCGCAGATGCAAACTTTTCTTTAATGCATTCGAAAGCTTTATTAGATGTATCGTCCCAAATTAAAATCTTGTCTCGCTTCTTATTTGTTCTATTAATTAAATCATAGATAACTGTCGTAAACTCTGCTAATTTTGGTATATATCGATGGAAATAATTAACCATACCAATAAATTTTTGTGCCTGCTTAATAGATTTTGGACGATCAAAATTTCGAATGGCTAAAACTTTTTCTTCTGAGGGTCTAATTCCCGTTTCAGAAATATTATGTCCTAAAAAGTCAACATTTGTTACGCCAAAAGTACATTTACTTGGTTTTATATTTAAACCGTACTCCGTTAGGCGTTGAAATAGTACGCGAAGATCTTTGAAATGTTGCTCCTCATTTTCGCTTGCCACTAAGAGATCATCAATATATGTAAAAACAAAGTCTAAATCATTAACTACTTCATTAATAAACCGAAAGGCATTCGTACAAATTCAAACATGCCAAAAGGCGTAGTGATTGCAGTTTTATAGATATCCTCTTCTGCCATTGGAATTTGGTGATAAATTCTTACCAAATCTAATTTTGAAAATATTTTCTTATTTCTTAGATTCATGTTGAAGTCATGAACATGGGGCAAAGGATAACGATCAGGAACTGTTACGACATTTAATCTTCTAAAATCTCCACAAGGACGCCAGTCATTTAACTCCTTATTGGGTACAAGATGTAAAGGAGATGCTACTGCTGAATTAGAAGGTCTACATATCCCTGTCTTTACTAAAAAATCGAATTCAATTTTAGCTACTTTGAATTTAATGGGGTCTAAACGTCTTGGTTTAGAAAATGGCAAATTTCCTTCAGTGACTAATCTGTGAACTGTTGTTGTATGTCTAACTGGTTGTGAATAATCTGGTACAGAAAATAAAGAAGGAAATTCTTTTAGTAACTTTGTAAATTTGTTATCAACAGCGAAAACTTTTGGTAGCGAAACATTACAAACACATGAAATTGTGTTAACTGAAAGACTTGTTATCGGATCTACTAAGTATTTGCGTTTAACATCAACTAAGAGACCATATTTACACAAAAAATCAGCACCGATAATTGGTTTAGCTATATCCGCTATTAAAAACGTCAACGGAAATTCGCGACGCAGTCCTAAATTAATATTTTTTACCGTGTGTCGAAATCGTTGAACCGTTAGCTGCAGTTAAAATAATATCTGATGACTTTTTCGAACTTGAAGATTTTGAAACCGGAAGCACTGAAATTTCTGCGCCACTATCTATTAAACAATTAAGTTTGTTTGTTTTATCAAAAATAAATAAGCGACGTGTGAAGGTGTCTAAATGTCGGTTGTTTGTCGCCGTAACAACGGATAACTTTAGTTTGACGAACTATTATTTTTAAAAGCGCATGGTTGTTCGCACTCAAAGCCTGATTACCAAACTTATAATGATACCTACAGAGCCAATTTGGGTTGTCACGAGACTTTGATCGATATCTAGAAGGACTTCTAAAACGATTCCCACTAATAGATCGGGACCTTGAATAATTTTGACTCATCTGATTTTTAATTTCACTGATCTCTAATGACAATTTTTCAAAATTTTTGCACATCATGTTAGTTGTTTGAACCAAATTTGAAATAATTGCATTTTCGCTTTTTTTTTTTTGGGCAACTTCCTTATCCAAAGCTTTTTAAGAATTTCTTTGCTAAAATTGTTTCCAGAGAGTAGCACTAGAGACCGATAAAACTCAGAAGGTTTACGATCTCCCATTTCTGAATCGGATAACACTCGATCTAATTTGGCATTCTCACTTAATGAGTGCCGTTCAATTAAAATTTTCTTTAATGCAGAAAATTTGTCATTTTCAGGAGGATTTTGAATAAAATCAAGAATTGTCATAATTACATCCTGTGGAAGTGCAGTTATGACATATTCATATTTTGTCCCCTCCTGAGTAATTTTCTTTCGACTAAATTGCATTTCAGCATGGATGAACCATGCTTCAGGGCAATTAGTCCAAAATTGGGGAAGTTTTACCGATGTAGCAAAAATTTCATTATTTTGATTCACATATGGATTTGGTAAATCATTTTGATAATTTTCATTATCCAAATCAATAAGTGAATCGTTTACTTGATTTCGTGGTGTAGATGTATGTATATTATTTGATGGTGAATAAAACATTGTTAATAGAAATAACTACAAAAATTATATTATAGGAAGACATAAAAATGTCCGGAAAGGAGCGTTTACAAAACCCAAATTATTAATCTATTTTGATACATATACAGATACATATAAATAATATTAATACTAGATACAGCTCACCAAATATTTGTCGCAATGGTTTTAAAATTGATTGATGAATTTAGACAATGTATTGTGCAATGGCTTTAAAATTGATTGATGAAATTGGACAATGTATTGTGCAATGGCTTTAAAATTGATTGATGAAATTAGACAATGTATTGTGCAATGCCTTTAATTGTTTTGTATTTGTAGCTTTCGTTGTTGTTGCTCTTGCAATGTTTGATTGAAAGGCTGATGTTAATGATGCAGCGGTAACGCCTGAAATAATGACAATCCAAAAATACGACGAAGACGACGTCGTGCAGTTGAAAATAAACTAATTTTATAGAAGTGAATCTAGTTTTTGGGCCACCACATCTACGTCAAATATGCGTCAGAGAGGGCTCTTGTGTTGTTCACGATATATTTGGTATATATTTTCAACTTGTTTTTCAGATAATTCTTCGAGTAGTGAGGACACTTCACACTAGTTTAAAGGTACGAATTACAAAACTTTTAACGAGTTAGAGCTGGACGTTGCAAGATGTTACGCACTTTATTTGAAAGTGAATTTAAATAAATCTCTTCGCTGGTCTTTTGTAAATCAATTAAAGTTTGTTCAAGTGCACCACCTTTAATAATTTGTTTAAGAATTTGCTGATAAAAACGTAATAAGTTGGATATAGTAAACAGAACTATGATATCGTTTTCGGAAGTCAATATGGTTTCCACTCGCATAATATATAACTAGGAAGAGAATAAATCGAATTTTGCTGAACATCAACTGGTAGCGTTATTATTTCATACAGCATACAAGAATTAAAATTTGATTCGTTGTTTTTGAAGGACGGTTTTAATGTTTGGCTGGCTAGATCGCCAATGTGGTATTTAATATATAAATCAATATTTAATAATAAGCACTATTTATTTTTATAAAATATTTTTATTTAACCGCTCCTAAAAGTATGTTACAAAACGTTTTTAAATATTTCAACCGAATGAATATTTTTGAAAGACAATATTTTACAATTGAAAAATAAAAATTAACAAGAACAAAAAAATTCAATTTACTTAAAGTAGGTACATTTAAAGTTGAATATAAATATAACCCTACAACGACATCAGGCTTTGCCCCCGATACCGAGCAAAGCTACCAGAAGAAAGATTGCGTATTGTATTGATCCACAAGTACTGCCCGAATTATCTGTCGCCCTTCCATCGTATGGAGATCTATTCGAGCTCCGCTCGCTGCCCTTACTGTGGTGAGAAACATCACACCACGCTACATATAGAGGGCGAAACGTTTGCCATATCGGCTCCGAAGGAGTAGTAAAGCCCCCACGACGGCGAGTCCGATGACGCACTGTCGATACATTTCACCGAGGAGACTAAATCGTGGGCTCAACAATTGAGGAAGAGGAACTGGAGCAAAATAAGGCAGTTGGCGGTCTTCCAACAGAAGGCAGTGGCGCGGCATTAAATATTTTCCGCCCGCTGCTCCAACACGAAAGGCGGTCGCGCGACTTGACATTAAATACTTGCCAATTGCCGATTCCACGAAGCCTTACAGGTAGAGACTTTTGCATACCAGTCCTCCAACGTTTGGGAAGCTCAGTATCTCGTCCTGCTCCGCAGAAAAATTGTCGACATGGCGGCTCGGCATCAAATACTTTCCGACCGTCCAAACGTCGCAATCATCACAGAGCCCCTAACAACAGCACACCCTTTACGCGGAAAGAGCCTAATCAAGCTGAGGAGAGCAAATTGCTATTGCAACCGACCATATTCGGTTTGATCATTTCCGGTGCACGGCAGGCTAGCAGCAGCAGCAACATCTTTCATTTTTTGTCATTTTAAATTTGTCATTTAAATTTCGAATACTTATGTAAATATGTACAAACTTTGGTTTGAATCTTCATTTCAAAATTTCAAGTCAAACGTTGAACCGGCTGGTATTGGCATTTCGAATATTGCCCATGGCAAGGGGGCCGGCATGTTTAGGCCAGTGGCCTAATTAATTTCCTACCGGGTAGCCGCTCTCGACTTAACTATTTTTTCGTTTGTCAGCAAGCAACGGCTAACTTCCAATCGTCCTCTTGATCCAGCATTTTCTTTCGTTAAGAGAGAAAATTCGGGGTTCAGTGGCGATTTGGAAGTTGCCGTCGGCTCTGATTGAGTTTGCAAGTCTACAAGTCACCAGCTGTTTCTGCGTTTGCGAGTTTTTTCATCGTTGGATATTCAAATTACAATCAAAACGTAAGTTCCTAAAATCCTCTAATTGTGATAATTAATATTGACGAAATAAAGACATACTTTGATTATTATACATATTTTTATGTATAAATACTAATAATCTTGTTTTTATTTCTTTTCCGCAAAACACAATTGGTTTCATTCCCGCCAATTGTGTTCAGAGGGAATAGGAAAATATGCAAAAAGGTTATCGTACGTATGTACATATGTTTAAATTGTAATAGCTAAATTAGGGTGGTTCTAAATTTTTGGACTTCAGTATATGAATATATTCTATTGATTTTCAATATCGGCTGCTGCTCTTAACAACCTCGAATTCTGTTATTGAGATTATTAATAAACCTGAAAGCATATGCCAGGAGCCTGAGGGCGCGAGGAAAAGAGGAGAATCGGTCGAGAAAATCCGGTTCATCTTCCGTGGCGAGTAGAGCTTCGACTCGGCGCATTTCCGGCGGGTTGATGCTGCGGGTAGATGGTTTTGGCAAGGCTTCGGGTCCTGGGTCAGCCACGCAGAGCCATTCCACCACAACGAAGAATTTTCCAAGTCCATGGGTTTGCATCCTCTTGTGCCCCTATCTGCGGGATTGCCTACATACTTCCAGGAGGCGCTTCCGACGAGATCCATAATTTCAG
This sequence comes from Eurosta solidaginis, assembly GCF_040869045.1. Classification (NCBI taxonomy): domain Eukaryota; kingdom Metazoa; phylum Arthropoda; class Insecta; order Diptera; family Tephritidae; genus Eurosta; species Eurosta solidaginis. The sequence goes on from NC_090319.1 coordinate 155,621,652, forward strand.
CTGTTCGATTGGATACGAAAGTTTTCGAGCCATGCTAAAACAATCTCAGAGTAAGACCACATGTAAAGATTTTTAAGAGAGAGTTCGAGATGGGATTGTACGACGGCGATTAGGTGGGCAAGGAATAGAGCTGCACATAGTTCTATTTTTGGAAGACTGGTAGTGCGAAGGGGGCAACCTTGCCTTTAGCGACCAGAAGGTGGGACGACGTGGTGGCACCGTGGGTTGTTCGCAGATATATAGTGGCGCGGTATGACATTTCTGACGCATCACAGAAACCATGCAGTTCAACCTGCTGGTTCGGGATGTAGTTAACCCATCGAGGTATCTTTATATTTGAGATGTTGGGTAAATTTTTTGCGAACTGCGTCCATTTAATGAAGCGGAGGGGCTTTACTGGTTCGGCCCAGCCAGTTCCGTCTATCCATAACTCTTGGAGTAAAATCTTGGCCTGAATCATAATCGGAGTAAGCCACCCTGCGGGGTCAAAAAGTTTTGCGACCGAGGAGAGAATTTGTCGTTTTGTACTAGCGGACGAGAGGGGTATTAAGTCCACTGTATACGAAAACCGTCCGGGGGGCGTTCCACTGTATTCCGAGTTTTGCTGTTGCTTGCTTTCTCGAATTCCAAAAGATTGGTGTCTAGCAAGTCCTCTTCTTTGACGTTTTTTATAATACTGGGGTGATTGGACGTTATTTTCCGTAATGGAAATCCTGCTGAAGCTAATACTTGGATGACTTGGGAGAGAGATTTTTCAGCCGAGAGAATTTCATGGCTTCCAGAGAGAATGTCATCTACATATGTTTCTTTCGTTAAGACAGGGTTGGCTTTCGGGAAGGTTTCTTCCACATTTTTGGCTAGTTGGTGAATTGTGCATTTGGCGAGGTAGGGGGCGCAGTTTACCCCAAAGTGCCTTTAATAAGCCGGTAGGTCTTTATGAGATCGCGTGGAGATGACCGAAAGACGATCCGCTGATAGTCTCTGTCGTCCTCATGTAAGAGAATTTGACGGTACATTTTCTCTATGTCCCCGTTGAAAACAAATTGGTATGTACGCCACTTGAGAATCAGAAGCATCAGATCGGGTTGGAGGGTAGGGCCGGTATAAAGAACGTCGTTAAGCGCATGTCCAGATGCCGACTTCTTTGAGGCGTTAAACACGATCCGCTTCTTTGATGTCTTTTTCTCGGGCTTAATAACTGCGTGATGGGGAAGATAAAATGAGACGCATTTACCTCCGTCAAATTTTTCGTAGGAGCCGGTTTCCTCCATATGATCGAGGGTGAGGTATTCTTCTAGGACACTATCATATTGAGTCTTTAGATCCCCTTTCTCCTGCAGACTACACTCCATTCCAAGAAACTGGCTTAGAGCTGAAGACCGAGAGTGGGATAGTGAGATTGACTCTGCGAAGCTGGGTTTAAAGGGCAGCCTGACGATTGTGAAGACCCCAAAATTACAGGCTTTCAGGGCCTCCACAAATTTAGATTTTTCATTGTAGATAATACAATTTCATATTAAAATTATAAACCGAATTATAATAATTAATATATATATGGCATGAAATGAATTTACTTATACATATATGTACATACATTTTTAATTAAATATACTTTGTACAATCATACATACATTTTAAAACATATATAATGATAATACATATTAAATTATATATAGGAGATGAAAACTTTTATCGCAGAGTGTAAGAACTCACATAATTATGCACAAACATACATACTTACGTATAAGCGAACAAGGAGAAATGGAATTGTGAAACGATAGTGAACACACATGCATATATTTAGCTTAGTTATAAGAACTTTTATTGTAAAGCAATGGAAGCCGACTCAAAAATCGTATAAAAGGAGCGGCAAATTCAATAACGAGGCACTCTTGGCTTATAAGTCGTAGAATGAGGTATATAGTGGGCTTTGTTGAACATCCACTACGGAGCAGCTGGTGGTGTCGAACTTCAGCTGTTTATGATAGGTATACCGCCAAGTCGTGTAAAACGTTCGACGACTACGCATTTTACTAGGGATCCGGTGAGTTGTGTAAAACGCTCAGCGATTACGTATATTCACCAGGCATACCCCCGAGGCGTGTAATACACTCGGTTATTAAACATACTATAATCACATACGTATATACATATTAGGGCGGGTCGATTTAAAAATCGCTCATTGCTCTATGAAAATCGTATTCTAGGGATCAAAATAAGAAACTTTTCCGAAGGAACCATGCCTCTAAAACGAATTCTGATGTCCCCCAATTTGGGTCGAACTTTTGGGTAGGGGTAAATTTTGAAAAATCCCACTTTGACCCATTTAGAGTGCTCCAATCGAGTCCAAATGTATGACCGACCCCCACTAACTTTGGAGGCCCGATCCACCGATGCCAGTGGCACACCCGCTGGAACCCCCCTGGGGGTTCACCATACAAACATTTCAAAAAATCGCTGGTTTTGCACTTTACATGAAAAAATCAAGCGAAATGCCTATGTTTTTTCTTTTTGGAGTTTATTTTTCTCTTTAGAAATTTATTTAGTCAGAACATATGTAAATGAAAAAATTTATATAAGTGAGTTATAGAAAAGAAACTAAAAAAAATTATTGTTTGAAGTTATTTTACTTTCAAGTCTGGGCAATTTCGCACGGCTCTCTAATGTCGTCGCCATAACAGCCTCTACATTTTCCGGTATAACCCGTTTGGAAACGCTAGCTAGCAATTGAACATGTCGTTCCGTTCCTTGTATGTGTGGTGGAATTTTTGGATCACTAAACGGTGGATCATCTTGATTTAAATATTTTTTCAATGTATCGTACGGAATGCTTCGCGTGAAAGGTGGTTCAAATACGATATTTATATCATTCAAATTGATCATTTCCGTATAACTTGTGCAATTAAAGTTTATATCTGGTTTTTTATAAACTCTAAGTTCCATTGGCTCGTCAACATCGGTTCGATAGCGTAGAATTTTCTTGATGGCACAGTCGCGCTTTTCTTTGCTATCATCAAACAACATTGATAACAAGATATTTTCCGAATGCGCATAATATGAATTATCTTTAATTACTTGATTGACAATTTTGCGTAAGCGAGGTTCTAGAAATCGTGACCAACCAATGAACTTGAAAAACAATGCACTGCCGTACACGACAGAGCTATAATACTTGATATTGAAGTACATTGGCACATAACATTTAATTATAAATTCAACCAGAATTCTTAAATTTGCATCTGGATTTTCCGTTGTCACATATAATAGCAATAATCTAGCTGCCTTGGTGAGCCACCGAGAATGTACAATTTTCCCTGGTTTGATGTTAGCCAGATCCACCGGAATCACGCCGCTAGAAATTGCATGGGCCATGTCGTATAAGTACTTCGAATCGGTGGAAAATTCAATTTTTTCTGGAGCAGGGGGCATATTTTGCAACTCAATTTTCTGGAAGCCGTCCACCACCTGAAAATATATAATAATAAAATAATTAAAAATGGTTGACAATTATAATAAATGAGTGATTTTTGATTTTTGATGGCCTTGTTTATTTAAAAAATGTAGGGTTTTGTGAGCTCGAGGCCTTGCTTTAAATAAAACACTGTGTTAGTATTCACACATGTACATCACACATACATATGTATGGGATATAAATTATATATTTCTGTTTATTTTCTTTTCATGTTGTGTTTTTAAAAAAGTCTTGAAAATGACTTCAGATTGAAGTCGAAATATCGACCAAATATATGTGAGAATACTAACACAGTGTTTTATTTAAAGCAAGGCCTCGAGCTCACAAACCCCTACATTTTTATAAATGAGTGATAGCAATAACTTAGCGGAAGAATTTCACAAGTTTCGATTTGACGGCTCAGTTTTCCGGTGGCCGATCTTGGTCCAGTGCTTGTTTATTTATCCAAAGCTTCAAACAAATGCCGAAACGGAAGTTCGTTGAAGTGTAGAAGGCAAACGAACCAATGCAATGGTCTTTTTAACAGCAATTCGAATCGTCGTATAATTCCACCGTGTGGGCCAGTGTTTGTTAGCTCACCGTCAGTGCATATTCCAATTAATGCATCCAGTGATATATTTTCATCGTTGAAAAAAACCATTTAATTTGGTTGTTTTGTATTCAGCGGTTTCATGTTCCAGTCTTACGTAACCAATCAATTCAGAATTGGGTTCTCTCAAAATAACAAGATGAGGTTCTTTTACCATCCTAGTATGATACTTCTCATCAATTTTATCTATCGTTAAAGTATTATCTTTTCTGCCATCGATTGAAAACGCTAACAAATTGGTATCATCTTACCGTTTGCGAAGCACTTCTTGTCTGCATTTCTCTTTTTCTGTGCGAACTTTCGATTTATCCATGATGAGAGGTTTCTCATGCTTATCTTTAATTTTAAAATCTTGCAAAAGAGCGGTTCCCAATGCGGATGCTACTCTATCAGGCACACCAAATCTGTCACATACCAAGGCAAAGTTAAAACAATCGTATCTCTCTGTGTATTGTGAACTTGTGCTTCTATCCATATCTTCTTGAACCGGTGGCGATGATTATGTTGAATCATCGGGATCTTAGTATGTTGGCATTGATGACATAGACGTTGCTCCTTGCTCTTCAGTTTCCATCATAAATGCATCCATTGTTAGTCTTCTCTGATTATGTTGATCGTGCATGAACTCTTTGAGTCTTTCGGGAACCCAGCCGCTTGCACATGGAGCTGCCTTCAAATCGCATTTACATGTTCCAATGTAAAAAATTGTTTCCAGAGATTTTACATACTCTGTAAATTATTGGGTGTTGTTTCTTCTCTTGATTTGCTCTTGCTACTTGTCAAGCAATTTATTCAATTTATTAAATACACTTTTTTCAGCATTATTTTCATACCAAGTTTTTCCCAAATTCCAATCAAATTATCTTGTACTTGAACAGTGAATGATTTATGGGAAAACTTTTTTGTTCTGTTTTAGCACGTTCGCTTAAGTAAAAATAATATCTCAAGATATCCAGATGGGTTGGTAAATTAAGATCAGTTAAATCAGCAGACACACCAAAAACAGTAACATCATGCTTGGGTATATGACTCATTGGGTTTTCGATAGTTGTTGATGTAGTTGCCTCATCTTGCGGTGTAGAGGATGGTGGATTCATTGTAAACTTTTTGATTTGGAATGGTCACTTCACTTATTATTTTTTGAAATATTTTTTTATCTGAAATATTCTACCTGCTGTGTCTTGTGGTGGCTTAAAAAAAACAACACAAGCAATTTTACTATCAGCAATTGTGTCACAGTGATACCTTCATTTTTTAAAACGGTTGAATAAAAAACCCACACAACTATATTTACGACATGCAAATGCATACAGTGATGCATTGGTTTTAAAAGGGTTGTAAAAACGCTAATTTCTAATAATTTTTTATACTCAGTTGAGCAGAGCTCACATATATCAAAATCTTCAGGATCGAAAAAAAATTTGATTGAGCCATGTCCGTCCGTCCGTCCGTCTAACCGTTAGCACGATAACTTGAGCAAATTTTGAGGTATCTTGATGAAATTTGGTATGTAGGTTCCTGGGCACTCATCTCAAATCGATGTTTAAAATGAAAGATATCGGACTATAAACACGCCCACTATCGAAAATTTCGAAAAACAGAAAAATTTCGATAATTCATTGCCAAAGACGGATAAAGCGATGAAACTTGGCAGGTGGGTTGACCCTATGACGCAGAATAGAAAATTAGTAAGATTTTGGACAATGGGCGAGGCACCGCCCAATTTTAAAAGAAGGTAATTTAAAAGTTTTGCAAGTTGTAATTTGGCAGTCGTTGAAGATATCATGATGAAATTTGGCAGAAACGTTATTACTATTACTATATATGTGCTAAATAAAAATTAGCAAAATCGGATGAAGAACACGCCCACTTTTTAAAAAAAAAATTTTTTTAAGTCAAATTTTAACAAAAAATTTTATATCTTTACTGTATATAAGTAAATTATGTCAGCAGTCAACTCCACTAGTGATAAGGTGCAACAAAATACAAAAGTAAAAGGAAATTTCAAAATGGGCGTGGCTGCGCCCATTTTCATTTAGTTTGTCTAAAATACTTTTAATGCCATAAGTCGAACAAAAATTCACCAATCCTTCTTAAATTTGGTAGAGGCATAGATTCTATGACGGTAACTGTTTTCTGTGAAAATGGGCGAAATCGGTTGTAGCCACGCCCAGTTTTTATACACAGACCACCGTCTGTCCTTCCGCTCGGCCGTTAACACGATAACTTGAGCAAAAACCCACATATATTTACTAAACTTAGTCCACGTACTTATCTGAAGTCACTTTATCTTGGTATAAAAAATGGCCGAAATATGACTATAACCACGCCCACTTTTTCGATATCGAAAATTACGAAAAATGAAATAAATGCCATAATTCTATACCAAATACGAAAAAAGGGATGAAACATGGTAATTTGATTGGTTTATTGACGCAAAATATAACTTTAGAAAAAACTTTGTAAAATGGGTGTGACACCTACCATATTAAGTAGAAAAAAATGAAAAAGTTTTGCAGGGCCAACAGCCCTTGGAATCTTGGAAGGAATACTCTTCGTGGTATTGCATATATAAATAAATTAGCAGTAACCGACAGATGATTTTCTGGATCACCCTGGTCCACATTTTGGTCGATATAGCGAAAACGCCTTCACATATACATCTAAGGGCCACTCGCTTTTAAAACCCTCATTAATACCTTTAATTTGATACCCATATCGTACAAACACATTCTAGAGTCACCCCTGACCCACCTTAATGGCGATACCTCGAAAAGGCGTCCACCTATAGACCTAAGGCCCACTCCCTCTTAAAATTCTCAGTAAAACCTTTCGTTTGATACCCATATCGTACAAACATTCTAGAGTCACCCGTGGTCCACTTTTATGGCGATATCTCGAAAAGGCGTCCACCCATACACCGAAGGCCCCCTCGCTTTTAAAATACTCCTTAACACCTTTCATTTGATTCCCAAATCGTACAAACATATTTTAGAGTCACCCCTGTTCCATCTTTATGGCGATATCTCGAAACGGCGTCCACCTATGGAACCAAGGCCCACTCCCTCTTAAAATGCTAAGTAACACCTTTCATTTGATACCCATATCGTACAAACACATTTTAGAGTCACCCCTGGTCCACCTTTATGGCGATATCCCTAAATGGCGTCCATCCATAGAACTATGGCCTACTCTCTCTTAAAATACTCTTTAATACCTTCCATTTGATACACATGTCATACAACCACATTCCAGGGTTACCCTAGGTTCATTTTCCTACATGGTGATTTTCCCTTATTTTGTCTCCATAGCTCTCAACTGAGTATGTAATGTTCGGTTACACCCGAACTTAGCCTTCCTTACTTGTTTTATTTTTCTTTTCTATTATCAAGTTAAATTCATTTTTTCATTTACATATGTTCTGACTAAATAAATTTCTAAAGAGAAAAATAAACTCCAAAAAGAAAAAACATAGGCATTTCGCTGATTTTTTAATGTAAAGTGCAAAACCGGCGATTTTTGAAATGTTTGTATGGTGAACGCCCAGGGAGGTTCCAGGGGGTGTGCCACTGGCATCGGTGGGTCGGGCCTCCAAAGATAGTGGGGTCTGTCATACATTTGGACTCGATTGGAGCACTCTAAATGGGTCAAAGTGGGATTTTTCAAAAATTGCCCCTACCCAAAAGTTCGACCCAAATTGGGACACATCAGAATTCATTTTAAAGGTATAGTTCCTTCGGCAAAGTTTCTTATTTTGATCCCTAGAATATGATTTTCACAGAGCAATGGGCGATTTTTTGGCCTCCCCACAAATCGACCCGGCCTAATACATATGTATATAGATTTTCCGAAGGATTGAAATAAAGCATCATTTTTTATAACGTTTAACTAACATCTTTTATTGTATAGGCGAACCAATACGCTGAGTTATACCCCAGCTATAAACTCGACTAACGGGGTTCGTTACAATTGGCGCCAGAGCAGGCACCCTTATACATATAAGGGGGACATATATTTTATTTCACCGGAACATATAACAAAACAACATGGACAAGGTAAATGGGATTTATTACCTGAAGAAAGAAGATCTTTTGACATACGCGGCCGAGTTTGGATTCAACAACAGCGGAACCGTCGACAAGTTGAGGAAGGACTTCGCCCAATTTGTTAACCAAAATCCGAGCTACGAAACACGTTTCGCAGAGTTGGAAACAAAGGATTTCAAAAAAACATTAAACACTAATCAACAAAGTCAAGGAAACAGTGGAACCGCTTCTGGAAGTCGACCAGCAACCCCGGTCAACAACATTGAAAGCGTAAGCATACCTGCGATACCTAATATGTCATATCAATTTGCAGGACCACTTACCCAACTTCCGCCTACAGTCTGCGTAATGGACCTAGCACGAAAATGGGTAATTAAGTACGATGGCAAAGGGGACCAACTGAGTTTCGTCGAGAGAGTAGAAGAGCTGGCGGAGGGATATGAAGTGGGCCTTAATTCACTCCAGCGAGCGCTACCAGAATTTGTCAAGGACCGAGCCCTGGTATGGTTGCGGAACAATAATCGTCACTGGAGCGAAAGAAACACTTTTAAACACCACTTTTTACGCTTTTTCTTGAGCGCATCATACTTTGAAAGGCTGGAAGGCGAGATAGGTCGGCGCGCACAACGACCACGAGAGTCGTTCAAGGATTACATTTTGGAACTACAGAACCTCATGAGACACGCGAACCTCACCGAGGAACAAAGACTGCTAAGAATATACCGAAACTGCCGCAGCGTATATCAATTATATATAAAGTGAACTGAATTTCAGACGCTCGAAGGCTTGGTGAGTTTGGCAGAGGACTTCGAAAATATCACGAATGGCAGAGATGTGCAGAGAGTAGTAGCACGAGCACTTCCAGCAAGGCGTCTAGATGACCGGCATTTTTTTATACAAGAAATACCAGATGTAGAGCCAAGTAGCAGGATTGGCAATAACAATACACAGCGAAGTAACCCACCAAACAAAACAACCGTATACGAATCCCAGGACCGCGTGCAGGCGATGTGGTGAAAACGGACATTGTTGCCGCGCATCATCGGGAAACGACCGGAGACTCGATCAGATCCGAGGTATCTCCAGCAATACAAGTTCGGGAGGTCTAACTATTTTGAAGCAAACAGGAGGGCGTATTTTGGCCGACGTAAAGATAAATGACTGCAAAGTTACAGCAACAGTAGATATAGGAGCGACAAGGAGTTTTATGAATGAGACATGTTCGAGGAGATTATGTAAGACGATTTTGAAACAGGTACGAAGCCGAGTGGTATTGGGCGATGGTAGAGTCAGCACGATAAAGAGAGTAATAGTGGCAGACGTAGAGATTGAGAAAGAGAAGTGCAACAGCGAAATACTCGTTCTCCCAGGGCTAATAGAAGAAGTTGTCATCGGCATGGACATACTTGCCAGGGAAAACACATCATTAAGTTTCGGCGGTCACACGGTAACGCTACAAGCAGAAGAGGCAATAAAAGGCACGGTTATGTGCAGGACAATAACTGAGGCAGGCGAGCCCGATGTAAACGATACGGAAGGACTAACCACGGACCAACAAAGCCCGTCTGAAAACACTACAAGAGTTAAGGATTTCCTAGACGAACAGATTCTTAGCTTCGCAAATATGACTGCTACCTAAAATATCGCGGCGCATAAAATAATCATGCGTGATGATCGGCCGATAAAACAAAGATACTTTCCACTGAATCCGAAGATGCAGGAAACCATTAATATGGAGATAAACGAGCTATTGGAGAAGAGGTGCATCGAGCCATCGCGAAGCCCGCATAGTGCACCGATCGTACGCGTAAAGAAGAAGAATGGTAAGTGGAGGTTATGTATAGACTATCGCCAGCTCAACGCACGCTCAGTACCCGATGCATACCCACTACCGCGGATCCAACACATACTAGACCGGCTAAGAATCGCGAAGTATATAAGTAACCTGGATCTGAAAAACGGTTACTGGCAGATACCTATGGAGGAAGGAAGTAAGCAATATACGGCATTTACTGTACCTGGACGCGGGCTGTTTCAATGGCGCGTGATGCCATTTGGTCTTCACTCAGCACCCGCAACATTTCAACGGGCATTAGATCAAGTAATCGGCCCTGAATTAGAACCGAACGAATTCGCATACCTAGATGACATCATAATTACAAGCTTAACGCTAGAGGAGCATATCAAACATCTAACGGAAGTGTTTAAACGCCTATGAAAAGCAAATTTTGGAATCAACGCCGAAAAGTGCAATTTTTTTTTTTTTTTTTTTGTTGATTTGTCCATATTCATCTGAATACAGCTGGTTGGTTAAGATGTTTGTGAGAGGACCTTATACATCATGTAACAAGATTGTTGTAGAATTGCTTAGGTTGCCAAAAATTTCACAGTGGATGTTTGTAGTGGATTTACATTGAATTTTTCTTTTTAATAGTATTTTTATCTCTACTCTGAATGAAGCAATTCATTTTGATATTAATTATAACTTACATTCTATGGTTACATTACATTTAAATGTTTGTTTATATATATTTACATTGTGTATTTATATTTTATATTTTTATGTATGTAAAACGAGAAAAGAAAATATGTGATTTGATACTAAATCTAATAGTCAAAAATTTTATGTGTTGGTTATTAAACATACCTTATAACTTTTTAGAAAGCTGTGCCTTACGTATAAATTTTACAAGTTCTTCATAGTATATTTTTATACTTTTTGATTTAAGTAGTTCTAACAAGGATGTGAAATTTTTAAAAATATTATAATTGTTTCGCAGCGTGTCAAACTTTGTGCATTCAAATATAAGATGCTCTGGCGTTCCTATGGAGGTGCAAAATGAACATTGTTCAGAAACATCATGCCTGAAGCTGCTTAAATATTGTTTGCAGTACGTGTGTCCTGTTATGAGTCTATTAATAAGCTTAATTTCGTATGGATCCATATGAATTTGCTTATTATTGTACCAGGGCTTCTGATACGTGTCGGAAAATATTGTTGTAAATAAGTACCTTTGGAGATACTTATTGTTTGCAATTCGTTGTTCCATTCATTTGTTAAAATCCGTTTTATTTTTATTAGAGCTTCTTGTGGTTTGAGAGCAGTATCTATAGCTGCCCCTCTTGTAGCAGCTTCTTTGGCAGCAAGATCCGCCTCCTCATTAAACGAAATTCCAACATGGCTGGGCGTCCAAATAATTTGGATTTCATCAAGGTTTGAGCTATTCAATTTATTATGAATCTCTGCAACTATGAAGTTATTTGTTGATTTCTTTTTTAGTGCATTTATTGAGGATAGGCTGTCTGTGAAGATGGCCAATTTCTTACATTTTTCCATTGCTGCAATTTTTATTTTGTTTGATGGCTGTCAGTTCCCCAAAGGTAGATGAGTATTTATCATCAAGCCTGTATAAGTATGATCAATTTTTGTATATGTCATGTAAGCTGCAGCCTGTGCTGCTGTCACAGAAGCATCCGTTTCAAGAATAAAAATGCCTTTGTTGTGTAAGTCTGTCTTTATTTCATTGTACATAGCTTTAAGTTGTTCCTTAGAATATTGATTCTTTGAGCTGTCAAGGTTCGTGCCTAATAGGTGTAGGTTACAGTGTCTATGGAGTGTGATGTTTGTGTCTATTTTGTCAAAGATATCTTGAAACTTATTGTATATGTAGCTGTAACTAGAGTTTATTTCCGGGTTGTTTTGGAGTTGAGATTTGAGTGAGTCATTAATAAACCATTAATAAACTCCTTTGCTGTCGACCATTTAGCTCTTATTACTGGCGGTAGTTCTCCTGCCACCTGGGTGGCCACCGTGGTGTAATGGTAGCGTTCTCCGCCTATCACACCATATGCCCTGGGTTCGCACCCCGGGCAAAGCAACATCAACATTTTAGAAATAAGGTTTTTCAATTAGAAGAAAATTTTTCTAAGCGGGGTCGCCCCTCGGCAGTGTTTGGCAAGCGCTCCGGGTGTATTTCTGCCATGAAAAGCTCTCAGTGAAAACTCATCTGCCTTGCAGATGCCGTTCGGAGTCGGCATAAAACATATAGGTCCCGTCCGGCCAATTTGTAAGAAAAATCAAGAGGAGCACGACGCAAATTGGAAGAGAAGCTCGGCCTTAGATCTTTTCGGAGGTTATCGCGCCTTACATTTATTTATTTTTTTATTTAGTTCTCCTGCCAATGCGTATCTACTATGAATTGGAGTACTGGGGGGTACTCCTAAGCATCTTCTTATAGTTTCGTTAGAGATTGTTTGAATTTTTGAATTGTAGCCTTTAGGCGCATTTGCAAAGGTAGTACATCCATACTCACTCTTTGTTCTCACAGAGGCTTTGTAGAAGTTTAAACTATATTTGGGACTTAGGGCTGCCTTCATTGTAGTTAGCTTTGATATAAGGTTTACTGCTTTCTGCACTTCTTTGTTTGTTTTGTTTACATGATCTTTTATAGTGGATCTAAAATTCATAACTCTAACTAATATTTTTATTTCATCTGCCTGTTCAATTGGAGTATTCTGTATATTAGGATTGAAAGATTGTTTTTTACCAGATGTCGTGTACATGAATTTTGTTTATGAGAAATTAAATGATAGTTTAAGTGAATTACATATGTCCTGAAAATTAATGAGTTTAGCTTGTAGTGTATTAAGTGCTCTTTCTTTGGTATTGTCATGACATATTATTACAAAATCATCTGCGTATTGATATAGTTGCGTAGACTCATCACTGATATTATGTAGATATCTAGTGTATAAGTTAAATAAAATTGGTGATAGACAGCTACCTTGAGGCAGTCCATTATTTATTTCTATCGACTCTTTTCCTAAGATATAGCACCTTCTTGAAAAGAAGTTATGAATCCAAGTTGTTATAGTAGGATTGGTGTGTATTTCAATTAGCATAGATTTTAGAGCTGACAGGTCTACACAGTTTTACGCATTATTAAGATCTAATACGCATACAAATACATGTTGTTTCTTTCTTTTCTGATCAGCAATATAATGTGTTATTTCATTTATGCACATGACTGAAGATCGATTTTTTCTGTATGCATAGCTTTTGGTTGGTATCACATTATTTGTGTCCAAATGTTGTACCAGGATTTATTTCACTAACATGTTCACAGTATTTGCAATGACAGAAATTAGGGCTATTGGTCTATAGCTTGTAATATCGTCCGGGTTTTTGTTTGGTTTTAGAATAGGTACTATTTTTATTCTCCTCCAACTGTCTTTAACATTATTACAGTTTAGATGAGTCTCTAGCATTTGAGCTAGTGCTTTTTTAGCTTCCACTGGCAATTTTTTCAGCATCTTATATTTTATCCGGTCGAGTCCTCCAGGTGTCGATCTTTTCTTGATAAGTATTTCATCAATTTTTTCTTGTGTGAAATTAATAGATTCATCATTATCAATTTGTCTGATGACTATGTTGTTCTCTGTCAGATCAGTGACCTGTTCTTTTAGGAAATTTAGGTAGGGAGCATTGTTTTCTTCCGGGCAGCTACATTTTGCAAAGCTGGCATTTCCTTTCACATTGCGAACAAATTTCCATGCATTTTTACTATGAGGATCTCGATTGAGTTCTTCAATTCTGTCTTTATAGCTTTGGCTTTTTGCCTTTTTTACAGCCTTTTTTCATTACTTTTTCCTCTAGTGCATCATTTATATTTTCAATTCTTCCTGTGAGTCTTGCCTTTTTGGTTTTTGCAATAAGAACTCTATAATTTTTTTCCATCTTTTCATCCCACCATGCCTTTGGGGTGTGTTTGAAATTGTTCAGATTGATTGTAGCATTTTTGATGGCGTTTTTAATAGAATTTTCTATATTTGAAGAACAGTTGGCGTTAGATATTGTGATAGTTCAGCAATAAGTATGTTTTTGGCAATAAAGTGAAGAGGCTGTTTTCTTCTGCTACTTCAACTATAATAGGGTGATGGCGACTTTTTCCTATGAAGGATTGGCTGCAAGTCCAAAGAACATTTTGACTGAGATTAGAGAAACTCAAGTCCAAGACTGAGCCAGTGTTTGAGTCAGTATTGTGTGTTATAGTGCCATCATTATTACACATAAAATTCTATAAGCGAACCGTGCTTTCCAAAATTGTTCCTTTCATCGTTGTTATTGTATCACCCCATGTCAGACATCTAGCATTAAAATCACCCAGGATAACTACGTTAGAGTGTGTGGATAATTTGTCAAAAAGCTTGGTTACTTCTTGCTGAAAAATTTTACAGTTTAAATTTGGTGGGAAATATGCTGTGCATACAGTTAAATTGGTTTGTAAACGTAAGTGGTTTTCTCATAAGGATGTCATACGATGTAGAATATTTAATTTTTTTAAAAATAATATTTTTCCTGCAGCCTATGGCTACCCCTCCGTAACTATCAGGTCGAGTTTTTTTAATAAGATTAAAATCAATTAGTTTGTGATTATTAGTGTTAATGTCATGTGAAAATATTTCTTATAGTGCTACTATATCAATGTTATATTTTCGGATGAAAAGTCAATGTAATTTTTATTAGTTTTCAAGCTTTGACAGTTATATTGCAGAATGCGCATCACCATTTAGTATGTAATTTTCTGTGCCGATTGACGCTAGTCTCTCATTGGCATTTTTTTTGTACAGGTTATTTAACAATTTTACAATGGGTTCTTCAGAATTTATTTGAAATTTTTGACACAAGAGTGTCACTAGTTTTTCAATTTCCGATACTTTAAACCATTCATTTAAGGCAAATGATGGATTGTGTTTCGGAGCATCTTTTACAACCATATCTCTTTCCCTTGCTCTCTTACTATTTTCTGGCATTTCTGCCACCTTGCTATATTTAATTTTTCGTAAATTTCCTGTTTATTATATTGTCTCTGTTGACAGTTTTAGGTTTCGGTGTTGGAAGATTTGGGAATTGTTCTTCATCAAGCAAATCGAAACGATTTGTATAGTTATTCAGGTGCTTGTAAGTGTCATAGGCCTTCCTTCTGGAGAGTTTTTTAGTAGCCATAATTTCTGTAATGTTTTTTTCCTGAGTCCGCTTTTGGAATTTGTTTTGATTCAGTGAAACATGTCCATTTTGACCGCATATAATACATTTGTTGTTCCTTGTTACACATGTTGACTCACAACCTGATTCATTTCCACAAAGTATACATCTGTTCTTCGATTTGCATGTTTTTTTGGTGTGTCCCAGTCTTCCACAGTTGTAGCATTGTCTTACTTTGGGTATGAAGTGGTGGACTTTCATGTCTACAAGGAAAACCCTTACAGATTCAAGTATTTCTACTCCTGCAAAACCTATTTTGACTGTGAATGTTGGTATGAAATTGTCTTTGTTGTCTATGTCTCTTCTAAGAAGGCGTATTACAGACGTAACTTTTATTTCTGAAATTATGTTTTCCATAATTTCTTTGTCGGAGAAGTCTTGAGGAACTTGTTTTATAACGCCATAGGTTTCCACCATGCTTTTTGTTATGAAAACTCTGATATTATTGTCTTTTAGTTGTTTATTGTCAATTGTGCTATTAGCATCTATACGTGTATTAAAGAAGACTTTGTATAAGGAACGTCCAATTGACCTTACTGTTTTGATTCCTGGTATGTTAAATTTTCGTATTTTATCTATTAGAAAAAGCCCATTCTTAATGGACGTGTTGTTGAAATGTTGACTTTGACTCGTATCAAAAAATACGCAGAATTCGCTATTGTGGTTTTTGTCATATTTTATCACTTCAGTGTCAGTTAAGTTGCTAGTTTTTGCGTTACTTTTGGGTATTATGTCTGAAGGTTCTTTGGTAATGTCCTTTGAAGGCTGTATCATTATCGTTTTGTTGCTGATAGCAGCAGTCGCCTGTTCAGGTACAGTTTGATCAGTTTGGTTTTTGTCAGATAACTGATTGTAATGTGTCTCTTTTTGCACATATCTTTTGGAGGGGCACATGTCTTTTATTTCCATGTTTTCTAAAATTTTTTTATACGTACCTTTAGGTACAAGCATACCCTGCATGGGAATCTGCAGCGCATCCATGTTTGGGGTATATTTTTGTGCATTTTTTTTTTTTTTCGGATTGGTCTCTTTATATGGATGTATTTTATGGGCCGCAGCATTCATTTTTTTCTTTTTCTTGGAACCGCTATGTGTCCCTACATCTTCGCTAACGGCGTGTGTAGCCACCGAAGCGTTCGCCATTTTGTTTTTATATATGAACGCACTAAGCTTTAATTGAAACTTACCGCCTTGTGTATTAAAGCAATTTTTTGGCAAAGCTTTATTTAAAATGATTTTCTTTTCTTTCTTGTTGTGTTTTATTACTTATATCTACTCTATTTTATTTAATAAAGACAATTTAATTGTTAATTGGTCAAACTTAAATTTTTAAAGAATTTTATCCACTCCTGGCTCAATTCGCAGCTTCCACTTCGGCAGTTGAACACAAATTGTGCGAATTTTTCAAGTAGCAACTGAAGTATCTGGGACATGTCGTAAGAGAAAAGGGTATACACACGGACCCAGATAAAGTAGCAGTGATTA
Organism: Eurosta solidaginis; assembly: GCF_040869045.1. Lineage (NCBI taxonomy): Eukaryota > Metazoa > Arthropoda > Insecta > Diptera > Tephritidae > Eurosta > Eurosta solidaginis. Next base: position 155,638,289 of record NC_090319.1, read on the forward strand.
AGGAATTGCAAGCACCAACAAACGTAAGAGAATTAAAACGATTTTTAGGTATAGCATCTTGGTACCGGCGATTCGTACCAGAGTTTTCAAAAATAGCGCATCCGCTGACAACCATGTTAAAGAAGCGTAACAGATGGAAATGGACCGAAACACAAGAAATAGCATTTCAGACACTGAAGAATTCACTCACCGCAGCACCAGTACTGGCGTGCCCAGATTTTACACGAGATTCACATTACAAACAGACGGGAGCGATTTTGGACTAGGAGCAGTCCTCACACAGGAGCTAGACGACGGAGAGCGGGTAATCGCGTACGCCAGCTGCCGCCTCAACCATGCAGAAATTAATTATTCACCCACGGAGAAAGAGTGTTTAGCCATTGTATGGGCTATACGGAAAATGCGATCATATCTGGAGGGCTACGAATTCACGGTGATCACGGACCACTTATCATTGAAAAGATTGAACGCTATCGAAAGTCCTTCGGGACGTATTGCGAGATGGGCGTTGGAGTTGAAACAATACTCGTTCGATGTACAGTACAGGAAAGGTAAACTGAACGTAGTAGCGGATGCACTGTCACGACAGCCGCAAGACGCACAACTCAACAGACTGGAACACGAAAATTAAACATCGTGCAAATGGCTTGAAAAAAGGAAGGAGGAAGTTAAACGAGACCCGGAGAAGTTTCCCGACCACATAATTGAAAACGGTGAGTTATATCGGCACATAGCAGTTCAGATCGACGATCAAGACGTGATCCCGTGGAAGCTATGTGTAGCGAAACCACAACGCGGTGAAGTATTACACATGGATCCGGAAGACTGTAGCTCGAGCAGCCACAAGGTACTACTGGCCAGGAATGTTTCGAGATATAAAACGGCATGTACAACAATGCCCAACCTGTCAAATTTACAAGCTTAATGTACAGAAAGCAGCGGGGAAAATGTTAACCCGAATTTCAGAAGAACCGTGGGCAACGGTGTGCGCAGATTTCTTTGGGCCATTACCACGTTCAAAGCACGGCAATACCATGGTTATAGTATTTCTAGATCGTTTCACCAAGTGGGTAGAGAGCGTACCATTACGTAAAGCAACAGCGGATAGCCTCATCAAAGTATTAGAGACCGTATATTATCACGATTTGGAGGGCCGAAGGTCATTATTACAGACAACGGCGCCCAGTTCACGAGCAGACAATTCAAGAGACTCCTTCAGGACTATGGAGTAATGCACCAATTAACAGCACCCTATACACCACAAGAGAACCCAACGGAGAGGGCAAACCGAAACATCAAACGGATGTTAGCACAATTCACGGGAAAAGAACAACGCAACTGGGACGAGTTATTACCAGAGATAATGTTAGCACTAAATTCGAGTATGTGCGAGGCAACAGGGTACAGCCCGGCATTCTTGGTACAAGGACGAGAGCCACGGATCCCAAACGCCCTATACGACGAGCGAACATTTGGCACAGGTGAGGCCACGACATGGGCAAATGAAAAAGTAGCGAAAATGAAGGAGATATTTCAAACGGTACGAAGAAACCAGCAACGTACGTCGGCAGAACGGGCACGACATTATAATTTGCGGAGAAGAAAGTGGAATCCGGCGATAGGAGACAGAGTTTTAGTAAAAGAACACTATCTGCCTAAGGCAACCGACAACTTTGCGGCCAAACTAGCACCAAAATTCAGCGGTCCCCATAGAATCACGAATTTTATTTCGCCTGTCATCGTCGAACTGGACAAAACGTTTCAAGGCAAGAAGAGAACAGCGCATCTAAGCGAGATTAAACCATTTTATGAAAACAATTTAATCAACGGGAGAAGCGAAAGCGCAACAAAATCCTCCACAGATGTCCATCTACATCTTTGCAAACACAACCGAAGAGTAAAGTCACCGAAAACTACAAAAGAAGGCGTAGCACGAAGAAATCACAATATGAACAAGTTTCATAAATTTTAATCATTGCCCTAATAATTATTACAATTACATTAAAATTATTTTCTATAATATTTTTATTAGTTTTAATAATAATGCTCTAATAATCATAATAGCACTATTGATGATCATAGTAATAATCACAATAATAGTAACCGTCACATTTATATTTGCCATCATCCGGTGGAAAAATCCTGAGCCAGATAAATAATTTTGCATGTAAATGGCACAACAACGATTTGAGCCAGATAAATCCAGATAGAAGTCTGGTTCAATTTGTGAGCCAGATAATTTGTTAATTACTTCTTTTTAGTTTGGCAACGCTGCCTTTAATACTCCTACCTTTTCAAAAATAGATGTCGCTGCTTTGCCTTTCGCGGCATGAGTTAAATGAAAAACAGCGGTGGCATCTGCCTATCACATTTCACGTGTGCGAAAATTTCACGACATCTGCTTTTCAAGTCTCTCAATGATCCAGAGCATTCCTGTGAGAATTGAGCGTGAGCCGGAGCTGTAAAACTCACTGGAACACGGCAATTATGATGCCTGTAACAAAATTTATGGTACACGCCGAAACAATGCTTATCTACTCCGTCTACCATAAACAGCATCCCCAAACAAATCATAGCTGATTAACAATAACAAGGAATAAATAAGTGCAATGCTACAACAACAAACAACACATGCAAATACGAAACATAAATGCACTGGGTCAAAAACAACAAACACAAGCAATACAATAAAGGGCAAATGCACGCGCATACCAACAGTAACTAACATAGAAAATAGAAAATATCACAGCTACATGGTACAACAACAAACAACGCAAGCAAGCACGAAATGAAAAGATACAGTGGTACAACAACAACAAACAAAAGCAATACAAGAAAGGGCAAAGACACGAGGATACCGACAGCAAATAACATAAGAATTGCAAGGTATTAAAGCTACAGTAGTACAACAATAAAGACAATAAAGGTCAACGTAACTTAAGAAGGAATAATTATTTGGTGACAACAACAACAATTAAGAAACTAGCAAACTCACACGTACATTCATACACATAAACATACGAAATTTTGCGAAATGGGAAACCTTTGGAAATTTAAAGAAGGAAATACCAACACGGTTCGGGTTATGATTAGATGGTTTGGACAAAATTTACAGCTTTCACACGATGACAACGGATCAACAGATACGGCGAGGTAACAATCAGGAACCGGAAGTAAGGGGGATGTGAAGACCCCAAAATTACAGGCTTTCAGGGCCTTCACAAATTTAGATTTTTCATTGTAGATAATACAATTTCATATTAAAATTATAATCTGAATTATAACAATAATCTATATATATATGGCATGAAATGAATTTACTTATATATATATGTACATACATTTTTAATTAAATATACTTTGTACAATCATACATACATTTTAAAACATATATAATGATAATACATTTTAATTTATATATAGGAGATGAAAACTTTTATCGCAGAGTGTAAGAACTCACATACTTATGCACAAACATACATACTTACGTATAAGCGAACAAGGAGAAATGGAATTGTCAAACGATAGCGAACTTAGTTATAAGAACTTTTATTGTAAAGCAACGGAAGCCGACTCAAAAATCGTATAAAAGGAGCGGCAAATTCAAGAACAAGGCACTCTTGGCTTAGAAGTCGTAGAGTGAGGTATATAGTGGGTTGTGTTGAACATCCACTACGGAGCAGCTGGTGGTGTCGAACTTCAGCTGTTTATGACAGGCATACCGCCGAGTCGTGTAAAACTTTCGACGATTACGTATTTTACTAGGGATCCGGTGAGTTGTGTAAAACGCTTACCAATTACGTATTTTACATATTTTTACAGATTACGTATATTCTCCAGGCATTTTATAACGTTTAACTAACATCTTTTATTGTATAGGCGAACCCATACGCTGAGTTATACCCCACGACCGTTATCATCGCGTGAGGTTGTGGCTACGTAGAAATTCTCGCAAAACTCGTCTTCTGGTGTTATTTGGGGTTTGGTGGGAACTTCCTCCAATTCCCAGAATTTTCGCAATTTTTTCACTTTTGACACTTGCATGCAGAAAGAGTTGACCATCACAGGTGCTCTACCGCTCAAAATCCATCCAAAAATGGTTTTCTGCGCTAGAAGATTGGGGGGAAAGTTTCTCAACGCCATTTTAGATAATTTGCGGTATTACATCACTGCCTAGGACGAGATCTATTTGCGAGGGGAGTGACAGTTCGAGTTTGCAAGATAGAGGTGTGCCCATTTTGCTTGGAGCTTGCTAGTGAGCTTAAGCGAGGGGAGCATTTTTGTTAGACGGGGTAGTACTATTGCCTCTGCACTTATTCTGGTTTTAAAATCGGGGGATACCAAAGTCAGAGAGTACAATTTGCTTGAGGTCTGAACTACCTTGCCGCCTATCCCTGATATTTCAAATCTAGAGGGTTTGAATGGGAGTTTGAGTCTATCTTGGGCTCTGGTAGAGATAAAGGTTCGTTCAGATCCCTGATCTACAAGAGCTCTTATTTTAAAAAGTTCTCCTTTATGCTCTACGGGTACGATAGCCGTGGGTAAAATTATTTCATAATCGTTTTGGGAATAAAACGATTGGACTTGGCTTTTCTGCGAGACTGAAGGGCTTTCATCCAGGGGATTCGCTTTATCGGGAGTATTACTTTGGGAAACTGTGGATTTCGTGGTCGTGGTTTGTGAGACTGTCTTTTGCAATCGGGAAGGTTGTCTTTTCGGCACTTGAGACGTGTCTTCGTGAAGAACTGAGTCGTACCGATCTTGACATTGATTGCAAGTTTGAGTACTGAGTCTTTCAAAATGTGTGGCTGAGAGAGGCAATTGAAGCACATATTATTTTATCTCACAAGCCTTCTACGATCAGAGGTCGACAGCTTCTTAAATTTGAAGCATCTTATAAGGGGTTAAGATGAGATTTTACACATAGCGCACTTGTACATTGTCCGCTGCTCTGTCGTGTGAGACTGGGTGTGGGAGGTCGATTTACTTGGAAACAGGTGTGCCTGTTGGGATTTAAATGGCGGCCTGGTTTGAGGAGGAGCGAATTTGCTTTTACTTGGGCGCCGTTGATCCACTCGTTCTACTACTTCGTATCTAGTAGTCAGAAACTGGTTCATTTGGGCCCAGTTGGGGGGATCTTTCCTGGAGGTAAGAGACTGTTCCCACAGGGTTACCGTGTTTCCCGGGAGTTTAGAGGTAACGAGGTATATAAGAATTGGGTCCCAGTTATCTGTAGAGAATTGTTGCGTGGCGAGAATTTTAAGGAAATTATTTACCGACGATTGCTTTTGAATGTCTTTACTGTTTTCCGTGGTGATCGTTTTTAAATTCATCAGGGCCCGTATTTGATTATCTACGAGAACTCGTCTGTTCTCGTATCGTGACTTTAGGGCTTCCCACGCTAAGGCAAAATTGTCATCAGTCAAGGGAAATTGGTTGACTATCTGAGTTGCCTTTCCTTGGGTTTTGTATTTGAGGTGATACAATTTTTGCGCTTGGGAGAGTTTGGGGTGGTTAATGTAAACAGCTGTGAACATGTCACGAAATGCGGGCCATTTTTCATAACCACCATAAAATATTTCGGTATCGCAGACAGGGATTTTTAGCGAAATACCGGAGTTGTCGGATGGACCTGGTGTGACGGTAGGAGACGCGGGGGCATTTGCTTGTTTAAGCAACTGGAGATGGTCCTCAATCTGAGCCTTTGTTTCCTCATACGCTATGAATCAGGACCTGTATTTGCCATTAGCAGATGTTTAAAAATCTTCGGGCAGATCCTGATTTAGGGTTTCGACAATTTTATCGAAGAGGTGTTGGACTCGATTCTAGAATTTTCTATATTCGAGTTTTTTATGTTAAGAGAGGACTCAGTATTATCTTCGAAGGGCGTTGACTTAAACCTAGCAAAATATTCCATGAAATTGTCCGTTTCGGATATGAATTTTTTTGGAGCGGACGAAAGCTTAAATTTTTTGACCACTTTGCTCTGTCTGGTTTCCTCGTCACTCATTTTTGAGCTTATTTTTTAACGAAATTTAACTTAAGAGAGAAAAAACTTTACTTTTTTTTTTTTGAATAGAGAGTATTTGCTTTTAACTATGTGAAGGAGTTACGTTTAAATATTCACGTTAAATAGCAAGAGAGAATACTTTTCAAATTAAAAAAGCTTTTAAGTTAAACTTGGTTTGAGTGTATTGAATTTGTGTTAAACCCAATAGAGAGAGGGGGACAAATTTCAAAAGTAAAGAGGTTTAAATTATTTTCAAATTTGAGGGTATGACGAGACAAAGTTGACCACTGTGACGCGGTGCACTGTATTTAATGTATTTAATGTGTATATATGCGTGAGGGTTAAATATGCGTGGGAAAAAGACAAATATATATATATATATATATATATATATATATATATATATATATGTAAATATGAATAACTATTTCTTAAGATTTTCACTATCGATATTTTTTGTGGACTGTATAAAGAGGAATACAGAGTGAACATAATAAATATTCGGGGAGTTTTTAGCTTTACAAGAGAGAATATATCTATTTTTTTTATTTTGTTTTTACGCTAATGTACGCACCGAACCACTCTTGTACCACTGCATGAGGATACTTTACCGCTTATTTGTGTAATTAATTTTGTGTATGCGTGTGCATAAATGTGTGAACGCAAGTAAGACACAATTTTTATTCAATATTTGTTCAAATGGGGGAAAATCAGAAATTTGCAGAGGTTTTGAAGTATATTTAATTAGCGACTAGAGATATTTTAATTTAAAATGAGAAAATTTAAAATTATTTAGAGATTTGTCGTATTAAAATATAAGGGGTGCTTTTAGCAAGTGTGCCCACTGTAGCTAACTACTTAACTTTTTTTATTTTGCTTTGCACATACTGAGTTTTGCAATATTGGGTTATTGCTGTATATATATATATATATATGTATATATACGAAATGGTATGTGAAAGTTTTTGCGGGAAATGATAACTTTTGGCGTGAAAAAATAATTTTTTAAGGATCAAGTTGCCTTTTTCGATTTTATATATATTTTTCCGTGTTTAGGGGTGTATTAAAATCTCATTTAATACTCACGGTTTTTGGAAAATGGGTATTTAAGTTTTTCCTTCGCTGGTTTCCCATATAAATTTACCTTCTGATATTAATACGGTAGTGGGTGGACACGGCGGTAATGGAGCTTTGATGTTGGTGGTGGTGGCGGCTGTGATGGCGGGCAATCCTGTTCGGTTGTATCGGACGATTTAAGCACAGCTATCACCTGTATATATGCACAAGTAACGCGCAGATATTCTTTTTGTATGCACAAACAACTGGTGGCTATCTTGATATAGGCACAAATAACTATGAACTTTCGAGGGTTAAGAAAACATTTTCAATTTTATTCCGGGTTTGGGGTTTTATAATTTCTTTATAAAATTCTTATTTTAGTAAAACAGCACAACTGCGATGGGTAAAGAATTCGAGAGATAATAAAATATAAAAATAAATGTCAAAACAAATATATATATATGTACATACGTACATTTCACTGTCAAATGAACAGTTGGTGTTGCCAGAGGGGCGAAATACAAACTGGTATAAAACTTACCCCAACTGATGAGTATAAGTGATAATATTAATGATTATGATGGCTATACATATTTGATGTATAAATAATTCTAGTATACATTTTAACATGTATGTAGCTTACAAATAAAAGGTACATATAAATTCAATCAAACTTCAGTATCAAATTCAGTATAAAAAATTCAAGATAAAATTCATTTTTAAAAGAGAAATATGGTTGGCTGAGGGCGACTGCGACAATAACCAACAAATACAACAATATTCGGCGAAACAAGAATACAACGAGTTGTCACCAATACACACGCACATACACCAAGGTAAAACAAAAACCGAAACTAACACTACACACATTATCCACGAACACGTACACACACGCGCTACAAGGCAACATTTTTGGCAAACAATTTTGGCAACACACGCAATCTAGCAACATCGTACACGGCGGTAGGCAACACGCCACAAGAAACATCGGTAATTAGACATCCGCCACACAGAACAATTTATACACGCAAAACCACTCACCAGAAACATCCACCACGAAAGAGATCGTTAGCAACATCCACTAAGTGAGCGACCGGGAGAGTCGCTATCGTCGCTTGCTCACGCTCACGGCTACACATTTCTACCACACTGATATGAACTATTAAGGTTCGGCTGGAAAAACCACAAATTTTTTTAATGAAATTCCTATTTGATTTATTTTATGTACTTTTCATTTGTTGTAATTTACACATATGTTTTTAGATCAATAAGTAATAAGCGTAGTCGTAAGTTCACCATTTTTTTATATAATTTGCAAACATTATTTGCTTTGAATTTTTCTTATTTCGTTTTTTAATTTTTTGTTATTTGCTTATTATTTCATTTGCCATTTCTACTTGCACAAGCATATTCATTTGCCGTCACTCTTGTGCAAAAGCACCTAAGTTCACTTAAGAAAAAAATTTTCTCTACTTTCAGCTTCATACGCCGTCTTTGGTACCAAACTCTGGTGACAAAAGCGAGGTGAGTGCACGCTAAGGTAAACACATATACATGCAACATTTACATATATTTAATTTTTGTTAGTCAAGTGTACAAACGTATGTACATATTTAAGTGAAGTAGATTTTTGTGCATATGCTTGGGTAAAGGAACATTAGGCTAGGTCAGATTTTTGAAAACATAAATAAACAAATTTTTTGATTTAAATTCTTAATTCCGTACGCATAATTTTACCTTTTACTTTTAAATATAATAATTTGAAATAATTTTTATAGATGTAGGTCGTCGGTTTAATAATTTTTTTGAGATAATTGAACTTAGCTCCTTGCAATAGTCGTAATAATTAGTGTAGATTATGTGAGATTTTGCCTTAGATATTATTATTTACCATCGTAAGAATTTTGATGAATTGTTAATAATAAACAAATTTTATATTTTTGCGAAAATTTTCAGATTTATTAATATTTTATGGGTTGAAGTTTTTTTCTAGGCGAAACATAAATAATATGTCAGGCTAAAGTATTTTCCTTTGTTGGTGTGGGTGTTGCCTTGTGGCAAGATGTAAGGTGAGTTGAGACGGTTGAGGGAGTGAGGGACATGGACTGATGACTTAGTGACGTACGCTTGTCAGGAACAAGGGAACTCTACTCGGGAAGCGGAGCATAGACGTGTTCGAAGGCTGGTCACATCATGTGAACAGGAGGGGTGGGACGGCTCCACCTGACACGGAGAGGTTTTCTCCCGCTTTACAATATTTCTTTTCCTTCCTTTGTTTAAATTCTTTCCCCAGGCATGAACCTAAATTTTGCTATGCAGCTGTTGGGAAAGGAGAAGTGGCAAGAACCGCGCCTGAAAGCCGACGAGCCTCAACCGGGCTATTACCATGCCAAACCGCCACTCCTCCCCTCCCGCACCAGGCAGTTACGTAACAATGGCGCCCAACGAAATAGCCCTCTTTTTTCTTTACTTCATTTCATATATATACATATTTGATGTATAAATAATTCTAGTATACATTTTAACATGTATGTAGCTTACAAATAAAAGGTACATATAAATTCAATCAAACTTCAGTATCAAATTCAGTATAAAAAATTCAAGATAAAATTCATTTTTAAAAGAGAAATATGGTTGGCTGAGGGCGACTGCGACAATAACCAACAAATACAACAATATTCGGCGAAACAAGAATACAACGAGTTGTCACCAATACACACGCACATACACCAAGGTAAAACAAAAACCGAAACTAACACTACACACATTATCCACGAACACGTACACACACGCGCTACAAGGCAACATTTTTGGCAAACAATTTTGGCAACACACGCAATCTAGCAACATCGTACACGGCGGTAGGCAACACGCCACAAGAAACATCGGTAATTAGACATCCGCCACACAGAACAATTTATACACGCAAAACCACTCACCAGAAACATCCACCACGAAAGAGATCGTTAGCAACATCCACTAAGTGAGCGACCGGGAGAGTCGCTATCGTCGCTTGCTCACGCTCACGGCTACACATTTCTACCACACTGATATGAACTATTAAGGTTCGGCTGGAAAAACCACAAATTTTTTTAATGAAATTCCTATTTGATTTATTTTATGTACTTTTCATTTGTTGTAATTTACACATATGTTTTTAGATCAATAAGTAATAAGCGTAGTCGTAAGTTCACCATTTTTTTATATAATTTGCAAACATTATTTGCTTTGAATTTTTCTTATTTCGTTTTTTAATTTTTTGTTATTTGCTTATTATTTCATTTGCCATTTCTACTTGCACAAGCATATTCATTTGCCGTCACTCTTGTGCAAAAGCACCTAAGTTCACTTAAGAAAAAAATTTTCTCCACTTTCAGCTTCATACGCCGTCTTTGGTACCAAACTCTGGTGACAAAAGCGAGGTGAGTGCACGCTAAGGTAAACACATATACATGCAACATTTACATATATTTAATTTTTGTTAGTCAAGTGTACAAACGTATGTACATATTTAAGTGAAGTAGATTTTTGTGCATATGCTTGGGTAAAGGAACATTAGGCTAGGTCAGATTTTTGAAAACATAAATAAACAAATTTTTTGATTTAAATTCTTAATTCCGTACGCATAATTTTACCTTTTACTTTTAAATATAATAATTTGAAATAATTTTTATAGATGTAGGTCGTCGGTTTAATAATTTTTTTGAGATAATTGAACTTAGCTCCTTGCAATAGTCGTAATAATTAGTGTAGATTATGTGAGATTTTGCCTTAGATATTATTATTTACCATCGTAAGAATTTTGATGAATTGTTAATAATAAACAAATTTTATATTTTTGCGAAAATGTTCAGATTTATTAATATTTTATGGGTTGAAGTTTTTTTCTAGGCGAAACATAAATAATATGTCAGGCTAAAGTATTTTCCTTTGTTGGTGTGGGTGTTGCCTTGTGGCAAGATGTAAGGTGAGTTGAGACGGTTGAGGGAGTGAGGGACATGGACTGATGACTTAGTGACGTACGCTTGTCAGGAACAAGGGAACTCTACTCGGGAAGCGGAGCATAGACGTGTTCGAAGGCTGGTCACATCATGTGAACAGGAGGGGTGGGACGGCTCCACCTGACACGGAGAGGTTTTCTCCCGCTTTACAATATTTCTTTTCCTTCCTTTGTTTAAATTCTTTCCCCAGGCATGAACCTAAATTTTGCTATGCAGCTGTTGGGAAAGGAGAAGTGGCAAGAACCGCGCCTGAAAGCCGACGAGCCTCAACCGGGCTATTACCATGCCAAACCGCCACTCCTCCCCTCCCGCACCAGGCAGTTACGTAACAATGGCGCCCAACGAAATAGCCCTATTTTTTCTTTACTTCATTTCCCATAACTTTCGCTTATAACTTTTTTTTCTTTTTAGCTGACTTTCCTATGAATCTATCTAACTTATTTTCTCACTATCCTATTAATCTTTCTTTTTTCTTTCATTTCCATCTTTCCGGACAGATTTAGGGTCATGAAGGCAACATCGCTCACTGTCAGCATTGAGCGATATGTGCTTGAGTGAGAAAACTTGGGGGAGTACTGGCTACGATTTCGGGGTTCCTTTCAAGAATTCCAACGTTTGTGAAAGTGGTATCCGAGATCTTTGCCAGCACTTTGAATAATGTATTTTGTTTTTGTTGTTTTGTAGATGCAACATAAGCTACTATGCGTATGGTCCAGCACGGTACACATATGAGGCTTTTGTTTTTTTGCATCAGGAGTGGTTTTGTATGCCACAACTCGAAAAACAAGGATTAGTTGACTTAGACTTCGGACAGAAGACACTCCAACAACACTCAACTCACTGAGGCATTCAGGCGAGGACAACACCCAGCAGGCACCAACAGTTAAACACATTTGATCAAAAAGATATTTTTTGTCGCAGTTTAATTCGAACTCGTAAAGTTTCAAGGGTTATGCATTTTGGTTTGTATATAAAATTTTAATCATTACACATATAAAAACGAATCGTAAAACTTAACTTTTCTTTTATGAATAAATTTTTTCTTGGACGTTTTTAGTTAGCATAGGTTGCACACACACACATCTATTTAATTATTTTGTTAGATGACGAAAGTGTATACAAACATACACACACACCTTGAATTTGCTCCATTGCATTTGAATTGAATAAAACCTTGTTTTTTTTACCAATATATTTTATGTAATTTGATAATTTTGATTGAGCTTTAGGCCAGATTATTGAATAAAACTTCTTTCGAAATATCGAAAAATAAATATATTTTGAATACTACTAAAACAGAAGTTTTATTCAATAATCTGGCCTAAAGCTCAATCAAAATTATCAAATTATATTAAACAAGGCTATTAAATTTACCAATAAAATATATTTTATGTTTAATTTTTATTTTTGAAATTTTTGGATTATTATATGCATACGTTTATACATAGGCATATTTAGCTATTGTTACTATTCTTTTGTGGTGAATTTTTCGATTCTTTTATTTTTGATTTGCACATATATTTTTTTAATTTACATACATACATATTTATACATATACGCTTTTAGTTATCATTACTATTGTGTTGTTATAAATTTTTCAATTCTTTGATAATTTTTAATTTACATACATACATTCATTACTATGTTTTTATTTTTTTTTTTGAAGTTCATTTGGCCTTGGATTTCTACTATTTGCGTTTTTAATAAAATTTTTTTTATATAATTTGCATACACTCATATTTACACATAAGCACATTTAGTTAATATTAGTAGATTTTAGTGGGAAATTTTTAAACTTTGTTATTTTTTTGGAATTTGATCAAACATTGTTTTGGTAACTCATGAAGATATTTTATTTGCGATTTTAAGTTTTTTATTATTAGCGTTGTTTATCCATACGCACATTTTGTCATTGTTTAAATTTTTTGTTGTGAATTTTTCGATTCCGCTATACTTTTAATTTACATGCATACATACATATATTACATATGCACATTTATTTAGAATTATTACTTTAGTTGTGAATTTTTAAACTTTTAAAATTTGTCTTGGATTCTCATACTTTTATATTGATACTTTGGTATTATAATTTTATTTATTTTTGCTGAATTTTATTTGTCTTTTGGATTCTTATAATTTGCGTATTTTGTTGTCAATATTTATTTTTTTTTTGCAAGTTCCTGTTGAGGACTTTGAAAATATAGTTTTTGCATATTCCCAACTGAAATATTCTTATTTGAATGAAGAGATATTTACGCTTTGGGCGTCAGAATATTAATTGTTTATTAACAAAAATTCTTCCCTTTTTATACAAAATATCTTAACCTATACATTTGCAATTAACCTAATACTTATGAATTAAAAATGTGTAAATTTGTATTGTCAGTATTTGTGTATTTAGGTATGTAGTGTAAGTGTTCATGTAGATTTGTATTATTGATATTTACTTATGTAAGTTTGTACTATTGATATTCTTATTTGTAAGTTTGTATTGTTGATATTCATATGTGTAGATTTGTATAGCAACGCCAGCAGATTGATACTTGTATGCATTATGTAAAATGTTTGTATGTGCATATTTGGTTAATTCATATCATTGATCGGGGTGAATGACTGATTAGGGTGTGAACAGACAAGGGTTTCATATTCGGCATTCCATTGATGTTGGCTCGCCGCTTGTGCGAGGTCAATGTAATTTATGTCGCCCAATATTGTAATATGATTGTTATTATTGTGTGTTCGGTTCAGAAGAAATGTATTGGCATAGAAGTTCATGATACGTAATGCCGAAAATGTATTGCTTAGTGGGCATGACGCATAATGCTATACCATCCACCTTAGAAAAAGAGGATTATATAATTGAGTGAGCAATTGTATAAGACTCTTTGTTTGAAAAAAAAAATTTTTTTTAATGATGTTACTGTAACTTGATATAATAGTGACAGAGTGTGTGTACTTTGTGTCTAATCTGCTGACCTTCATACTTTTATTATTTTTACAATGTTTTGTACAATTTTTATTTATTTTTTTTTCAAAATCCGATTATTTTACTTATTTTACAATTTTCATTTATTTTATTTATTTTGCATTTTTCACTTATTTTCTTTATTTTGCATTTTTCATTTATTTTACAGAGCTGGATTTTAAATGTGTTGACCCATCCAAAATCCGCTTTTTCTAAAAATTTGTATTAAATAAGAGAGTAAATTGGAGTGCTTATTTCACTATTTAATGTTTTAATTTATTAAAAGATGTTTTAAATGGGTTTAAGTCTATTCTTATGAATTATTATCTCCTTATCTTTATTTTTCCTATTAGTTGTTTCTTCTCTATGTGGTATTAAAGTAAAATTGTTATTTTTGTCAATTTTCTTTACCTTATACCTTCCTTTATATCTACTATCTAGCTTGTGGCTAGCTTCTTCTCTAACTAATACTAGATCACCTATTTTGATTTCTTTACTGGTGCTATTTTTATCATAATTAAGTTTTTGTTTTTCCTTGACTTCTTCTACCAATTTTCTAGCTCTTTGTTGTCGTCTATATTTTATTTCTTTGACATATGCTTCGTGGTTATACACTGGGCTTATTTTATTCTCATCTAGGAATTCGCATATAGGTGGATTTTTCGCAAACATTAGCTCGTAAGGGCAATATCCATGTACGGTCGATGGGGTTGTCTTGTAGCAGTATGCGAAATACCTGAGGTATTCGTCCCAATCATCTTTATCACTGGATATGTATGAACTTACATATTCGTTAAATGTCCTATGACTACGTTCTACAGTGCCTAAAGTTTGGTGATGGTAGGGAGTTGAGGTTTTATGCTCAATTTTTAGCAGTGTGCATAGTTCTTCGAATAAGCAATTTTTGTATTCGGTTGCCATGTCTGTTAGGATTGTTTTCATGCACCCATAGATCAGAATGAAGTTCTCGAATACAGCTTTGCAACTGTTATTGTGTGTTTGCTCTGGACTGGAATTGCTACTAAATATTTGGTGAGATCGCATATGATGGTAACTGCGTATTCGTTCCATTTATCGATTTCGGTAATGGTCCGACCGTATCGATCTGTACTATATCGAAAGCCTTCGGAGGTGTCTCCGTTATTGTCATTGGTTCTTTTATATGCTTATTTATTTTGTTTTTCTGACAGTGGATGCAGTTCTTTACGTATTTTCTTACGTCGGTTTTCATGTTTAGCCAGCTATATTTCTGCTTGATTTTATTTGTCATGCGTTTTTTTCCTGGGTGGCCACCACTGATAGGATCGTCATGATATTTTTGCAGAATTTCCTTAATTTTCCCGGGATTAGTCACATATATAACCTCTGGGGTTAATGCAATTGTTAGTTTTTTGAGAACCTTGTTTCCTATTTCTATAAATTCTCCTACTGCAGTATAATTTCTTTTAAACAATTTGTCCCCTAAGGACAACTGCATTTGTACAAGGCCTAAATTGCCAGCTTCTCTTTTGGGCCTGGTAAAGAATTGTCCTAAGTCAATCTTATCCTCAACAATTAGGTTGCTTGAATCAAAATGGCTCCCATTTTTCTTTCCTTTTTTGAAATAGAATTTCGAAGGATTGAAAACGAGCTCGAGTAGTCTTTTTACTTCAAATTTATTTAGCGCTTCATATATTTTGGGGTCCTCTGTGTGACTTTCTTTAATTTTAATGTTATTTTTTACATTTTTAGCTGCTGATCTTGTTGAAACTTGCATTATTTTGCATGCTTCCACTGACATTTCTTTTAGATTTGTAATGTTAATGCGAGACAATGCGTCCGCTACATGATTTTCTTTTTCAGCAATGTACTCCATTTCGAAATCGTACTCTTCTAACTCAAGTCTTATTCTTGTTAATTTAGATGAAGGATTCTTCATCGAGAAAAGATATGTTAAGGGGCGATGGTCAGTTTTAATTAAGAATTTTCTGCCATAAACATATGGTCTGAAAATAGTTATGGCCCAATGGATTGCTGCTAATTCTTTTTCTATAGTAGCTTTATTTGTTTCACCTTTTGTGAATGATCTAGAAGCGTAAGCAATTGGTAACTGTTTGCCATCGTGTTCTTGGCCAAGGACTGCCCCGCAAGCATACCCACTAGCGTCTGTTGTTATGCAGAATTCTTTATTGAAGTCGGGGTATTGCAACAGTTGTGGGCTGATTAATGCTTCCTTTAGGTAGACAAAAGCTTTTTGACATTCTTCTGTCCAGTCGAAGGAAACATTCTTTTTGCAAAGCCTAGTTAATTTTCTTGAGTACTCTGCGAAATTCGGTACAAATCTTCTGTAATGTAATAATTGCAGAACGCTACGAACCTTTTAACTTCATCTACTGTTTTTGGTGTTGGGTAATTTTGAACTGTTTGAAATTTGCTTGGGTCAGGTAGTATTCCTTTGCTTGTGCATTTATGTCCTAAATAAGTTACTTCTTCACTGAAGAATAGGCATTTATCTGGATGTAATTTTAAGTTGTATTTCCTACAAGTCGAGAAAACATCTTTTAAATTTTTTAGCATGTGTTTTTCTGAACACCCTAGTACAACTAAATCATCCATATATAGAAATGCTTGGGATGGTTTGAGGCCCGCAAAGGCTAATGTCATCATTCTTTGGAATGAATTTGGTGCTACTTTTAGTCCATAGGGTAGTCTTTTGAATCTATATGTACCACTTTCTGCTGTGAATGAGGTTATATCTCTAGAGTCTGGGTGTAATTCTATTTGATGAAAACCTGACATAAGGTCTAGGCATGAAAAATATTTTGCTCTTCCAAGTTGGTCTAAAATATCATCGATTCTGGGAAGTGGGAATTTGTCCGCTGCTAGTTTTTTGTTTACTTTTCTGTAGTCAACTATCAGTCTCCATCTCTTTTCTATATTACCTGGTAGTGATTTTTTAGGAACTAGCAAAATTGGATTTCCGACATTGAGGGTTCTATAATGTCATCTTTAATCAATTTATTAACTTGTTTACTTACTTCTTCCTTTTGTGTCTCGGGTAATCTACAGTTTTTTATGTATACTGGTGTGTCATCTTTCATGTGTAGTTTTTGTTTATAAAAATTATTAGTGGAAATAGGTTCTGTTTCTAGTGCAAATATATCTATGAATTCTGTGCATAGTGAAGTTAATTGTGTATTGACAAATTTTGGGAAATTTTTGGTTAATCTTTTTAATTTTTCTGTGTCATTACTTTGTTTGTTGTGTGTTTTTGTTTTAATTAAATTATAGTCATCTAAATTTTCAACATGCATTTTGTAATTTTGAATGGTTGTATTTTTATGTGTGGTGTTAATAATTCTGACAAAAGTTTGATCCTTATTTGTGATTGCGTTTGCTATAAAAATGCCTTCAGCCAGTTGTTGGTGGGGTATGAAGATGGATTTATTATCAGTGTTTACTGTTACCTGTCTAATGACTTCAGATCTAGCAGGGATTGTAATTGTGTTAGCAGTTAGGTAATTTGTTAGATACATTGTAATGGTTTGGGGAAAATCATATGGTCTTAGGATTAGTTTATCCTCTGTTTTGCCATAATCTAGAATACAATTATATTTCTTTATAAAATCCAAACCTATTATTCCATCGCATGGTATTGGAAAGTTGTCTTCTACGACGTGAAATTTATGATAAATTAGAAGGTCGTCGCCTTTTAAATGAGTTTTGATTGTGCCTAATGTACTGGTTATACCTTGACCAATGCCCCTTAAGTCTGTTATTTGTTTTGTATTTATTTTTTCATGCTTAATTATTTGATTCTTTTTAATTATGGAGATATCTGCTCCAGTGTCTACTAAAAAAAGTTGAAATTGAGTTTTTTAAAGAGGTTTTTGTAGATATATAACTATTTAAGTGTAGATTTAATACACATATTTTTCTATTTACTGATTTTGAAGTGGAGTTTCCTGGTCTCCTGCTGATTACAGCTACGTACATTGCGTGTTTGGTTATAGGACCTATTTTGATTTTGCAATCTTTCTTGAGGATTATTATTATTGTTAGTATTTGCTCTAAAGTTATTGTTATATCTTGGCTGTGGTCTAAATCTCCTAACTCGGTAATTCCCATAGTTGTTACTTCGGTAACCCCCACGGAAATTACTCCGGAATTTATTTTGTTGCCGTATATTTAAGATTGTATTTGAGCTACCCGTTATTTCGGTACAGCTATTTGTAA
The DNA here is from genome assembly GCF_040869045.1 of Eurosta solidaginis. NCBI lineage: Eukaryota > Metazoa > Arthropoda > Insecta > Diptera > Tephritidae > Eurosta > Eurosta solidaginis. The sequence goes on from NC_090319.1 coordinate 155,656,539, forward strand.
ATTTTGAAATCGCATCGTTCATTGTTGTGAACGTTCCTGCTTGCATAATCATTTTTACTTTCTCGTTCGAGCACTTCTTACACATCGCTTTGACTGCTGCTTGGGTTGCATATCTGGTTGCCAAGTCTGTATTTAAGCCATCCGAGATATATGCTCCCTCCAGGGATCTAGTTATTTTTTCTATTTCCGATGTGTACTGATTTGCAGTTTTGCTGCGTTGTTGGATATTTAGTAGTTTTGCTGTCAAAACTTCAACTGATTCGCCTTTTATTGCTGTTTTCTATTTTAACTTAATTTGTGCAATAGTAGTCTCGTTGCTAATGAAATTTCTTTCAGCGCCTTTTAGTTTGGTTTTTACCATGGTTATCGCTAAAGCTTCAGGAGTATCTTTGATTTGGTTTAAAATATCAAGAGCATCTAGGAAACTATATAGATTTTCAGGCTTGCCATCAAATTCTGGCAACACTGATGAGGCAGTTTTGATAAATTCTACTACTCTTTGTGCCATTGTGACGTTTATTATATTATTGCCATTTACTCATTTTATTTAAATGTTTTCCCTATCGAATTCATAGCTTTCTGAGCTACTTTTAGTCTACCAATGTATTTTAGTGAATTTTCTTCCCATTTTCTATTCAGTCGAATAAATTGGATTTTTCCCTTTAACTTAATCCTATCTGCTGTATTTGTTGTAACGTTCAAAATTTTGTAAGTTTCAGCTATTTCCTTTCTTTGTTTAAATTTCTTACCTCCCCGCTTCCTTCTTTGGATTTGTGGGGCTGGTAGTTTTGGCATTTCTGCTGTTTTGCTCAATTTGTTCATCTGCCGATATTCTTCTATAGTGATCGGTTTCGGACCTTGCTTGTTTGCTTTGTTTTTTAAAATTTGTTCTGAACTTTTTATAAAATCTCTGATTGTGTTTGCACACTTCGCAAAAATTCTATGGAATTCCTCTTCTGTTTTTATTTCGTTCATAGCAAAGGAAATAACTGAAGCTGTGTATATGTAACGAAAGTTAATAGGGTATTTAAGAGATTTTTACGAAAACAGTCTAAGCACTCCAAATTACACAATTAATTAATTCTTTAATTTTTTATCAATTCTTTTTTTTTCTTTTAAATCCTTACATATATAAATTTTATTCTTTAATATTTCCTATTGTACAAAAAAAAATCCTAGGCAAAAATATAATTTTTGCCAATGGTTAAGCGTCGCAGGGCCGCTCAAGTTATTCTAAATTTTAACTAATTTAAATATACTTAATATCCATTGCCAGCGTATTGCTCATTATCTTGTTGATTTGCCATATGATATCGTATACCAATTATGTCCTGTTTTGCTGCCAAATTTCTCGGATTTATTCCACCCTTTTATGCGTTAATATACGAATTGCTCGTATGTTGATTAATGCATTCTGTTTAGTGGTTGTACATAATTCTTGTGGTTTGCTTTTGTATATGAGTGTTTTATCCTTCTGGTCCTTCCAAAGTATTAGTTTTGCCTTGTGTGTTTAATAAACGACCAATCATCTCCTTTTTGTCTTTAATTGTTAATAACCCTTGGTCTTATCGATAATCCCTTTAGGATTTTTATTGTTGATAATCCTTTTTAGGATTATTTTAAATATTTTACTAACTTTTAAACTGGTAGGCTCTTTTCCTCCAGCAAGATCTTTAGCAGTTTTGCCAATTTCTGATCAAGCTGGCAGGAATTTCCTCCAACTAGATTGTTTAGCAGTTTTGCCAAGTTAATCTAGTTTGGCAGGACCGCCTTGAAATATTCTTATTTGAATGAAGAGATATTTACGCTTTGGGCGTCAGAATATTAATTGTTTACTAACAAAAATTCTTCCCTCTTTTTACAAAATGTCTTAACCTATATATTTGCAATTAACCTAATACTTATGAATTAAAAATGTGTAAATTTGTATTGTCAGTATTTGTGTATTTAGGTATGTAGATGGTGTTCTGTAGTGGAATTCACTAACTTATAAAGATGCGATTTCTCGGGATTTTAATTAAAGATTTTGTCGCTTGCCTTATCGATTGTACTGTTCACTAACCTAGATTTGACGACTCGAAATAAATAACATTTAAATTTCGTTTTAATACTAGAAAGGTGGCAGCACAGCTTAACGAAACCTAAAAAATGCGAAAAGCACAAAATGAATGCCAAAAATAAATAAATTCCCTATACTAACTGCTTTTAAGAGTCATTATTGTGCAAGTTTTTACATTTTTTTAACAAAAGGTAAGTGTGAGAGATAAGATAATACATAAATCGTAGCGCTAAGTTGAACTATGTATATGTCGATGTGGTAACGCTATAACAAATATCAAATAAAGAAACAAAAAAGGCGCTCTCTTCCGGTTGGCAAATTAAACGAAGATAACGTTTTTCCTCTTTTAATTTATATATATTTAAATATAACAAAGTGGCGACGAGCAGAAAACAATTCAAACTGATTTATAAACGCATAGCAAGAGCTTTGTGATCAGAGGATAATAATATTTTGGCAAAATGGCGACCAAGAATTTTAATATTCCATTTTTTGACCACGAAAAAAACTCATGGTTTGTCTTTGAAAAGCAGTTGTTGCAATTTTTCATTGCTACTGATTTTGAGGATGTAAAAAAGAAAACAATATTGTTAACTTCGTTATCCGAAAGTGCGTATACTCTGTTGGACATCTTAGTACGTCCGGAAGATGATAGCGTTGGAAGATGCTAGAGTAACTTTGAAAAAGTGTCTCGATTGTCTGCGAAGCCATTATAGGCCAGAAACATCTGCATTTGTGGAGCGTTACAAATTTTACAATGCTACAAATCAGCGTGAGAATCAATAAATGATTGGGCAGCTAGAGTGAGAGCGTTGGCGGTAAAGTGTGAGTTTGGCGAAAGTTTAAATATGCCGCTAAGAGAAAAATTTGTAAAGGGTCTGGAAAAGGGTCCAACCAGAGACAAAATTTTGTTGGAAAATGTAGGCGCAACTTTCGAGGAAGTGGTAGCGATAGCGTCCTGCTATATGGGGCAGAAGCATGGACCATGACAACAGCAGATGAAGCGGCTTTGGGAGTGTTCGAGAGAAAAGTTCTTCGAAAGATTTATGGACCTCTACGCGTTGGCGATGGCGAGTACCGAAGAAGATTTAATGATGAGCTGTACGAGCTATACGCAGACATCAACATAGTCCAGCGAATTAAAACGCAGCGGCTGCGCTGGCTAGGCCATGTTATGCGAATGAAAGATGATGCTCCGGCCAGGAAAGTGTTTCTATCGGAACCCGCCTATGGAAGCAGAGGTAGAGGGCGGCCCCCACTCCGTTGGAAGGACCAGGTGGAAAACGATTTAAACTCCCTTGGTGTGACCAATTGGCGCCGGTTGGCGGAGCGAAGGAGCGACTGGCGCGCCTTGTTGGACGGCCATAACCGTTTAGACGGTTAAGCGCCAATTAAGTAAGTAAGTAAGGTAGCGATAGCAAATACAGCAGAGTACATTCAGCAACAACAAGGGGATACTATACAAGTAAAACAGGAAGAGCTAAATTTCTTAAGAAGAATCAGAAGTCGCAAGCAGAGCAAAATAAGCTGCAAAATTGGAAAAACAAGTCACATCAAGGCCAGCAGAAACAGCAACCATGCCAAGTGTGCGGCTATATTAACCATAGCAAAAGTGAATGTAAGTTTAAGAATTATAAATGTAATAATTGTAAAAAAATGGGGCACCTAAAAAAATGTGCAAAGAGAAAAGTTTAAACTTTTTGAATAACGCAGATGAGTTGAGTTTATTCTCACTTAATAGTGCGAAAGATAAACCGATTATTGTAACGATTTTTGTTGAAGGTAAGGCTATTGATATGCAGCTCGACACAGGTTCAGAAAACAATGTGATATCGGAAGAGACATACAAAATTTTAGAAAAAATAAGCTAAATGAGATATAAATTTTGTTGAAGACATACAATGGTGGCAGTATTATGCCGCTTGGTAAGTTTGAGGTGGATGTACACTTTAAAAAGCAACGCAAAAAAATTTCATTTTTGGTTATTAAGGCCGGCGGTCCGCCGTTGTTAGGTCGCAAATTCTTTAACAGTTTCGGTATTGAATTATCTAATTTACATTTCTCTAAACAAATCAGATGCGACGTCAATTTCTTATATACATTTTTCAAACTATTTGATGGGTCTTTGGGAGTATTTAGGAAGAGTAAAGCCCATTTACATGCAAAGAAAGGCACCGAACCGAAATTTTTTGGGCCTCGACCATTACCTTTAGCGATTAAAGAAAAAGTTCAAAAGGAGATAGACAATTTGTAGAACTGCGAGTGGGGGACCCCGATTGTTCCAGTGCAAAAAAAAAGATGGGGGAATTCGCATCTGCATCTGGAAAAGTATCCCTTAGCACGTATGGAAGAGATTTTTGCCAAGATGCATGGCGGGGTGAAATTTGTAAAACTGGATTTAAGTACAGCGTACCAGCAAATCGAATTGGATGAACAATCCCGCAAATTCATAACAATTTCTAGGTCAAAAGGCCTTTTTCAGTATACCAGACTGATATACGGGTTGGCATCCGCTCACGCCTTTTTTCAAAGAATTATGGACACGTTATTAGTAGGCATTGAGGGCATGGTAGTATTTCTCGACGATATACTAATAACAGCAACCAACGTCAGGCTTCTTACCCGAATACTTGAAAAAGTGTTAGCCCTATTAAGTGAAGCAGGATTAAAGTTGTCTAAATTGAAGGTGAGTTTTTTGTTTGACGAAATTAAATATTTAGGGCATATTATAAGCAAAGAGGGCTTGCATATGGATCCTGATAAAATAAAAGATATTAGAGGCGCTAAAGAGCCATCAAACGTAAAAAGCTTCAATCTTTGTTAGGGGTGATAAATTTCTATAGAAGATTTTTACAATTTGCTTCACCCACTTTATCAGCTGTTGCAGGCGAATACAAAATTCGAATGGTCAAAAGAATGTTCGGAAGCATTTTCAAAACTTAAAGACTTATTGGTATCAGAGAAGTGCCTAGCCCATTTTTGTCCCGAAAAAAGAATTCAATTAACGGTGGATGTAGGTGCGGTTCTAACGCAAGTAGAGGCTGGTGAAATAGAGAAACCAATAGAATTTTCTTCAAGAACATTGTCGGATACTGAAAAAAGGTATTCGCAACTTGACCGAGAAACATTTGCTATACTGTTTGGTGTAAAAAAGTATCACCAGTATATTTTCGATAGGCATTTCACTTTGGTTACTGAAAACAAGCCGTAACAACATATTTTTAGTCCGAAACAAGTAAGAACGGCACAGCCGAAGACTTCATACCTTTCATGAATGGGGCTGAACAATAACCTTATCCCGTTCGTAATCTCCGAATAATCGGATGTATAAGATAAGAAATATATAGTGAACAGATCTACATACCTTAACGATTTTTAAGATAAATATAAAATAAAAAACAGGTAGGTACTTTGTGTGAGGATGCAAAGTTTCAGGTTTTTTCAGGGGTTTTGTGACGTAAACGTAACTATTTGATGAAATTTGATGAATTTTGAAGTTTTAGGCCGTAAAAAGGGGGCAAAAATTAGAGTTTATATGGGGTATATAATATATATACCATCGATCTCTATGATTTTTTCAGACAACAATATATGCTATATACGTAAGCATTTTGTGAAATTTGAAGCTTCTAGCTGTTAAAACGGGGCAGAAATTGCGCAAAGTTTCTTATCTGAACAATCGGTTGTATGAGATATATACTATGTATACCACCGATCTCAATGATTTTTTCAGACATCAATATATGCTATACACGTAAGCATTTGGTGAAATTTGAAGCTTCTAGCTGTTAAAATGGGGCCGAATTCGCAAAAAAATATATATATACCATCATATATATTATATATCACCGATCTTTATGATTTTTTCAGACAACAACATATGCTATATGCGTAAGCATTCGTTGAAATTTCAAGCCTCTAACTCTTAAAATAGGGCAGTAATTACGAAAAGTTCCTTATCTGAACAATCGGTTGTGGGGGATATATACTATATATACGACCGATCTCATCAATTTTTTCAGGCAACAATATGTGCAATATACGAAAGTATATGGTGAAGTTTGAAGCTTCAATCTGTTAAATTGGGTAAGATATTACAAAAATCCTCTTTCTGAAAAATCGGTTGTATGGAGGATATATGCTATAGTGGTCCGATCCGGTCGGTTCCGACAAATGTCTAATCGGACACCCAAATACACCGGCTCACCAAATTTTATCAAGATATCTTAAAAATTGAGGGACTAGTTTGCATACAAACAGACAGACGGACAGACGGACAGACGGACATGGCTAAATCAACTCAGCTCTTCAACCTGATTATTTCGGTATACTTAATGGTGGGTCTATCTATTTTCCTTTAAGGACTTACAATTTTCGGTTTCGTGACGAAATTAATATACCATTTCATTTTCATGAAAGTTATAAAAAGGAATTCCAGAAATGGCGTCAAATAGTTTGCAACGTATTTCTCTAACGTTATCATATTTCAAGCTTAAGACTCAAGCACAACTTTGGTTACGAAATATATGTAACTAATAAATGAATATTAACAAAGCAACCGCAAACAAACAAGAATTATGCACGTATGCATCTGTACACACATAAATATATGTACGTATATACACATGCAACTAAATAAATGAGTATTAACATGGCAACCCCAAACAAACAAAAATATGTGCACGTATGCATCTATACATACATAAATATATATACGTATGCAACTTAACTTTCACACGAAGCGTAAAAGGTTTTTAAAAAATCAACCATTGTTGTTGTTGTAGCGATAAGGTTGCTCCCCGAAGGCTTTGGGGAGTGTTATCGATGTGATGGTCCTTTGCCGGATACAAATCCGGTACGCTCCGGTACCATAGCACCATTAAGGTGCTAGCCCGACCATCTCTGGAACGATTTATGTGGCCATGTTAAACCTTCAGGCCATTCCCTCCCTCCCTACCCCAAGTTCCATGAGGAGCTTGGGGTCGCCAGAGCCTCGTCTGTTAGTGAAACAGGATTCGCCGCGGATATGTGAGGTTGACAATTGGGTTTGGAGAACCTATATATTGCGCTGGCAACCTAAAAGGTTGCGCTACACAGCCCCTTGAATCTGGTATTTTAGTCGCCTCTTACGACATGTATACCTACCGCGGGTATATTCTGATCCCCTGGGGTAAAAAAAAAATCAACCGTCTTGCTTGGTGGTTCAAATCAAATCTAAAAATTCTTTATTGATCTTCTCTTACTTATAACTTATTTACTTACCACTTAAATGTTTACTTAAAACCAATTTCATCATTCGATGAAATAGCCTTGAAATGGCTTGCCCTTGAAAAATCAATAAAAATAGCCAACTGAATATTTGAGTTATTATTTACTTTACCTTTTTCTGTTTAGATTAAAATTGCAGAGCTTAGGATATTTGAGATATTATCCACTTTAGCTCTTCCTGTTTAGAATTAAAATATGTGGTTACTAATTGCCAGTGTAGCAAAGACATATTTGAATCATATGCCTAAAAGGTTCAATGAAGCTATATTAGTTTTCTTGGCGGGTAAGTGCTATGGGTGAATGGTGGCGTTAACACCCCCGTTTCTAAATCGAAGCGTCCCGTCTTCGAATATATAGTTGTAAGGTGATTTATTTGATTTGACAATTTCATCAACATTTTTTCCTGTTCTTTAGAATTTTTCAACTTAATTTTAAAATCAATACATATGATTAATTTATAAATGAAATATATAATTACACTAATGAACAAAAGAGTAGTAAATGACCACCAAACGGGATTCCTTTTTATTTCTTGCTTAAGTGGCGTTAGTACATTAAAATTGTTCAATCTTAGATCTATATTTTTTGTTTCAACATACTGTTTCACAAAATATGGTTTAAATTTTCCATCTTTTATGTATTTTAAAATTTTTCCTGATGGATTTTCATATCTTACATTATCTATCAAATAAACGCCCTGTAGCGTATGATTATTAACTTTATGTTCTCCTGCAATTATTATAGCTCCATCTTTTACTATTCTTATGGGTTCATTTGCTTCATTTAATTTTGTACAGTTTGCTTGCTTGTTATTCAACAAATTTGATAAGCATGTGACATTTTTTCCTATCATACAAAAAACATTATTTAATTCTCTTTTACAAAATTTAACGGAATAAAATTCATTGTGACATTTTATCATTTCGTTTTCAATGACCAATTTTCCATCATTTTGTGCTATAGCTATTGTTTTATATAATTTACACATCTTATTTACTTTTGGATATTTAATATAAACAACTATTAAATTATTACCTTGTGCGATCTTAAATTCTGAAACATCTATGACGTCTGTTATCGTTACATTAATCTGCTCTTTACTTATTTTTTCTTGAATTTCCGACATATCTAAAATTAAAGGGTTCAAAATTCCTGCTTTTGAGAATGTAATAGTCTGTATTGTGTTTTCAAGTTCAGTGATTATAAGTTTGTTCCTTTGTCTTAAAAAAGTCACTTCATTAGAGCTACCTTGTAGTTGTTTTACTATTTGTGTTTATTCCGTTATTGTTTTAAATATTTGAGAATTGGTTGTAAATTGTTTATTATTATTATCTATTAACTCACTTACTTTATTTGTTATTTGCATAAAATCGTCATGGTCAGGTGTACCTATAATCCACTTCCACACTGTTCCCAACTCATTAATCCCCCTTTTTTTGTCTATTATTATTAATTTTTAATTGGTTTAATAATGTTTTTATCATTTGTATTTCAAAGTCCATTCCCAAATCGTCAATTAATTTCTCGTCAGATTCATATTTTTCCACAACGTCATGAAACAATGATAAATTTGTTAAGTTAATTATTGTTCCATAACTTCCAAAAATTGCTGCATCTTCCTCCTCCACCAATATATAATTTTCTCTGGTGTAATCAATTATGTCCGACGTGATAATAGTGAGATTCAAAAATATCAATGATATTTGTATGAGTTTCTTCATCCCTATAAAATAACGTATTTAAACTTTAATATTATCCTTATGAATTATTCTGTTTCTATTCTGTATTTTAACTTTATTCCCCAAATCTTCTACTACTACCTGCTTTTTGTACCTTAGTTTTAATTTATTTCTTTCTCCATATATTTTTTCATATATAACCTCACCCCTGTGATAATTCTTCTGAAGCCTTTTTTTATTATGATGCTTTAACATATTTTCCTGCACCGATTTTAGTCTATCCCTCATATTAGTGTGAGTTTCTTTATTGAATAAAATATTACAAGGTTGTGTACCTGTTAATGAATGTATTGTTTTATTATACTGTTGTACCGTCCGCAAAATTGATTCGAAATCACTTATTATACTGTTTTCACACAGACGGCTTATTGAATAATAAAGGCAGTTTTCTACATTAAGACGCTTATTGAGCTCAATCTTCCCTACAAAATTCGAATCTATTATTATTTCATTAGTAGCTAATCGAATGCCTAATGAAGTCAAAAGCACAATGCAACTCTGTTGGCAGCGTTCCGCTTCCGTTTCAGTTTCTTAGTTTTCAAAACAAATGTCATTGTCTGCATGGCGGAACGATACAAGGTGGCCGCATCGAACAGCTGATTATAACCTTTTTTACTTGATTTGACACATCAACTACCGGCGCAGTACGGTTTTGACATTTGTCCATCGAATTTACAAGTACATGGAATTTTTTTTGTTTGTAGGTATGTCACCATGCTCCCACCTTGTATCGTTCCGCCATGATTGTCTGTCTCATCCTTCATACAAATCGAGCAGTTACTTCTGTGTGAAAGCAAAAAATTTACGATTTCATTAGCAGGTGAAATGAGATCATTAAGTTTCTGTGTGAAAACAGTATTAGACTGTGCTCCTGTTTCAAACAACGGGAAATTTCTATGAGTGTTGAACGAACTCTCTCTATTTGGCCATTGCTAGGGCTGTGGCGTGGCGTACAGTAATAAATTTGTATATTTAACCTTTCCATTAGAGATTTGAATTGTATCATACTCAAACCTGGTTCATTATCTAAAACTATACTTCTAACATCTGGGAATGTCTGTAGAAGTTCTAAAACCTTAACTTCTAATTTTACCTTATCTTCAATGTATTTCATCACCAGATACTTAGAATAAGAATCCACACATGTCAGAAATTTCAATTTCTGCGCAAAAAAAATATCAACATGAAGTTGTTCCCCTTCTTTCTCTGGAATGGGTGCCTCACCTATCGGAATAAGTTTTGGGTGTCTTCAATATTTATTATTATTACATATATTACAATTTTTTACATATTGCTTAAATTGCTTTATCATTAACGGCCAATAGTATTGCTGTCTAATTTGAGCTATATTTTCTCTATAATTCCTATGTGCCCTATTATGAGTTTGTTCAATAATTATTCCTTGATCCTCTCTATTCGTTATATCATTCGGAAATGACTTCGAATATAGAAATTTCATCGTAGGGTATGCCCCCCTTAAAACATGTTTAATCTCATAAAGCACCTCAGGTGTGCAAAATATTCCTGTTACTATTTTTGGATTTAAATATTCCGTCAAAACTGGAGTTATATTTTCCGGCAAGTCGTATTCGACCAAAAAACGCTTGTTACCAAATGAGAAGATGGTTTCCAACGTTATAATTCTTGCCCCTTTATCAATTAAAATTTGCTGTTTAAAATGATTTAATGTTTTTTTTTGTTGCATGAATTTGATATTCATCACTACTCTCTGCGGAATGTTGGGTACCCGTTAATGAATCACCCGAATTACTTGATTCTTCTGAAGTAGATAAATTATTTAAAATCTGTCTTGATAATGCGTCTGCAACGACATTTTTAGCCCCTGGTTTATAAACAATCTTTGGCGAATATTCTTCAATAAACGCTCTTCATCTTTTGATTTTAATGTTTGGATTTTTTTCGGAAATAGCAAACGACAGTGGCTGATGATCGCACAGTGTTTCATGTAGAACAAGCTAGCTGGACAAAAACAAACTTCTTATTCCAAGAAAAGTGTAATGAGAAATGAAAGAAAACAAACAAAATAACGGGATTTTTGCTTTTTTTTGATATTTTTTCTCATATATATTGAGTAATTGAAGTAAGAAGGCAGGAGTGGCCGTAAAATGCATTGATTAATTTGCAAAATTCTTGTTGAATTTAAGTTTCATATTTCTTTTAAGTGAACAATTTTATATACTTTTTTTGATGGATTCTAAGCTCGAAGGTAAGTAAAATTTTTTAATAGTAATTCTTTCGCAATTAGAGTATTTTCAATATATTTAACATTCCGTTATTAAGAAGAAAAATTATTTTTTCTCTATATTTTTAATTTTAGGGACAAAAAAGTTACACACATCCGCCGACATCCGGGCTAAATTTTACATATGTTATAGTCGCAAGTATTCTCTAATAGTCCAAAGAAAAAACCATTGCGAATTCTTTGCACATCTATTTTTAATTTTTTTTTTTTTTTTTTTAGATTTAGTTATCTCTACATATAAAATAGGATGTATGTACATACCAGCTCCGACGAGATATTTAAACCTTTAAAGCTGATCTACAAACGGCAAAACCAACCCCCAGCAACAGGGAACATACACGTAGCCAGAAACACACACAAAAATCAACGCGCAAGGTCAACAAGAGCACACCAAATGCAAAAAGGCCAACATCACTGACTTCAACCTGCGCACCAGTCACCAAAGCATAAAAACAGGTACATACAAAGCAATACTAATGCAGGGATAACCACACAGGAACGCTACACAAAACAACCACATTTGGTAGCATCTACGCCAATACCTGAATGTAATATAAATACTGCGCAACTGATAACAAATCAGAACGATCAACGACACTTAAGATGACAGCACAACAATCATCAACTATTCACCCTGTCGGAAAATCAAAAACACAAAGCAGTTTAGTTATAACCATACAAAGAACGGAGTTTTTTGACATTTGGGTTCAACATTCGAAGGAAACCAGATATAAAGAATTATTGAGTTTTGTTGTACTTAAGTACGATTTAAGCGAAGCAGCCGAGTATTCGATAAAAAAGTTTAAGCTTACAAATATCGGCATATTCGTCGAAGCTGGATCAAAAGTGGAACTCTTCTGGAAGACATAAGGAGCGATTTTTGAATAAAAACTCGGAGTGGCTTTCGGGTCCAGACTTCACATTTACAATAACGGTGGATTCAAAGTTGCCATCAGACCAACAAACCACTTCTTCAGGTAACCCCGGCCCCGGAAGACGAATGAAGGACTTTGTTAGCTGCAGTGAAAAAACCAAACGGCGTCGAGTGGATGACCTCTTGCAATCTATAAGTCCTGGTGAGTTACTTTATGCGGCAGAAGTATCAACGCGTATGTCCGGCAACAGAAATGTTGCTAACATTATAAAAAAATCACAGGAAACCACTCAAATATCCGGCAAAAAGATGACATGTGAGCCAGATGCAAGATGCTTGAGCATTGTAGAAGCTTTAGCATATTACGTAGATAGCAAGTCGACGACTCATGGGTACAAAACGACTCGGAAGTGGAGCACCAAGACAGGCCATAAGGTTTATCCATAATTTTATAGTCTAAGAAAAGCTAAGGAACAATGCTATCCAAATGAAATTGATATGGGTGAAACACGTGCGGAAATTAAAGTCCAGTCCGTATTAGATAAAACTGTTGAGCGTTTAGTTTTAGCAAATCAAGAAGTTTTTGTTTGTTTATTACCTAAAAACTTGACGTATACTTTAATCAGCAAGAGGGGTTGCGATGGAAGCTCTGGCCATAGCACATATAAGCAAAAGTTTACATCCAGTTCTGACACTGATGAATTTTTGTTTATATTTTCCTTCGTTCCCCTTCAATTACAGGATGAAAAAGGTAGCATTGTTTGGCAGAATCTTCGACCTTCTTCTACCATGTATTGTCGTCCAATTAAATTTATTTTTTCTAAAGAAACAAAATTTTTTATTGTTTTTGAAACGAACAAAGTTTTAGAGGAGATAAATGCGTTGTTGCCAACAAAGTACATGCTCGAAGAATACGAAGTTTCCGTAAATCACAATATGCTTCTAACAATGATTGACGGAAAAGTTTGCAATGCTTTGACTGAAACTTCCTCCGCACAAAAGTGTTATATTTGTGGTGCCACTCCAAAAGATATGAATAATGAGTTATGGGACTTTACGCCTAACCGAGATAATCTTGATTTTGGTTTGTCTACTCTCCATGCATGGATAAGATGTTTTGAATGCTTGCTTCATATAAGTTATCAAAGTGGCAGCTTAGGAATGAGGCAGATAAAGAGAGTGTAAAGCTACGTTCCAACGAAATCCAGAATAAATTTAAAAGTGTACTTGGATTGATAGTAGATAAACCAAAACCAGGTTTCGGCAATACCAATGACGGCAACACTGCTCGTAGGTTTTTCGAAAATTCTGAGGCTAGTGCTGAGATTACGGGATTGGATGTAACGCTCATCAAAAGATTCGACACTCTCCTTCGCGCATTAGCATCTGGGTACAATATAAATATCCAAAGATTTGAAAAATTTGCGGTCGAGACTAAAAAACTATACATAGATCTCTATCCATAGTTTAATATTCCTGTTACAGTTCATAAAATCTTAGTGGATAGTACTGATATTATAAAATCAGCAATTTTACCTATTGGTCAACTTTCTGAGGAAGCACAGGAAGCCCGTAACAAAGATTTGAGACGATTCAGGGATGATAACACACAAAAGCAGTCGCGTGAAGCCACGAATAAAGATCTTATGAATATGTTGCTTATAACATCGGATCCTTTAGTTAACAGTTTTAGGGATATACCTAAGAAAAAATTTAAAAGTCTGACTTCAGAAGTCTTAAATTTACTGTCCCCCGATAATGTTGAGGAGTCAATAAATACCCCAGTTGTTTCAAGCTTTCACAGTAGTGTTGCTGATGTTCATGACTATTCCACAAGTGACTCATCGAATGAAAGTGATTATGGCGAATAATAACATAATTATAAAAGATAACCTACCCTATAACTTTTTGTTGGATCCGTTTTATTTAATTTAAATCTATTGTCTTTTCTACTTTGTATGATACTTTACTTTTAAGTTTTTATAATAAGTAATTTTCACATAATTAATTTAATTCTTTTCATTGTTATTATTATTATTGTAATTCACTTTTACATTTCTGACTGGTACTATAAAATAATTTGGTAAACATTTTAGTGCCAGGATAAATACTCAAATAAATACAAAATATGTATGTACAGTCACTCACATAAATAAGTAGACACCCCTTTTTGGACAATTCTTACAATTTTCGCTTTCGAAAATTTATTTTAACTAATTTCCCATAAGAAAATTTGTCACGACCTATAACAAAAACTAAATTATATTTAATAAATGTTTGAAAAATTCGACGAATTTTCATATTTTAACTAATTTCCCATAAGAAAATTTGTCACGATGTATAACAAAAACCAAATTATATTTAAAAAATGTTTGAAAAATTCGACGAATCTTCATAAAAAATTTTAATTTTTTTTCCGAATTTTTGAATTTTTTAGAGTATTGAGATTTGTAGTCCATTCAATTTAAGTACAATAAAGTAATATTCTTAAGTCCTTTAAATTTTTTTGGATCTATGTCACTTATTCACATGAGTTACTGTATATGAAATAAGCAAATGTATGCATATGAACTAAAATTTTGGAAAAAAAAATAAAAAAAAGAACATGTGGCTGAAAAAATTACGTAGTTGTAATAAATGACTGCATATGAAACGGAAAATCTCATAAAATAATTTTGTCCAGCTAGCTTGTTCTACACGAAACACTGTGGATTGGTATGAGTTTCCAAATCATTCACTCCATAAAGATAATTACGTAAAGCTTTTAACGCCCACACTATAGCAAGCAATTCCTTCTCATTAGTAGCATAATTCAATTCTGTAGAGTTCCTGTGACAATACGGCCCCTAAAGCCACATTCGAAGCATCAGTGGTCAACACAAATTTTTTATTATAATCAGGCTGTGTCAATTCTATATGTTGAGATAATAATCTTTTTAATTTTTCGCAAGCAGCGATGCCCTCTTCATCAAGGTTAATAATTTTCTTTTTTGACAAATGCTGCGAAATTCCTCCATTTTCGCCCTGTAAATGTTTGGTTAATGGTTTTCCTATTACTGCGTAGTTTTCCACAAACTTCCTATAATAACCCGTCAATCTCAAAAATCCTCTCAACTGACGTAATGTTTTTGGTGTTGGGTAGTTTTTTATTGTTTCAATTTTTCTTGGATCTGTCTTAATGATATATTTTGCCACTACATAACCCAAAAATTCTACCTCTTCTTGGTAAAACTTTGACTTTTATGAAGATATTTTCATATTTGCTTTTTTAAGTATTTCAATTACCGACCTCAAATGTTTTTTGTGATGCTCCAAATCCTTTGAAAAAACTATGACATCGTCGACATAGACATGGCAAAACTTTCCCACAAATTCCCTCAACACATTATCCATAGCTCGCTGAAAAATACTCGGTGCATTTTTCAACCCAAACGGCATTCGTAAAAATTCATACTTCCCGTTATTCACTGATGCCGTTTTCTCTAAGTCACTTTCATTCATCAATATCTGGTGAAATCCAGACTCCAAATCAATAGTGGAAAAATATTTAGATCTTCCCAAATTTGCAAGTATTACGTCCGGATTAGGCATTGAATATCTATCTGATACTGTTTTTTCATTAAGTTTTTTAAAATCAATTACCAGTCTTAATTTGGACTTCCATCTTCATTCATGCCCTTTTTTGGAACAACCCACACTGGAGAGTTATATGGACTTTTACTTTCCCTAATTATGCCATTTTGCGACAAATTTTGAATTTCTTCATTAACAAATTTGTTCACTGACATAGGATAAGGGTATTGCTTTGACCAAACTGGTCTTTCCTCAATTGTTCGTATTTCCGCTTTGATGTCAGTGCGAAAGGGCAAATTTAAATTCAAATCACTATGTGCTGTGCTAACTTCTTTTCTTATTTTTTCCTGCAAATTTTTTATTGAAGCTTCCTCTTCTTTAACAACCTCGTCTCTATTTTCTTCGATAGATAACCCCGAAGCCTCCAAACACAGATTATTCAGTATGTTTCCGGATTTCAAAAAATTTTTTCCAATTCTTCCCTGTTTGTTTTTTAATTCAACACTCTTTATTTTGAATTTATTTAGATTTATTTCGGTTGGTGCTTTCAAAATTATATCTTCTGAAATATTTTTTGTGGGATATTCGTTTCCCATATTTCCGGTATCACTTTCGGCAGGCGCTTTAGTACCTTCCTGTTTCAAGGAAGAAAAATATTTTTTAATACTATATTGCCGGTAAAATCTTCGGCGGGAGCCTTAGGATTTTTATATCCCAAGGGTTTAAATTCTTAAATTTTTTACTTTTCTTTTCATATTTTTCTCTTTTGTTGCCGGTAGTTACATAGGCGGGCGCCTTAGGACTTGTATATCCCAAGGGGTTTAAATTCTCAAATTTTTTACTTTTCTTTTCATATTTTTCTCTTTTGTTGTCGGTAGTTACATCGGCGGGCACCTTAGGACTTGTATATCCCAAGGGGTTTAAAAGTTTACTCTTAACAGTTTTCTTTGTATCTTTAAATTTTTTTGCTTTAATTTTTTTGGTTTTGCCGGTAAAAGCTCCGGCGGGAGCCTTAGGACTACTGTGTCCCAAGGGGTTTAAAATTGCATTATTGCTGCCAGCATTTTCACTGTCTGCCATTTCAGATTCAATATCCGAAATAATTATGGTTTCTTCACTATTATTATTTATTATTAATTTTTTATTTTCAAAATCCACCACCGCATTAATTTTCCTTAAAAACTTGAATCCAATTAAGAGATCCTATTCCAAATTATCGATCTCATAAAACATCTGTTTTATAACAAACAAATGTATTAGGTGGTAATATTTTATCATGGTATAACCATTAATGGTTTTTACTCTTTTATATATGGCAAGCTCATTTTTATTTTTATAAATTCCTGCTTTTATGTAGCAACTTGTTGCTCCAGTATCAATTAAAATTTTAAAATTTTTACATATAGCTTTGTCATATTGCAGGATATATGGCAAGTTTAGCTTTGATCTAAAAAATGGTCCTCATCAATATTATTAACTCGTTGTGCTTTGTTTGGTGGTTGAACACTTAACTGTGCCCTAGCATGTGGTCTTTTATCAGCCACATTGCTCTGATTATTTGTAAAGTAATATTTCGATAATTACTTTGAATATTATTTAGCATTTGTTGTGGTCGGTTTTGAATCTGGATACTCCGATCGACATTCATAGGTGTCGGTCGAGGTTGATCATGCTCTTGAACCGTCCTTTGGTTGTAATCAATTTGTGGTTGGCTTCGCCCCAACCGTAAATTATTGCCAAAGTTATTTCTTCGAGGTTGGCTTTGTGCAAATCGTAAATTATTTTTAAAATTGTTGTTAAAGTTATTTTGTTGCCTACCCTTAACTATGTCCGAAAAAGTTGGGGTTTTTCCAAACTGTAATGCGAAATTCGCTCGCATATTATTTGATTCAAGCTCTTGAGCTTTCGCAAGAGCATTTGGCAAATCACTTGGCGAAAGTGAAAACAATACTTGGGACAAATTGCCATTTAATCCCGTAATAAATATTGGTAACGCATCGCGCCTATTTTTAGAATTTAATTCTTTGGTCACCGCACTATCTGATCCGTACGTCATTATAGTTTTATTTATAAGTAAGGTTAACTTCACATTCACTTTATTATAATATTCAATGATAGTGTTATTGCCCTGACGCAATATACTCATCTCCTGCTCAATAATATGAGCAGGTCTCTTGTCAGCATACGCGAAATCAAGCCGGGCCAATATGGCGTCAAAATTCAATACTGTCCCGTGATTTGAAAGTATATCATTTGCTTCATTAGTTACCTTGTTCCTCAATATTTTCAAGGCAGCGAAATACTTACGGCTACCCCTAATGTACAAGCTCATTGTATTGTTAGCTGACTCCCTCCAGCTAACATACTTGGTTGGTTTACCACTAAATTCCGGTAAAGATTTTATGACATCCAAAGATTCATCGCAATGAATCTGGGGATCTATTTCTTCTGTCCTCTAATCCGTCACTGTTGCTGTCCTTGTAAGGTTCTCTATTTGTCTTTTCAAATCCGAAACCTCCAATCTAAGAGAAGCATTGGTAGCTGCTATTAATCTGGCTATAATTGCCTCATTATCTCCGTTTACTCACATCTTAGAAAAACTCTCTATCAAACTGTCCAGAATGTCGCACAAAACAATAAAATAATTTCCTCCTTAATTTAATTCAAATTAATAAAATAGCTTTCTCTTAAGTTTTTGGTTATTCTTTAAATACGGACACTTTTTTATTTCATGGTTATTACCACCATAATTGCAATAGTAAAGTCTCTCGTAACGGGGCAGACTCGGTTTATTACCCATACCAACGTTTGTTTTAAAATTTTGTGAAAATATTCTTAGTTATAATTCCTAGTTTCAATGTAAATACATAACTTATAAAAAAACAGCGACTCACGGTAGTTGTGTTCTACTACGCTATCAGTTTGATCCTTTGTTGCTGCTACTGATGTTCTTGTTGCTGCTACTGATGCACTCTTGTAATTTCGTGGCTTTTGTTCGATATTTGTTTTATCACTCTCTTATTTTATTTTGTTAGTGCCGATTAGATGTTCGTTTTCACTTTGTCTCATAGTTTTGCTTCACTTTGTTTCGTAATCGAAACTTGTAGAGTTAAAAATCTCTTGATTTTGTTTAACTTTTCTCGTATTTTATACGATACTTGTTTGTATTTTGTTTTGGTAACTAGAGATATATGTCTCTTTTTATTGTTACCTTTAGGAGATTTTTTTAAAAAATTGATCCTGGTTTTGCTTTACTTTTCTCATATTTTATATGATACTTGTTTTTATTTTGATTTGGTAACTAGAGATTTATGTCTCTTTTTATTGTTACCTTTAGGAGTTTTTTTTTAAATTTCTCCTGGCAGGATCGCCACTTAACTTTCACACGAAGCGCGAAAGGTTTTTAAAAAATCAACCGTCTTGCTTGGTGGTTCAAATCAAATCTAAAAATTCTTTATTGATCTTCTCTTATTTATAACTTATTTACTTACCACTACATACAATTGCTTTGTGCTTAAGTTCTAAACAATGTGAAGCTTAAATGTTTACTTAAAACCAATTTCATCATTCGATGAAATAGGTTTAGCCTTGAAATGGCTTGCCCTTGAAAAATCAATAAAAACAGCGAACTGAATATTTGAGTTATATTTACTTTAGCTTTTTCTGTTTAGATTAAAAATGCAGAGCTTAGGATATTTGAGATATTATCCACTTTAGCTCTTCCTGTTTAGAATTAAAATATGTGGTTACTAATTGCCAGTGTAGCAAAGACATATTTGAATCATATGCCTAAGTGGCTCAATGAAGCTATATTTGTTTACTTGGCGGGTAAGTGCTATGGGTGAATGGTGGCGTTAACTTGCATACACGTGCTTGCTCATATGTACAAGCGATGAGCGGAAGATAAAGAGAATTTTTTTTATTTTACTATTCGAATACTTCTATTCGAATAGTACTATTCGAATAGTGCGCACTATTCGAATAATAAGGAAAGGAATTCGAATAAATGAAAGCGAATAAAGCGAATATATATATATATATATATATATAATATAATAAAAAATTCGATTAGATATTATTCGGATTATTTGAAACTAATAAATTTATTCGTTTATTCGAATAAAGTTTATTCGAATATAATTCGAAAATAATCCCACCACTAGTATAAATATTTTATGTTCTGCGATTCGTTTTCTTATTTATCTT
Organism: Eurosta solidaginis; assembly: GCF_040869045.1. Taxonomy (NCBI): domain Eukaryota; kingdom Metazoa; phylum Arthropoda; class Insecta; order Diptera; family Tephritidae; genus Eurosta; species Eurosta solidaginis. The sequence goes on from NC_090319.1 coordinate 155,676,521, forward strand.
CTTTTTGCACAAAAAATTGTTGTACATTCAGAAATTTTTTAAAAATGCGTAAAACTAAAACTGCTTTGGCTGGAACTGTTTCAAAATATGTGAACGAATATAAAGAGATATTCGAAACCGATGGAGGAATTTTATTTTGCAAAATTTGCAATAAAAGAGTTAGCTGTGCAAAAAAGTTTCAAGTTGATAAACACATGTGGAGCTAGAAGCACCTAGAGCTTTCTAGAAGGCAAGATGAAAAAACTTCTCAACGCCTGCTTAAAAATTACGTGGGGAATAAGAACAAGTTTTACATGGAGCTTTGCGAGGCATTTATTGCAGCTGATATCACATATGGAAGTTAACAAACCAGCATTTAATCAAGTTTTTCAAAAAATACACCAAGGAATCCATTCCTTCTGAGTCAACTTTGAGAAAAATCTATGTCCATGATATCTATTTATCGCAAATTGAAGAAATCAAAGGGCAATTGAAGAACCACGTTTTGTGGGTATCAATTGATGAAACGACTGACAGACAAGGCCGTTTTCTAGCAAATATTTTAGTGAGAATATTACATCCAGACAAAAATGTGAGCTCCAAATTTTTTTTATTAAACGTCGTTTTTCTAAGACGCACAAATCACTCCACAATTGCAAGAGCATTTGATGATTCCATGCAATTATTGGGCCCTGACTTCGTAAAGTCGAAAACTCTTTTATACGTTACTGACGCAGCTCCATATATGGTAAAGTCAGCAAAATCGTTGAAGGTATTTTATCCAAAATTACTGCACGTTACTTGATTGGCACATGCAATGCATCGAGGGGCCGAAGATGTAAGAACCCATGCAGAAAGAGTGGAATTATTCCCAAATTCATCAACAATGCTCCTCATCTCATCATACACATTATGTATTACACACTCAACAGCAACATCAACAACAAGAAAATATCGGCGAACATCAGTAAAGCAACGTCTACATATTTGGGTAATTTACAAAAGAAACTCTTAAGCCTTCTAATAAAAATTAAACATGAACAGCGGAAAGAGAAAGAAAGAGAGGTAAATGAATTGAATGATATATAGTTAAGTTGGTACGGGTACTACAGCACTCACCTGTTGTCCAGTGGTTTTGCCAATAATGATGTTGGTGCTGCTAGATGGATACTTCGGTGGCGTGGCGTTGAATGCGTCCTTCCGGTGGTCAAACTTTCCCAACATGCTGGCGCACTTGCTCTGTCGAACGTCCTGCAAATAAATAACCTCGCTCCTTGAGGTGCGGCAAATAATTCACACGAGAATCAAGTTAATATTGTCCGAGGATTTATTATTATGCAATGCAAACTTTGTACAGAGGTTATACAGGTGGCTTTTGAGTCGGTTTTTTCCTATTCTGATTGCGTTTGGCTCTCTAACGCGTTTGGAAATTCACTCAATATTCGCACATGTTGCAATTCACAAACTTTCTTGTTTCATTAGCTGAAGATGTTGCTATTTAAGAAGTTTTCGCATATAACCGTACAGCAATTTCACTTAATTCACAAAATTTTATTGTGTACAAACGTAAACGCAAATGAATCAAATAATAATTAAATTATACAACCAGATGGCTTATTAACAGGAAAAGGGTTTTCTTTCTTTGAAGATTATACTTCTTTTTCACAAAGTGATAATATTTAGCAACTTTTTCACAAAACCTGGTAAAATTAACAACTGCCATGCTTTGCAAATTATATTTATAAGGAAAAAAAATATAATGGCCGCTTTGACAGCTGGCGGTGATGTCAGATCGCCTTGCTTCGGATTGCGGCGAATTCGTTTTGGGGGATTTACGCGGTGGAGGCTGCCACGCGTCCATGAAGATTCCCAATGGGAAATTTAAGGCACATACAATTCATTGATTTTGGGGAATAGAATAAGATAATTTTCAATGTAATATAATTCAATATATATGGGGTATTCCATCCCATTTCGACCAATTTTGAACCCGACCCCTTTAGAATTGGCTGAAAGTTTTTCTTCTTTTTCTAGCTTACGAAAGACGTTTTTCAGAATTTTTTCAAATTTTTTCATGAAACTCAAAAAAAGTTATGAATTTAAAAAAAAAAACACCGTTTTTGTTTTCAAAATGCTATAACTTTTTCAAAAATTGACCGTTTGGGATCTTTTTTACTTTTCGGAAAAAATACAAAAAAATTTTTTAATTTTTTTTTTGTAATTTTTCAGTTTTTCGAGATTTTTCGAATTTCGCCATTTTTTTTTATAAAAAACTTCAATCAATTCTGCAATCATCCCCACTAATCCCGGAGTGGGCCGATTATTATTATTTTTTATTTAATTAAAAAAAAAAAAACTTTAAAAATTTTTTTGTATTTTTTCCGAAAAGTACATTTAAAAGCAAATTAAAAAAAAAATATCCCAAACGGTAAATTTTTGAAAAAGTTATAGCATTTTTAAAACAAAAACGGTGTTTTTTTTAAATTCATAACTTTTTTTTGAGTTGGATGAAAAAATTTGAAAAAATTCTGAAAAACGTCTTATGTAAGCTAGAAAAAGAAGAAAAACTTTGAGGAGTATATAAATGTGTGTTAGTTGTACGTTGAGGAGAACATCAAGGTAGGGACTGCCTGTGAGAGATACGGGATGAGTCAGTTATGTTCTGAGATGGTGTCGATAGTTAAGTTTAGTGGACTGTAGTTGGTTCGGGAGATGATAGGGATCCATGTGGGTCTGAGTCAAGCTCCGCTGGTGGCATGAAGCACAATTTTGTGAGAGGCCTGGTGAGAACACCGTTTTGAGTGCGTACGTCGACCACTCGTACGTGTCTGTCTCTGCCAGGATGAGTGCTCTTCACTCTACCTAGACGCCATTCGGTGGGGGGTAAGTTGTCTTCATTAATGACGACTAGATCGCCGATTTTAGGGGGAGTTTGGGCGGCTTTCCATCGGTAACGCTTATTCATTTTTTCAGCGCTTGCTGAATTGGTGATGCAAAACTTTCAACCGTTCCCAACGGTTAATCATAGAGGGGTGTCATAGTTTGGTTCGAGGATGGAGAGCAGGGGCGCTCCTCGGAGGAAATGACCAGGTGTCAGGGCGGTGAGGTCCGCTGGGTTCGGAGAAAGGGGGGAGATGGGAGGAGAATTGAGTACGGCCTCGATACGAATTAATAAAGTCAAGAATTCTTCAAAGGTGAAGCTGTGTGTTCCGGCGACTTTTTTTAAGTGGGTTTTAAAGCTTTTGACAGCGGATTCCCGTAATCCGCCCATGTGAGGGGCCCCGGGGGGTATGAACTTCCAATTAATTCCTTGTGGGGCGTACTTCTGTACGATATCGGACGAGACTTCGTTGAGGAAGGTGACGAACTCTACTTCGGTAGCTCGCTTAGCACCAATGAATGTTGTGCCGTTTTCGCTCATTATTTGTTTAGGGTACCCTCGACGCCCTACAAACCGGGCAAAGGCAGCGAGAAAAGCCTTACTGGTGATATCCGAACACTATTCTAGATGGATCGCCTTGGTGGTGCAGCAAACGAAAACGGCCACATAGCTTTTTACGAGGGTTGGAGATCGGAGCATCGAAGCTTTTATTTGAAACGGGCCGGCGAAGTCTACGCCAGTAGTAGTGAAGGGAGGCGCGAAAGTACATCGTCCGGGGGTAAAGCTGCCATTATTTGGGATTGCGTTTGTCGCTTATGGATGGTGCAGACTTTACATTGGAAAATAAATTTTTTCAGCTGAGCTTTGAGACGGGGGTATAGAATTCCTGCCTCATAGCTTGTTGCAGGAGGCGGACGTCCGCATGGAGGAAGCTCTCGTGTAGAAACCTAATATAGAGGACAGTAAATCGAGCCTTTTCGAGAAGAATGATGGGATGACACTCATTGTAGGTCATGTCGGCGTGTAATGGAAGAATTACTAGAAGAAAAAGATATTTTTTATTATTTTCTCTACGCGGACACTTAACTTGAGCGATGGACGATTGTCGTTCCTGGATGCATTGGTAATAAGGAAAAATAAGCACCTAACCTTCGACTGGCATAAAATATGTTTTGAGTTTATTAGTTCATATATGGTTGTTATTGTTAAATTTTGTTTACCATTATGGTTCTTTAATTGTTTACATATTGGCTTAGGCGATTCTTATATTGTTTTACTTCATGATTAAAATTAGTCGATAAGCAACATTCAAATGTGTAAGTTGTTAATTTTCATGTTCATTTAATGTTTCTAGTGTAATATTTATCTTAATTTCCAGTCCTGCAGATGACTTCAAACTGAGGTCGAAATATCGACAACAATAAATTCAAATATTTTATATGCAAAATCAAAATCGGTTTTTGACATTTTGATATATATATTTGTGTGGCTTAGAGCTCGAATATAAGTTTTTAATAAACAACAACACTATGGCCGGTAATAATAAAAAAGAAACAATTACGGTAATCTTAACATTTGTGCGACAGCCGGTAGCAGCGTTTATTTGTTGCTGTCTCGCTAATGACTGACGATGGATATAAAGAATATGTATGAAGCAAATTTGGCTCGATTGAGCTATGGCGCGCCGACCACTGTTTTAAACGTAAACAAAGTCAATAAACTAATACATTAGACATATAAAGGAATAGAATCGAAAGGCTGTTGATTTACTTCCCCCACAAGTATGCATACATCTCCCCGCATCAAAAAGTTTGTCCTAAGATTGACGGCAGTGTGCTCCCTTTAAACTACGCAATTCGAGAAGCAATTTTATTTCTGGCGCTCTGACACTCTGACAACTTTTTAAATTTTCCATAAGAAATAATTTTCATAGCTCTTCATCTTCATATTATGGCAACACTTCCACTCTGTCGTCAGCCTACTATGGATCATTGTCCATAATACTCTCGAGTAAAATAATAGTTTCAACTTGTACCATTTCTTTGTTTTTAGGTAGATCATTATGCACTAATGACGAGCTTTCGATGAACAATTTTTATTGTTGGTTCATGCCTGGTGTTACGCATTGGCTCGATATTTCCTTCGTAAAGGCTTTGAACCGCATAGAAAAAGCAATTGAGTTGGACCAGTTACAACCCGTAGATGATTCAGTAAAATATACTTCATCAGCTGTAGATACTTTAGCAATATTTTATCAAATAAACATATTCTGGCAACAGCTAGATTGGCCGGATTTAGAAGGTTCATATACATTCATTGCGAAAATAGTTCATGTAAGTATACTTTGAAACCAAAAAGTTTGATTTAATTTGTAAGAGGACACGCCGATAACCCATTAATAATGCTGCTGCCAGATTAAATCCACATGTGTTTAAATGGAGTAAATAACTGATAATATAAGTTCAAATCGTTGATTGAAAATGCCATGCTGTTTTGTAGTCGCTAACAATTACTAATAATATAACTTGCTAAAATAAAAAATATACGTAAATTACCTAATTCCATAAATTTTCAATATATTTAATGCAATTGAGTTGATTTGTTCTATTTTAAAACTTTGTTAGATGGTATTAGCAGCTTTTTACTGCGGCGTGGTTTGCTATATGCCCCGTTGGGTGTTGTTATGCTGTACTTTCCCAGCAAAATCTGTCATAAGCGGTTGTAAGCAATAAGGAATACTGGGTCCACACCTGACAGATTATCCTTAGGAACAAGGGTAAATATAATACATAATACGCTTTGTAGTAACGACTTACTAAGCTTATTTAAACTAAAATTGAGGCTTATCCCTAAGGTAAACCAAAAAATAAAAATTAATGTTGCACAAACTCGAAGGATATATGATAAATAGAACCTAGCTCTAGCCGATAAATTTTCGTAATATTTTTAAGGAGACTGGATTTAAATTTTTTATTTTAAAAATTAGTTTCAGTAAGTAAATATACTTTTTGTCCTTTCAAAGAGCCCAAAAAAGGCGTAGCTTCTACATTTCTCACTGACTGAGCACCCCTATTCACGTGTTTTATATATTCCTTTCTGGGCTAGTCGAGCCACTGTGGAGTGACCCCGTTAAAAAAAAAAATTCAAAGAGTATTTTGAATGTTACATGCCTCGTAACTTAAACGAAGGAAATTAAAACTTGTTTTCGTTGATAGATTACCATTTCTGTACTTAAATAAAGTTTTGAATTATGTGAATATAAAAATGTATAAAGGATTTTAAAGTCAGGTTCACCGGGCAATTCAAGCAGTATCTCATAATAAGGCCTTATGCAAGTCTTACTTTATCTGTTCAATAAACCTTATAATACGGTTATTATATTCTTCCTAACGGCTAGTAAATAAATAATTTTTGAATTTATTTATTTTGAATATTTCAAAAAGAAAAACATATTGTAATATTTATTATTTAAATTAAAAATAAAATTTTAAAAATATATAGTTATAATCTAAACTATATTTTGGCGATCCTGCCACACGTGAATGTGTAAGGTGTAATTAACGCAAATTTGTGTTCGTCGTATGTACATCATCGCTTTATATAATGTATGTACACACGTGCACATAACAATTTATCTTCACTCTCAAATCAAAATTTGCAAATGAGCAAATAGAATTTGAAATCTACACAACGAAACTCCGAAAATAAATTGGAGCCAGATTAATTGTTGCTGAGGATTGAGTCATTTGATCTATTAAAATAGCAACCATTACTAAATCAAATATCTGTTACAACGCTAACGCAAATCTTCAACGATGAAAGCAATCAAATTGATATTTAACACAATGTGCAGCAATATGTGAAAATATTAGAGCCAATATTTTTTATTCATCTTTCTTAATTCTGGTATTTTCCATCTTTGAAACTCACATGTCAATCAATATCTAAATTAAAATAGTGTAAATAGAACTTAGCCAAATTAACTTTCTTTGCATCATAGTACTATTTAGACATTTTTTTGCACAATAACGTATTTTTAAATAATCTTTAAAATTGTGTAAAAATAGTGACAAGAAAAAAACTTATACATGAAAATTAAATATAAAATAAAAAAGAGGATCTGTGAATATTTATCTACTATTCCTTAACCAATTTATAATCAAATTTTCAATATATATTTTAATACAAATTATTGATAAAATTATTAAATATACACAAAAATATAATTAATTTTTCTAAATTTTAGTTCCGTTAAGTACATTTTAATTATGTACACTGTTGTTGTTGTTGCAGGCTTCGTCCCATCCAATAGGTGCGACCGATCACAAATTGTCATCAATATCCTCTAACGAGAGTCTAAGGAGGTTTTTTGTTTCAACAGGGGTGGACCATAATAAGAGGGGTGTTAGAGGCGTTGGTTTCACATTACAATTAAAGAGATGGTTGGTGTCATGTGGGGACACATTTCAAGCAGGGCATACATTTTCTTTGTCAGGGTTGATTCTGGATAGGTAAGAGTTTAACCTGTTACAGTATCCAGATCGAAGTTGAGTTAAAGTGACTTGCGTTTCTCTGGGGAGTGTGCGTTCCCCTTCCGCAAGTTTTGGGTATTGTTCTTTGAGTACTGGATTCACCGGGTAATTCCTAGCATAAAGGTCCGACACCTGTTTGTGAAGTTCACTGAGGGCCTGGTTTTGTTTTTTGGCTTCATACGGTTGAGTTCTCAGGTGCCGTATTTCCTCATAATGCTTACGGAGATAGCCCCTGGGCGGTGTTGGCTCATCAATCAGATGTCTGTTGGGATGCCCAGGTTTCTGGGTATTCAACAGGAACTGTTTGGTTAGCATCTCATTTCTCTCCCTGATGGGGAGTATTCTCGCCTCATTATGTAGATGGTGTTCTGGGGACATAAGAAGGCAGGCCGTGGCGGTTCTGAGACCAGTATTTTGGCAGGCGTGTAGCTTCTTCCAGTGAGTAGGTTTTTGGCTTGGCGACCATATAGGGGACGCGTAGCATGCAATCGGCTGGCCAGTTGCTTTGTAAGTGGTAATAAGCATTTCTTTGTCTTTTCGGCTCTGGATTTTCGGTACAATTGCGGCTGCATGCTCTCCAAAATGTAGATCCTGATCAAACGTCACAACCAAGATTTTGGGGTGTAGGACAGTCGGTAGCGTAGTGCCATCGACGTGGATGTTCAAAATGATCGACATTTGGGACGTCCCTGTTGTAGATAAGGCCGGGGAGGATTTAGTCGGTGATAATGCCAGGTTTCGCGAGGCGAAAAAACTGGAGAAATCAGGGAGGTTGCCGTTTATTCTGTTGCAAAGCTCATCGATCTGTGGGCCTGGGCCTGTGGCCATTATTGTGCAGTCATCGGCGTACGAAACGATAGTAACTCCTTCTGGTGGCGAAGGTAGCTTTGATATGTAGAAGTTAAACAAAAGTGGGGATAGGACACTACCCTGTGGCACGCCTTGTTTAGTTCATCTTGGTTTTGATGTTTCGTTTCTAAATTGCACCGATGCCTCCCGACCACCCTGATTATTAGCGGTCCACCTTTTAAGACTTGGGGGAAGGGTAGACCCTTCCATGTCTTGCAGTAACGTGTCATGGCTGACCGTATCAAAAGCGTTTGATAGTTCAAGCGCAAAGAGAACTGATCTATGTTGGGAGATTTGATTTAAACAATTTATCTGGGTGCTAATGGCATTTAGCGCGATGGTAGTGATATGAAGTTTTCTAAAGCCATGCTGATGACAGGCTAGCTGCAAATTTGCTTTGAAGTAGGGCGATATGACTCTCCTATGTTAGCTGGTTTCCCAGGCTTTAGTAGCGGGACCACCTTGGCCATTTTCCATTTTTCGGGAATGACAAAGTTGTAAAGAGGCAGGTTGAAGACATATGCTAAATATTTGAAACCTTCTTTCCCTAGGCTTTTTAGCATCGGCATGGCTATGCCATCTGGGCACTCTTCTTTGGATGGTTTAGCATGACCGATGGCATCCTCAACCTCTTTGGCGGTGATGGTAGTTGGAGACGCGCTGAATTTATGTACGTGTCTGTTCGCCCTCCGTTTAACTTTGTCGACCGCAGAATGCATTATATATTGTCGGCAAAAAGCGCTCGCGGATTTTTTCGCATCCGACAGCACTTTATCGCCAAAGGCGATGGAACTTTTGTCATTGTGCTTAGACGGATTCGATAGGGACTTTACGGTGGACCAAAGCTTGCCTACACCGGCAGAGAGGTTACAACCGCTTAGGTGCTCCTCCCATTTCGCCTACTTGTGTTCATCCACAAGCAATCTGATGCGTTGGCTTATATCCCTTATTTGGGGGTCGCCAGGATCGAGTTGTCTTATAAGGTAACGTTCTCTCGCTAAATTTGCGGCCTCCGCCGGAAAGTGAGGCCGAATTTCGGAAATTCTACCGGCGGGAATAAAGCGAGACGAGGCGGATTCAATGACCATGCGGAAAGCACGCTCTCCTTGGCGATCATCAGTCAGTCTTCCATTTGATATGTCTGCCTGCAAGTTTGAATGCCATAGATCGTGATGGGCATTGAAATCGCTTAATGCGATTATTGCCAGTGAGTAAGGCGCTGATATTAGAGCGGTATCCACTGGTGCAACATGTGGCAGTAGGGATGTAGATGTTGATGATTTCTAGGTGTGCATCGCCTTACCGGACAGATACGCCTTGACGTTCTAAGACACTGTCCCTGCGTCCAATGTCGGGATCAAATATATGATATTGCACTGAGTGCGGTAAACGCGAAGCCGCCTCCATTTCCGCTCTCGCGATCTTTTCTGTGGACATGATACCAAGAACAGGTCTGCAGAGTAGATCGTACTGTGAGTTTAGTCTCTTGAATGGTAGCAATGTGGATGTTGTGCAGCTTTATGAAATCGACTATCTCCGTGATTTTCCCTGTTAATCAATTACAGTTTAACTGCAGACTGTGGATGTCGCATTGGGCGCATGTCGCAAACATATATATTCTGTGCTGGCAAACGGTGCAAAAGGTGGTAGGGACTAAGAGTCTGTTTCCCTGACCTACACGACATTGCTACCGACTCTACTACGGAGATTGTAGTTATGAGTGGGAGCGGCCGTATGAGTTGGTGGCGCCGTGGGGCGTGAGCAGCAGCGGGTACTTGTTGTGGCTTTCTGAGCAGCGAGGCTGCTGGAAGTTAGGTGGGGGGGGGGGGGGGCGCTAAGGCGTATACTACGGGACGCCCTTGGGCGTGAACAGCAAGGAGCCACAAACGATTTATAAAAGTTACGAGGACGTCGGGTTTTGGGATCTAGCCCAGAATAACCTGTCCGATGCAACCATCCCTTGCACGAGACACACTGACAAGAGTACGACCGTCCTAAAAATATCCTTTCCCGGCAGACACAGCAAAACCATTTGTCAGGACCGGGGTCCGGAGACGAACCCGGATTGGGTTCGAAACCTTCCCGGAACAAGAGAGTATGGAGCAGTCCCGATGCAAAGAGCTGCTGGGAGGATGACAATTTGTGAGAGGGACGCAACAAATTAAATGGGATTACACGGAAATGACAGTGCTTGGTCGGAAAAAATCCCGAGTCGCTCCGGTACATAGAACCGACTGCCTTGGGAAGCGAATTATGTACACTCCTTTTCCAGTTTAAGCATTTATCATCTATACACAATCATTATCATTTTACAATAACGACATACGAACTCCGCAATACAAATAAATTCATATTTAAATAATAACCTCGTTTCCAATTCGAAAATAACATAAAACACTACAAAACAGAGAAATAACTTTGATTTTTAAAATAAAATAAAACAAATTTTTACAATTTTTAAAAATCTCTAAAGATTTTTTAAAATAAATTTTAACGACATATTTTCCTAAATATGAATATTTCATATTGAAATGTAAATCATATTAAAAACTCAACAGTATACCTATTAACATGACACAATCAATGCTATCAATGATAAATTCATACAACCCTCAAAGGAATAGAAGATTAAACTTTTCATTCTCTATCAACAACTTGGACATACATTATGTAGAGTACAATTATATATTGAACATATATTCTGCATAATACAAGTGTTTAATTTTTGAGTAATTGTGCACACAAAGTTGCCATCTACTATATTCAACCTCATTCTAGGTTCATCAATCACATCATGATAAATGACAACATTTCGCAAACAACATACCATAACGATAACTCAACCTAATACATAAAAATGTTACTACAGTAAACAAACAATAACAACACCTACCAAAAAATTAACTATCAAGTACATCGAATCATTAAATGATTGAATACTTACATCAGTATCAAAATATATTTTGAATGTAGTTAACACAAAAAAATACATTTCAAAATTCTATATAACATATACATATATATACTACAATATATATATAACACAAAATACAAACGTTTTTCAAACTACGACTTAAAATTCTTACAGTAATCAATATACACTGTAAATTAACATTTAAAAAAATTTATTTTTCGTTTCACTGGATGGGGAGTAAATGTAGGGTTATCTACTTTATTTAAATATACTGTATTTTGTAAATTATTTTTGAATTAATTTATTTTGAATAATATTTCGAAAAGAAAAATTTTGTGAATTATTTTTTAAATTTTCAATGTGAATATTTATTATTTAAATTATAAATACAATTTTAAAAATATATATACATATATTGTCAATTATATAAGGTTCAAATATTTGCTTGGTTGTCTTCACACGCATTAACACCTACCTATAACAATTTGCACTGCAATATGGTAACAAAGGTCAGTGCCCGGGTTTAAAAACAATAAAAACAAAAACAAGAAACGCAACAACAAAGAGAAGTTTAAAACCGACAATTAAAACCGCAAATACTGAAACAACAATATAATACAGCTGCTCTGGGCCCAACGGCAAAAGCAATAAGAAATAAAAAACAAAATGTTCAAGAGTAAAACAGTAAATTCAAAAACAAACGAAAACCGAGCAGCAACAAAAACAAGAAATCAAAAAGCAAGCTGAATGATATAAAACAACAAAATCACCACTAAAAGAACAAGGTGCAGAAGATCCAGCTATTTTTATACTCAGCGTGCTTTGCACATAGAGTATATTAACTTTGATTGGATAACGGTTGGCTGTAAAATGTACAGGTATAAATGAATCGAGATATCCATATATCAAAATCATCAGTATTGAAAAAAAATTGATTGAGCCATGTTCGTCCGTCCGTCTGTCCGTTAACACGATAACTTGAGTAAATTTTGAGGTATCTTGATGAAATTTGGTATGTAGGTTCCTGGGCACTCATCTCAGATCGCTGTTTAAGATGAACGATATCGGACTATACCCACTTTTTCGATATCGAAAATTTCGAAAAACCGAAAAGGTTCGATAATTCATTACCAAAGACAGATAAGGCGATGAAACTTGGTAGGTGTGTTGACCTTATGACGTAGAATATAAAATTAGTAAAATTTTTGACAATAGGCGTGACACCACCCACTTTTAAAAGAAGGTAATTCAAAAGTTTTGGAAGCTGTAATTTGGCAGTCGTTGAAGATATCATGATGAAATTTGGCAGGAACGTTACTACTATTACTATATATGCGCTAAATGAAAATTATCAAAATCGGATGAAGAACACGCCCACTTTTAAAAAACAAAATTTTTAAAAGTCAAATTTTAACAAAAAATAGAATATCTTTACAGTATATTAGTAAATTATGTCAAGATTCAACTCCAGTAATGATATGGTCCAATAAAATACAAAAATAAAAGAAAATTTCAAAATGGGCGCGCCTCCGCCCTTTTTCATTTAATTTGTCTAGGATACTTTTAATGCCATAAGTCGAACAAAAATTTACCAATCCTTGTGAAATTTGGTAGAGACATAGATTCTGTGACGATAACTGTTTTCTGTGAAAATGGGCGAAATCGGTTGAAGCCACGTCCAGTTTTTATACACAGTCGACCATCCGTCCTTCCGCTCGGCTGTTAACACGATAACTTGAGCAAAAATCGCTATACATTTATTATACTTCGTTCTCGTACTTATCTGAGCTCACTTTATCTTGGTATTAAAAATGGGTGAGATCCGACTATGACCACTCCCACTTTTTCGATATGGAAATTTCGAAAAATGAAAAAAAATGCCATAATTCTATACCAAATACGAAAAAAGGGATGAAACATGGTGACTGGATTGGTTTTTTGACGAAAAATATAACTTTGGAAAAAACTTTGTAAAATGGGTGTGATACCTACCATATTAAGTAGAAGAAAATGAAAAACTTCTGCGGGGCGAAATCGAAAGCCCTTGGAATCATGGCAGGAATACTGTTTGCGGTATTACATATACAAATAAATTAGCGGTACCCGACAGATGATTATCGGGGTCACCCTGGTCCACATTTTAGTCGATATCTCGAAAACGCCTTCACATAATCAACTAAGGGCCACTCCCTTTTAAAACTCTCATTAATACCTTTAATTTGATACCCATATCGTACAAACACATTATAGAGTCACCCGTGGTCCACCTTTATGCCGATATCTCGAAAAGGCGTCCACCTATAGAACTAAGGCCCACTCCCTTTGAAATAATCATTAATACCTTTCATTTGGTACCCATATTGTACAAACGCATTCTAGAGTCACCCCTGGGCCAGTTTTATGGCCTTATCATGAAAACGCACACTCCCTTTTAAAATACTCATTAACACCTTTCATTTGATTCCCATATCGTAAAAACACATTCTAGAGTCACCCCTGGTTCACCTTTATGGCGATATCTTGAAAAGACGTCCACCTATAGAACTAAGACCCACTCTATTTCAAAATACTCATTAGCACCTTTAATTTGATACCCATATCGTACAAACAAAACCTGAGTCAACCCTGGCCCACCTTTTTGGCGATATCTCGAAAGGCGTCCACCTATAGAACTATGGCCGACTCCCTTTTAAATAATCATTAACGCCTTTCATTTGATACCCATATATTACAAACGCATTCTAGAATCACCCCTGGTCCACCTTTATGGCGATATCTCGAAAAGGCGTCCACCTATAGAACTAAGGCCCACTCCCTTTTAAAATACTCATTAAAACCATTAATTTCTATAACGACAGCCTTTGTAGTCAACCCAAACGTTTATTTTTATTTTTTCACACCACCGGGTATATGAACAGGTGGTATGCAACGGCATACAAAAATTGTTCCCCTTTTTAGCTAACACACACTTCGCCAAAAACGCGCATGTATCAGTAGTTGATTAGTGGAATGTATATACGTGCATAGGTGTACCCGCTATGACACCGATCACGATTAAGTTTGACCGTGGCTGGAAGGCTTCGCTGAGCGGTGACCAGGGAATTGCCGCAAGGTAAAAGTGCCTGTAAAAGGTGGCCCGCTTCATAGTTTAATCATTAAAGTCGAAAGTCGCGGTCTATGCTGCTTGCACCAAGTTAAAGTGTGTAAACTGTAAAGTGCCAAGCCAAAAGTGTGAGTTTCAAACTCGAGTGTGTACTACAAAAAGTTTAAAGTTTTATTTTAAATTGCGTGGTTTTCGTAAAGTTTCGCGTAGATAAAATTCAGTGCAAATCTATATCGCTGGGAATTTTCCTAAGGATTACCGCCACCCTGCTGGCGCAACGAGTGCACCGAAGTAGTGAGTTGTTTCGAAGAGGAAATCTGGTAAGTCGCTGTGTTTTTTTTTTTTTAATAAAGAATATATTTTAAAGAATTGGTGGTTGGTAATGAGAAATGTCAGAATGAGGACTTCCTAGAAGAATATTTCTTGCATTTCCTACTATTTACCATAATCTAAAAGAATGTACTGGCCTAGCCGTGTCGACATGTTCATCGAGTTAGTTGGCTAAGGACTAGCTAGATCAGATTCAGCTTTGTTTTATTTTTGTAATAAGATAAACGCATATGACAACGTAACCAGATAACCCGATGAACACGCCGACGTGAATAGTGCACATATTTGTAGACATTTTTTTAATTAGCTTTCCTTTATATTTGATGAAAAACATATTTTTAATATTTCAGATACCCGAGGCAGCCATGGGCCGCTACAAGTAAAAACAATAAAATTAAAAGTCGATAGCAACTACAACGATTACCCCAACGAGTAACAACAAAAATCCACGACAACGCGATTTCACATTCCGTCAAGGATCCACATAACCTGGCACGAAATCCCACAACAACAACAGAAACTGAGCTAAAGGATTGGGAATTGGAGGAGCTGCATCGTTCTTTTTTGTGCTTCCACACAAGGAATAACAAAAAAAAAGGTATTTCTTTTGGGGCAGTAAATACAATAAACAACAAACACAACAATATTCGGCGGAACAAGAATACAACGAGTAGCCACCAATACACACGCACATATTTACACCAAGGTAAAACAAAAACAAAAATTAACACTACACACATTATCCCCGAACAAGTACACACGCACGCCACAAGGCAACATTTTTGGCAAATACCTAGCAACACACAGTCTAGCAACATTATACACGGCGGTAGGCAACGCGCCACAAGAAATATCGGTACTTAAACATTCGCCACCACAGAACAATTTATGCACGCAACACCACTCACCAGAAACATCCACCACGAAAGAGATCGTTAGCAATATCCACTAAGTGAGCGACTGGGAGAGTCGCTGTCGTCGCATGCTCACGCTCACGGCTACACATTTCCACCACACTGATATGAACCATTAAGGTACACCTGGAAAAACCACAAAATTTTCTTTTTATGAAATTCCTATTTGATTTATTTTATGTACTTTTCATTTGTTGTAATTTACACATATTTCTTTTAGATCAATAAGTAAGAATTTTGTTTGAAATTTACGTAATAAGCGCAGTCTTAAGTTCACGAACATTTGTTTTATTATTTGCAAAAATTATTTGCTTTGAATTTTTCTTATTTCGTTTCTTTATTTTTTGTCATTTGCTTATTTTTTCATTTGCCATTTCCACTTGCACGAGCATATTCATATGCGGCCAACTCTTGTGCAAAAGCACCTAAGTTCGCTTAAGAATTTTTTTTTTCTTATTTTTGAACTTTCTTATTTCTTTGGAGATCACTTTCTCTTTCAGTAAAAATAATTTTTTTCAGTTAGTTAATCTGAAGTGAAAAGTAAAAAAAATTGGCGTGTAAATAAGTTAACAAAACTTTTGGGTTTTTTTACTAAATCGGTTTAGTTAATTACAATAAACTAATTTTAATTAAAATTTTCATTCACTTTTTACTATTGGTTTTGAACCTTAATATTTTTTTTTACTTTTTTTTTGAACACTGGTTTCAATTTAATTCATTTAATTGAGTTTGATTAAACTATTTAATTAATTATTTTATTAATAATTTTTTTTACCTGATTTTTTCATATCATCAGTAAACACTTTTTATTTTTCACTTTTATTGTTTTTTGTTTTCACTGATTCAGTAACGTCTGCGCGAATGAGAAAAATTATTTAAACTAAAAAGCAAAGAAAGGTAAAAAAACATAAAGAACTTAACTTTCCTTGATTTTAGTACCGCGATCATTGCCCTATTAGCGGAGTACCCTTTATGTATTATTGTTGTACCTTTTCTTTAATCTCCACTTTCAGCTTCATACGCCGTATTTGGTACCAAATTCTGGTGACAAAAGCGAGGCGAGCGCACGCTAAGGTGAACATATTTACATATATTTAATTTTTGTTAGTCAAGTGTACAAACGTATGTACATATTTAATGAAGTAGATTTTTGTGCATATGCTTGGGTCAGATTTTTGAAAACATAAATAAACAAATTTTTTGATTTAAAATCTTAATTGAGTGCGCATAATTTTACCTTTTACTTTTTAATATAATAATTTGAAATAATTTTTATAAATGTAGGTCGTCGGTTTAATACTTTTTTTTGAGATGATTGAATTTAGCTTCTTGCAATAGTCGTAATAATTAGAGTTTGAATTATGTGAGATTTTGCCTTAGATATTATTATTTACCATCATACGAATTTTGATGAATTTTTTATAATAAAGAAATTGTGCATTTAGCGAAAATTTCCAGATTTATTAATATTTTATGGGTTGAAGTTTTTTTCTAGGCGAAACATAAATAATATGTCAGGCTAAAGTCTTTTTCTTTGTTGGTGCGTGTGTTGCCTTGTGGCAAGATGTAAGGTATGTTGAGACGGTTGAGGGAGTGAGGGACATGGATTGATAACTTTGTGACGGACGCTTGTCAGGAACTAGGGGACCCCACTCGGATGACGGGGCCAGAGTGGAGTCCAAAGCTGTTCACTCTTTCGTGAACAGAAGGGGTGGGAAGGCTCCAACCTGACACGGACATTTATTCCTCCCGCTTTTATCCTATCACCTTTTCTTATCGTATACTACATCTAGGCATGAACCCTTTTTGCTATGTCACTGTGGGAAGGAGGCGTCGCAAGAACCGCGCCCCCAAGCGGACGAGCCTCAGCCGGGCTATTACCATGCCAAACCGCCACTCCTCCCCTCCCGCACCATGCAGTTACGTAACAATAGCGCCCAACGAAATAGCCCTCTTTTTTTTTACTTCATTTCCCATAACTTTCGCTTATAACTTTTTTTATTTTTAGCTGACTGTACTGGCTACGATTTCGGGGTTCCTTTCAAGAATTCCAACGTTTGTGAAAGTGGTATCCGAGATCTTTGCCAGCACTTTGAATAATGTATTTTGTTTTTGTTGTTTTGTAGATGCAACATAAGCTACTATGCGTATGGTCCAGCGCGGTACACATATGAGGCTTTTGTTTTTTTGCATCAGGGGTAGGTTTTGTATTAAAGATGCTGTAGTGCGACAACTCGTAAAACAGGGATTAGTTGACTTAGACTTCGGACAGAAAACACTCCAACAACACTCAACTCACTGAGGCATTCAGGCGAGGACAACACCCAGCAGGCACCAACAGTTAAACACATTTGATCAAAAAGATATTTTTTGCCGCAGTTTAATTCGAACTCGTAAAGTTTCAAGGGTTATGCATTTTGGTTTGAATATAAAATTTTTATCATTACACATATAAAAACGAATCGTAAACCTTAACTTTTCTTTTACGAATAAATTTTTTCTTGAACGTTTTTAGTTAGCATAGGTTGCACACACACACACATCTATTTAATTATTTTGTTAGATGACGAAAGTGTATACAAACATACACACACACCTTGAATTTGCTCCATTGCATTTGAATTGAATAAAACCTTGTTTTTTTTATCAATATATTTTATGTTTAATTTTTATTTTTGAAATTTTTGGATTATTATATGCATACGTTTATACATAGGCATATTTAGCTATTGTTACTATTCTTTTGTGGTGAATATTTCGATTCTTTTATTTTTGATTTGTATATATATTTTTTTAATTTACATACATACATATTTATACTTATACGCTTTTAGTTATCATTACTATTGTGTTGTTATAAATTTTTCAATTCTTTGATAATTTTTAATTTACATACATACATTCATTACTAAGTTTTTATTTTTTTGAAGTTCATTTGGCCTTGGATTTCTACTATTTGCGCATTTTTGTTGTGGATTTTTTTTTCAAAGTTTTTAATAAAATTTTTTTATATAATTTGCATACACTCATATTTACACATAAGCGCATTTAGTTAATATTACTAGATTTTAGTGGGGAATTTTTAAAGTTTGTTATTTTTTTGGAATTTGATCAAACATTGTTTCAGTAACTCATGAAGATATTTTATTTACGATTTTAGATTTTTTATTATTAGCGTTGTTTATCCATACGCACATTTTGTCATTATTTAAATTTTCTGTTGTGAATTTTTCGATTCCGCTATACTTTTAATTTACATGCATACATACATATATTACATATGCACATTTATTTAGAATTATTACTTTAGTTGTGAATTTTTAAACTTTTAAAATTTTTCTTTGATTCTCATACTTTTATATTGATACTTTGGTATTATAATTTTATTTATTTTTGCTGAAATTTATTTGTCTTTTGGATTCTTATAATTTGCGTATTTTGTTGTCAATTTTTATTTTTTTTTGCAAGTTCCTGTTGAGGACTTTGAAAATATAGTTTTTGCATATTCCCAACTGAAATATTCTTATTTGAATGAAGAGATATTTACGCTTTGGGCGTCAGAATATTAATTGTTTATTAACAAAAATTCTTCCCTTTTTATACAAAATATCTTAACCTATACATTTGCAATTAACCTAATACTTATGAATTAAAAATGTGTAAATTTGTATTGTCAGTATTTGTGTATTTAGGTATGTAGTGTAAGTGTTCATGTAGATTTGTATTATTGATATTTACTTATGTAAGTTTCTACTATAGATATTCTTATTTGTAAGTTTGTATTGTTGATATTCATATGTGTAGATTTGTATTGCAACGCCAGCAGATTGATAATTGTATGCATTATGTAAAATGTTTGTATGTGCATATTTGGTTAATTCATATTAACAAAGTAAACACTGCAAATGGATTGTATGTACATATTTATGTGAGAGTTTAACACTGACAATCGGCAAGTGCATTGATCGGGGTGATTGACTGATTAGGGTTTGAACAGACAAGGGTTTCATATTCGGCATTCCATTGATGTTGGCTCGCCGCTTGTGCGAGGTCAATGTAATTTATGTCGCCCAATATTGTAATATGATTATGTTATTATTGTGTATTCCGTTCAGAAGAAATGTATTGGAATCGAAGTTCATGATACGTAATGCCGCAAATGTATCGCTTAGTGGGCATGACGCATAATGCTATACCATCCGCCTTAAAAAAAGAGGATTATATAATTGAGTGAGCAATTGTATAAGACTCTTTGTTTGAAACATTTTTATACTCAGTTGAGCAGAGCTCACAGAGTATATTAACTTTGATTGGATAACGGTTGGTTGTACAGGTATAAAGGAATCGAGATAGATATAGACTTCCATATATCAAAATCATCAGTATCGAAAAAAAATGTGATTGAGCCATGTCCGTCCGTCCGTCCATCCGTCCGTTAACACGATAACTTGAGTAAATTTTGAGGTATCTTGATGAAATTTGGTATGTAGATTCCTGGGCGCTCATCTCAGATCGCTATTTAAAATGAACGATATCGGACTATAACCACGCCCATTTTTTCGATATCGAAAATTTCGAAAAACCGGAAAAATGCGATAATTCATTGCCAAAGTCGGATAAAGCGATGAAACTTGGTAGATGGGTTGAAGTTATGACGCAGAATAGAAAGTTAGTAAGCTTTTGGACAATGGGCGTGGTACCGCCCACTTTTACAAGAAGGTAATTTAAAAGTTTTGCAAGCTGTAATTTGGCAGTCGTTGAAGATATCATGATGAAATTTGGCAGGAGCGTTACTACTATATATGTGCTAAACAAAAATTAGCAAAATTGGATGAAGAACACGCCCACTTCATAAAAAAATTTTTTTTTTTTAATTCAAATTTTAACAAAAAATTTAATATCTTTACTGTATATAAGTAAATTAAGTCAAAATTCAACTCCAGTAATGATATGATGCAACAAAATACAAAAATAAAAGAAAATTTCAAAATGGGTGTGGCTCCGCCCATTTTCATTTAGTTTGTCTAGAATACTTTTAATGCCATAAGTCGAACAAAAATTTACCAATCCTTCTTAAATTTGGTAGGGGCATAGATTCTATGACGGTAACTGTTTTCTGTGAAAATGGGCGAAATCGGTGGAAGCCACGCCCAGTTTTTATACACAGTCCACCGTCTGGCCTTCCTCTCGGCCGTTAACACAATAACTTGAGCAAAAACCGATATATCTTTTAAACTTAGTTCACGTACTTATCTGAACTCACTTTATCTTGGTATAAAAAATGGCCGAAATCCGACCATAACCACGTCCACTTTATCGATATCAAAAATTACGAAAAATGAAAAAAATGCCATAATTCTATACCAAATACGAAAAAAGGGATGAAACATGGTAATTGGATTGGTTTATTGACGCAAAATATAACTTTGGAAAAAACTTTGTAAAATGGGTGTGACACCTACCATATTAAGTAGAAGAAAATGAAAAAGTTCTACAAGGCGAAATCAACAGCGTTTGGAATCTTGGCAGGAATACTGTTAGTGGTATTGCATATATAAATAAATTAGCAGTACCCGACAGATGATTTTCTGGATCACCTGGTCCACATTTTGGTCGATATCGCGAAAACGCCTTCACATATACATCTAAGGGCAACTTGCTTTTAAAACCCTCAGTAATACCTTTAATTTGATATCCATATCGTACAAACACATTCTAGAGTCACCCTGGCCCACCCTAATGCCGATATCTCAAAAAGGCGTCCACCTATAGACCTAATGCCCACTCCCTCTTAAAATGCTCAGTAACACCTTTCGTTATTTACCCATGTCGTACACACATTCTAGAGTCAACCTGGCCCACGCTAATGCCGATATCTCAAAAAGGCGTCCACCTATAGACCTAATGCCCACTCCCTCTTAAAATGCTCAGTAACACCTTTCGTTATTTACCCATGTCGTACACACATTCTAGAGTCAACCTGGCCCACCCTAATGCCGATATCTCAAAAAGGCGTCCACCTATAGACCTAATGCCCACTCCCTCTTAAAATGCTCAGTAACACCTTTCGTTTGATACCCATATCGTACAAACATTCTAGAGTCACCCCTGGCCCACCCTAATGGCGATATCTCGAAAAGGCGTCCACCTATAGACCTAATGCCCACTCCCTCCTAAAATGCTCAGTAACACTTTTCGTTTGATACCCATATCGTACAAACATTCTAGAGTCACCCCTGGCCCACCCTAATGGCGATATCTCGAAAAGGTGTCCACCTATAGACCTAATGCCTACTCCCTCTTAAAATGCTTAGTAACACCTTTCGTTTGATACCCATATCGTACAAACTTTCTAGAGTCACCCCTGGCCCACCCTAATGGCGATATCTCGAAAAGGCGTCCACCTGTAGACCTAATGCCCACTCCCTCTTAAAATGCTCAGTAACACCTTTCGTTTGATACCCATATCGTACAAGCATTCTAGAGTCACCCCTGGCCCACCCTAATGGCGATATCTCGAAAAAGCGTCCACCTATAGACCTAATGCCCACTCCCTCTTGAAATGCTCAGTAACACCTTTCGTTTGATACCCATATCGTACAAACACATTCTAGAGTCACCCCTGGCCCACCCTAATGGCGATATCTCGAAAAGGCGTCCACCCATAGACCTAATGCCCACTCCCTCTTAAAATGCTCAGTAACACCTTTCGTTTGATACCCATATCGTACAAACATTCTATAGTCACCCCTGGTCCACCTTTATGGCGATATCTCGAAAAGGCTTCCAACTATAGAACTAAGGATTACTCTCTTTTAAAATACTCATTACCACCTTTCATTTGATACCCATATCGTAAAAACTTTCTAGAGTCACCCCTGCCCCACCCTAATGGCGATATCTCGAAAAGGCGTCCACCTGTAGACCTAATGCCCACTCCCTCTTAAAATGCTCAGTAACACCTTTCGTTTGATACCCATATCGTACAAGCATTCTAGAGTCACCCCTGGCCCACCCTAATGGCGATATCTCGAAAAGGCGTCCACCTATAGACCTAATGCTCACTCCCTTTAAAAATGCTCAGTAACACCTTTCGTTTGATACCCATATCGTACAAACTTTCTAGAGTCACCCCTGCCCCACCCTAATGGCGATATCTCGAAAAGGCGTCCACCTGTAGACCTAATGCCCACTCCCTCTTAAAATGCTCAGTAACACCTTTCGTTTGATACCCATATCGTACAAGCATTCTAGAGTCACCCCTAGCCCACCCTAATGGCGATATCTCGAAAAGGCGTCCACCTATAGACCTAATGCTCACTCCCTTTAAAAATGCTCAGTAACACCTTTCGTTTGATACCCATATCGTACAAACTTTCTAGAGTCACCCCTGCCCCACCCTAATGGCGATATCTCGAAAAGGCGTCCACCTGTAGACCTAATGCCCACTCCCTCTTAAAATGATCAGTAACACCTTTCGTTTGATACCCATATCGTACAAGCATTCTAGAGTCACCCTGGCCCACCCTAATGGCGATATCTCGAAAAGGCGTCCACCTATAGACCTAACGCCCACCCCCTCTTAAAATGCTCAGTAACACCTTTCGTTTGATACCCATATCGCACAAACACATTCTAGAGTCACCCCTGGCCCACCCTAATGGCGATATCTCGAAAAGGCGTCCACCTATAGACCTAATGCCCACTCCCTCTTAAAATGCTCAGTAACACCTTTCGTTTGATACCCATATCGTACAAACACATTCTAGAGTCACCCCTGGCCCACCCTAATGGCGATATCTCGAAAAGGCGTCCACCTGTAGACCTAATGCCCACTCCCTCTTAAAATGCTCAGTAACACCTTTCGTTTGATACCCATATCGTACAAGCATTCTAGAGTCACCCCTGGCCCACCCTAATGGCGATATCTCGAAAAGGCGTCCACCTATAGACCTAATGCCCACTCCCTCTTAAAATGCTCAGTAACACCTTTCGTTTGATACCCATATCGTACAAGCATTCTAGAGTCACCCCTGGCCCACCCTAATGGCGATATCTCGAAAAGGCGTCCACCTATAGACCTAATGCCCACTCCCTCTTAAAATGCTCAGTAACACCTTTCGTTTGATACCCATATCGTACAAACACATTCTAGAGTCACCCCTGGCCCACCCTAATGGCGATATCTCGAAAAGGCGTCCACCCATAGACCTAATGCCCACTCCCTCTTAAAATGCTCAGTAACACCTTTCGTTTGATACCCATATCGTACAAGCATTCTAGAGTCACCCCTGGCCCACCCTAATGGCGATATCTCGAAAAGGCGTCCACCTATAGACCTAATGCTCACTCCCTTTAAAAATGCTCAGTAACACCTTTCGTTTGATACCCATATCGTACAAACATTCTAGAGTAACCCCTGGCCCACCCTAATGGCGACATCTCGAAAAGGCGTCCACCTATAGACCTAATGCCCACTCCCTCTTAAAATGCTCAGTAACACCTTTCATTTGATTCCCATATCGTACAAACACATTCTGGAGTCACCCCTGGTCCACCTTTATGGCGATATCTCGAAACGGCGTCCACCTATGGAACTAAGGATCACTCCCTTTGAAAATACTCATTAACACCTTTCATTTGATACCCATATCGTACAAACACATTCTAGAGTCAGCCCTGGTCCACCTTTATGGCGATATCCCTAAATGGCGTCCATCCATAGAACTATGGCCTACTCTCTCTTAAAATACTCTTTAATACCTTCCATTTGATACACATGTCATACAACCACATTCCAGGGTTACCCTAGGTTCATTTTCCTACATGGTGATTTTCCTTATTTTGTCTCCATAGCTCTCAACTGAGTATGTAATGTACGGTTACACCCGAACTTAGCCTTCCTTACTTGTTTATACTCAGTTGAACAGAGCTCACAGAGTATATTAACTTTGATTGGATAACGGTTGGTTGTACAGGTATAAAGGAATCGAGATAGATATAGACTTCCATATATCAAAATCATCAGTATCAAAAAAAATTCGTTGAGCCTTGTCCGTCCGTCCGTCCGTCCGTCTGTCCGTTAACACGATAACTTGAGTAAATTTTGAGTTATCTTGATGAAATTTGGTATATAGGTTCCTGGGCACTCATCTCAGATCGCTATTTAAAATGAACGATATCGGACAATAACCACGCCCACTTTTTCGATATCGAAAATTTCGAAAAATCGAAAAAGTGCGATAATTCATTACCAAATACGGATTAAGCGATGAAACTTGGTAGGTGAGTTGAACTTATGACGCTGAATGGAAAACTAGTAAAATTTTGGACAATGGGCGTGGCACCGCCCACTTTTAAAAGAAGGTAATTTAGAAGTTTTGCAAGCTGTAATTTGGCAGTCGATGAAGATATCATGATGAAATTTGACAGGAACGTTACTCTTATTACTATATGTCTGCTTAATAAAACTTAGCAAAATCGGAGAACGACTACGCCCAATTTTTAAAAAAAAAATTTTTTTAATTCAAATTTTAAAAGAAAAGTTAATATCTTTACAGTATATAAGTAAATTATGTCAACATTCAACTCCAGTAATGTTATGTTGCAACCAAATACAAAAATAAAAGAAAATTTCAAAATGGGCGTGGCTCCGCCCTTTTTCATTTAATTTGTCTAGGATACTTTTAATGCCATAAGTCGAACAAAAATTTACCAATCCCTGTGAAATTTGGTAGAGGCTTAGATTCTAGGACGATAACTGTTTTCTGTGAAAAAGGGCGAAATCGGTTGAAGCCACGCCCAGTTTTTATACACAGTCGACCGTCTGTCCTTCCGCTCGGCCGTTAACACGATAGCTTGAGCAAAAATCGATATATCTTTACTAAACTCAGTTCACGTACTTATCTGAACTCACTTCGTATTGGTGTAAAAAATGGCCGAAATCCGACTATGACCACGCCCACTTTTTCGATATCGAAAATTACGAAAAATGAAAAAAATGCTATAATTATATACCAAATACGAAAAAAGGGATGAAACATGGTAATTGTATTGGTCTATTGACGCAAAATATAACTTTAGAAAAAAACTTGGTAACTTGGGTGTGACACCTACCATATTAAGTAGAAGAAAATGAAATAGTTTTGCAGGGCGAAATCAGAAGCCTTGGAATCTTGGAAGGAATACTGTTCGCGGTATTACATATATAAATAAATTAGCGGTACCCGACAGATGATGTTCTGGATCACCCTGGCCCACATTTTGGTCGATATCTCGAAAACGCCTTCATATATACAACTAACGGCCACTCCCTTTTAAAAGCCTCATTAATACCTTTAATTTGATACCCATATCGTACAAACACATTCTAGAGTCACCCTGGTCCACCTTTATGGCGATATCTCGAAAAGGCGTCCACATATAGAACTAAGGCCCACTTTTTTTTCAAATACTCATTAACACCTTTCATTTGATACCCATATCGTACAAAAAAATTCTAGAGTCACCCCTGGCTCGCCTTTATGGCGATATCTCGAAAAGGCATCCACCTATAGAACTAAGGCCCACTCCCTTTTAAAATAATCATTAACACTTTTCATTTGATACCCATATCGTACAAACAAATTCTAGAGTCACCCCTGGTCCACCTTTATGGCGATATCTTGAAAAGGCGTCCACCTATAGAACTAAGGCCCACGCCCTTTTAAAATACTCAATAACACCTTTCATTTGATACCCATATTGTACAAACGCATTCTAGAGTCAACCCTGGTCCACGTTTATGGCGATATCCCGAAAAGGCGTCCACCCATAGAGCTAAGGCCCACTCCCTTTTAAAACGCTTATTAAGTAACACCTTTCGTTTGATACCCATATTGTACAAACGCATTCTAGAGTCAAACCTGGTCCACTTTTATAACGATATACCGAAAAGGCGTCCACCTATAGAACTAAGGCCCACTCCCTTTTAAAATACTCATTAACACCTTTCACCTTGATACCCATATCGTACAAACATATTCTAGTGTTACCCCTGGTGCACCTTTATGGCGATATCTCGAAAAGGCGTCCACCTATAGAACTAAGGCCCACTCTCTTTTAAAATACTCATTAACACCTTTTATTTGATATCCGTATCGTACAAACAAATTCTAGAGTCAACCCTGATCCGCCTTCATGGCGATATCCCTAAATGGCGTCCACCTATAGAACTATGGCCCACTCCCTCATAAAATACTCTTTAATACCTTTCATTTGATACACATGTCATACAAACACATTCCAGAATTACCCTCGGTTCATTTTCCTACATGGTTATTTTCCCTTATGTTGTCACCATAGCTCTCAACTGAGTATGTAATGTTCGGTTACACCCGAACTTAACCTTCCTTACTTGTTTTTTTTTTTAATGATGTTACTGTAACTTGATATAATAGTGACAGAGTGTGTGTACTTTGTGTCTAATCTGCTGACTTTCATACTTTTATTATTTTTACAATGTTTTGTACAATTTTTTTTTTCAAAATCCGATTATTTTACTTATTTTACAATTTTCATTTATTTTATTTATTTTAAATTTTTCATTTATTTTCTTTATTTTGCATTTTTCATTTATTTTACAGAGCTGGATTTTAAATGTGTCGACCCATCCAAAATCCGCTTTTTCTAAAAATTTTTATTAAATAAGGGAGTAAATTGGAGTGCTTATTTCACTATTTAATGTTTTAATTTATTAAAAGATGTTTTAAATGGGTTTAAGTCTATTCTTATGAATTATTATCTCCTTATCTTTATTTTTCCTATTAGTTGTTTCTTCTCTATGTGGTATTAAAGTAAAATTGTTATTTTTGTCAATTTTCTTTACCTTACACCTTCCTTTATATCTACTGTATAGCTTGTGGCTAGCTTCTTCTCTAACTAATACTAGATCACCTATTTTTATTTATTTACTGGTGCTATTTTTATCATAATTAAGTTTTTGTTTTTCATTGACTTCTTCTACCAATTTTCTAGCTCTTTGTTGTGCTATTTGAAGTCTATATTTTATTTCTTTGTCATATGCTTCGTGGTTATACACTGGGCTTATTTTATTCTCATCTAGGAATTCGTATATAGGTGGATTTTTCGCAAATATTAGCTCGTAAGGGCAATATCCATGTACGGTCGATGGGGTTGTATTGTAGCAGTATGCGAAATACCTGAGGTATTCGTCCCAATCATCTTTATCACTGGATATGTATGAACGTACGTATTCGTTAAATGTCCTATGACTACGTTCTACAGTGCCTAAAGTTTGGTGATGGTAGGATGTTGAGGTTTTATGCTCAATTTTTAGCAGTTTGCATAGTTCTTCGAATAAGCAATTTTTGTATTCGGTTCCCATGTCTGTTAGGATTGTTTTCATGCACCCATAGATCAGAATGAAGTGCTCGAATACAGCTTTGCAATTGTTATTGCGTGTTTGCTCTGGACTGGAATTGCTACTAAATATTTGGTGAGATCGCATATGATGGTAACTGCGTATTCGTTTCCATTTATCGATTTCGGTAATGGTCCGACCGTATCGATCTGTACTATATCGAAAGCCTTCGGAGGTGTCTCCGTTATTGTCATTGGTTCTTTTATATGCTTATTTATTTTGTTTTTCTGACAGTGGGTGCAGTTATTTACGTATTTTCTTACGTCGTTTTTCATGTTTAACCAGCTATATTTCTGCTTGATTTTATTTGTCATGCGATTTATTCCTGAGTGGCCACCACTGATAGGATCGTCATGACATTTTTGCAGAATTTCCTTAATTTTCCCGGGATTAGTCACATATATAACCTCTGGGGTTAATGCAATTGTTAGTTTTTTGAGAACCTTGTTTCCTATTTCAATAAATTCTCCTACTGCAGTATAATTTCTTTTAAACAATTTGTCCCCTAAGGACAATTGTATTTGTACAATGCCTAAATTGCCGGCTTCTCTTTCGGGCCTGGTAAAGAATTGTCCTAAGTCAATCTTATCCTCAACAATTAGGTTGCTTGAATCAAAATGGCTACAAATTTTCTTTCCTTTTTTGAAATAGAATTTCGAAGGATTGAAAACGAGCTCGACTAGTCTTTTTACTTCAAATTTATTTAGCACTTCATATATTTTGGGGTTCTCTGTGTGACTTTCTTTAATTTTAATGTTATTTTTTACATTTTTAGCTGTTGATCTTGTTGAAACTTGCATTATTTTGCATGCTTCCACTGACATTTCTTTTAGATTTGTAATGTTAATGCGAGACAATGCGTCCGCTACATGATTTTCTTTTCCAGCAATGTACTCCATTTCGAAATCGTACTCTTCTAACCCAAGTCTTATTATTGTTAATTTAGATGAAGGATTCTTCATCGAGAAAAAATATGTTAAGGGGCGATGGTCAGTTTTAATTAAGAATTTTCTGCCATAAACATATGGTCTGAAAAAGGTTATGGCCCAATGGATTGCTGCTAATTCTTTTTCTATAGTAGCTTTATTTGTTTCACCTTTTGTGAATGATCTAGAAGCGTAAGCAATTGGTAACTGTTTGCCATCGTGTTCTTGGCTAAGGACTGCTCCGCAAGCATACCCACTAGCGTTTGTTGTTATGCAGAATTCTTTATTGAAGTCGGGGTAATGCAAAAGTTGTGGGCTGATTAATGCTTCCTTTAGGTAGACAAAAGCTTTTTGACATTCTTCTGTCCAGTCGAAGGAAACATTCTTTTTGCAAAGCCTAGTTAATTTTCTTGAGTACTCTGCGAAATTCGGTACAAATCTTCTGTAATAATTGCAGAACGCTACGGACCTTTTAACTTCATCTACTGTTTTTGGTGTTGGGTAATTTTGAACTGTTTCAAATTTGCTTGGGTCAGGTAGTATTCCTTTGCTTGTGCATTTATGTCCTAAATAAGTTACTTCTTCACTGAAGAATAGGCATTTATCTGGATGTAATTTTAAGTTGTATTTCCTACAAGTCGAGAAAACATCTTTTGAATTTTTTAGCATGTGTTTTTCTGAACACCCTAGTACAACTAAATCATCCATTTATAGAAATGCTTGGGATGGCTTGAGGCCCGCAAAGGCTAATGTAATCATTCTTTGGAATGAATTTGGTGCTACTTTTAGTCCATAGGGTAGTCTTTTGAAACTATATGTACCACTTTCTGCTGTGAATGAGGTCATATCTCTAGAGTCTGGGTGTAATTCTATTTGATGAAAACCTGACATAAGGTCTAGGCATGAAAAATATTTTGCTCTTCCAAATTGGTCTAAAATATCATCGATTCTTGGAAGTGGGAATTTGTCCGCTGCTAGTTTTTTGTTTACTTGTCTGTAGTCAACTACCAGTCTCCATCTCTTTTCTATATTATCTGGTAGTGATTTTTTAGGAACTAGTAAAATTGGATTTCCGATATTGAGGGTTCTATAATGTCATCTTTAATCAATTTATTAACTTGTTTACTTACTTCTTCCTTTTGTGTCTCGGGTAATCTATAGTTTTTTATGTATACTGGTGTGTCATCCTTCATGTGTAGTTTTTGTTTATAAAAATTATTAGTGGAAATAGGTTCTGTTTCTAGTGCAAATATATCTATGAATTCTGTGCATAGTGAAGTTAATTGTGTATTGACACATTTTGGGAAATTTTTGGTTAATCGTTTTAATTTTTCTGTGTCATTACTTTGTTTGTTGTGTGTTTTTGTTTTAATTAAATTATAGTCATCTAAATTTTCAGTATGTATTTTGTAATTTTGAATGGTTGTATTTTTATGTGTGGTGTTAATAATTCTGAAAAAAGTTTGATCCTTATTTGTGATTGTGTTTGCTATAAAAATGCCTTCAGCCAGTTGTTGGTGGGGATGAAGATGGATTTATTATCAGTGTTTACTGTTACCTGTCTAATGACTTGAGATCTAGCAGGGATTGTAATTGTGTTAGCAGTTAGGTAATTTGTTAGATACATTGTGATGGTTTGGGGAAAATCAAATCATGGTCTTAGGATTAGTTTATCCTCTGTTTTGCCATAATCTAGAATACAATTATATTTCTTTATAAAATCCAAACCTATTATTCCATCGCACGGTATTGGAAAGTCGTCTTTAACGACGTGACATTTATGATAAATTAGAAGGTCGTCACCTTTTAAATCAGTTTTGATTGTACCTAATGTACTGGTTATACCTTGACAATGCCCTTTAAGTCTGCTATTTGTTTTGTATTTATTTTTTCATGCTTAATTATTTGATTCTTTTTAATTATGGAGATATCTGCTCCAGTGTCTACTAAAAAAAGTTGAAATTGAGTTATTTAAAGAGGTTTTTGTAGATATATAACTATTTAAGTGTAGATTTAATACACATATTTTTCTATTTACTGATTTTGAAGTGGAGTTTCCTGGTTTTCCTGCTGATTACAGCTACGTACATTGCGTGTCTGAAGGCATGTTTGGTTATAGGACCTATTTTGATTTTGCAATCTTTCTTGGGGATTATTATTATTGTTAGTATTTGCTCTAAAGTTAATGTTATATCTTGGCTGTGGTCTAAATCTCCTACCTCGGTAATTCCCATAGTTGTTACTTCGGTAACCCCCACGGAAATTACTCCGGAATTGATTTTATTGCCGTATATTTAAGATTGTATTTGAGCTACCCGTTATTTCGGTACAGCTATTTGTAAATTTTGAAATCGCATCGTTCATTGTTGTGAACGTTCCTGCTTGCATAATCATTTTTACTTTCTCGTTCGAGCAGTTCTTACACATCGCTTTGACTGCTGCTTGGGTTGCATATCTGGTTGCCAAGTCTGTATTTAAACCATCGGAGATATATGCTCCCTCCAGGGATCTAGTTATTTTTTCTATTTCCGCTGTGTAATGATTTGCAGTTTTGCTGCGCTGTTGGATATTTAGTAGTTTTGCTGTCAAAACTTCAACTGATTCGCCTTTTATTGCTGTTTTCAATTTTAACTTAATTTTTGCAATAGTAGTCTTGTTGCTAATGAAATTTCTTGCAGCGCCTTTTAGTTTGGTTTTTACCATGGTTATCGCTAAAGCTTCATGAGTATCTTTTATTTGGTCTAAAATATCAAGAGCATCTAGGAAACTATGTAGATTTTCAAGCTTGCCATCAAATTCTGGCAACACTGATGAGGCAGTTTTGATAAATTCTAATACTGTTCGTGCCATTGTGACGTTTATTATATTATTGCCATTTACTCATTTTATTTAAATGTTTTCCCTATCGAGTTCATAGCTTTCTGAGCTACTTTTAGTCTACCAATGCATTTTAGTGAATTTTCTTCCCATTTTCTATTCAGTCGAATAAATTGGACAAAGACGAATATATGTTTTTTTTTTTCTTTTCTTTATTTCATTTTCCTTAATTCTTGGATTTTTCCCTTTAACTTAATCCTATCTGCTGTATTTGTTGTAACGTTCAAAATTTTGTAAGTTTCAGCTATTTCCTTCCTTTTTTTAAATTGCTTACCTCCCCGCTTCCTTCTTTGGATTTGTGTCTGGCAGTTTTGGTATTTCTGCTGTTTTGCTCAATTTGTTCCTCTGCCGATACTCTTCTATAGTGATCGGTTTCGGACCTTGCTTGTTTGCTTTGTTTTTTCAAAATTTGTTCTGAACTTTTTATAAAATCTCTGATTGTGTTTGCACACTTCCTAAAAATTCTATGGAATTCCTCTTCTGTTTTTATTTCGTTCATAGCAAAGGAAATAACTGAAGCTGTGTATATGTAACCAAAGTTAATAGGGTATTTAAGAGATTTTTACGAAAACAGTCTAAGCACTTCAAATTAAACAATTATTTAATTCTTTAATTTTTTATCAATTCTCTTTTTTTTTTCTTTTAAATCCTTACATATATAAATTTTATTCTTTAATATTTCCTATTGTACAAAAAAAAATCCTAGGCAAAAATATAATTTTTGCCAATGGTTAAGCGTCGCAGGGCCGATCAAGATATTCTAAATTTTAACTAATTTAAATATACTTAATATCCATTGCCAGCGTATTGCTCATTATCTTGTTGATTTGCCATATGATATCGTATACCAATTATGTTGTTTTGCTGCCAAATTTCTCGGATTTATTCCACCGTTTTATGCGTTCGGCTACTAAAATTGCTCGTATGTTGATGAATGCATTCTGTTTAGTGGTTGTACATATTTCTTGTGGTTTGCTTTTGTATATGAGTGTTTTATCCTTCGGGTCCTTCCAAAGTATTAGTTTTGCCTTGTGTGTTTAAAAACGACCAATCATCTCCTTTTTGTCTTTAATTGTTAATAACCCTTGGTCTTATCGATAATCCTTTTAGGATTTTTATTGTCCTTTTTAGGATTATTTTAAATATTTTACTAACTTTTAAACTGGTAGGCTCTTTTCCTCCAGCAAGATCTTTAGCAGTTTTGCCAATTTCTGATCAAGCTGGCAGGAATTTCCTCCAACTAGATTGTTTAGCAGTTTTGCCAAGTTAATCTAGTTATGCAGGATCGCCATGAAATATTCTTATTTGAATGAAGAGATATTTACGCTTTGGGCGTCAGAATATTAATTGTTTGTTAACAAAAATTCTTCCCTTTTTATACAAAATATCTTAACCTATACATTTGCAATTAACCTAATACTTATGAATTAAAAATGTGTAAATTTGTATTGTCAGTATTTGTGTATTTAGGTATGTAGTGTAAGTGTTCATGTAGATTTGTATTATTGATATTTACTTATGTAAGTTTGTACTATTGATATTCTTATTTGTAAGTTTGTATTGTTGATATTCATATGTGTAGATTTGTATTATGTAAAATGTTTGTATGTGCATATTTGGTTAATTCATATTAACAAAGTAAACACTGCAAATGGATTGTATGTACATATTTATGTGAGAGTCTAACATTGACAATCGGCAAGTGCATTGATCGGGGTGATTGACTGATTAGGGTGTGAACAGACAAGGGTTTCATATTCGGCATTCCATTGATATTGGCTCGCCGCTTGTGCGAGGTCAATGTAATTTATGTCGCCCAATATTGTAATATGATTATGTTATTATTGTGCGTTCGGTTCAGAAGAAATGTATTGGCATAGAAGTTCATGATACGTAATGCCGCAAATGTACCTATTGCTTAGTGGGCATGACGCATAATGCTATACAACACTCAGAATTTAGTTGATATTTCGGGTCATAGGTTCGTTTCTCGGTTGGTATTAAAATTTTTTTTTGGTTGTCAACGACTTTTCAGGTTTCTGCGTCGCGGATTTCCTTTTGTTATTAGCCGTGAAATTCTCCATAAAGTAAACGGCTAGGGTTTTCGGTCAAAGACAGGAGTTTAGCATTACGGATAGGATCTCGATAGATACTTTCGATAATTATCTAAATTTCTCGCGTAAATTGGAGCGGATTTTAGGGATGCCTGAGTCGGAAGAGGGGGCAGTTGGAGGAGCACCACCACCAGCACCACTACAGCCATCATCAGGGACTACTTCGGCAGGGACTAGGAGCAGTGAAGCACCGCTGGCGGATAGGGTTGAGCAGCTGGCACTGATGATGGAGGTGATGGTGCAACAGAATGCAGAGATGACAGCGCATATGAATGAGGTGCGTATGATGAGAGCTGATGTATCCAAATTGAGCAATCGCGTTGCTGGCGTGGAAAATTCAATGCACAATCAAGCTGCACCACCCCTTCAAGCCGCGACGTTGACACCAGGGCAGACAAAGGAAAGTACGACAAGCCATCGTAATACCAACAACAGTCATTCCCAAAGAGAAGGAGGATCATTCAACCACGCGCCAAGGAAGAAAGTTGACCTAGACAAATGGCATCTCAAATTTGATGCATCGGCGAAGGGTATGACGGTGGAGAGCTTTGCTTTCCACTTAGAGCGCATGCGAGTCCAACATCAACTTTCGTTCCAGCTCTTAAGTGGTATTGGCAAATACTGGAGGACCATACCGACGACAAGGGTTTTGATTACTTCGATTTAAAAAGGGAGATGTTCAAATCGGCAGAATCAGATTACAAGGTAATCCGGGAGATTATGGAAAGGAAGCAGCTGCCTCAGGAAAGTTTCGAGGAGTTCTACGCTGACGTCCACGATCTCACGTTTCGCCTCCGCGATAAGATAGCCGAGAAAGAGTTAGTAAAAATAATAAAGGGGAACTTAAAACCCTATTTAGCGAACCTTACTTTTGCCTCAAAGACTGACACATTAGCTGATTTGAAGTTAGAATGTAAGAGGGCTGAAAAGTTAATGAAAGATAATAGGTCAAGGGCAAGGCCAGTGAGCGAGGTAGGAGCGTCATGGGCAGAGTGCCAGGAGGAGGTAGTGCTGGAAGCCTTCAGGAAGGATAAGAACCGACCAGTTGCTCCAGGCACGCGAGACGCGCCAAAACCCACTGTTCCAACCCTTTCCAATCGTTCTAGTGTAGGTGTTTCCGCTAATGTCCCTAATAAAAGTGTTAACCCCATCCAAAACCAGATGTTTTGTTCTTCCCCATTCCACCTAATGTTGTTTTTTTCCTGTGGAATACTGGTGGACTTTTACATTAAGAACCCGGCAGAAGCAGCGAAAGACACTAAGTGTAAATCGTCCTTCCACTTCATGAAATGTTTCGCGTGTGGCGGGGACTCGTCGTTTTGTGTCTTTAAGCCTGAAGCGGGAAACCGGGCACGGGCAGAGATGACCGGGCACTCTGTCCAGACTCCAAATCACCTGGGGGACGTTTAGATGGAGATAAGAATTTGACAATTTTAAAGAGAGATAGAGAGGTGAATTTGAGTGATGCAATTGTAAAGAAACGTGAGCCTGTAGGTGAAAGTCTACATGTGCGAAAAATGAAATATTATGAGGCACGTAGACGAATATTTTGCGAAGGGATTTAGGCTAGGAACAGTAATGGAAAGGATTTCAAAAAAATACAGAAAATGAGGGAAAACCATAAAAGGTTTCAACGTATGCGACAGAAAATTTATGCAACTATTGTGACGATTAAGGGAAACAACAGGTTTTTTGCGAAAACAGAGATTGGTGGAAAGGAAGTGCTAGCGCTCTTAGATTCCGGGGCCGGGGCAAGCTGCTTAGGGAAGAATTCCGATAAGATCTTAGCAGGAAAGGAGCATTTGATTCTGCCGATTCAGGGACAAAATGTGAAGACAGCCAACGGGGATGAAACCGCAGTCGTAGGGGTAGTCAGTCTTCCAGTGTTATGGGACAATGCCACTAAGGAGCTGTAGTTCCGTATAGTGCCTGGGTTACAACAGGAGGTCTACCTAGGGATCGACTTCTGGCAAGCCTTTGAGCTGAACGTAGTCAGCAGATGTCTGAATGTTACGTCTAATGGGTTGGTCGTGTCAGAGCTTGCACCCGCCGAAGGGGACTTGTCATTCGATGCGGTGCAACATGTGTTAAAATTTGATGAAATAATGGCTTTAGACCGAGGTAAAGCGCAGTTTCCCTCATTCGCAGTCCTTGGGTTAGGTAAAACGGATGTCGAACAGCATATCATAGATGTTACGGATGAAAACCTTCCGGTTAAACAGCGGCATTATCCGATTTCTCCGGCTTTACAAAAGTTGATCTACGCAGAGTTGGACAGGATGTTGGAAATGGGTGTGATCGAAGAAAGCAACAGCTGCTGGAATTCCCCCGTCTCACTTGTCGTCAAGGGAACAAAGAATCGAATATGTTGGGATGCGCGGAAACTGAATGAACGAACCATTAAGGATGCCTACCCCCTCCCTAACATCGATGGAATACTAAGCCGTCTTCAGAATACCAGGTACATCGGTTTGAAGGACGCGTTTTGGCAGATACCTTTAGAGCGAAAGTCCAGGGAGAAAACTGCTTTCACTGTACCTGGTAGACCCTTGTATCATTTCACAGTCATGCTATTCGGGCTGTGCAACGCTGCACAGCGAATGTGCCGACTGATGGATAAGGTGATACCTGCTTCCCTTCGAGAGTCTGTGTTCGTTTACTTAGATGATTTACTTGTATGCTCCGATGATTTTTCGTCTCATTTGTATTTGTTGTCTGTAGTAGCCAAATGTCTTCGTGATGCAAAATTGACGATAAACGTTGAAAAGAGCAAATTTTGTTTTAAGGAAGTGCGTTATCTCGGATACGTGGTTGGGGATAGCAGTTCCCGAACCACGAACCCCTAAATAGCTCAGAATGTCCCTAGGGATGACGGGATGGTATAAACGTTTCGTTCAGGATTATGCCACTATTGCAGCACCTTTACATGACCAACTAACAAAAGAAAACATAAAGAAATTCACGATGACAGAAGACGCCAGGAAAGCTTTCGAAACATTGAAACAGAAACTGATATCAGCACCAGTACTAATACATCCGGACTTTGACAGACATTTCTACATACAATGTGACGCATCAACGGACGGAGTTGGAGGAGTACTTTTCCAACTCGACGACGAAGGTAACGAACGACCAATTGCCTATGTTTCAGCCAAACTTAATAAAGCGCAGCGGAATTATAGTATAACCGAGTTAGAGTGTTACGCGGCTGTAATCAGTATAAAAAGGTTCAGGCCCTATGTGGAGGGTCTAGCCTTTACGGTGATAACAGATCACGCAAGCCTGAAGTGACTTATGAACCAGAAGGATCTGGCTGGTCGACTGGCGAGATGGAGCTTGAAGCTGCAAGGGTATAATTTCACGATCCAACACCGTAAAAGAACCCAAAACATAGTGCCTGATGCGTTATCAAGGATGAACATGGATGAGATTACAACTGATGACAGAATGTTAGACATTGACCTTAAATCACCTTACTTCGAATCTGACGAAAATGTTGAACTGCGGAAGACAGTGATAGAAAACGTGCGAAATATGTAAAGGCAACGAGATGCAAAATGCCTTCAACAAGCCCAAAATGGGAAACCAACGTATCACTGAACGCCCTTCTCAACGTTTGTTCGTCGATTTTATGGGTCCTTACCCATGTACTCGTGATGGTAATGTTTATGTGTTTGTATGATCATTTTTCTAAGTTTGTGTTTCTTAAGCCGATGTGAAAAGCCACTCAACAGATGTCGTAAAATATCTAGAAAGAGACGTATTTTACATTTTTGGAGTCCCCGAATATGTCCATTCGAATAATGGTAAGCAGTTTACGTCGGAATTGTTCACGTCTTTCCTGGCGAAGTATGGCACAACACACGCTCGAACGGCATTCTATTCACCACAAGCAAATGCGGCTGAAAGGGTTAACCACTCCGTGTTGCAGATAGTTCGGTCATATATAAAGGAAAACCAAAATAATTGGGACAGGTATATGAGCGGTGCAGCCTTTGCTCTACCTAGTGTGGCACATGCTGCGATAAACACTTCACCATATGCGGCAGTATTTGGTTTACCGATGATGCAACACGGAGCTTCGTATGAACTGAGCCGGAAAATAAGCGCGCTGAAGGATGCAGATTACGAAGTAGTGCCAAAGGAAGATAGGCTGCTGATGCTCAGAAACAAGATCATGGCAGAATTGAAGTTGGTACACGAGAGAAGTCGAAAGGTTTACGATACGCGAGCGAAGGATGTGGTTTTCAAAGTTGGTTAAACTGTTTACCGGCGCAACTTCAAGCAGAGTTCGAAAATTGATAACTTCAACGCGAAACTGGCACCGAAGCAGGTGAAATGTATTGTATTGAAAGCGATAGGGAATGCGATGTACGAGCTCGGTGACGTCAGTGGTAAAAAAATAGGGATATACCATGCCAAGGACTTGTTCGCATCGTAGCTGCATGTTATATGTAGTCCTCGTCTTAGATGTTAAGTGTTGTGATCTCGCCATTGCGTATATTGGGTACGGTTGTTTAGACGACCTACGATGTAGTGATGCATGATTGACCATTTAGTAGACTTGACTATTGGATTTTGTTTGTAATTAATTGTTTATTTTTTTTTTTTTTTATTTTATTGATTTTATTTTTTTTGTAATTACTACTTTTTATTGTAACAATTATCTGTGATATAAATTTAGGAACAATAACCTGTGATATTAGCATTTTAGTTATAGAAGATCTGTGATATTAGCGTGGGAAGTGACAACCCAGTGATAGATTTTAGCCCATTGACAGTAGTAATTTAAATATGTGTTAAAAGTTAAGTGTGTTGGAAGAAAAAAAATTGCAGGAA
The DNA here is from genome assembly GCF_040869045.1 of Eurosta solidaginis. NCBI lineage: Eukaryota > Metazoa > Arthropoda > Insecta > Diptera > Tephritidae > Eurosta > Eurosta solidaginis. Next base: position 155,715,200 of record NC_090319.1, read on the forward strand.
AAAAATTGGCCGGCTTAAGGAGTGGGTCGAGGACACACGTGGGCCCACAATACACAAAACCAAACCCAAGGCTGCGTTATGAATTTCTTTTACGCACACGCTCCATGATACAGGCCCCATCGGCGGATACAAGCCTGTAACGACAGCCTTTGCAGTCAACCCTAACGTTTATTTTTATGTTTTCACACCACCGGGTATATGAACACTTCGCCAAATACGCGCGTGTATTAGTGGTTGATTAGTGGGATGCATATACGTGCATAGATGTACCCGCTATGACACCGATCACGATTAAGTTTGACCGTGGCTAGAAAGCTTCGCTGAACGGTGACCAGGGATTGTCGCAAGGTAAAAGTGCCTATAAAAGGGGGTCCGCTTCATATTTTAATCACTAAAGTCCAAAGGCGCGGTCTGTGCTGCTCGCACCAAGTTAAAGTGTGTAAATTGTAAAGTGCCAAGTGCCAAGTCAAAAGTGCGCGTTTCAAACTCGAGTGTGTACTACAAAAAGTTTAAAGTTTTATTTTAAAGTGCGTGGGTTTCGAAAAGTTTCGCGTCGATAAAATTCAGTGCAAATATATATCGCTGGGAATTTTCCTAAGGATTACCGCCACCCTCCTGGCGCAACCAGCGCACTGAAGTAGTGAATTGATTCGCAGAGGAAATCTGGTAAGTCGCTGTGTGTTTTTTTTAATAAAGAACATATTTTAAAGAATTGGTGGTTGGTAGTGAGAAATGTCAGAACGGGGACTTCTTAGAAGAAGAGTTCTTGCATTTCCTACTATTTACCATAATCTAAAAGAATGGACAGCCCAAGGCGTGTCGACATGTTCATCGAGTTGGCTGGCTAAGGACTAGCTAGGACAGATTCAGCTTTGTTTTATTTTTTTTAATAAAGTAAACGCATATTACCACGTAACCAGATAGCCCGATGAACACGCCGACGTGAATATTGCACATATTTGTAGAAATTTGTTTTATTAGCTTTCCTTTATATTTGATGAAAAAGATACTTTTAATATTTCAGATACCCGAGGCAGCCAGTGGCCGCTACAAGTAAAAACAATAAAATTAAAAGACGATAGCAACTACAACGATTACACCAACGAGTAACAACAAAAATCCACGAGAACACGATTTCACATTCCCTCAAGGATCCACATAACCTGGCACGAAATCCCACAACAATAACAGCAACTGAACTAAAGTATTGGGAATTGGATGAGCTGCATTATCCTTTTTTTGCTTCCAACAACAAAAAAAAGGTATTTCTTTTGGGGCAGTAAATACAATAACCAACAAACACAACAATATTCGGCGGAACAAGAATGCAACGAGTAGCCACCAATACCAACGCACATATGTACACCAAGGTAAAACAAAAACCTAAATTAACACTACACACATTAAGCTGCAGACATTGGTGCTTTATCGGTAACCGTATTGGTAACCTTATAACAGCTGATTCGACCAACCTTATGAGAATCAATGCAATCGATTATTGGTGCCGCTAAGGTCGTAACCGTATCGTAGCCAGCCAATTGGTTTTTGGTTTACCATCGTAACGATAAACAGCTGATTACGTTAGGGATACGACTACAGCGATACGACAAACGGCACCAATGACTACAGCTTTATCCACGAACGCGTACACACGCACGCTACAAGGCAATATTTTTGGCAAATACCTAGCAACACACACAGTCTAGCAACATTATACACGGCGGTAGGCAACACGCCACAAGAAACATCGGTAGTTAAACAGCCGCCACAACAGAACAATTTATGCACGCAACACCACTCACCAGAAACATCCACCACGAAAGATATCGTGAGCAACATCCACTAAGTGAGCGACTGGGAGAGTCGCTATCGTCGCATGCTCACGCTCCCGCTACACATTTCCACCACACTGATATGAACCATTAAGGTCCACCTAGAAAAACCACAAAATTTTTTTTTATGAAATTCCTATTTGATTTATTTTATATACTTTTCATTTGTTGTAATTTACACATATTTTTTTAGATCAATAAATAAGAATTTTGTTTCAAATTTACGTAATAAGCGTAGTCTTAAGTTCACGAAAATTTTTTTTATTATTTGCAAAAATTATTTGCTTCGAATTTTTCTTATTTCGTTTCTTTATTTTTTGTCATTTGCTTATTTTTTCATTTGCCATATCCTCTTGCACAAACATATTCATATGCGGCCACTCTTGTGCAAAAGCACCTAAGTTCGCTTAAGAAAATTTTTTTTCTTCTTTTTGAACTTTCTTATTTCTTTGGAGATCACTTTCTCTTTGAGTAAAAATAATTTTTTTTAGCTTTTTAATCTGAAGCGAAAAGTAAAAAAAATTGGCGTGTAAATAAGTTACAAAACTTTTGGGTTTTTACTCAATCGGTTTAGTTAATTACAATACACTAATTTTAATTAAAATTTTCTTTCACTTTTCACTATTGGTTTGACCCTTAATATTTGATTAATTATTTTATTAATAATTTTTTTTTACCTGATTTTTTTCATATCAGCACTAAACACTTCCTATTTTTAACTTTTTTTGTTTTTTGTTTTCACTGATTCAATAACGTCCGCGTGACCGAGAAAAATTATTAAAACTTAAAAGCAAAGAACGGTAAAAATATCAAGAACTTGAACTTTCCATACATATTTAAGGGAAGTAGATTTTTGTGCATATGCGTGGGTAAAGGAACATTAGGCTAGGTCAGATTTTTGAAAACATAAATGAACAAATTTTTTGATTTAAATTCTTAATTCAGTACGCATAATTTTACCTTTTACTTTTAAATATAATAATTTGAAATAATTTTTACAGATGTAGGTCGTCGGTTTAATACTTTTTTTGAGATTATTGAATTTAGCTTCTTGCAATAGTCGAATAATTAGAGTTTAAATTATGTGAGATTTTGCCTTAGATATTACTATTTACCATCATAAGAATTTTTATGAATTGCTAATAATAAAGAAATTGTGCATTTTTGCGAAAATTTCCAGATTTATTAATATTTTATGGGTTGAACTTTTCTTTCTAGGCGAAACATAAATAATATGTCAGGCTAAAGTATTTTCCTTTGTTGGTGCGGGTGTTGCCTTGAGGCAAGATGTAAGGTGAGTTGAGACGGTTGAGGGAGTGAGGGACATGGACTGATGACTTAGTGTCGGACGCTTGTCAGGAACTAGAGGACCCCACTCGGATGACTGGGCCATAGTGGAGTCCAAGGCTGTTCACTCTTTTGTGTACAGAAGGGGTGGGAATGACCCAACCTGACACAGACAGTTATTCCTCCCGCTTTTATCCTATCACCTTTTCTTATCGTATACTCTATCTAGGAATGAACCCTTTTTGCTATGTCACTGTGGGAAGGAGGCGTGGCAAGAACCGCGCCCCCAAGCGGATGAGCCTCAGCCGGGCTACAACCATGCCGAGCCGCGACCCCTCCTCTCCCAACACAAGCAGTTGCATAACATTTCATACCCATATTGTACAAACACATTCTAGAGTCGCCCGTGGTCCATCTTTATGTCGATATCTCGAAAACGCATCCACCAATAGAACTAAGGCCCACTCCCTTTTAAAATACTCACTAACACCTTTCATTTGATACCCATATCGTACAAACACATTCTAGATTCACCCCTGGCCCACCTTTATGGCGATATCTCGAAAAGGCGTCCACCTATAGAACTAAGGCCCACTCCCTTTTAAATAATCATTAACACCTTTGATTTCATTCCCATATCGTACAAACGCATTCTAGAGTCACCATTGGTAAACCTTTATGGCGATATCTCGAAAAGGCGTCCACCTATATAACTAAGGGTCGCTCCCTTTTAAAATACTCATTACCATCTTTAATTTGATACCCATATCGTACAAACATATTCTAGAGTCACCCCTGGTCCACCTTTACGACGATATCTCGAAATGGCGTCCACCTATAAGAACTATGGCCCACTCCCTTTTAAAATACTCTTTAATACCTTCCATTTGCTACCCTTGTCAAACAAGCACACTCCAGGGTTACCCTAGGTTTATTTTCATACATGGTGATTTTCCCTTATTTTGTCTCCAAAGCTCTCAGCTGAGTATGTAATGTTCGGTTACACCCGAACTTGGCCTTCCTTACTTGTTGCTGTTGGAAATGAAGCCTTTTTTAATTTCCTCTCGTTCTTGAACCTTATTCAGCTTCTCTTTGGTGTGGTTTCTATTTGTGTAGGTTGTTGTTATTGTATTATTGGAGTCCTAGTAGCTTATTTTTATACCTTTCATGAAAATGAAATGGTATATTAATTTCGTCACGAAACCCAAAATTGTAAGTCCTTAAAGGAAAATAGATAGACCCACCATTAAGTATACCGAAATAATCAAGATGAAGAGCTGACTTGATTTAGCCATGTCCGCCTGCCCGTCTGTCTGTTTGTATGCAAACGAGGCTCTCAATTTTTGAGATATCTTGATAAAATTTGGTGAGCGGGTGTATTTGGGTGTCCGATTAGACATTTGTCGGAACGGGCCAGATCGGACCACTATAGCATATATCCTCCATACAACCGATTTTTCAGAAAAAGAGGATTTTGGTCATATCTTACTCAATTTAACAGATTGAAGCTTCAAACTTCACCATATAATTTCGTATATTGCACATATTGCTGCCTGGAAAAATTGATGAGATCTGTCGTATATATAGTATATATCCCCCACAACCGATTATTCAGATAAGAAACTTTTCGTAATTACTGCCCTATTTGAAGAGCTAGAGGCTTAAAATTTCAATGAATGCTTACGTATATAGCATATATTGGTGTCTGAAAAATCATATAGTTCAGTGGTATATATAGTATATATATGGTGGTATATATAGAATATATATATTTTTTCGCAATTTTAGCCCCATTTTAACAGCTATAAGCTTCAAATTTCACCGATTGCTTACGTATATAGTATATATTGTTTTGTCAAAAAATCATAGAGATCGGTGATATATATAATATATATATGATGGTATATATAGTATATATATATATAGTATATATATATATATATATTTTTATATAGTATATATATATTTTTTTTTGCGATTTCGGCCCCATTTTAACAGATAGAAGCTTCAAATTTCACCAAATGCTTACGTGTATAGCATATATTGATGTCTGAAAAAACCATTGAGATCGGTGGTATACATAGTATATATCTCATACAACCGATTGTTTAGATAAGAAACTTTGCGCAACTTCTGCACCATTTTAACAGCTAGAAGCTTCAAATTTCACCAAATGCTTATGTATATAGCATATATTGTTGTCTGAAAAAATCATAGAGAGAGGTGGTATATATTATATACTTCATATAAACTGTAATTTTTCCCCCTTTTTTACAGCTAGAAGCTTCAAAATTCATCAAATTTCATCAAATAGTTACGCTTACGTCATATATTTTTGAAATACGTGATTCGTAGTCATAGTTTTTACATGCAGACCACAAAAAACGTGAAGCTTTGCATCCTCACACAAAGTCCTACTTATTTTTTATTTCATATTTATCTTAAAAATCGTTTAGATATGTTCAAATTTCACCAAATTCTTACATGTATAGCATATATTGTTGTATGCAAAAATCATAGAGACCGGTGGTATATATAGTATATATCTCATACAACCGATTGTTCAGATAAGAAACTTTGCGCAATTTCTGCCCCGCTTTAACAGCTAGAAGCTTCAAATTTCACCAAATGCTTACGTGTATAACATATATTGTTGTCTGAAAAAATCATTGAGATCGGTGGTATATATAGTATATATCTCATACAACCGATTGTTCAGATAAGAAACTTTGCGCAATTTCTGCCCCGTTTCAACAGCTAGAAGCTTCAAATTTCACCAAATGCTTACGTATACAGCATATATTGTTGTCTGAAAAAATCATAGAGATCGGTGGTATATATATTATATACCCCATATAAACTGTAATTTTTGCCCCTTTTTTACGGCTAGAAGCCTCAAAATTCATCAAATTTCATCAAATAGTTAAGTTTACGTCATATATTGTTGAAATACGTGATTCGTATTAATATTTTTTACACGCAGACCACAAAAAACCTGAAACTTTGCATCCTCACACAAAGTACCTACCTGTTTTTATACCCTTCATGAAAATGAAATGGTATATTAATTTACGACGATATCTCGAAATGGCGTCCACCTATAAGAACTATGGCCCACTCCCTTTTAAAATACTCTTTAATACCTTCCATTTGCTACCCTTGTCAAACAAGCACACTCCAGGGTTACCCTAGGTTTATTTTCATACATGGTGATTTTCCCTTATTTTGTCTCCAAAGCTCTCAGCTGAGTATGTAATGTTCGGTTACACCCGAACTTGGCCTTCCTTACTTGTTGCTGTTGGAAATGAAGCCTTTTTTAATTTCCTCTCGTTCTTGAACCTTATTCAGCTTCTCTTTGGTGTGGTTTCTATTTGTGTAGGTTGTTGTTATTGTATTATTGGAGTCCGAGTAGCTTATTTTTATACCTTTCATGAAAATGAAATGGTATATTAATTTCGTCACGAAACCCAAAATTGTAAGTCCTTAAAGGAAAATAGATAGACCCACCATTAAGTATACCGAAATAATCAAGATGAAGAGCTGACTTGATTTAGCCATGTCCGCCTGCCCGTCTGTCTGTTTGTATGCAAACGAGGCTCTCAATTTTTGAGATATCTTGATAAAATTTGGTGAGCGGGTGTATTTGGGTGTCCGATTAGACATTTGTCGGAACGGGCCAGATCGGACCACTATAGCATATATCCTCCATACAACCGATTTTTCAGAAAAAGAGGATTTTGGTCATATCTTACTCAATTTAACAGATTGAAGCTTCAAACTTCACCATATAATTTCGTATATTGCACATATTGCTGCCTGGAAAAATTGATGAGATCTGTCGTATATATAGTATATATCCCCCACAACCGATTATTCAGATAAGAAACTTTTTGTAATTACTGCCCTATTTGAAGAGCTAGAGGCTTAAAATTTCAATGAATGCTTACGTATATAGCATATATTGGTGTCTGAAAAATCATATAGTTCAGTGGTATATATAGTATATATATGGTGGTATATATAGAATATATATATATTTTCGCAATTTTAGCCCCATTTTAACAGCTATAAGCTTCAAATTTCACCGATTGCTTACGTATATAGTATATATTGTTTTGTCAAAAAATCATAGAGATCGGTGATATATATAATATATATATGATGGTATATATAGTATATATATATATAGTATATATATATATATATATATTTTTATATAGTATATATATATTTTTTTTTGCGATTTCGGCCCCATTTTAACAGATAGAAGCTTCAAATTTCACCAAATGCTTACGTGTATAGCATATATTGATGTCTGAAAAAACCATTGAGATCGGTGGTATACATAGTATATATCTCATACAACCGATTGTTTAGATAAGAAACTTTGCGCAACTTCTGCACCATTTTAACAGCTAGAAGCTTCAAATTTCACCAAATGCTTATGTATATAACATATATTGTTGTCTGAAAAAATCATAGAGAGAGGTGGTATATATTATATACTTCATATAAACTGTAATTTTTCCCCCTTTTTTACAGCTAGAAGCTTCAAAATTCATCAAATTTCATCAAATAGTTACGCTTACGTCATATATTTTTGAAATACGTGATTCGTAGTCATAGTTTTTACATGCAGACCACAAAAAACGTGAAGCTTTGCATCCTCACACAAAGTCCTACTTATTTTTTATTTCATATTTATCTTAAAAATCGTTTAGATATGTTCAAATTTCACCAAATTCTTACGTGTATAGCATATATTGTTGTATGCAAAAATCATAGAGACCGGTGGTATATATAGTATATATCTCATACAACCGATTGTTCAGATAAGAAACTTTGCGCAATTTCTGCACCGCTTTAACAGCTAGAAGCTTCAAATTTCACCAAATGCTTACGTGTATAACATATATTGTTGTCTGAAAAAATCATTGAGATCGGTGGTATATATAGTATATATCTCATACAACCGATTGTTCAGATAAGAAACTTTGCGCAATTTCTGCCCCGTTTCAACAGCTAGAAGCTTCAAATTTCACCAAATGCTTACGTATACAGCATATATTGTTGTCTGAAAAAATCATAGAGATCGGTGGTATATATATTATATACCCCATATAAACTGTAATTTTTGCCCCTTTTTTACGGCTAGAAGCCTCAAAATTCATCAAATTTCATCAAATAGTTAAGTTTACGTCATATATTGTTGAAATACGTGATTCGTATTAATATTTTTTACACGCAGACCACAAAAAACCTGAAACTTTGCATCCTCACACAAAGTACCTACCTGTTTTTATACCCTTCATGAAAATGAAATGGTATATTAATTTCGTCACGAAACCAGAATTGTAAGTCCTTAAAGGAAAATAGATAGACCCACCATTAAGTATACCGAAATAATCAGGATGAAGAGCTGAGTTGATTTAGCCATGTCCGTCTGTCTGTTTGTATGCAAACTAGTCCCTCAATTTTTGAGATATCTTGATAAAATTTGGTGAGCGGGTGTATTTGGGTGATTCGTAGTCATGGTTTTTACATGCAGACGACAAAAAACGTGAAGCTTTGCATCCTCACACAATGTACCTACCTATTTTTTATTTTATATCTATCTTAAAAATCGTTTAGATATGTTCAAATTTCACCAAATGCTTACGTGTATAGCATATATTGTTGTCTGAAAAAATCATAGAGACCGGTGGTATATATAGTATATATCTCATACAACCGATTGTTCAGATAAGAAACTTTGCGCAATTTCTGCCCCGTTTTAACAGCTAGAAGCTTCAAATTTCACCAAATGCTTACGTGTATAGCATATATTGTTGTCTGAAAAAATCATTGAGATCGGTGGTATATATAGTATATATCTCATACAACCGATTGTTCAGATAAGAAACTTTACGCAATTTCTGCCCCGTTTTAACAGCTAGAAGCTTCAAATTTCACTAAATGCTTACGTATATAGCATATATTGTTGTCTGAAAAAATTATAGAGATCGGTGGTATATATATTATATACCCCATATAAACTGTAATTTTTGCCCCTTTTTTACGGCTAGAAGCTTCAAAATTCATCAAATAGTTACGGTTACGTCATATATTGTTGAAATACGTGATCCGTAGTAATAGTTTTTACACGCAGACCACAAAAAACCTGAAACTTTGCATCCTCACACAAAGTACCTACCTGTTTTTATAACTTTCGTGAAAATGAAATGGTATATTAATTTCGTCACGAAACCCAAAATTGTAAGTCCGTAAAGGAAAATAGATAGACCCACCATTAAGTATACCGAAATAATCAGGATGAAGAGCTGAGTTGATTTAGCCATGTCCGTCTGTCTGTTTGTATGCAAACTAGTCCCTCAATTTTTGAGATATCTTGATAAAATTTGGTGAGCGGGTATACTTGGGTGTCCGATTAGACGTTTGTCGGAACCGGCCGGATCGGACCACTATATCATATATCCTCCATACAACCGATTTTTCAGAAAAAGAGGATTTTGGTCATATCTTACTCAATTTAACAGATTGAAGCTTCAAACTTCACCATATAATTTCGTATATTGCACATATTGTTGCCTGAAAAAATTGATGAGATCTGTCGTATATATAGTATATATCTCCCACAACCGATTGTTCAGATAAGAAACTTTTCGTAATTACTGCCCTATTTTAAGAGCTAGAGGCTTAAAATTTCAATGAATGCTTACGTATATAGCATATATTTTTGTCTGAAAAAATCATAAAGATCGGTGGTATATATAGTATATCTATGGTGGTATATATAGTATATATATATATTTTCGAAATTTTAGCCCCATTTTATCAGCTAGAAGCTTCAACCTTTACCGAAAGCTTTCGTATGTAGCATATATTGTTGTCTGAAAAAATCATAGAGATCGGTTGTATATATAGTATATATCTCATACAACCGATTGTTCAGATAAGAAACTTTTCGCAATTTCTACCACATTTTAACAGCTATAAGCTTCAAATTTCACCGATTGCTTACGTATATAGTATGTATTGTTGTGTCAAAAAATCATAGAGATCGGTGATATATATAATATATATATGATGGTATATATAGTATATATATAGTATATATATATTTTTTTTTGCGATTTCGGCCCCATTTTAACAGATAGAAGCTTAAAATTTCACCAAATGCTTACGTGTATAGCATTTATTGATGTCTGAAAAAACCATTGACATCGGTGGTATACATAGTATATATCTCATACAACCGATTGTTCAGATAAGAAAATTTGTGCAATTTCTGCACCGTTTTAACAGCTAGAGGCTTCAAATTTCACCAAATGCTTACGTATATAGCATATATTGTTGTCTGAAAAAATCATAGAGATCGGTGGTATATATATTATATACCCCATATAAACTGTAATTTTTGCCCCTTTTTTACGGCTAGAAGCTTCAAAATTCATCAAATAGCTACGTTTACGTCATATATCGTTGAAATACGTGATTCGTAGTAATAGTTTTACACACAGACCACAAAAAACCTGAAACTTTGCATACTCACACAAAGTACCTACCTGTTTTATACCTTTCATGAAAATGAAATGGTATATTAATTTCGTCACGAAACCCAAAATTGTAAGTCCTTAAAGGAAAATAGATAGACCCACCATTAATTATACCGAAATAATCAGGATGAAGAGCTGAGTTGATTTAGCCATGTCCGTCTCTCCGTCTGTCCGTCTGTCTGTTTGTATGTTAACTAGTCCCTCAATTTTTGAGATATCTTGATAAAATTTGGTGAGCGGGTGTATTTGGGTGTCCGATTAGACATTTGTCGGAACCGGCCGGATCGGACCACTATAGCATATATCCTCCATACAACCGATTTTTCAGAAAAAGAGGATTTTGGTCATATCTTACTCAATTTAACAGATTGAAGCTTCAAACTTCACCATATAATTTCGTATATTGCACATATTTTTGCCTGAAAAATTGATGAGATCTGTCGTATATATAGTATATATCCCCCACAACCGATTGTTCACATAAGAAACTTTTCGTAATTACTGCCCTATTTTAAGAGCTAGAGGCTTCAAATTTCAACGAATGCTTACGTATATAGCATATATTGTTGTCTGAAAAAAGCATTGAGATTGGTGGTATATATAGTATATATCTCATACAACCGATTGTTCAGATAAGAAACTTTGCGCAATTTCTGCCCCGTTTTAACAGCTAGAAGCTTCAAATTTCACCAAATGCTTACGTATATAGCATATATTGTTGTCTGAAAAAATCATAGAGAGAGGTGGTATATATATTATATACTTCATATAAACTGTAATTTTTTCCCCTTTTTTACGGCTAGAAGCTTCAAAATTCATCAAATTTCATCAAATAGTTACGCTTGCGTCATATATTTTTGAAATACGTGATTCGTAGTCATAGTTTTTACACGCAGACCACAAAAAATGTGAAGCTTTGCATCCCCACACAAAGTACCTACCTATTTTTTATTTTATATTTATCTTAAAAATCGTTTAGGTATGTTCAAATTTCACCAAATGCTTACGTGTATAGCATATATTGTTGTCTGAAAAAATCATAGAGACCGGTGGTATATATAGTATATATCTCATACAATCGATTGTTCAGATACGAAACTTTGCGCAATTTCTGCCCCGTTTTAACAGCTAGAAGCTTCAAATTTCACCAAATGCTTACGCGTATAGCATATATTGTTGTCTGAAAAAATCATTGAGATCGGTGGTATATATAGTATATATCTCATACAACCGATTGTTCAGATAAGAAACTTTGCGCAATTTCAGCCCCGTTTTAAAAATTACTTCCCTATTTTAAGAACTAGAGGCTTAAAATTTCAATGAATGCTTACGTATATAGCATATATTGTTGTCTGAAAAAATCATAAAGATCGGTGGTATATATAGTATATATGGTGGTATATATAGTATATATATATATTATATATATTTTTTTTCGCAATTTTAGCCCCATTCTAACAGCTAGAAGCTTCAAATTTCACCGAATGCTTACGTATGTAGCATATATTGTTGTCTAAAAAAATCATAGACATCGGTTCTATATATAGTATATATATCTCATACAACCAATTGCTCAGGTAAGAAACTTTTCGCAATTTCTACCCCATTTTAACAGCTATAAGCTTCAAATTTCATCGATTGCTTACGTATATAGTATATATTGTTGTGTCAAAAACACATAGAGATCGGTAATATATATATTATATATATGATGGTATATATAGTATATATATATAGTATATATATATTTTTTTTTTGCGATTACGGCCCCATTTTAACAGATAGAAGCTTCAGAAGAAGATATATTGTTGTCTGAAAAAGAGGGGTAGAGAGAGGTGGTATATATATTATATACTTCATATAAACTGTCATTTTTCCCCTTTTTTACGGCTAGAAGCTTCAAAATTCATCAAATTTCATCAAATAGTATCGTTTACGTCATATATTTTTGAAATACGTGATTCGTGGTCATAGTTTTTACATGCAGACCACAAAAAACGTGAAGCTTTGCATCCTCACAAAAAGTACCTACATATTTTTTATTTTATATTTATCTTAAAAATCGTTTAGATATGTTCAAATTTCACCAAATGCTTACGTGTATAGCATATATTGTTGTCTGAAAAAATCATAGGGACCGGTGGTATATATAGTATATATCTCATACAACCGATTGTTCAGATAAGAAACTTTGCGCAATTTCAGCCCCATTTTAACAGCTAGAAGCTTCAAATTTCACCGAATGCTTACGTATTTAGCATATATTGTTGTCTGAAAAAATCATAGAGATCTGTTGTATATATAGTATATATCTCATACAATCGATTGTTCAGGTAAGAAAATTTTCGCAATTTCTACCCCATTTTAACAGCTATAAGCTTCAAATTTCACCGATTGCTTACGTATATAGTATATATTGTTGTGTCAAAAATCATAGAGATCGGTGATATATATAATATATATATTATGGTGTATATAGTATATATATAGTATATATATATATATATATATATTTTTGCGCTTTCGGTCCCATTTTAACAGATAGAAGCTTCAAATTTCACCAAATGTTTACGTATATAGCATATATTGTTGTCTGAAAAAATCATAGAGAGAGGTGGTATATATATTATATACTTCATATAAACTGTCATTTTTTCCCTTTTTTACGGCTATAAGCTTCAAAATTCATCAAATTTCATCAAATAGTTACGTTTACGTCATGTATTTTTGAAATACGTGATTCGTAGTCATAGTTTTTACATGCACACCACAAAAAACCTGAAGCTTTGAATCCTCACACAAAGTACCTACCTGTTTTATACCTTTCATGAAAATGAAATGGTATATTAATTTCGTCACGAAACCTAAAATTGTAAGTCCTTAAAGGAAAATAGATAGACCCACCATTAAGTATACCGAAATAATCAGGATGAGGAGCTGAGTTGATTTAGCCATGTCCGTCTGTCCGTCTGTCTGTTTGTATGCAAACTAGTCCCTCAATTTTTGAGATATCTTGATAAAATTTGGTGAGCGGGTGTATTTGGGTGTCCGATTAGACATTTGTCGGAACCGGCCGGATCGGACCACTATAGCATATATCCACCATACAACCGATTTTTCAGAAAAAGAGGATTTTGGTCATATCTTACTCAATTTAACAGATTGAAGCTTCAAACTTCACCATATAATTTCGTATATTGCACATATTGTTGCCTGAAAAAATTGATGAGATCTGTCGTATATATAGCATATATCCCCCACAACCGATTGTTCAGATAAGAAACTTTTCGTAATTACTGCCCTATTTTAAGAGCTATAGGCTTAAAATTTCAATGAATGCTTACGTATATAGCATATATTGTTGTCCGAAAAAATCATAAAGATCGGTGGTATATATAGTATATATATGGTGGTATATATAGTATATATATATATAGTATATATATATATTTTCGCAATTATAGCCCCATTTTAACAGCTAGAAGCTTCAAATTTCACCGAATGCTTACGTATGTAGCATATATTGTTGTTTGAAAAAAATCATAGAGATCGGTTGGATATATAGTATATATCTCATACAACCGATTGTTCAGATAAGAAACTTTTCGCAATTTCTACCCCATTTTAACAGCTATAAGCTTCAAATTTCACCGATTGCTTACGTATATAGTATATATTTTTGTGTCAAAAAATCATAGAGATCGGTGATATATATAATATATATGATGGTATATATAGTATATATATATAGTATACATATATATTTCTTTTGCGATTTCGGCCCCATTTTAACAGATAGAAGCTTCAAATTTCACCAAATGCTTACGTGTATAGCATATATTGATGTCTGAAAAACCATTGAGATCGGTGGTATACATAGTATATATCTCATACAACCGATTGTTCAGATAAGAAACTTTGCGAAATTTCTGCCCCGTTTTAACAGCTAGAAGCTTCAAATTTCACCAAATGCTTACGTATATAGCAATATTGTTGTCTGAAAAAATCATAGAGAGAGGTGGTATATATATTATATACTTCATATAAACTGTCATTTTTTCCCCTTTTTACGGCTAGAAGCTTCAAAATTCATCAAATGTCATCAAATAGTTACGTTTACGTCATATATTTTTGTAACACATGATTCGTAGTCATAGTTTTTACATGCAGATCACAAAAAACGTGAAGCTTTGCATCCTCACACAAAGTACCTACCTATTTTTTATTTTATATTTATCTTAAAAATCGTTTAGATATGTTCAAATTTCACCAAATGCTTACGTTTATAGCATATATTGTTGTCTGAAAAAATCATAGAGACCGGTGGTATATATAGTATATATCTCATACAACCGATTGTTCAGGTAAAAAACTTTGCGCAATTTCTGCCCCGTTTTAACAGCTAGAAGCTTCAAATTTCACAAATGCTTACGTGTATAGCATATATTGTTGTCTGAAAAAATCATTGAGATTGGTGGTATATATAGGATATATCTCATACAACCGATTGTTCAGATAAGAAACTTTGCGCAATTTCTGCCCCGTTTTAACAGCTAGAAGCTTAAAATTTCACCAAATGCTTACGTATATAGCATATATTGTTGTCTGAAAAAATCATAGAGATCGGAGGTATATATATTATATACCCCATATAAACTGTAATTTTTGCCCCTTTTTTACGGCTAGAAGCT
Source organism: Eurosta solidaginis (assembly GCF_040869045.1). NCBI lineage: Eukaryota > Metazoa > Arthropoda > Insecta > Diptera > Tephritidae > Eurosta > Eurosta solidaginis. The sequence goes on from NC_090319.1 coordinate 155,730,566, forward strand.
TCAAAATTCATCAAATTTCAACGCTTACAAAATTTTGTGAGCGGGTGTATTTGGGTCTTAGTTACGTTTACGTCATATATTGTTGAAATACGTGATTCGTAGTAATCGTTTTTACACGCAGACCACAAAAAACCTGAAACTTTGCATCCTCACACAAGTACCTACCTGTTTTTTATTTTATATTTATCTTAAAAATCGTTTAGGTATGTAGATCTGTTCACTATATATTTCTTATCTTATACATCCGATTATTCGGAGATTACGAACGGGATAAGATTATTGTTCAGCCCCATTCATGAAAGGTATGAAGTCCCGTTCTAACTTGTTTCGATTCATTTTTACTCGTTGTTTTTTTGCTGCTGTTTGTAAATGATGTTTTTGTTGTTGGATATCATTGTTGCTGTTTTTTTATACTCAGCTAAGCAGAACGCACAGAGTATATTAATTTTGTTTGCATAACGGTAATCCGTAACGGCATAAACTGGGCGAAAAAACGAACGCGACATCCATAGCGATCCTTTCAAATGGCGCACCTGAGTTATATTGCTTCATCTGGCCATGACTTCGGGTTTTGGGCCCTTTCGCTCTGCTGCAAACCTCGCAGTTCGCAATCCACTCAGGGACCGACTGACGGCAACCAACCCAATATAATCTCTGTTTAATCTTCTCGAGCGTCTTCGTGATTCCAAGATGACCTCCGCTTAGACCATTATGCAGCTCGCTGAGCACGTCAGGAATCCTCTTTCTGGGGACAACTATCAGTTTCTTCTGGCATTAACCATCCTCACTCTCCCATACTCGATGCAAGCAACCGGATATCAATTCTAAACTGTTCCACTGTGTGTGCCCAATATGACTTCGCAATTGGACTCTGCTGACATCTCCTCTCTATTTGGTCTTTCGTTTCGTTCGAGCCCTTGCATAACATGTGACAGATCAGTATCTTCTAGCTGACACATCCTTAGTTGTTCCTTGTCCCATTCATCTGTACATGTTATAGTCATTAGCCCGACATATATATTATGTCTTCTTTAGCCTCAGCCTTTGAACAGTGCTTGCATTCCAAACTACATGGTCTTCGTGACATTGCATCAGCATTTCCGTGGGTACTACCTTTTCGATGCTCAATGGAAAAGTCATAGCTTTGTAGTCGCTCGATCCACCGTGCCAATTGTCCTTCCGGATTACGGCACTGCAGAAGCCATTTCAACGCTGCGTGATCTGTCCTGATGCGGAATCGCTGGCTGTAGAGGTATATGTGAATATGTTTAATGCACTCTACCAATGCCAACAGCTCTCTCCGGGTAACGCAGTAGTTCCTCTCTGGTTTTCCAATTGAACGGCTGTAATATGCAACTACCTTCTCCTGTCCATCAACCAGTTGTGACAAAACGCCTCCTATAGCATATCCACTCGCATCTGTACCTAGAATAAATGTTGCTCCTGGAATCGGATATGCCAACATTGGGGCAGTGCACAAACGCTCCTTCAATTTTTGGAAAGCCACCTATTGCTCCTTTTTCGATTCAAGAGCTTTATTTTTTCTTGTAAGCTCATGGAGGCTGTGGGCTACGCTGGAAAAGTTTGGTACAAATCATGCACAGCCCAAGGAAACTTCTCAATTCATGCAGGTTCAGTGGTATTGGCCAATCCTTTACTGCCTCTATCTTTTCATTCGCAGTACAGATGCCTTCTGTCATTACCTTATGACCCAAATTATTTACTTCCTTTTTAAACAGCGAATACTTTTTGGGACCTGGTTTCAGACCAGCATCAGCTATTCTTTGGAAAACCTCCTCCAAGTTCTTAAGATGTTCATCAAAGTTCTTTCCCAATACGATGATGTCGTCTAGGTACACTAAGCATGTTTTTCAATGTAGTCTTTTCAGTACCTGATCCATGAGTCTTTCAAAAGTAGCTGGTGCATTACATAGTCCAAAAGGCATCACTGTAAATTTCCAAAGACCATCACCGACACTGAAGGCTGTTCTCTCTTTGTCTTCCTCTTTCATTTCCACTTGCTAGTAGTTGCTTTTCAAGTCCAGTGTGGAAAACCATTTCGTACCAGAGAGCTAGTCCAGAGTGCCGTCAATTCTTGTCAATGGGTAGCTATCCTTTTTCGTAACGTCATTCAACTTCCGGTAGTCCACGCCAAACCTCATTTTTCTATCCTTCTTCTTTACAAGTACTACCATGGACTAGCTGATGTTTCGATGACGCCGCTCTCGCTCATTTCTTGTATGATTTGACTCACAACTTCCCGCTCCGCCAGTGGAACACAACGTGGAGCTTGACGGATCGGCCTCGCATCTCCAGTGTCAATTTGATGTTTCACAACGTTGGTTCGCCCTGGTTTGGAGCTATCTTGGTCGAATATATTGGCGTATTTTAGGAGCAGTTGTTTTGCCTTATTTTGATAGTCTTTCTCTAGTCCTTCGGTCCATGCCATGATGTCATCTGAAATATCAATATTGCTAGTTGAAACCTCCTCCTGGATCTGTTCACAATTGATTATTACTTCAGCCTCTTGGCATCTTCCCAAAATAGCTCCTCTGGTCAGTTTGAGTGGTGGCTTGAACTCATTGAGTATTCTTACCGGAATACGTCCTTCTTGTTTTGTCATAGCCAGGGTTTTTCCTACAAGTATGTTCGGAGTCATTTGTTTGCTGCCTCGGCAACCCACAGTTTGTTTGTCCCACAATCTCCATCAACCTTTGCCCAGATGACTGCTTCGGATTTTGGTGGTATTTGCCGACTCTCTTCCACCAGCACTCGTTTAATGCTGTAGCCTCTCTCGTAGCCGAAATTAAGTGGCACATCCATGTTCTTGTATCGCATCGTCTTGCTTTGCATATCGATATTGATGCCTTGGTCGATTAAGAAATCCACTCCAATTATGATTTCATTCACAATCTCTGCCACTATAAAATTGTGTACTACCGTGACGTTCCCAATTTCTACTTCACATGCTACTTCTCCAATTACTTGGGTGTCCTCTCCCGTAGCTGTACGTGATCTTGCTCCAAGCAATGGTCTTATCTTCTTGTTTACTAAATCCGCTCGAATGATGGAATGAGATGTACCCGTATCTACAGTCAATAAACGTTCCTTTCCATCCATTTGTCCTCTGACAGTAAGATTGCTCGATCTTCTTCCAACCTGCAAGATAGAGATTATGGGGCATTCCATTGCGGGAGCCAGCTGTCGCCCTTTTCGGCTGACCCGCTTTAGTTTAACGATTGAGTAGATTTGGATTTGCTCATCCCCTTCATATCTACGTTTACGGCCACCCACATTGTTGGAACTATTGGGACCGGTGCCGCAATGTCGTGCAATGTGACCTGGGTTGCCGCACTTGAAAGATTTCATAACTCCGGCATTTTTCTGTTGTGATCACTTCAGTGCTTCAAAAATTGTGTCTACCCAATCTGGTCTTTCCACTGCCACACGATGAGCTTTGTGCGCTAGCTTACTCAAAAGTGAGGCAGTTTCCTGAGACAGTGCATGGGATACCGTTTAACAAATGTTGGCTTTGGGTTCGCATATGTAGCTCGTTTCGTTTCTAAGTCCCGTATGCCATTTATAAAACTCTGAATTTTTACCCTCTCGGTGTACTCCACGGGTTCGTCCGCATTTGCCAAATGAGCCAACTTTTCAACATCCGAAGAAAATTCTTGCAAAGTCTCATTAGCTTTTTGGTAACGATTTTGCAACTCAATTTGGCATATCTGTTTTCTATGCTCGATTCCATAACGTCTCTCGACAGCGGCCATCAATGCTTCATAGTTTCTCCGCTCTCCTTCGGGAATAGTCTGTAGGATTTCGGCTGCTGGCCCCTTCAATGCTACGAATAGAGCTGCAACTTTATCATCAGCATTCCAGTTGTTCACTGCTGCGGTCTTCTCAAACTGCAGCTTAAAGATCTGGAAAGGAACAGAACCGACAAAGGATGGTATTTTACCTTCGTATTACTCGCTGGAGCAGCCAGACGATTAAGTTGCAACTCCTGGATACGTCCTCTCAAAGTATCCACTCGGCCTCAATTTTTTCCTCAAACTGCGTTATTTTCTCGTCCGTACGCGCTTCCAAATGTGCAGAGATCTGCGATCATACCTGTGCTGAAATATGTGCCGACATTTCGGATATTCGTGCGTCTTGTGCTTCAATTTTAGATGTTATTTCTGACGATATCTCTGAGATACGTGTCTCCTGTGATTCCAGTTGGGATTCCATATATGTCTTTTGCTCTTCCAGTTGGGATGCCATATATGTCTTCTGCTCTTCCAGTTGTGATGACATATTTGGGGATATTTGTGATGAAATTTCTGTTATACGCGTTTCTTGTGCTTCAATCTTTGACGTTATGCGTGCTGCGATTCCAGTTGAGATGCAATCTGTTCATCCAGTTGTGATGCCATATAAGTCTTCTGTTCTTCCAGTTGAGATGACATCTGCGACGACATTGATGTTAGTGTCGATGTTTGTGCAGATATTGCAGCCAATATCATGTTCAAGTCTGTGCTGGTAACTTTCTGCGATGTTTCGTATTTCTCTTCAGTTTTTGTTGTTCATTCTTCCACATCAGGATAAAAGACATACTCGCCCACATTAATTCCTTGCGACTCCGTTACCTCTCGTAGCCGTGTTTGAAGTTCGATCTTATTGTCGGTTGTGTTGAATCCACGGTTCTCCAACTCCTTTTTCAGTTGCTGGATCTTTAATAACTCAACTTTGCCATGTCCAAGTTATATTCAAAATCTTCGGAATTTATTCAACAATTCCTCTTCTGACACCAATTGTAACGAATTTAGTGCAATTCCTCTTATTTGCAACCTTCTACGAACGTTCGTATCGCTAAACTGTTGAATAAATAACTCCAATATTTAATAATTCAAAATTGCCTTTATTCAAGTACTTTCAAAATAACACTTCTATTGCTCCAGAGACAGCGTGCTTAATCGGAACTGATTGTCGTGATTCAACTACTGCTGCTTTTATAGTGTTTGGTTTCCTCGTTGACATTTCTAGGCGGTTCTGTTCTAGAATTTACTAGTTAGTTATCAGCTATAAAATTACTCAGCTATAACTACGTTTATAGCTTCTCATATGCGCGTGTACATATATGTGACTGATATTTGCACAAATCATTGCCTACATTTGGGAGCATCTCAGATAAGATATATGCATGTGTTTGTGCTTCTCTCTCCGCTGTGTGTACGTACATATGTGTAGACATAATGATTGATTCGTTTATGTAGATACATAATGATTGATTTATGGATGTGCATACAAGCCACTGCTTAGCATCGGCTTAGAGATGATTGTATCCCTTAGTGTTGCTAATATTCGTCACAATATCATAAACAAATTTGGCAGGAACATTACTATATACCGTTACTATATGTATGCTAAATAAAAATGAGCGAAATCGGATGACGAACACGCGCACTTAAAAAAAAATTTTTTTTAAGTAAAATTTTAACAAAAAATTGAATATCTTTACAGTATATAAGTAAATTATGTCAATATTCAACTCCAGTAATGATATGGTGCAACAAAATACAAAGATAAAAGAAAATTTCAAAATGGGCGTGGCTCCGCCCTTTTTCATTTAATTTGTCTAGAATACTATTAATGCCATAAGTCGAACAAAAATTTACCAATCCTTGTGAAATTGGGTAGGGGTATAGATTATATGACGATAACTGTTTTCTGTGAAAGTGGACGAAATCGGTTGAAGCCACGCCCAGTTTTTATACACAGCCGACCGTTTGTCCTTCCGCTCGGCCGTTAACCTGATAACTTGAGCAAAAATCTATATATCCTTACTAAACTTAGTTCACGTACTTATCTGAACTCACTTTATCTTAGTATAAAAATGGCCGAAATCCGACTGTGAACACGCCCACTTTTTTCTTTTCTTTATTCATTGGATATACGTATACAATAATGCATATGCATTCTAAAAAAAATTAAATTTTTGTGTGAGAATTTAGCTCAGATAATTAACAATTTCTACGCATATAGTCATGCAGTCGCCATTCAATTCTATGTAGAGAAAAAAATAAATAAAAATAAAAGATATTGAATGGTATATAAAAATGCAACACAAATTGATAAATACAGTAGAGTTAGTATAAAATATGAAGTTTTGGTTTCTTTTAATGTTTGATTAAAAGATAAAAGAGAAATAAAGGATTTTTTAGCACAAATAATTAAATTAATTAAATGCATTGTATCATGAATATTGGTCGATACTGAAATCGTATCTTTGAAGTAACAACAGAATCACTTCACGTTTAAAAGTGATAATGCTGTGAGATGTTTCGTATACTCTGGTAGTTTGTTGAATAGTTTCACACCATAATTGCGTAATGAATTTGCACTTTTTCCTGTTCTGATACTCGTTACCTGACGCAGACTATATACTGAACGATCTATTGTATTGAGCTTAAGGTTATGCTTTATAAGATTATTTTTGATCTTGAAAACCACTAATAGTGTTTGCAGAATACATATTTGTTTAATATCAAGCCTATTTTCATATAGAATTGTAGTGGAAGTTCGTATTGGAAGCGAGAGAATATTCTTTATTGCTTTATTTTTCAAACGCTGAAGTTCATTTATTTTATATTCTGCACACCGACTCCAAATTGGATTTAAATAACTGATCTTGGACTTAAAATATGCGTTATATAAAAGCCACAATTGCTTGCGTGGAATGATGCTCCTATTTCTGTATAGAGCAAAGTTAAAAGGAATTAATTTATATATATATTATAATACCTAGGTACTTTAGCTTTTCTACTTCTTTTTTACATTATTAAACATTATTCCAGAAAACTCATTAATGTCCGGAAGAGGTCTGTAATTTTTGAAATAATGAATAAAATTGGTCTTCGTAAGGTTAATTTTCAGCATGGTTTGTCAAACCACTGACTAATTTTTTCCAAGTGTAGTTTTATGTTTGTAATTAAATTTTCGAATGATTCTTCTGCAAAAGAGCTACCGTCATCTGCATAGAACTGCGGAGTCCCGTGAAGATTGAGTTTTAGCGCGTTGTTTATATATATGAGAAACGAGGTGGCTGCTAATTTAGAACCTTGGGGAACTCCCATCTTTACCTGCCTTTTCGCACTTTTATTTAATTTATAGTTTATCTCAACATATTGCTCTCTATCTAATAAAAAACTTTCAAAGATTTTGAGTTCCTTATCGTTTAAACCTAAATAAGCCAGTTTTCTAATCATTATATATGAATTTACCGAGTACAATGCTTTTGAAAGACCGATTGCCAGTAACGCTACATATTTCTTCCTGTCTAAGTTTTCATAAATATATTCAGTACACGATATGCAAGCAGACAGCGAATTCGAATTTTCCATGAAACCAAATTGATTTTTGTCAATGGTTTTATTTTCAAGGAGAACGGATTTCAACCTATTTAGCAAAACACTTTCAAAAATCTTGTCGATCGTGCTTAATTTCGTGATGGGTCTGTAGTTTGCACACATTTCTTTACTTCAGATTTGTGTACTAGCACAACTGCGCCTATTTTCAATTCTTTAGCATACTCACCTTTTCGGAAGCATTCATTAATAGTTTGGCATAAAGTGTGGCTAAAATACTCTCTATATTTATTCATAAGACGCGCTGAAATGCCATCACGTTCGCAGATTGTACGTTTAAGTTTCTTATGGCTAACTCGATTTCTAATGGATCACATTCGCTTAGGGTAAAAGGTGTATTGATATTCGTTGCTGGCTCGTAACGTACTGAATATTTGAGGGAGAATCTATAACAGACGTGAAATATTCGTTAAAGCAGTCTGCTATTCTGATAGGGTCTGTTACAATTTCTCCTTTGTACGATAGCTGGCTGATTTCAGTAACACTGTCAGGTATTTTGCCATAAATTAGTTCTGTAACAATAGACCAAGTTCTGTTTGCAGAGTAAAGGTTTTGCTGGATTTTTTGCCCGAATTAGTTTTTCTTTTGGAAATGTGTTAAGTTTCTGACCTGAGTTTTGAGTCTCTTAAATTCCGTTTCAAAGTAAATATTATTTCTATACTTAGTTTTTAATTTGTATAGCCAGTTTCTTTTCATTTCATTTCATTTCATTTATTTATTACGACTCGAAGAGCCTAGCTTATACAATTGAAAAAAAAAAATTATTGCATTAATTAACAATAGGTACAGTAGTTTAACAATAGGTACATCAGTTTAAATAGATATATGTATATATATATATAAACGAGGAAATTTGTAATTTTAGAATTAGACATATAAATTAGGAATACGTATCACAAACCAGCTCAGATCTTAGTATTTATTTTATCCTCATAGATTTGACGTAAGTGTATAACCTTTTTTTAAACAAGTTATTATCACTATTTTTTATGTATTCAGGTAGTTCATTGAAGCATTTTAAACCTTTGTAAAAAAGACTATTCTGTTCAGATTCTGTTTTATAATTAGGTAATTTGAAATCATTTCTTTGTCTTGTATTTCTTCCATGGACATCATAATTAACTCTAATATTTGTTCTTAAGTATTCAGGTAAATTTCCGGTTTTTATATTGTATATAAACTTCATCGTAAAGAAAAATATTTATTGCTTCACACTCATGCAATTTAAACTAAGTAGCATATCTTTTATTGGAGTATCATAACGTTTGTTTAAGATGAATCGCATAGCTTTATTCTGCATTTTGTGCAATTTATCGATTTGCGAATCTTTCATAACAAATAAAATTGTAGAGCAATATAAAAAGTAAGGTTCAACAACGGATCGATAAACTTTAGTTTTATAGTAATTACTTAGGTTTTTGCAGGTTCTTTGCATAAACCATATTTTAGTTGCTATTTTATTTGTTATATAAGCGACATGGGCGTTGAAATTTAATTTACAATCTATTAAGACACCAAGGTATTTAATAGAATCTACGTTTTCAATTTCTGAATTATTTATTTTGAGAGTACCAATATCGGAAACATTCTTTCTAGTTATTAACATGTATTTAGTTTTTTCGATATTAAGTTTAAGTTTGTTAGCGCACAACCAAATATAAAGGGCATTTAAGTCACTTTGTAATTTATTTCTTAAATCATTTTCGTTTCTACCACTTATCCAAATTAGTGCATCGTCAGCAAACAATTTTATTGAACTATATTTCAAAATTGAATTAATATCATTAATGTAAATGTTGAATAGAATTGGAGCGAGGACAGAGCCTTGTGGAAGCCCAACCCTAACATCCACTTCATCTGACAACGATGAGCCAATGATTGTTCTTTGCTTACGGTTGCTTAAAAAACTTTTAAACCAGTCTAGTTCTAATCCTTGAATGCCTATGTCTGATAATTTTTCCACTAGTATTTTTATATCTATGGTTTCAAAAGCTCTTTTAAGATCAACAAAAACTGCTAAAATCGACATTTTATTACTAAGATCATCTTTCCATTCAGCTAAAACCATATTTAAGGCTGTTTCACAGGAATGATTTTTTCTAAAGCCTGATTGTTGATGTATAAGTATCTTATTTTTTTCTAAGTACTGAACCAATTGGTTCTTTACCACAAGTTCTAAAATTTTTTCATCGCTGGGCAATGAATTTATGGGCCGTAACTCCTCTGCTTTAATAGTATTTTTAACTTTCTTTATAGGAACAATTGTTGAAGTTTTCCACATACTAGGCACTATGCCACTACTTAAACTTTCATTTACTATTTGAGAATGGAAGAAGCCTAAATAGGGGGTTGCATCTTTCACCACACCATCTGATAATAATTTTTTCCACCTCTCACAGCTTTGAACTTACTGACAAGTTCAGCGATGTCATCTGATCCAACTTTGACAAATTTAAAAACGCAGTTTCTTTGATTAGTTATATATACTTCTCTATCAAATACCTCTATATTATTACAAATATCAGTAATACTATCAACAAAATATTTATTTAAGTTGACAGCAATTTCCGATTCGCCATTGTATATTTGACCGTTTATTAAAATCTTCTTTATTGATGTATCTTCTTTTCCCATACTTATGGCCTGTTTTAGATATTTCCACATCATTTTGCTATCATGACTATTTTTATTTATATTATATTCCATATACTTAACTTTTTTAATTTTTACCAACTGTTTGTATTTATTTTTTATATACCGGTATTCGTCCCAGTTTCCTGAGATTTGAGCCAGTTTAAAAAGTTCAAATTTTAATTTGTTCATATTGGCTAGCTCGTTGTCATACCATTTATTATGTATTTTTAAATGCACTACTTTTTCTCTGGTAAGATTTTGCATGATATTTAAAATGCTATTATTAATCAGCAAAACCTTACTCTCTAAATCAATATGATCAAAATTACTGAAATCACAAAGACGCAGTTGGTTAAGAAGTGATTCATTATTATAATACTCCCATGAGGTTATTTTTCTAATACTTCTCATTTTTAATTTTGGACTACTTTTAATTTTAAATTGGATTGTTTCATGATCAGTTATTTGATGTTCATCTAACCTTTCGCAAACAATATCATTATTATCCGAAAATAGTAAATCGATTTTTGTTCTAGATATATCCGTTATACGAGTATCGAAATCAATTTTTTGATACATAGAGTATGATTTAAACAGATCAATTAGTTGTGTACTATATGTTGATGTATTATTTAAATTAATATTAAAATCTCCTACAAGAATATTTTATCCAGAATTTTCACAAGTAATACCTAAGACATTACGTAAATAGGTTATAAAATCTGAATCGCTTGTGCTGGGTGAGTGATAAATCACACCCACTTGAATTTTTGGGTTAAAGTGCTTCAATTTGATAAAAATATACCACAAGTTTTTATCGATTTCTTTATTATGTTTAACGCAGTATTCAACTGAATCATGTACATAAACAAGAACGCCACCAGTATGCCTACTATGGGAGTCACAACGTACTAATCTGTAGGATTCTATTTTCAACTCTTGATTTGTTACGACATTTGTGGTACATGTTTCAGCGCAAAATACTATCGCTGGATTTTTAATCTCGATCAGTCTTTCTAATTCATTTTTATTACTTACAATACTATTTATATTAAGATAAAGACAAATTAGATTATTTAATTGCTACTTCCTAGTTTTGGATTTGCTTTGAATATATCTTTTATATGCTGGGCATTCCTTACTAAACGCAGCATGGTGTACATCAGTCTCTATCAATTTTTTCTGGACTAGCTCACAACAGTTTACACAATTATATACATTTGATACACAATCTCTGAAATCGTGATTGCCTCCGCATCTACTACATGCTTTTTTATTGATACATTCCACAGCCTTGTGAATAAATCCCAAACATTTAAAGCATCTAAATACTCTTTCATAATCAGTAATTATGCAAGAGTCCCATTCTACATTAATTCTCTTTTGTTTAATAATATTTTCGTATGTTTCTATATCTGTTTCAACAAGAGCATTGAAGCATTCTTCTCTTCGACTGAAATTTTCAAAAACCTTTGCAACTTTGAATTGTTTACCCTCACATATGCTATTTTGTTTTGTAATACATTCTATCAATCGCTCACTGCTAAGCCTCTCAGTTAAACCTATAACTTTAAATATTTTTTTAATCTCTCTCTTGTCTTTTGTTTTTTCCATATCGTATTCATTCCCAATTTGTTCCGCTATCTTTTTCTGCAATAGTTCGCATGATTCCTTATTCTTGCATTGCACTACTATCACACCGTTGTTGATCTCTTTTACTGCTGTGACATGACATTCGGTTGGTTCGATGACTGTTTTAAGCGCTACTTTGGTGTGTTTGTTTTTCTTTGCTTTGTCTTTTGGTTTAATAACAATCCTATTTTCACTTTGTGAGGCTGCTTGTGCATATGTAATTTTTTTGTTTACATTTGTGTTGTTGTTTAGGCTGGCACCCGCCAAAACTTCATTTAATTTTTCGCTATTATTTTCTATTGTTTGTGATAACTCAGACAGAATATCTTTTCTCATTTGATTAATTTTAATTTCTACATTATGTTCAAGCAGTGAATTTAAATCAGTCATCAGACTAAGTTTCAACTGCTGTATTTTGTGAAATAATGCTTCTTCAATTATATCCTTCATTTCTGTCTTTCCTAGTCTCTTTTGATCACAACTTTGTATCAAATGTTTTATTTCAATAAATTTGGTATTAGTATCACATACCGAGCATTGATTGCAAAACCACTTTAAATTAGCATTTTCACTCAATAGTTTAATTTCTGTTCTTTTCATGTTGCTGCATTTTATGCAGAAAAAAGATCCACACCCACCCGAACATGAAATCGCATCGTCTATTTGCACTAGTTTTACCAAGCATTCTTTGCATTCAGACGGCGGCATTTTGCCTAATCCGCCACCGCTTTTTCATAAAAATTTGTTGACAAAGTCACTGTTTTCACAAATTGCAATTTGGATTTATATTTTTTGCTCATCAACGAGTTTATTTAACAATTCAGATTAAAAATTAAAAGCCCAATTGCGCAAGAAAATAAAAACTGACACGGATCAAATAAAAACACGTCCGCCTTCTTTCACTTTCACCCTTAGTTTCCCAATTAGATTTAAAAGTTCACTATTCATCCAGGTACTATTATACTTTTCACTGGACTTTTTAATAGATTTTGTGGATTTACTTATGCTAGAGCACAAAGAGGCGTGAAAATCAGAGAATGTCCTAATAATGTCATTGATATAACCGTTTCTCTCAAAAACATTATAATCAAATACATCCATGTAATTGTTTCTCCTAGGCTGATTTATTAATTTATTTAAACTTACAGATAGATGTATAATTCTATGATCATATATAGGGTGATCTTCCAACGCAAAAACATATTTGTAGTTTACTTTGTCAGTTATAATATGATCAATTATGGTACTTGAACTATTGCCCTTCCTTGTATGCATATCCTGACTAAGCTCATTTAGACAACAGAACCCGTTGCTATATATATTGTTTAGATAATTTATCGTATCGTTGGTAGCATTAAGAAGGTTCATGTTAAAGTCACCCATAATAATACAACTTTTTATTTGCAATACATCACCTTCAAAGGCATTCACAAACGACGGAATACCAGAAGAGCAATTTCTATATACGCAAGCAAGATGAATATCAAGTTTGATTAATTTGATTATTAAAAAACTACTTTTGTCAAATTCCTTACAAGACACTTGTGAAGAGCTAATAAATTCGTGTACAAAAAGTATGCAACCACCAGCTCTATTTAGTTCGCGATTGGCAAAATATGCATTGTAATTGGGGAGATTATAATAATTATTTTCATTTTCATAGATACATACTTCAGTTAAAGCTACCACATGAACAATGCATTTCTTTTTCTTATTTTCCTCAATCAAAGTTCTTAAATCCTGAAGCTTATTTCGTATAATTTGTATGTTTAAATAAAGAATATTAAGGTTAGTTTCGTCAACTTTACAAATTAACTCATTGCATTTATATTGAACGTTTTTTTTTTAAGTATTTGATTATCAAAACAATCCATGGATAATAATAAATATTAGCTGACTATGTAAAAAAAAAAAAAGTTTGGGTTTTTCTATTTCAACTTTTTTAAATCTTCCAAAGGATCTATTTCTATAATTGCTGAATTTTCCTCCTTTCTCACTAAAATTCTGGCATCTCTCATCCATACGTATTGGTACTTCTTATTTTTTGCTTCTTGTTTTGTTTTCTTCATCAGTTCACTTAGCTCTTTCTCCAACAGGTGAGAGAAATTTACCCATCATGTTGGTGTTGGGGATAAATTTACTGACATCAATATTATTTCCAAGCTTCCTAAACTCCATACATTTTCTTTTAAAATTGACATTACTTAATTTAACAATGATTGGAAACGTTTTGAACTTTTTATTTTCTTTTTGGTAAATATCGACTATTTCGTTCGTATTTACATCCGCATTTACTTGTTGTCCAATACTGGCGAGGACATCTTTTAGGTTTTCTTTTGCAATTCTTGGCAAGTTTGTTATCATTAAATTGTTTTTGTTTTCTTGCTGTTTAATTGTCAGTATGTCTCTTTCCATTTTTTTGACACTAGTTTTCATATTTGCGTTCTTTGTTTTTAATTCATTTAGTTCTTTTTTATTTGTTTGTTTTCTTCAGCAAGTCTACTTATCTCAGCTTAGAGTGAGTCGAAACTATCACTCATATGCTGCTGTGAGCTTTTTATTTTGCTCATAGCTCTGTCTTGCACTTTAAACTGTTTTTGTAATTCATCTATTATTGTCGTTAAGCTAGTGCTACTTGTATCTTCGTCACTCGTTTCACTTGAATTACTTACAATTGTTTTATTTTGTTGTTGTTTCTTGTTCCTTCTTGTGTTAGGCGCCATTGTTGTTCTCGTTGATGAAAAATGTTAAATGTAAGCTAATATTTGGTTTCTTTGTTAATTTCTGGCCAAATACGCGGCTCGCACTGGAAACCTCAACTGGTCCGAGTTTGGAAGAAACATCACTACATGAAATATCCCGTTTGGATTCAATATACGTGCAATATTCTTCTACACTCCAATTCTACTTGTCAAGAACAAATTCGAAATTTACGAAAAATTAAAAAAATGCTATTATTCTATACCAAATATGGAAATGGAATGAAACATAGTTATTGGATTGGTTTATTGACGCAAAATATAACTCTGGAAAAAACTTTGTAAATGAGTGTGACAGCTACCATATTAAGTAGAAGAAAATGAAAAAGTTCTGCAGTGCGAGATCGAAAGCCCTTGAAAAATTTTAAAAATGCCATTATTCTATATCAAATATGAAAAAAGGGATGAAAAATGGTAATTGGATTGACGCAAAATATAACTCTGGAAAAACTTTGTAAAATGGGTGTGACACCTACCATATTAAGTAGAAGAAAATGAAAAAGTTCTGCAGGGCGAGACCGAAAGCCCTCGAAATCTTGGCAGGAATACTGTTGGTATTATTACATATATAAATAAATTAGCGGTACCCGACAGATGATGTTCTGGGTCACCCTGGTCCACATTTTGGTCGATATCTCGAAAAACGTCTTCACATATACAACTAAGGCCCACAACCTTATAAAACCCACATTAATACCTTTAGTTTGATGCACATAACGTACAAACATATTACAGAGTCACCCCTGGTCCACCTTTATTGCGATATCTCGAAAAGGTATCCACTTATAGAACTAACGCCCCTAACTTTTAAAATACTCATTAACGTCTTTAATTTAATACCCATATCGTACACACACATTCTATAGTCACCCCTGGCCCACCTTTATGGCGATATCTCGAAAAGGCGTCCACCTATAGAACTAAGGCCCACTCTCTTTTATAATACTCATTAACACATTTCATTTGATACCCATATCGTACAAACAAATTCTAGAGTGGCCCCTGGTCCACCTTTATGGCGATATCTCGAAAAGGCGCCCACCTATAGAACTAAGGATCACTCCCTTTTAAAATACTTATTACTGTTGGGTTATATTTATATTCAACTTTAAATGTACCTACTTTAAATAAATTGAATTTTTGTTCTTCTTAATTTTTTATATTTCAATTTTGAAATTATTTTTTCAAAAATTGTAACATACATTTAGGAGTCATTAAAATAAAGATATTTTATAAAAAATAAAATAGCGTGTGTACAATTAAATAGTGGTATATTTACACACACTACCACATTGGCCAGGCCCTTTTAAAAAACCTACAGCAATAAGAAAAACGCTCATCGTTAATTAAGACTAAGGATCACGCTGATTTGTTTGAAGTATTTTTAAAAGCTCTATTGGAATGATCAAAAATCGAAGCTAAAACAATGCTGTCTTATGTTGCGAATAATGAAAGCGGAGAATCTGAAATATCAATTTATTAAGTGATCGAGTCTATTGAGCCAACTAATACAAGAGTTTATATGTAGCAGTTTATTTTCGTTCCAAGCATTTGGCAACGGCAAATGATTCATCAATACAACAAGCTGAAATGAACGCAGCCATACAGGCATTAGAAAATTAGCGTGATTTATTCCCTAAATTGGATCATCAAAAATGTGTTATTGCAAAAAGTAGTTAAAAAGCAAAAATTAGAACAAACAGTTAGCGGTGCGATTTATTAATAACATCCTGTATAAAATTAAAATAATTAAAAAAATAAAATCTAAATTTAACTAAAAGATTAATTTGAAATAAAGAGCAGAAAATTTACAAATGCTCAGTTACTTGTTAATATTTTTAAGATACTGAACGCGGAATATATTAAAGCTAGAAAGCAACCAAGCAAACGTTAAGCAATAACACCACAAAATCGTGTAAGAAAACAAGCAACAACCAAAATACAAAGAAAGCAGGAACAAACAACAACAAATATAATAGGAAAAACAGCTCACTTGCGAGTGCAGAGAACGTGTGGAAAAGGAACTTAAGAATTTGTTATGCAATTTTGGATCTTCTGGACAAACATATTATTTCGAAATAAGTAAAAAATATACAATTGCGACAAATATTTGGTGAGCTGTATCTAGCATTAATATTATTTATATGTATATGTATATGTATCAAAATAGATTAAACATTTTGGTTTTTTAAACGCTCCTTTCCGGACATTTTTATTTCTTCCTATAATATAATTTTTGTAATTATTTTTATTAACAATGTTTCATTCACCATCAAATAATACACGTACATCTACACCACGAAATCAAGTAAACGATTCGCTTATTAATTTGGATAATGAAAATTATCAAAATTATTTACCAAATCCATATGTGAATCAAAATAACGAAATTTTTGCTACATCGGTAAAACTTCCCCAATTTTGGACTAATTGCCCTGAAGCATGGTTCATCCATGCTGAAATGCAATTTACTCGAAAGAACATTACTCAGGAAGGGACAAAATATGAATATGTCATAACTGCACTTACGCAGGATGTAATTATGACAATTCTTGATTTTATTCAACATCCTCCTGAAGATGACAAATTTTCTGCATTAAAGAAAATTTTAATTGAACGGCACTCATTAAGTGAGAATGCCAAGTTAGATCGAGTGTTATCCGATTCAGAAATGGGAGATCGTAAACCTTCTGAGATTTATCGGTCTCTAGTGCTATTCTCTGGAAACAATTTTAGAAAGGAAATTCTTAAAAAGCTTTGGATAAGGAAGTTACCAAAAAATTTAAGTATTATTCTTGCTAGTTCGAATTCGACTGAAATAAGTGAATTAGTTAAATTAGCCGATAATATTTGGGAAGCTTATAATAAAAATGAAATAGCTTCAGTTAGTAATTTTTCAAATTCTAAAAGCGAAAATGCAATTATTTCAAATTTGGTTCAAACAACTGATATTATTTGCAAAAATTTTGAAAAATTATCATTAAAAATCAGTGAAATTAAAAAAAAAAAATATTCAAGGTCCCGATCTTTTAGTAGGAATCGATTTAGAAGTCCCTCTAGATATCGATCAAAGTCTCGTGACAACCCAAATTGGCTCTGTAGGTATCATTATAAGTTTGGTAATCAGGCTTTGAATTGCGTCAAGTCATCCGTTGTTGCGGCGACAAAGAACGGAAATTTAGACACCTTTACACGTCGCTTATTTATTTTTGATAAAACAAACAAATTGAATTTTTTAATAGATAGTGGAGCAGAAATTTCAGTGCTTCCGGTTTCAAAATCTTCATGTTCGAAAAAGTCATCAGATATTATTCTAACGGCAGCTAACCGTTCAACGATTTCGACATACGGTAAATAACTTTTAAATATAAATTTAGGACTGCGTCGCGAATTTCCGTTCACGTTTTTAATAGCAGATATAGCAAAACCAATTATCGGTGCTGATTTTCTGTGTAAATATGGTTTATTAGTTGATGTTAAACGCAAATGCTTAGTAGATCCGGTAACAAGTCTTTCAGTTACCACAATTTCATGTGTTTGTAATGTTTCGCTACCAAAAGTTTTCGCTGTTGATAACAAATTTACAAAGTTATTGAAAGAATTTCCTTCTTTATTTTCTGAACCAGATTATTCACAACCAGTTAGACATACAACAGTTCACAGACTAGTCACTGAAGGAAATTTGCCATTTTCTAAACCAAGGCGTTTAGACCCTATTAAATTCAAAGTAGCTAAAACTGAATTAGATTTTTTAGTAAAAACAGGTATAGGCAGGCCTTCTAATTCAGCGGTAGCATCTTCTTTGCATCTTGTACCCAAGAAGGAGTTAAATGACTGGCGTCCTTGTGGAGACTTTGGAAGATTAAACTTTGTAACAGTCCCTGATCGTTATCCTTTGCCCCATGTTCATGACTTCAACATGAATCTCAGAAATAAGAAAGTATTTTCGAAGCTAGATTTGGTAAGAGCTTATCACCAAATTCCAATGGCAGAAGAGGATATCTATAAAACTGCAATTACTACGCCTTTTGGCACGTTTGAATTTGTACGAATGCCTTTCGGTTTATTAATGAAGTAGTTAATGATTTAGACTTTGTTTTTACATATATTGATGATCTCTTAGTGGCATGCGAATATGAGGAACAACATTTTAAAGATCTTCGCGTACTATTTAAATGTACTTTTGGCGTAACAAATGTTGACTTTTTAGGACATAATATTTCTAAAACGGGAATTAGGCCCTTGGAAGAAAAAGTTTTAGCCATTCGAAATTTTGGTCGACCAAAATCTATTAAGCAGGCACAAAAATTTATTGGTATGGTTAATTATTACCATCGATATATACCAAAATTAGCAGAGTTTACGACAGTTATCTATGATTTAATTAATAGAACAAATAAGAAGCGAGACAAGATTTTAATTTGGGATGATACATCTAATAAAGCTTTCGAATGCATTAAAGAAAAGTTTGCATCTGCGATATTGTTAAATTATTTTAACAAAGATGCAAATCTTTCTTTAAATGTAGATGCATCCAATACGGCAATATGTATACATCAGACGTTTAATAATAAATCAGAACCACTTGCATTCTTTTCAAAGAAACTGTCTCCATCCGAAATTAAATATAGTGCATTTGCACATTAAACATTTTCGTTACCTTCTAGAAGGACGTCAATTTACAGTTTTCACAGATCACAAGCCTCTAGTATTTGCTTTAAATTCAAAAACAGAACGCAGTCCAAGACAAACTAGACATATGGAATTCATTGCACAGTTTACGAATGACATTAGGTATATTAAAGGACACGAAAATGTTGTAGCTGATACATTATCTCGTGCGTTTGAAGTAGAAGCGATTAATAATGCGGGCATTAATTTAAAAATTTTACAAAGTGAACAAAAACAAGATAGTGAATTAGGCAAACTTACCTCAGAGCAAACATTTTTAAATTTGAAACTAATAAAAATTCCTGTTCTTAACTTTAATATATGGTGCGAAGTGTCAGGAGAAAATCCTAGACCATTCATTCCAAACAATTTAAGAAAAATAATATTTGATATGTTACATGGGATTTCACATCCTGGTAGTAGAGCTACACGTCGTTTGATAGTTAAGAAATATTTTTGGCCAAAAATGAATAAAGACGTCAATACTTGGTCCAAAGAATGTATAAGTTGTCAAAAATCGAAAGTACATCGTCATACAAAATCTCCAGTTGTGAAAATTCCAATTCCAAAAGCTAGATTTGAACACATTCACTTAGATATTGTCGGACCCTTGCCTGGTTCAAAGGGATATCTTTACATATTAACTATAATTAATAGATTTACACGTTGGCCCGAGGCATTTGCGCTAAGAGATATTTCTGCAGTTACGGTTGTAAATAAATTTTTTAAGGAATATATTTCACGTTTTGGGGTTCCATTGGAAATAACAACGGATCAGGGATCTCAGTTTACTTCAAACTTGTTTTCAGAATTAACGAAACTTCTTGGAAGTCATCAAATAACGACTTCTTCCTATCATCCCCAAGCTAATGGAATGATAGAACGTTTCCATAGACAGCTTAAGTCTTCAATAATGGCTAGAAATGGGTCCAGGGATTGGTATGAAGAGTTACCAATAGTGCTTATGGGTTTGCGGTCGATTTTAAAGGAAGATATTTCGGCAACACCAGCTGAAATGGTTTATGGCCAAAATTTAAGATTACCTGGTGAATTATTTGTTTCAACTACAGAGAAGGTAACTTCAGCGGATGTTTTAAGTAGTTTGCGTAAACATTTTAAAAATTTAAAATCAAATTTGGAACATCATCAAAATTCTAGTGGTATTTTTGTTCCAAAAGATTTAAAAGATTGTCATTTTGTTTTTGTACGTGTAATAAACAAACATTCCTTGCAGCATCCGTATGAGGGTCCTTATAGAGTTATTGAAAAAGATATTAAAAACTTTAAACTTGAGATAAATAATGAAATTAAATCTATTCCTATTGATCGTTTAAAACCAGCAATGATTCATAAAATACAGATACCTAAAACAAAAACAAAAAAGAAAGTTACTTTTAATTTATTTAACGTTAAATCTCCGAAAGGGGGAGTATTGTAGGGTTATATTTATATTCAACTTTAAATGTACCTACTTTAAATAAATTGAATTTTTGTTCTTGTTAATTTTTTATATTTCAATTTTGAAATTATTCTTTCAAAAATTTTCATTCGGTTATGAATTTTATAAACGAATTGTAACATACATTTAGGAGTCATTAAAATAAAGATATTTTATAAAAAATAAAATAGTGTGTGTACAACTAAATAGTGGTATATTTACACACACTACCACAATTACCACCTTTCATTTGATATCCATATCGTACAAACACATTCTAGAGTCACCCCTGGTCCACCTTATTATCAAACGAAAGGTGTTACTGAGCATTTTAAGAGGGAGTGGGCATTAGGTCTATAGGTGGACGCCTTTTCGAGATATCGCCATTAGGGTGGGCCAGGGTGACTCTAGAATGTGTTTGTACGATATGGGTATCAAATGAAAGGTGGTAATGAGTATTTTAAAAGGGAGTAATCCTTAGTTCTATAGGTGGACGCCTTTTCGAAATATCGCCATTAGGGTGGGCCAGGTGTGACTCTAGAATGTTTGTACGATATGGGTATCAAACGAAAGGTGTTACTGAGCATTTTAAGAGGGAGTGGGCATTAGGTCTATAGGTGGACGCCTTTTCGAGATATCGCCATTAGGGTGGGCCAGGGGTGACTCTAGAATGTTTGTACGATATGGGTATCAAACGAAAGGTGTTACTGAGCATTTTAAGAGGGAGTGGACACTAGGTCTATAGGTGGACGCCTTTTCGAGATATCGCCATTAGGGTGGGCCAGGGGTGACTCTAGAATGTTTGTACGATATGGGTATCAAACGAAAGGTGTTACTGAGCATTTTAAGAGGGAGTGGGCATTAGGTCTATAGGTGGACGCCTTTTCGAGATATCGCCATTAGGGTGGGACAGGGGTGAATCTGATATGTTTTTGTACGATATGGATATCCAATTAAAGGTATTAATGAGGGTTTTAAAAGCGAGTGGCCCTTAGATGTATATGTGAAGGCGTTCTCGCGATATCGACCAAAATGTGGACCAGGTGATCCAGAAAATCATCTGTCGGGTACTGCTAATTTATTTATATATGCAATACCACTAACAGTATTCCTGCCAAGATTCTAAGGGCTGTTGATTTCGCCTTGTAGAACTTTTTCATTTTCTTCTACTTAATATGGTAGGTGTCACACCCATTTTACAAAGTTTTTTCCAAAGTTATATTTTGCGTCAATAAACCAATCCAGTTACCACGTTTCATCCCTTTTTTCGTATTTGGTATAGAATTATGGCATTTTTTTCATTTTTCGTAATTTTCGATATCGATAAAGTGGGCGTGGTTATGGTCAGATTTCGCCCATTTTTTATACCAAGAAAAAGTGAGTTCAGGTAAGTACGTGGGCTAAGTTTAGTAAATATATATCGGATTTTGCTCAAGTTATTGTGTTAACGGCCGAGCGGAAGGACAGACGGTGGACTGTGTATAAAAACTGGGCGTGGCTTCCACCGATTTCGCCCATTTTCACAGAGAACAGTTACCGTCATAGAATCTATGCTCCTACCAAATTTGAGAAGGATTGGTAAATTTTTGTTCGACTTATGGCAATAAAAGTATTCTAGACAAACTAAATGAAAATGGGCGGAGCCACGCCCATTTTGAAATTTTCTTTTATTTTTGTATTTTGTTGCATCATATCATTACTGGAGTTGAATTTTGACTTAATTTACTTATATACAGTAAAGATATTAAATTTTTTGTTAAAATTTGAATTTAAAAAATTTTTTTTTTAAAAAGTGGGCGTGTTCTTCATCCAATTTTGCTAATTTTTATTTAGCACATATAGAGTGATAGTAGTAACGTTCCTGCCAAATTTCATCATGATATCTTCAACGACTGCCAAATTACAGCTTGCAAAACTTTTAAATTACCTTCTTGTAAAAGTGGGCGGAGCCACGCCCATTGTCCAAAATCTTACTAATTTTCTATTCTGCGTCATAACGTCAACCCATCTACCAAGTTTCGTCGCTTTATCTGTCTTTTGTAATGAATTATCGCACTTTTTCGGTTTTTCGAAATTTTCGATATCGAAAAAGTGGGCGTGGTTATAGTCCGATATCGTTCATTTTAAATAGCGATCTGAGATGAGTGCTCAGGAACCTACATACCAAATTTCATCAAGATACCTCAAAATTTACTCAAGTTATCGTGTTAACGGACGGACGGACGGACGGACGGACATGGCTTAATCAAATTTTTTTTCGATCCTGATTATTTTGATATATGGAAGTCTATATCTATCTCGATTCCTTTATATATGTACAACCAACCGTTATCCAATCAAACTTAATATACTCTGTGAGCTCTGCTCAACTGAGTATAAAAACGCGCAGCAAATATATTTGTTGAAATTTTTTATAAACTTGGCTATATTGGTGCATATTCACAGACCAAATAAAATAGTGTTAAAAAAACGTTCGTCTTTGTTAAAAACCATGAAATAGGTTTATACGCCAGTATGATTTTGGCTGTGAGTAAAAGGAGAAATATGAAGAAACTTTATCATCACCAACAATTGGTGTTTAGCCGCCTAGGAGATTTTGGCATTGCCTTAGTTGCGCAAGTCAGCCTAGCTATCCCGGCTTCAACATAACTGACACCAATTGCGAGCACCAAGGTGGATAAGGTCTTCTTGGCGGAGGTCTTCCGCTTCGTCTGTTTCCAAATTCGGGTGTCGATAGGAATACTTGCTGTGCCGAAACTTCTTCATGCATTCCCATAACAAGACCTATCCGTTGGTTCAACGGAGAAGACCATAATTCATCGGCATGACTTTTCTCTGAACACTTCCAAGGGCCATGCCATCAACTCTCGATACGGTAGCTATGATGAGAGCTTCATAGAGGTTGATAGCCAAAAGTCGTTCACCTTTTATTTCTAATCTAACATTGCAAAGAAGGCTGAACTAAGTGAAGAAATGTCTGCGCACAAAATTGGAATATCTGGAAAAAACATAGAAAGCATGATATTTAGGTAATAATCCCGAGGGTAGGAACAAGTGAAGAGCCCTGTGGTACTCCTTAATGTTGCCAAAGAGCCTCAGTCAAAAAACGAGAAAGTAACTGGCGAGCTTTATTTATTTATTTATTTATTCATATTATACTGTAGGACAATCAGAACCTCCTTACAGACTGTTTACAAATGTATCTTAACTAATAAATATCAAATATTCAAATTATTTCATTCAATAGCAGTTTAAACCTAAATTTATTTAATGCAAAATCAATATCTATAGAATACAGCAAATTAAACTCCCTCATTGCCCTAGCAATTGGAGAATTGGAAGCATAAGTCGTTCTAAATCTATCTAACCAGAAAAAATCGTGACATCGAAGGGTTCGCGATGGTACATTGAACCGTACACGTTCTAAAAGATAGGGCGAGTCAACCGCCCCATTGATGATATCATATAAAAATGTCAATGAAAGCATTGATCTTCTACTCACTAAAGATTTCATGTTAATTAAAAGACCCCTAGAACTGTATGTTGGAACAGGATCGTGAAAACGCAAAGGCCGGAGGGAAAATCGCAAAAATATTTTTTGAATACGCTCAAGTCGGTCTACATGGCAGGCATGGTACGGCCTCCAACCGAAAATAGCATATTCTAGTTTAGACCGCACTAGGGTTGTAAATAAAAGTTTTAAAGTATAAGGATCACTAAAATCCATACTAAAACGGCGAATGAATGCGAGTGTGGAATAAGACTTCGCAATGACATAATTAATCTGACTGTGAAATAGAAACTTCGCATCAAAGACTACACCAAGATCCGATATTTCATCAACAACCCTCAGCGTAGAGTCCCCAATATGATAAGAGCCAGGAAAAACATTGCGAGTTTTAGCAAAGGTAATACTAAAACATTTACTTATATCTAAAAGCAGACGATTCCGTCTACACCAGTCCATTACGTTATCAAGATCAGCTTGGAGCATAGTGGACTCAGATTTAGTCGTGATTGATGCAAAAATCTTCAAGTCATCAGCATACAATAAGAATTCAGCATAACTGAAACAATGACATATGTCATTAATAAAGATAACAAATAATAAGGGACCCAACACACTCCCTTGGGGCACACCAGAAGTGGCAGTAAAAGACCGCGAACAAATACCATCTACCACAACAACACAGCTACGATCTGCCAAGTAAGACCTCACCCAGGATAGCATACTAGAATGGAAGCCCAAGCCAGCAAGTTTAGATATTAGTAATGAATGGTTGACTATGCCAAAGGGCTTCGAAAAATCGGTATAGATAGTATCAACTTGTGCCCTCCTATTAAATGAAGAAATACAAAATTCAGAAAATACTGCTGCCAGGCATGAAACCATGCTGATCAAGTGAAATCAAGGTATTTACTTCATTACAATTTCAAACAATTTCGAAACAGTGGAAAGTTTAGAAATAGGACGGTAGTTGGCAACATTGCTTTTATTACCACTCTTGAATATCGGGGTCATAGACGTTACTTTCCAAGCGTTTATGAAATCTCCATTCCTGAGAGATTTATTAAAAATTAATAAAATTGGATACGCAACTGCTGCAATATTTTCAACTTTCTTTTATACCAAGGTATTTTGTAACATTTCCTTTTCACTCGAGGAATTAAAGTGGAGCAAATTTCATTGACTTTAACTTTGAAAAGATCAAAGCATTCATTTACACTTTTCCCAGAAAATATAGTATCCCAACCATGCAAATTGATTCTATCGCTAATGGCATTAAAGTTGCAATTTTTGTAACAGTAATTATCCGGTAGCAAATCTAAGTCGACATTTCTAAATTCGTAAAACTCCAGTTGCAGGACAAGAGGAACATGATGCAAGCCGGGGCATGACAGAGGGTCGAGACATTCTTCCAAAGAAAAACTCATTTCTTCATTTAAAAAAATTAGATCTAATGTTTTAAACGGTTTATTTAAAATTGCATTAATTTGGGTAAGGTTAACGCTTAATAAGTTGTCAACAACATAAGTTTCGGAAAAGCTAGTTACATTGTTGGGGTACAAAGTAAAACTCTCGCCCACTGGCGCCCAGCTCACATCTCCTATATTGAAATCACCTAAAATACAAAAATTACACTCTGATTTCTTAAAAACTAAGTCTATAAGATTATCAGTATGTGCTTTATACAAACTGTCTATACTACCAGGCGGAATGTAAGATACACATATAAAGAGTGTCGACGACCCATTGACACATACACACAGTTGATCCAACCGCGTGTCCTCATTCTGCAGCGAAATAGATGATGAGTGATATTTACGCCGAACAGCAATTAAAGTACCACCTCCTCGGGACAGGTCAGCTTTTAACGTATCTCGATCTTTTCTATATACCTTGTACATTTCGGGATCAAAATATTCGTTGTCATAGAAATTTTCATTTAGCCAGGTTTCCACGAAAACGTAAACATCATAACCCAAAAGTGAACTAAATTCATATACTGCTTTAGACTTGGTTCTAAGCCCAGAAGCATTTTCATAATATATGCTAAACGGCAAAGCGTTCGGTTTGACATTCAGGGATGTTGCTACACCACTTGTTGAGTTGCACCGCCCCTTGGAAAAAACGGAACGGCCGTAGAATTACATTAACAGGCCAGATGTTCGCATCAATAATTTTATAGTAATAACATTCCGATACGTCTAGTTTAAAACTAATTCGCCTTACTTCGGACAGATTGGTACCACTTTTTACGAGCTTGTCGCATTTCAAATAGGGTTTACCAATGCCAGTATGTTTCGTGACATAGCTTAAAATATCATCCTCGGTCACTTTGGGCAAGAGCGATTAGACGTGCAGCCACTTCATACTCGAAGCTACGCACAGTTCCGAGTTGGTATTTACGCCAAGAACTAGTGGCTTACTTAAATTCTTCTTGCACTCCTCCCTGCCGATAAAGGTCCAGGAACATTATCATTATTCTGCGTGTTACTCACAGTATGAGCATCCAGCAGTGCAACATTTGCAGTTGATGGGTCATTATTTTGGGCTATCAGCAAAGCGAAACTCATTGGCAACGAAGTATTAGTACCAGTGGCACAAGTATTAGAAGAGGTAGTAGTGTTGATAGACGCAGAGGCAGTAGAAAGTGGCACCGAAGCAGCGGAAGCATTTGTTAATACTGGTTTAGTTTTATTTTCTTACTACCCTTCACAGTCGGAGTAGAGTTAGTACGGTTTATCCCAAGTTTAGTATATGCACCCTTTAAAATACACGGCTGGGTATTGTTATCCGCCAAATGTATGTCTCTGAAATTATTATGATCAGTCACATTACCTTTTAGCAAAGACTCAGTGAGAGAGTTATTTGTCAACACGCTCATGCTATTAATAGACGTATCAACAGTAATTGATTTCGGTACGCCAGCAACATCACCGGCAGCAGCAGCGACAGCATTCCGCATATCCAAAGAGCAAGCAGGAGCGTTAACATTATTTATTTATTTATTTATTTACAACAACTCTTTTTGTTTGTTTACATTAAGGGCATTGTCCGAAACCAGCTTAAGCCAATCGACTACAGCCTTTCTCAAATCTACTATTTCCGACTTAAGAGAAGTTATAATAGCATCTCTGTCTTGTAAGTTTGTAGACAATAATTTAAATTCGGCACATAAAGCATCAAACTTTCGTGATAACTTTTTGTTGTCATCACGGAAGAAGCGTAATGTGCATTCCACATTAGCATCTTCTGCATGCAAACCATCGAGTTCATTGTCCACAGTGGTTTTCACATTATTTATATTGTTGTGTTCAATGAAGAACTTTCAAGTGGTCGTTCACACGACGCAACGGGAGATACAGGCGGGCGAAGAGATGACCGACGCTCTGCCATGCACTTCTCACACAAAATTTCTTTGCACTTTGCACACTGAATTTTTGGATCTATGCGATCAACTTTTTGTTTGCACAAACAAGGCATTTTTAAAATTAAATGAATATTTAATTAACTTGACAGCGGTTAGCGCCAATAAAGTTTATACACCAAAAGTCAATATGTAACTGCACAACATGGTCATAAAATTACGCGATTTAAGACGGTTTATTATGATAAAATTCACCATAATGCGGAGCAAAGAAAAAACACGTCCGTTCTCCACGAGTGAGTATTGCATTTAGCGGTACAACCTTGGTAAACAATTGAGCAGCAATCAACTTTTTTCAGATTGATTTAAGATCGATTAAATCGATTTTTTTTAGAATCGAATCGAAAAAACGATTAAACAAAAAATCAAATCGAATCCAGCTCTACCACACTGAAATGCACTCCGAATGTATTTCTGCCATGAAAAGCTTCTCAGTGAAATCTCATCTCAGTAAAAACATCATCCGGCGGCCACCGTGGTGTGATGGTAGCGTGCTCCGCCTACCACACCGTATGCCCTGGGTTCACATCCCGGGAAAAGCGACATCAAAATTTTAGAAATGAGGTTTTTTAATTAGAAGAAAATTTTTCTAAGCGGAGCCGCCCTCGGTAGTGTTTGGCAAGCGCTCCGGGTGTATTTCTGCCATGAAAAGCTCTCAGTGAAAACTGATCTGCCTCGCAGATGCCGTTCGGAGTCTGCATAAAACATGTAGGTCCCGTCCGGCCGATTTGTGGGGAAAATCAATAGGAGCACGACGCAAATTGGAAGAGAAACTCGGCCTTAGATCTCTTCGGAGGTTATTGCGCCTTACATTTATTTTTTTTTTTAAATCACATCTGCCCTACAGTTGCCGTTCGGAGTCGGCATAAAACAAGTAGGTTCCGTCGCGCTAATTTGTAGGAAAAACTAAAAGGAGCGCGACACAAATAGGAAGAGAAGCTCCACTTTAAATCTCTTAGGAGGCTATGGCGCTTTTCATTTATTTATTTAGTACTTTTGTTTTGGTTTGCCGGTGTAATTTATTAAAATGAAGTTCGACTATTTTATATCAGCAAGTTTATGAGCGGACCTCCATATTCTCAAAACTATTGTAACGATTTTAGTGCAATTCCTCTTATTTGCAACCTTCTACTAACGTTCGAATCACTAAACTGTTGAATAAATAACTCCAATATTCGATAATGCAAAATGGTCTTTATTAGACTACTTTAAAAATAACTCTTGCTCGACAGATAGCGTGCTTAAATCAAACTGATTGTCATACCTCTACTGTTGCCGCTTTTATACTGTCCTGTTTCCTCGTTCCATGCTTCTAGGCTTTTCCGAATTTACTTAGTTACTGCTATAAACTTATAACTATAAACTTACGTGTATAGCTTCTCATATGCGCGTGTATATGTGAGTGACACTTCCACAGATAATTGCCTACTTTTGGGAGCATCTCAGACAAAATATATATGCATGTGTTTGCGCGTCTCTTCTCCGCTGCGTGTACGAACATAAGTGACTGCCTGCTTTATTGTTGTTGTGGCTTCATTACTTAGCATCAGACTAGTGATGTGAGTATCACTTAGTGTCACTAATATTCGTCACACTGCCCTCCACCTAAGTCTGATCGTCCCGATCAGAAAAATCTCTCGATCTAACCACTGCTAGCCTCTCCAAATAACCCACCCTTCAATTTTGTGGTTTTCCAATTGTTTGTATGCGGTAGATGACATCACTGATCCTCTTCGCAACACTGTACGGGCCTTCCCAACTGCACCGATATTTAGATGGAACACCTTTCCGCCGGTGAGGGTTCTATAGCAGAACCAAATCTCCCTCCAAGAAACCTTCCGAATTGTTGTTCTTGTCAAACCTGTGTTTTATCTTACTACTCATTACCCTGGTTCGTTCCCTCACACTCTGTTGTTTGGCCAATGAACTACTTCGTAGGGTTTGATATTGACGAATTGGTTTTGCACAATCAGTATCGCGTTGACGTTTCACAAGAGTAGTGCGCGCTGGTTTGAAACCACCCGTGCATTCTTTCTGGAAAATTCTTTCAGTCGTTTTAATGTATCCATTAAGGTTTGTCAATGCCAGTGTTTTTCTCGCAGGTACCTTCGGGTTTGATTTGTTTTCCATCAACCCTTGCCCGATCTGCTGCCTTTGACTTTTGTGGTTTTTATCGAATCTCTTTCACCAGCACTCGCTTACTACTGAACCCTTGCTCAAAACTGAAGTTAAGTGATACGTCCTTGTTCCTATACTGCATAATCCTTCTCTGCATATCGATCTTGAAGTCATAGTCAACTAAGAAATCCACTCCCAATATGACTTCATCAACGATCTCTGCCAGAATGAATTTGTGTAGAACCATGACCTCCCCAATTAAGACTTCACATACCACTTCTCCCTGGACTTGGTTATACTCGCCAGTAATCGTACGCAATCTTGCTCCAGGTAATGGCATTACTCTCCTGTTGACCAAATCAGATCGGATTAAAGAATGAGATGCGCCCGTATCTACAGTCAGTACACGCTCCTTGCCATCCACATTTCCTTTGACGGTAAGACTGCTCGATTTCCTTCCAGTTTGCGAGATAGGTATCACACGACATTCAAAAGCTGGGGCAAGTTTTCGATCTTTACATCTGACTCGCTCTTGCTTATCTCCTCCAGCTTGCGTCTACAACCAGCAAGAGTTGGAAGATTGATAAGTTTTAATCGATTAGTATAAGGTGGAAGATTAAATGAAGAGTCCCATTGAAAATTCCTTAGGGTAAATAGTAAAAACTGTTTTTGTATTGAATCGAGCCTGTCAGTATGGACTTGAAAACGCGGATTCCAGACTATTGAGCCATACTCTAATATCGGTCTAACCAATGTTGTGAAGAGGGTTTTTGTAACGTAGGGGTCGCTAAACTCTTTTGACCACCTTTTCACAAATGCTAAGACACCTTTAGCTCTATTGGCAGTGATGCTTATATGAGTGTTGAAGCTAAGTTTACAGTTCATTGTAACTCCCAAGTCTACAAAAACATTAACACTTTCAAGGTTTTGGTTGTTAATTGTGTAAGAGGCTGGTTGTAAACTCCTGCGCGAAAAGCACATAAATTTACATTTCTGAAGATTAAGCGGCATGTGGTTCACATTGCACCAAGCAGCTAAGCAATTTAAATCCGTCTGAAGTAAAGAGCGTTCTTCAACCGACGTGTAAGTCTTTAAAAGTTTTACATCATCAGCATACATCAAGATTTTAGAATATTTTATAATTGTCGAGATATCGTTTATAAATAGCAACAACAGAATCGGGCCAAGATGCCTGCCCTGAAGAACACCAGAGGTGAAACTAATGATACTCGAAAACATATTTTTAAAGATTACTCTTTGTGTTCTGCCACAGAGATAGGAGGAAATCCAACGAGTGAGATTAGGTTGAAACCCAAGTATGTCGAGTTTATATATAAGTAATGAGTGGCATACTTTATCGAATGCTTTACTAAAATATAACGTCGGTGTGAAGATTTTCTCTGAACCCGTTCGAAATATGAGTTGTGAACTCGAGTAAATTAGTTTTGGTTGATTTGTCCTTGCAATTAATGTTGAAATCGAAAACGTTAGGTGATTTGTAACGATTTCTTCAAACAACTTTGGAATAGCGGACAGTCTAGCTATGTCACTATAGTTTTCAATGGACGACTTAATGCCACATTTATGGCGAAGGATGAGAAAGGATTCCTTCCATGCCGTCGGGAAAGTTCCATACTTCAAAGATATGTTAAACAGATCAGGAAGAGGTTTGTAGATGAATTCTGCACATTTTTTAAGAAAGCATGTGGGAATTAAATCAGGGCCGTATGTAAAAGATTCTTTTAGGGTCTTTAAGTACAATAAAACATCATCAGGTAATAAGAGTGGAGCAGGGATTGAATTACTTGAATGCAGTTCATAAGGATATTTCCCAGGTGGCAAAGTAATATCGCCGGAATAATTAGATTTGAAAAATTGAGCGAAAAAATTCGCAATCTCTTGATTGTCGCTAGAAATGTTACCATTAAACTTCATAGCGGAAGGAAAACCCTTTACCCCACGTTTCGAATTTGCGAAACCATAAAACGACCGCGGATTGCTTATAATTTTCTTCTTAATTTTACAGACGTAAGCTTTATAGCACTTTTTATTAAGTTCAAAATACTTATGACGCAGAATAGCATAACGAACGTAATCGGAATGTAACCCAGTCTTCTTATATAATTTGAAGTAACGTGACATTTTGTTTTTCAAAGATTTTAGTTCTTTAGTGGTCCAGGGTTGCATTGGTTCATCATATGAACAAATACGTTTAGGCACATACTTTTCAAACAAGTTATAAATGATACTATTAAAATATTTGTGCGGCCACCGTGGTGTGATGGTAGCGTGCTCCGCCTATCACACCGTACGCCCTGGGTTCAACTCCCGGGCAAAGCAACATCAAAATTTTAGAAATAAGATTTTTCAATTAGAAGAAAATTTTTCTAAGCGGGGTCGCCCCTCGGCAGTGTTTGGCAAGCACTCCGGGTGTATTTCTGCCATGAAAAGCTCTCAGTGAAAACTCATCTGCTTTGCAGATGCCGTTCGGAGTCGGCATAAAACATGTAGGTCCCGTCCGGCCAATTTGTAGGGAAAATCAAGAGGAGCACGACGCAAATTGGAAGAGAAGCTCGGCCTTAGATCTCTTCGGAGGTTATCGCGCCTTACATTTATTTTTTTTTTATTAAAATAAAAAACGATCTGATCCACGTCCCCATTATGTTGAGGCCAAGTTATTTTAGAAAGCTCTTCATTTAGTTTTTTGAAATTGGCTCGTGAAAAATCAAAACGGCTGGTATAAACACCTGGTTTATTTATGCGACCATAAACGTTGCCCATGGTTTCGTAAATTATCTCGAGGGAAGGATGGTAAACATTTTTAGGTAACACGACGGGCTCACATCGGTTCACAGAGAATTTAGATAAGTCATCTACAAAGGCTAAATCTAAAAGTTTACCGTAATTATTTGGAAAAATATTGATCTGATTAAGATCAAGGTCGGATACTTCATACAAAAAGTCGCTGTTACACGTCTTAGATGAGACTGGTAAAATATTATAATCATAGGTGTTCCATGATATATGCGTCCGGTTAAAATCGCCCAAGACAAGTATTGAGTCGCGTGGCTTTATCATCGAATAAGCAGTTTTTATCAGTGAAACATGCTGCATATACAATTATTGATCAGATGAGGGAGGAATGTAGCAAACGACTAAGTAAATCCGTCCTCTGTCCAGCAGGTTTCGGACGCATTTAAATTCGATGTCATCTGTAGCTGGTAAATTAACCTCCTCGGATGGTATTGAAGAATGCTCAGCCAGCAAAACACCACCCCCAGTGCTGTTTAAGCGATCATTTCTATAAGACTGATACTCGTCCCTAAGAATTTCGGAATCAAAAACATGTGGTTTCAACCAGGTTTCAGTAAATGCAATAACTTTGTAATTACAGTGAAACGATTTTAAATACAGATCGATTAACTTTGAGTTTAAACATCTAACGTTTTGGTAATATATACTGAAGGTCGATTTAAAATTCAATTTTTTGAAACAGAGCTTTGACGGCGAAATTGGGCGATATTCTCATTTGTTTTATGAAGGAACTCGCGAACAAAAGCCCCGGGCGGCCAAAACGAGCTATTTAAAAGGGTTTCGAAATCTTTTAAATAAACATCAATTCTAAACGAGGAAATATTTTTTTCATAATTGAACTTGAATTTTATTATCGTCATGCCATCAGCCTTTATTTTTGGGGTAACATGGGATTTAACGCCATCAACAGAGGTAGGTGTCTTTGTCAAATCTAGACACAAAACTAGATTTTATTTGCGGGACCACAACCAGCTTCTTAACAGATGTTTCTGCTATAGGAGGTGCAGTTTGAGACTCAGGGATCGTTGTATTCGTGACCTTCGAAGTGGAAGGCACTACAGCTTGCGGATTTAGGGAAGCTAGGTCAATCAACTCTTGCAATTGGGGTGAAGGCTCAATTTGAGAGGGGATCAGACTCAAAGCGTTGGGTGGGTTTTAGTTGACCTTTGGTTTTTTGTTACGACTATCCTTTTCTTTACTGGAAGAGTGTGATAACTCATCTAAACACGTAAATGAATTGAACAAGTTATCGTAATGCCTAAACTTTTCACTTATTACGGAAAACTCTTTGGATATCTCAGAAAACGCATTGCGCGTTTGCATAAACAGCCTAAAAAGATATACTTCAGTTGATCTGCATTTAGGACATGACCAACGTACTCCTTTGGTGAGAAAATTGATGTTGTCCACAACTCTACCTGTCAATCCCGCACACTTCGAATAGGCGAGCCTATCACAAAGCCAGCAAAACACAAAGCGTTCTAACTCGCTTTTTATTTGGCAGCTATTGTAAATGCATATCATTTTCAGAAACTAAAAAAAAAAATTTAATATATAATGAAATAGTATACAGCACTAAAATTTAGTGTAAATAGAGCAACCCTGAAAGTTTGAAATACGAGCGAACAGTTTTAGAAATATCAGCGATCAGTTTTAGAGCCACTGTATATTGACACTTAGCAAACCAAATGCAAACAGCTGTGTTAAAACTGAAAATTGCAATAAAACAAAAAGTGCGCACAAAAACAATTTGCAAAAGAGATAGGATGGCTGCCAATCAAGCTGCAACAAATACACAATGCAAAATGATTCGGCAAACACAATGCGAAACACAAATTGAATTAAAATTCAAGAAATATTAATATTAAAAACAAGCCAATTGCTTTATTTTGATCACTAAGATTAATGCACTCAATTTTATCACAAAACACAATTAAACAATTAGGTAAACCAATTTAAATTTCACAAATTAGCACAGCAAAATGAAAATACAACTACACAGCTATAATAACGTCTGCGTGACCAAGGTTTATATTGTTTTAAGCCTATTCTTATGAATTATTATTTCCTTATATTTATTGGTCCTATCACTATTTCCTATTCCGTGTGGTATTAATGTAAAATTGTTGTTTTTATCAATGCTTTTTACTCTATAATATCATTTATTATCCAATTTATGGCCTCTCTAGAGGCGAGGTTTTCCTAACTGAGACCGGCCAAACTTATGTTAATTTATTTAATATGATATTTCTAACAACTAATAAAGATAAATGAGTTAGATTTTCTTATTTTAACTATTTCTATTAAGCAACGCTTTTCATTGTTATTTCATTTTATTTGAGTTCTACTAAACTAAGATCATATAAAATAGGAAATCTGTAATTAATTAT
The DNA here is from genome assembly GCF_040869045.1 of Eurosta solidaginis. Taxonomy (NCBI): domain Eukaryota; kingdom Metazoa; phylum Arthropoda; class Insecta; order Diptera; family Tephritidae; genus Eurosta; species Eurosta solidaginis. The sequence goes on from NC_090319.1 coordinate 155,765,363, forward strand.
ACAGAGAATTTAGGAGCTGTAATTGATGGAAGAGCCAGGTAGTTTATAATAGTAGAAGCAGTTCAAGTAATGGGTAAGAAGGAAGGTACAGTGGATGCAAAATTTTCATATCTTTATATCTTTCATATTTTCCAGCAATATTTTTTTTTTTGTTCTTATGTGTCATGCGATTTCTGGGTGGCGAAGCCAGAGGCGCCATGATATTTATGAAGAACCATTTTAATTTTATCATGATTTGTCACCTGCATAACTTCTAAAGTTAACGCAATTACTTGATCTTTGAAAACTTGGGTACCTATCTTATTTTTAAATTTGCCTACTGCAGTATTCATTATTATTCTTCACCAATTTGTCCCTCAGGACAACTGTGTTTTTTCTTATTTTTCAAGTCCTGGATTGCCGGTCGAGAGAAAAGTTTTTCGAAAGATTTATGGACCTCAACGCTTTGGCGATGGCGAGTACCGAAAAAGATTTAATGATGAGCTGTACGAGCTATACGCAAACATCAACATAGTCCAGCGTATTAAAACGCAGCGGCTGCGCTGGCTAGGCCATGTTATGCGAATGAAAGATGATGCTCCGGCCAAGAAATTGTTTCTATCGGAACCCGCCTATGGAAGCAGAGGTAGAGGGCGGCCCCACTCCGTTGGAAAGACCAGGTGGAAAACGATTTAAACTCCCTTGGTGTGACCAATTGGTGCCGGTTGACGGAGCGAAGGAGCGACTGGCGTGCCTTGTTGGACGGCCATAACCGTTTACACGGTTAAGCGCCAATTAAGTAAGTAAGTAAGGATTGCCGGCATTTGTACAGCCTGGTAAGCAATTGTCCTAAGTCAACCTTATCCTAACAATAAGGTTACTTGTATTTCTTACGCTACCATCTTTCTATCCTTTGGGATGAAAATGAGCGCGACATGTCTTATTGTTGCAAATTTATTTAGTTATATATATGTATATATATAGGTTCTCTTGTGACTTTTCTTCATTTTTGTTGTTATTACGGGCTGTTTTTTAGTATTTTCGTGTTTTGAATAGTTCCACTTACATAAGCTTTTTAATCAAGCCATACTTGTAAAAAAATTATTGTTTTATCAGGGCTGTGGTCTAAAATTGTTTACTTTGCAGGTGTATTTTTAATTATTTGTTGATCTTCCTTAGCTTTGGGTTTGGGCTTTAAATAATAAGGTGCCAATTAAAGAGGGATATTTTTAAATTGAAAAATAAAAATAACATTTAGATGAGGTCTTGCACATTTTTCAATTGTTTATATTTGGTTTTCATATATTATCTGAGTATCGTGGCCATTACAATGATCAATAGCCCGATTACGCAAATCAATTCGGCTACCCAAACATATTGAATGTTTGGGGTAATTTTTGTCTCTGGTTCAGTACTATTATATTCTCTGTTGTTTCAGAGTTTTCTTTCCCTTATTCGTATCCGGCTATCGTTATCATGATGTCGTGCGCAATCTTTGTCCTCCAACACATTTTGAAGATAAAATATAAATTTCCTTTAACTGTTTTCCTTGTTCCTTACAAAAGGACTAATTTAAATTTTAGTAAAAATTCCTTTTTTTCTTTATTCTACTTCTTACTTAAAGCTTTTGTAGATTTTTATACTCCGCTGGGCAGAGCTCACAGAGAATATTAATTTTGTTCGCATAACGGTAATCCGTAACGGCATAAACTAATCGAGATAGATATAGACTTCTATATATCAAAATGATCTGGGGGAAAAAAGAAATTAATTTAGCCATGTCCGTCCGTCCGGCCGTCCGTCTGTCCGTTAACACGATAACTTGAGTAAATTTTGAGATATCTTGATGAAATTTGGTATGTAGGTCCTCGGCACTCATCCCAGATCGCTATTTAAAATAAATGAAATCGGACTATATCCACGGCCAATTTTTCGATATCGAAAATTTCGAAAAACAGAAAAAGTGTGATAATTCATTATCAAAGAAGGATGAAGCGATGAAACTTGGTAGGTGGGTTGACCTTAGGATGCAGAATAGAAAATTAGTAAAATTTTGGACAATGGGCGTGGCAAAGCCCACTTTTAAAAGAAAGTAATTTAAAAGTTTTGCAAGCTCTAATTTGGTAGTGGTTGAAGATATCATGATGAATTTGGCAGGAACATTACTCCTATTACTATATGTATGCCAAATTAAAATGAGAAAAAACGGATAACGAACACGCCCACTATAAAAAAAAATTTTTTTAAAGTCAAATTTTAACAAAAAATTTAATATCTTTACAGTATATAAGTAAATTATGTCAACATTCAACTCCAGTAATGATATGGTGCAACAAAATACAAAAATTAAAGAAAATTTCAAAATGGGCGTGGCTCCGCCCTTTTTCATTTAATTTGTCTAGAATACTTTTAATGCCATAAGTCGAACAAAAATTTACCAATCCTTGTGAAATTTGATATAAGTATAGATTCTATTACGGCAACTGTTTTCTGTGAAAATGGGCGAAATCGTTTGAAGCCACGCCCAGGTTTTATACACAGTGGACGGTCTGGCCTTTTGCCTGGCCGTTAACATGATAACTTGAGCAAAAATCGATATATCCTTACTAAACTTAGTTCACGTACTTATCTGAACACACTTTATCTTTGTATAAAAAATGGCCGAAATCCGACTATGACCACGCCCACTTTTTCGATATCGAAAATTACGAAAAGTAAAAAAAATGCCATTATTCTATATCAGATATGAAAAAAAGGGATGAAACATGGTAATTGGATTGGTTTATTGACGCAAAATATAACTCTTGAAAAAAACTTTGTAAAATGGCCTGACACCTACCATATTAAGTAGAAGAAAATGAAAAAGTTCTACAGGGCGAAATCAAAAGCCCTTGAAATCTTGGCAGGAATACTGTTTGTGTTATTACATATATAAATAAATTAGCGGTACCGGACAGATGATGTTCTGGGTCACCCTGGTCCACATTTTGGTCGATATCTCGAAAACGCCTTCACATATACAACTAAAGGCCACTACCTTATAAAACCCTCATTAATATCTTTAATTTGATACCCATATCGTACAAACACATTACAGAGTCACCCCTGGTCCACCTTTACTGCGATTCCCGAAATTCGGCCCCACTTCCCGGCGGAGGCCACAAATTTAGCGAGAGAACGTGACCTTATAAGACAGCTCGGCGATACAGTGCTGTCGGATTCGAAAAAATGCGCGAGAGCTTTCTGCCGTCAATATGTAATGCATTCTACGGTCGACAAAGATAGACGGAGAGCCAACAGACACGCACATAAACATAATTTTAGCGCGTCACCAATTACCATCACCACCAGAGAGGTTGAAGATGCCATTGGTCACGCTAAACCATCCAAAGCAGTTGGCCCAGACGGCATAGCCATGCCGATGCTTCAAGCCTAGGGAAAGAGGGTTTCAAATACTTAGCACATGTCTTCAACCTGTCTTTTTCCACCTTTGTCATACCCGAAAAATGGAAAATGGCCAAGGTGGTCCCGCTACTAAAACCTGGGAAACCAGATAACATAGGAGAGTCGTATCGTCCAATATCTCTCCTATCGCCAGTAGCAAAGACGTTTGAAGCCATTTTGCTCCCCTGCTTCCAAGCAAATTTGCAGCTAGCCTGTCATCAGCATGGCTTCAGAAAACTCCATAGCACCACCACCGCGCTAAATGCCATCAGCACCCAGATAAATTGCGGTTTAAATCAAAACCCCCACCATAGAACAGTACTCGTAGCGCTAGGCCTATCAAAAGCTTTTGATACGGTCAACCATGGCACGTTACTGCAAGACCTGGAAGGGTGTACCCTTCCCCCATGTCTTAAAAGGTGGACCGCAAATTATCTGCGTGGTCGGCAGGCATCGGTGCAATTTAGAAACGACACATCAAAACCAAGAAGAATTAAACAAGGGGTGCCACAGGGCGGTGTCCTATCCCCACTTTTGTTTAATTTCTACATATCTAAGCTACCTTCACCACCAGAAGGAGTCGCTATCGTTTCATACGCCGATGACTGCACAATAATGGCCACAGGCCCAGGCCTACAGATCGATGAGCTCTGCAACAGAATAAAAGGCTACCTCCCTGATCTATCCAGTTTTTTTGCCTCGCGAAACCTGACATTATCACCGACTAAATCTTCCACGACCTTATTTACAACATGGACTTCCAAAATGTCGACCATTTTGAACATCCACGTCGATGGCACTACGCTACCGACTGTCCTAAACCCCAAAATCTTGGGTGTGACGTTTGATCAGGATCTAAATTTTGGTTAGCACGAAAATTCAGAGCCGTAATAAAATCCTCAAATCCCTTTCTGGCAGTACCTGGGGAAAAGATAAAGAAACGCTCAAAGCAATTGGCCAGCCGTTTACGTGCTACGCCTCACCCATATGGTCCCCATGCCTAAAAATTACCCACTGGAAGAAGCTACAGGCCTTCCAAAGTACTGCTCTCAGAATCGCCACGGGCTGCCTTCTTATGTCCCCAGAACACCATTTACATAATGAGGCGAGAATAGTCCCCATCAGGGAGAGAAATGAGATGCTAAACAAACAGTTCCTGTTGAATACCCAGAAACCTGGGCATCCAAACAGACATCTGATTGATGAGCCAACACCGCCTAGGGGCTGAAGGAGTCATCTCCCTAAGCATTTTGAGGAAATACGGCACCTGAGAACCCAGCCGTATGAAGCAAAAAACACAAGCAGGTCCTTGGTGAACTCCACAAACAGGCGTCGGACCTTTATGTCAGCAATTGCCCGGTGAATCCAGTACTTAAAGAAAAGTACCCAAAACTTGTGGAAGAGGAACGCATACTCCTCAGGGAAACACGTGTCACTCTTGCTCAACTTCGTTCTGGCTAATGTAACAGGTTAAACTCTTACCTATCCCTAATCAACCCCGTGTGTCCTCACATGACACCAACCATCTCTTTAATTGTAATGTGGAACCAACGCCTCTAACACCGCTTTCATTATGGTCCACCCCTGTTGAAACAGCAATCTTTGTTACTATGTCCACCCATTTCAAAACGTCATTGCCAATAATAACACCGAATTTGGAATCTCTCTCGCGAACAACATGAAAGTTAATAACAACTGCGGAGTCTTCAAACTCTACTTTGGTCTTAAACCCACCTAAAGTTTTCAAGGCACTATCGGCTATACCGAATAGTTGATGCTTTTCGTTGGTTAACTCGAATTCGTCTAATGATACCAACACGTCATATCTAATTAAGCATAAATCACATCCTATATCTATGAGTGCTGAATGTACAAAGCCCCGAATTTTAATGTCTTTAGAAATAAGTCCGCCGCGGGATACGTTTCTGCTTTTTGTACTCATCATAGTTGCATTAAGCGATTCTGTCTTCAACTCCTTTCTGGGGTTTTTACACTTCGACGCTATGTGACCCAGTTGACCACATTTAAAACAAGTGACTGTAGCCTGGGGACAATTACAAAATGTGGTTTGTTTCACCGCACCGAAAACAGAGTTTATCTGGTTGGTTTTGCGCTTGTTTTGGTAATTTGCCAGATTGTTCGCTTATTTTACCTGCAGCTGCTCGGCTACCTCCCATGATTTTCTCGTACACTCTTGTTTGCTCTTTTAAATCGTTTATGTTTCTTGCCAGGTAGAGATTTTACTTGTTGGACCTCGTATCTGGCAAGCCATCTATAAAATATTCGATTATGCTAACGTCATCTAAACCAATCATTTTCCCTCTTTCCATGAGGTTGTACAAGTACCCTTTGTAATCTTCGTTATACTGTTTTCCCCTATTGCGCAACATACGATGCACTTCAGTCGCAGATACTGCTGAGCCAAATTCTACTTTTAACGATTTTTTCAAAGAGTCCAAGTCTTTTATTCCTTTTTGGCACTGAACAAACAACTTATCACCACCTTTTAGCAATTGCTTTGCATAAATAAATTTTTGCAATTCATTCCACTACACTGCTGCAGCGTTCTCCTCAAAAATTTCTTACCACTTATATATTGATGCTTGGCCTGAACCTGAAAAACAAGACAAAGAATCTTTGAAGTCACGAAGTGTGAAGGGTGTTCTAGTTGTTTCACGCACCCCAACGGCAACGGAGTGTACAGAGGAAGCATTCTCAGACTTCGTCTTCGTCTTCATCGTCGCTAAGCTCAATTCCATAATGCTCCATAAGTCTGTCTTGAAGGACTACCTTACGACCACTTGTGGAAAGCGCTAGTTCAGTGAGTTTTCTTTCAAAAGTACTTACAGTCAACCCTAATATTTCGTCTCTATCCATTGTGCCACAGTAAGCTTTATAACTAATTTTTGGTATCTACCTTGTTATAATGTATTGAAATGGATATTCTTTTGCAAAAATTAGTACACAAGGCAATTCTACAATACAATCGAGCTAGTATATAAACTTATACTTATCGTTAGTTTGTCTCGACAGTGTTCAGCTTTCACGTTTGTAAGTGAGGCATCGGCTCGTATCAACAACTGCAAATTAGTAAGTGTAAAGTTTCTTCCATCAACTGCAACATAGGTTTGTCAAAAATTATTACTTATCGGAATCGTAGATATACTGCTGGGCTACTTCGACTTATTCGCCCATGTCAGAGCGACACAAATTTACGGTTGGGCTTTTACTTAGTCGCCCACAACAACATTTAAGTTTTGTTACGGTCTGCTGTTATGGTCTACGGTTACGGTCCACTTGGGAGCGTGTTCGCGCGAACACACCTAGTGACTGGCGATGGGGCGAAAGTTGCGATACAAAAGTATCGAAAACAAGAAAAAGACAGACCGGCGATCACTAGCGAAAATTGCCATGAGTTTCCGGAATGAAAAGCAAGAAGAAGTCTGAAAAAATTGAGAAACCACAACGAGCGAAAATTGCCATGAGTTTCCGGCATTTGTGATTTGCTTGAGCCTAATTTTTGGCGGCCCGGCGATTATACAAAGGATCGTGTAGCATATATTGGCACAACTTCAACAGCAAAGGCGTCAAGCACCTATACTGCTTCATTAACATTATTGCTACATCAACTGCACATCCCCACTTATATTCAACTAATCGCAAAACACCCTAGCCGGCTGTGCACGTATTCAAGCGAGTATTGTTGAAGAACCAAAAGACTGCAACGAGGAATTGCAGGCCGATTCCTTAAACCAACTACTAGAAGAACAAACAGGTAAATGCCCAGAAACTAGGAAAGAGTCGATAGCGCAAAGTACCGACAGAGTTCATTCCGACAAATCTAGTTTCTACTCGTCTATTTTGGGTGGTAATAAACTTTACAACGGGTGTGTTGTGTTGACACAAGCTCAACCTATGGAATATCCAGTTGAAGTAGGTCGGCGTTTCACGGTCACCCCTAGTGGGGAAAGTTGTAGTGATTCCGATTCGGATTCGGGCGGCACTAAACTAATTGTTGATGAGAAACTCTTGGTATCCGAAGATAAATGCCTTTCTCTACGTTTAGGAAGTACACTACCACCTTCGGAAAAGCGTCCGACACCAATTCCGCCTCCAGGGCCAGCAGTACGCTGCCGCGTAATACAACTAACGCCAAAATTACCAAGTCATCCAGATCGAAAAGGTCAGCACGAAGTTTTATCGCCACCAGGTTCATTCGATTACCTCGGACCAGAGCGCAACAACCACAAACAGTACCAACACAGAGCGCCCAAGACCGCGCGCCATAACCGACGACAGCGACACCTTCACCAGCAACAACAACATCACCGGTAACTACGCCGGCAGAGACCCATGGTACTTACTCAGACGGCCATGTAAGTACCAGCAAAGTATAACTTTAGATATAATTACCCTACAAAAAATTTGGTCATAAAACTTACCCACGCTCATGCAAATGTGACTATGAATATAACCTATGACTGTAGAGTGTCTGGCCAAATGACGTGGAATGACGAGAGCGTTTTTGCAGGGTAGTTAAAGAAACTTCTAAGTGGTACTTAGAGGGTTCTATACAGTCCGGTTGAACTATTTAACAGGGGTCGATTTTTTTTGTCAAATTGTATTATTGAATACTCGAAATTGTTGGCTATACAACAAGGAGCATATATCTCCTTTTCTTCATTTTAATGATATTTTTTCTAGCTTCAAAATGATTGAAGTTAGCTCGATAAGTTTTTAGTCATAAGAAAAGCAGTCTGTATCATTTGAAAAGTTTTAGCGTTCCATTTTTGGAGCTCAACCATAAATTTAAAGAAACATTTTTTGCGACAGCAGCCATTCGTCGATTATGCACAAATTGGCAAAAGGATTTCAATTTTTTTTCTTATATCATACAAATGCAATATATATATATATATATATATATATATATATATATATATACATATGAATCCCTATTGCGGGCAATATCTTTCGAACAACAAGACGAAAGTAATATACGTGCACGTAATACATATTGCTATCGCAATTTCATCTTTATTGCTTTTGTAAACACTTTTCTTAGTACATATTATATATTATTATCATTATACTATGCGCATTAGCATTATACCAATTTGATATTTTGTTACACTCAAAAATAAGTTCTACTATAACGACATAATAATTTTTGTAAGTGAAAAAAAAAGCAAATAATAGGTGATTATTGTAACAATGTATTTTAAGGCCAAAATGAATAAGGGGCTAAACTATATAACACTAAAATAGTATGTGTATCGAACAAGTATGTATGGATGTAACTTATATACACTCGCAACCAACAACACCAACACCCACCAACCCTTAATGATAGTAATCAAAACAGAACTTTATATATATTTTTGGTTAACCAAATATAAACAAATTAATTTGAATACCTTTGTTGTTAGAGAGTATAGTTTATATTAGAAATTTAGCTAATAATCCAATGATTTTTCAAAGAAAAGGTTTAACAACAACATATTAATAATGAATTTTGAATAAATTTCTAATTTTTAATGGGAATGCTGACTTCCTTGTTTATTTAAAAGGCACTTAGGGTTACCAGGTAAGGGGCCACCGTAAATTCAGGTGCGTCGGTGGCCATGGTTTTTGAGGGTGGGATCAGCACCGGGCGTCGAAACAACACCCGCGGCGCCCCTCTGTATATTCGCCCCAGTTCTGTTTCTTCTTTTTTTCATTTTCTGCTTTTTTTTGTATTTTAATTTTCAACAGTTAGTAACCGGTCGTTTCCGGTTCGATTTTTTTTGCGTTATAATGTAGTTTTTTTTTAATTTTTAAATTTTGCTTAACGGTCTGTCCGTGGCATCCGGTACGACCGGATGTCGTTTTGTTTAGAATTTCCAGCGTTTTGAGTTGCCTCTGCGCTTTTTGACAGCTGTTAGTTTTGATAGGCATGATAGGAACTTTTTTCTGTTTATGGCGCAGGAACAGTAAGGTTGGCAAGGACCCGCCCCAGCCGACAATGACTAGCCACTGTGCACCACCACATCATGCCGACCGCCTTCCTTACTGCTTCCATCGAAAATGCGTTTCCATAACAGATGGCGCCCAACGTGATTTGGTGCCCGAGGCGCTGTCGCGCTGGTCATTTTGGTCAACTTGTGAAGTTGACCATCACATCAGTCCGAGGTGTGCAGCCGCAGGAGCAGCCACCTGCGTTGCGGTGGGATGGTTGGACGGATCAAGTTGTCCAGAATGATCATCGATGACAGTTGCTGAGGGCGCCGGGTGCGAGCGTCACTCCAGGTTGAAGTTGACCATCCCACCAGTCCGAGTGAGAAGCCACAGGAGCTGCCACCTACGTTGCGGTGGGATGGTTAGACGGATCAGGGTATCCGGAGTGATCATCGTCTCCGGTAGCTGAGGGATCCACGGGACTTCACGTCAGTCCTCCGGATTTTTGTATTCACCCGATGAGGCAGTGCTGCACGTACTTTATATTTTTTTTTTAGTAATTGGGACTTTAGTTTGCCGGATGTTGTCCGTAGTCGGCTAGGAATAGTTTTGTCCGCTAATCGGGTTTTTTTTATAATGTAAAAATTTTTTTTAACTTTCCCTTTAGCCGAATTTGTGTCGTTGGTATGAGTGTGTGAGTGAGTGAGTTGTAGGACCCCAGCTCATCCCACGTCTCAGGTGGCAACCCATAGTGCCACCTGGATTGTGGCGGGTTGAACTGGGATTCAAAGTGGCACTCCTTCCTGTCCCACCAGACTGGCGGAGCAGTTCCGAAACAGCTCCACCCATTGCGGCGGAGGCAGGAGGGGTGTCCAGTGAGAATGGACGGGAGGCCTCAACATCCCCAACCAGTCCCAGGGGCGAGCCCCTGGAGACTGCCCCTGCGTTGCGGCTGGGCGTGTTGAGACCAACCCGTGTGTGCCTGGAGTGACCCTAGTGGCCCCAACCAGTCTCGGAGGGGGGCCTTAAGACCCCCTCGCATTGCGGTTGGGAGCACTAGGGACAAGTATGAATGAATTTGTGTGATTTTTTTTTTTAACTGTGGCCCGAGTGCCTTCGGGAAGGCGATGTCTGCATTCCCATTGATTACACTATATATTTAACTTAACTAACCGCTTTTCTTTTTCCAGCTTTTGTAATTTTATTTTATTTTTTTTTGCATATAAATATATATATATATAAACCTTTTTTTTTTGACCCCCTAACTGAGTTACGCGGCAAAAGTTTTTTTTTTCAAAACTACCACGTAACAAATTACATTTTTTCTTGTTATTCTCTTTACCTAATTATGTCACGCGAGTAGTCGTACGGCCAACCGGGCGGTAATTCTCCGTTCGGGAGTGCGGGAAGCTTTCGGGGGAGCCAGAACCGGGGCAGTAATAATAGGGGGGCTTTCCCCAAGGCCAGGCGCATCTTGGTGGTACACATCCCAGTAGGGGGCAATACGGAGATCTCGCGGGAATGAACATGGGCTCGGACCTGAATGACCCTCGCGATAAAATGGACAGACCTGTAAGCACCAGTAATCTTAATGCGCCCCTATTAAACGCGCATGATATATCGGGGCTAATGACCAATGTGTTGACTTATGCACCGGATGGAGCTGGTACCTTACCATTACATCAAGGAGTTGGAACCCTTATAGAAGCTGCAGGGGACCGGGCGAATACCCCAGGAATGCAGAACGAAGCTACTCGTGGGGACTCGTGGGTGGAAGTGCTGCACCGACTGTTCCAGGCTTCGCAGGAGGAAATGCGGAGGGAGATGGGGTCAGTCAGAAACAATATGGACCAGCTGAACGCCGCTCTGGAATCTGCGCAATCAATTCATCAGAACCGGAACGCAAATAGGATGGACCGTAACCCGCTCCAAACAGTAGTACCACCAATGTACCCTGCAGCATAGTACCACCAATGTACCCTGCAGCATAGTAGTGAAATCTCGCAGGAGTGGAAAATCTCGTTCGACGGCACTGGGAGCGTAGCAGATTTCCTTTTTAAGCTGAACACCTTGTGTGAGCGCACACAATGCACGGACGAACAAATAATAGCTAGTTTCCACCTGTTTCTTTCTGGGCGGGCCGAAGAATGGTACTGGCTGTTCACGAAACAAAACCCAAATGCGACATATGCCTTTTTGTGCTACTCATTGAAAAGAGAGTTTAGCACTTTGAAAACTGACCACGAGATCATGATGGAGATCTCCATGCGAAAGCAACAAGCAAGTGAGTGCTATGACGTGTTCCACACGGACATAATCTCCTTTAACGCACGCTTAAGAGAACCCATGTCGGAGCTTCTACTGATTGACATAATAAAAAGAAACGTCAACAGTAGCCTTAAGCTGATGCTTTTCAACGCAGATGTAAGGACCCTTCATGATCTACGTGATGTAGCACGCAGAGGTGAACAAGTGCTGAAAGAAAGCAAGCTGTTGGGAGCCACTTACCCAGGACGGCATGTAAACGAAGCACGCGTGACAACCCCGCACATGAGGAGGGAAGGCGAGGACGGCTAAATGGATCCGCAGATAGAGGCGCTGGACTATCGACGCAACAGGAGACCGGACTATTCGGCAATCCAATGCTGGAATTGCCAGGCAATGGGCCACTCCTATATATATTGTGAGGAACCTATTAAAAATTCTTTTTTGTTTTAAATGTGGGTATAAGGGTGTATTTACTCCTAAATGCCCTAGGGACCATCGCAGGCAAGGAAACCAGTACCCGAGCGAGAAGGCGGGGGAACCTCGTTCGGCTTCATATCTCCCACACCAGCCGGTGCTCGAGGTGTCGTCCCGTGCACCGAACCAGAGGGTGAATCTCTGCATGGAGGTGATGAGCAGGTGCAGTAGTACCCTGACAAAGAAACACCCAAACGTGATAATAACTTACCCTGACAGTACGGACAGTTCTAATAGTTCTGAATCCGAGAGTCAAACGTCCTCATCCGCGATGGGCGAGCCGATCAAGATTCTAAAACGCCAGCATAGGGATGTCGCTTGCCAAACGCAATTTCCACCAAACCTTGAAGAAAGGGAACATAGATATGAACAAATAAGACCTACCATTTTTGAACAATACCCGGTATCGGGCGATATTTTGAAGTGCAGGAAGAGATACCACAGGAGGGTACAGGAGCGTAGACTGCTACAAGCCACCACGTTAACGCTTACAGAGGATGAAAGGCCTCCAACGTCTCCATCTTAGGAAAAAATGGATTAGAATTCCTAGAGGATAACGGCTTCAATTATCAGCCCTTACATGCGTTCGTATATACCGCGGGCGGCAACAAGCAAACAATTTTAGGCTCAGTATCCCTAGCATTAGAATTGCAAAAGGTCATCGAGACGTTTCCTTCGTACGAGAAATTAGGCCTAGGGCAAACTAAATTAGTGGAGCATCACATCGACACCGGTGATGCCGTTCCCATAAAAAGCAACCATTTCCCTCTTTCGCCACCGAGGCAAGCCGAAGCTTTTAGCGAACTAGACAGGTTACTCGAATTAGGAGTTATAGAAGAATCAAACTCCCTGTGGTGTAGTCCTGTAGTACTGGTCCGGAAACCAGGTAAAGTTAAGCTGTGCATAGATTCGAGGAAGGTCAACGCGGTGACTAAGAAGGACTCATACCCCCTTCCTCATATCAACGGCTTATTGAGCAGACTAAAGGAAACGCATTATATTAGTGGCATTGATCTGAAGGACGCGTTCTTCCAGATCAAATTGACAGAGTCCTCCAAGGAAAAAAACAGCATTCGCAGTTCCGGGGAGGCCTCTGTACCACTTCAATGTAATGCCATTTGGTCTGTGCAACGGACCGCAGACTATGAGTAGGCTGATGGACAAGGCAATCCCTTCGCGTTTGCGAGAGAACGTCTTTGTCTATCTGGACGACCTGATGGTATGCAGCACTAATTTTGAAGAAGAATCGAGGCAGGGCTGACAATAAACGTGAAGAAAAGCAAATTTTATCAGAAGGAAATACGCTAGTTAGGGTACCTGATAGGCAGCGGGTGTTTGAAAGTGGATCCGGGAAAAATAGAAGCAATGCAAAACTTCCCGATCCCTAAATCCCCTCGGCAAGTGCGTAGGTTTGTGGGCATGGCGAATTGGTACAGGGCGTTTATTACCAATTTTGCTGACTTGGCAGGTACCTTGACCGACTGTCTCCGTAAGTCATCAAGCCCTTTCAATCTTACCTCTGAAGCTACAGAGGCCTTCGAAAAACTAAAAGTAGCTTTGAGTTCCGCTCCTGTCTGGGCCCAAAATGATTTTCCCAGAGAATTCGTAATCCAATGCGACGCGTCTAAAATAGGTGTTGGGGGAGTGTTGTTCCATGTCGATGACGAGGTCGCTAAGCATCCAATCGCGTTTGTGTCGAAAAAGCTGAATAATGCTCAACGCAATTACACGGTAACCGAGCTGGAATGTCTCGCCGCCATAATCAGCGTGAAGCGTTTCCGACCCTATGTTGAGGGATTACCGTTTCGTATCTTCACGGACCACTCCAGTCTCAAGTGGTTAATGACACAAAAGGACTTGAGCGGGATGTTGGCGAGGTGGTCGCTCTTACTACAAAGATACGACTTTAAAATGGAACATCGTAAGGGCACCCTGAATGTAGTATCAGATGCGCTGTCGCGGTTTGAGGCCGATGAGTTGACTTTCACTACCACACCCGGGGAAATAGATTTAGTCTCTCCCGAATTTAGCAGCAACGAATGTTTAGACGTGATTCGGACCGTCACCGAAAACGAGGAATCGCTTTACGAGTGGTGGGCGGGGTAATTTTCAAACGAGTTAAATTTCGTAAGGGAGTGGAAGGGGAAGAAGACTCGCTGTGGCGATTATGGTTGCCGAAAGGGTTGACTGAGGAAGCAGTGAGATTAGCACATGGCGCTAACCAGAGTTACCATGTCGGGTGGCAGAAAAACTTAGAACGTGTTAGGCAGAAGTACTTCTGGCCGCAGCAGGCTAAGGACGTCAGGGACTACGTTCAGCGTTGTGACACCTGCAAGGCTGTAAAACCCACCAATCAGCAGTCCAGACCACCTATAGGGAGTACCTTTGAATCCGAAAGGCCATTTCAGCGGTTATATTGCGACTTTCTAGGGCCGTATCCGAGATCTAAGCGGCGCAATCAATTTCTTTTTATAGTACTAGACCATCTTTCGAAATACGTTTGGCTAAAGCCCATGCAGAGAGCCACCACTGTTAACGTTATAAATTACTTCACTTCAGAAATTTTTCCGGCTTTGGGGTCCCTGAATTTATTCATAGTGACAATGGTAAACAGTTTATCTCGAAGGAAATGAACCAATTTTTAGCAACTTACGGGGTGACGCACGTGAGGACGGGGTTATATTCTCCCCAAGCAAACGCATCCGAGCGCGTTAATAAAGAAATTGTTTCCTAGATTAGGATTTTCCTGAAAGATAAACCTGACCATACTGATTGGGATAAGCATATACCCGAGATTGTATCTGTTTTGAGAAGTGATTTTCATACGGCGATTCAGTGCTCTCCATACTTTGCATTATATGGCCAAAATATGGTCCAACATGCCTCAACGTACAAAATTTTGGAGAAGCTCGGCAGCCTTCGGGAAGACCAAGTTACGATAGTAAGCAGAGCTGACAAGTTGACCAATATTCGTGAGCAGATCCGTAGAAATTTAGATCAGGCCAAGGATAGGGGAGTAAACACCTATAACAAGCGCTCTAGGCAAGTCAACTATAAGGAAGGTCAGGAAGTTTTTCGGAAAAACTTTGCCTTAAGTAACTTCAAACAGGGTATTAACGCCAAATTCCTGCCGAAATACCTTAAGTGTCGCGTGCTCAGAAAAATAGGCATGCACTGTATGATCTCGAAGACCTAAACGGGAAACTGATAGGTCGCTTTCACGCTTCAGATATTCGTCCGCAATGAACCAGAAAGAACATTTCTTTGCCAAATTGCAATTTGATTTTTTTTATATCTACCTACCAATCGGACTTTTTTTGTCTGGGCGTTTTCGCGGTCGGGGACATCTCGCCCAGTATTCTCCCCGAGCACTGACCTCATAGGATCTTCACCCGCGTACTCACCGAGGACCGTGAAAACCCCGGCAGTCCACGCTTAGGTCGAACTAGCCTTTCGGAGTTTGGACGAGTTCTCCATATCAAAATGTCTACACCTTTTTTTTTTGTTTTGCCTTTCTGTGGGGGCGATAACCACTAGAAATCATATTTCGGAGTTTTGACGAGTTCTCCATAACAAATGTCTAATTGCCGCAAAGCCTTTTAAACTAGGAAACAGAAATAATTCCCAACTTGACTTAACTTTTTTTTTGATGGACCTATGTTGCCCGGCTAGCTTCGTAGTAGGACTTTGAGACTCTTATCTCAGGGGTGAGTCGTGCCCCACGTTGATTGGCATCGGAGGCCCCTGGTAGTGGTTTCCCCCAGCGGATCCGGTTTCCTGTTCGCTTCATCGTCAGGTCTTCAAAGCGAAGCAGGTTTGTTACGGTCTGCTGTTATGGTCTACAGTTACGGTCCACTTGGGAGCGTGTTCGCGCGAACACACCTAGTGACTGGCGATGGGGCGAAAGTTGCGATTCAAAAGTATCGAAAACAAGAAAAAAACAGACCGAAAATTGCCATGAGTTTCCAGCATGAAAAGCAAGAAGAAGTCTGAAAAAGTGAGAAACCACAACGAGCGAAAATTGCCATGAGTTTCCGGCATTTGTGATTTGCTTGAGCCTAATTTTTGGCGGCCCGGCGATTATACAAAGGATCGTGTAACATCTATTGGCACAACTTCAACAGCAAAGGCGTCAAGCACCTATACTGCTCCATTAACATTATTGCTACATCAACTGCACATCCCCACTTATATTCAACTAATCGCAAAACACCCTAGCCGGCTGTGCACGTATTCAAGCGAGTATTGTTGAAGAACCAAGAGACTGAAGCGAGGAATTGCAGGCCGATTCCTTAAACCAACTACTAGAAGAACAAACAGGGAAATGCCCAGAAACTAGGAAAGAGTCGATAGCGCAAAGTACCGACAGAGTTCATTCCGACAAATCTAGTTTCTACTCGTCTATTTTGGGTGGTAATAAACTTTACAACGGGTGTGTTGTGTTGACACAAGCTCAGCGTATGGAATATCCAGTTGAAGTATGTCGGCGTTTCACGGTCACCCCTAGTGAGGAAGGTTCTAGTGATTCCGATTCGGATTCGGGCGGCACTAAACTAATTGTTGATGGGAAACCCTTGGTATCCGAAGATAAATGCCTTTCTCTACGTTTACGAAGTACACTACCACCTTCGGAAAAGCATCCGACACCAATTCCGCCTCCAGGGCCAGCAGTACGCTGCCGCGTAATACAACTAACGCCAAAATTACCAAGTCATCCAGATCGTAAAGGTAAGCACGAAGTTTTATCGCCATCAGGTTCATTCGATTACCTCGGACCAGAGCGCAACAACCACCAACAGTACCAACACAGCGCGCCCAAGACCGCGCGCCATAACCGACGACAGCGACACCTTCACCAGCAACAACAACATCACCGATAACCACGCCGGCAGAGACCCATGGTACGTACTCAGACGGCCATGTAAGTACCAGCAAAGTATAACTTTAGATATAATTACCCTACAAAAAATTTGGTCATAAAACTTACCCACGCTCATGCAAATGTGACTATGAATATAACCTATGACTGTAGAGTGTCTGGTCAAATAACGTGGAATGACGAGAGCGTTTTTGCAGGGTAGTTAAAGAAACTTCTAAGTGGTACTTAAAGGGTTCCATACAGTCCGGTTGAACTATTTAACAGGGGTCGATTTTTTTTTTGTCAAATTGTATTATTGAATACTCGAAATTGTTGGCTATACAACAAGGAGCATACATCTCCTTTTCTTCATTTTAATGATATTTTTTTTAGCTTCAAAATGATTGATGATCGATAAGTTTTTAGTCACAAGAAGAGGGGTCTGTATCATTTGAAAATTTTTAGCGTTCCATTTTTGGAGCTCAACCATAAATTTAAACCAACATTTTTTTGCGACAGTAGCCATTCGTCGATTATGCACAAATTGGCAAAAGGATTTCAATTTTTTTCTTATATCAAGCAAAAATATGAGCGATGAGCATAACGGCTTTTCAACGATAGGGTTTTACATATATGCACCCCAATGTATAAGTGTTCTATTGGTACAGTTTTATGCAGATATTGCTGCATTTCAAGCAATGAATTTTTCACAGCGATCTGTGACACTTTTTTGTTTGTATGTACGTGTGTGGCTTAACGGCTTTAGCACAAATAATCGGACGGCGCATGAAATAAAAGTTTTTTTTGTGTATTCAACTACTAGTTTTTATTAAAAAATTTCCGCACTTCTGACACCATTTGTGGGGTTCAAAAGGATTAACAAGCTCTTTTTCTTTAAAATTACATCAAATTGTTTGTATTTCGTTTATTTCGGTTTTATAATTAACATTTAAAGTTCGTATTGTTTTGCGTTGTACGCTACTATTTTAAGTTACATAGACACGTTTAGTTCGCATTTACATACGTTTTAGTTCAAATTTATTTATTTAGTTAAAAATTTTACTTTGCACTTATGCTTTGGCACATACGAAAAAGAAGTTATTTTTACTTGCCGTGGCGCTTCCGATTCACTATGCAACTCAATATGAACTGTCTTCAAGAGCAAACTATGACTTTGAAATTTGTCTATTCGCTATTCTAAAAGTTCCGTTATCCCTTTGTTGCTTGTTTGCATTTTATCTTATTTATTCATGTTTCTGCTGCTAGTCCGTTGTTCGCCTGCAGTCGCTTTATCAAATACAGTGTTGTAAAATGTCTTAATTACTTTAAGGATCTCACACAAATATTTATTAATCATAAATCAAAAATCGTTAAACCTGTCGTAACAAAATTCGGCAGAGAGGTTGCCTTTACTATAAGGAATGCTTTGAAGAAAAATTTATGAAATCGGTTAAGTACCACGCCCACTTTTATATAAAATATTTTTAAAAGGGTCGTGGACGAATAAAATAAGCTATATCTATAATAGGAAAAACTTCAAATTTAAAAAAATGGGCGTGTCACCGCCCCTTTTATGACTAAGCAATTTTCTATGTTTCGGGAGCCATAACTCGAAGAAAAATTAACGGATCGTAATAAAATGGGGTACACAGATTTTCCATATAGCAAGAAATATTTCTAAAAAAAAATGTACGAGATCAGTTAAAGACCACGCCCACATTAATATAAAAGATTTTTGAAAGAGTCGCAGATGATAATAATAAGCTATATCTTAGCGAAAAAGAGCTTTATAGCAATAGAATTTTACTTTCTAAATTGAATTATAACATTAAATTGGAAAACACTAAAATTTTTGAAAATGGGTGTGCCACCGCCCCTTTTATGACTAAGCAATTTTCTATGTTTCGGGAGCCATAACTCGAAGAAAAATTAATATATTGAATGAAATTGTGTACAAATATTTTCCTTATAGCAGAAAATATTTCTAGTAAAAATGAACGAGACTGGTTAAAGACCATGGCAACTTAGATATAAAACAAGTTTAAAAGGGTCGTAGACTAGAATAATAGGCTATAACTTAGCAAAAAATAGTTTTGAATCAATGATATTTCATTTATCAAGTGTTATTGTAAGAGGAAATGGGGAGACATTTTTTTTTGTTTTAAACGGGCGGTGCCACGTGTTATGTAGAAAAGTAATTTATCTGAAATGAAATGTACAACTGAAGCTCATGCTGAGTATATAATGTTCGGTTACACCCGAACTTAGAAACCTTTACTTGTTTCTTCTATGAGTAGTTTAACGATATTTTCCCATTTGCCAATTGGGGTTGGTAGATAAGAAAAGTTTGCTAACCCTTATCTAAACTATCGCGACTTGCATATCGCTTTTTCAGGAATTTATTATGGTTTGAATAAAGCTTGAGAAACAAATTTATGCAACTAACTATACTTATGATTAGAAGCATGACCTTAATGATATCCAGTGCCCCAGTGTGGTCTACTACTTGAACTGAATTTACAACGTTTGCCGATGGTTTTTCTATTTTAGATTCTTGTCCACTCATTATGGTAAAAAAAAATCCTATTTATGTTAATCATTTTAAAATAAACAAGTTTTAATTTTACTAATTTATTTTATTTATTAATGTATATTTGGGAAGACTTTTTCCAACATTAGATTGGTTTCTATTTCTAAGGTAGTTGGGTTTAAAACATCTTTAATGGTTGGGATTCAATTCATTCCTAAAATTATCCAAAATTTTCTAAGGAATTCTGATTCTTGTTCTACATTTCTAGTTTCTATTTCTAGAGGGGTTTGTCATCCCCTACGATGGGGTTTTTATGAGGCATACTTATTAAGATTTCTGACTAATTTCATTTTTTCTTTTAAGCTGTAATAAAAAATAAAAATAAATTGTTGTATTAATGTCGTTTTATGTGGCGGGTTTCCTAGCTATTTAGGCTCAATGCCTAACTTTTACTTGATTGACGGCGCCCCCCCCTAACGTTTTAATAATGTTTCCAGCCATCCACACTCACGCCGCAGCTGTGTGCATGCATGCACATGCATGCGTTTCATACACATGCATGTGCGTGTGTGCAGGTTGTCAGCACCCATGCACGTATATGTGGGGGTGGTTTTTCGCGGCTTAGCGGTTGTCATCAACGGAACAACCGGCCTCATTCTCGATTGACCGCCAAGCAGTTCACGTCGCCCAGGATCATCACCGCCATCGTTTGTACGTCAAGGTAAATTCATATCATCCTTTTACATTTCCTTTCAATTTAATTAAATACAATATTATAACGAGGAAATATTCTTTGTGTTCTCTTTTATTGTATTTCTGAGTGAACCTTCCCGAGATCGACCCGTGTGCGCCTATCCACTGCCGGTTTCAGACGCACCCAGGCCGACCATTAGTCCTTCGAGCCGGAAGTAGGCACAGTCCCAACTTATGGGTACCCTTCCCTGCGAACGTACCACTTTTACCCGCGCGATCACCAATACCGGGGTAGACTTTGCGGGGCCTTTCGAAATCAAAAGCTACCGCGGCAGGGTGTGTCGCCTATCCAAAGGCTACGTTTGCCTCTTTGTGTGTTTTTTCACTCGGGCGATTCATCTGGAGGCCACTAGTAACCTCAGTACCCCATCAGTTTTAGCGGCATTTGCCCGTTTTATCTCTAGATGCCCAAAGAATATGTACTCCGACAATGGTACTAATTTTGTCGGCGCTTCACGGTCTTTACGAGCGGAGTTTAAGACTTTCATCTCTGAAACCCGAGATATAACTATTTCCAAATACAGCCACCAGTCTCTAACGTAGCACTTCATCCCTGCGGGCGCTCCCCTTATGGGACGGCTGTGGAGGCCGGAGGGAAAAGCTTCAAAAGCCACTTCAAGAAGATAGCCTCACCACACAAATTCACATAGGAGGAATTCCATACACTTTTGTGCCGGATCTAGGCATGCCTGAACTCGCGGCCGTTGAGCCCGTTATCTAATGACCCAACGGACCTGGAGCCACTGACCCCAGGACATTTCCTGACGGGCAGCCACCTACTGGCTTCGCCCGAACCAGATGCGAGTGAGAGCTCTGCCTCGATCATCAATCGGTGGCAGAAACTCTAAGCCCTCCACCACCTTTTCTGCAAACGATGGAAGGTGGAATATATATCCGAACTTCAAAAACGAGTGAAGTGGAAGCATCCCAAACAAAATATAAAAGTGGGAGATCTCGCTGTCCTCAAAGAGGACAACTTATCTCCAAACGAATGGAGGATAGGTCGCGTCGTCAACGTACACCCCGACGAAGATAACCGAGTTCGCTTAGTCGACCTCATAACCGAGAAGGGTCAAGTCAGACGACCTTTGGCCAAACTGATCCTTCTTCCAACGGAGGAGATGGATTGCGAGATGCCCAAGAGCTCCTCATAACAATCCCTCGGTTCCTCTCCCTCATTTCCAAATTCCACCTTCCTATCGAGTGAGCCACACCCCCCCCCCCCTCCCCCCTCACAGACTTTCACCCGAAACGAGTCCAAATAACCCTAATGCAGATCGGTTACCGCTAAAGAAAACAAAGGCACTTGGCCCATTGTGTATTATAAATTTTCAAAAAATCAACCCCAGCTCGCGTTCACCCGACACGAGGCCAACCAACAACCTAACGCAGATCCTCTATCTGCCACAGAACCTAAAGGGACTCAGCCCATTCTATTCTTAAGCTTACAAAGCAAACCCAAATTCACTCGTCCACCCAGAGCGAGGACACCGGAAAAGCCTACCGGAAATTGGAAAACCCATCTGCCCCAGACATTAGCATTTTTAAATGAGTTAGATTTTTACAAACCTCAATTAACTCAACCCGAATTTTTAAGAACAGCACTTGACCATTCCAAAACCTCAAATGAAAACCCCAACACTTTCAAATAATTTAAAAAAAATATTTTTTTAAAGCATTCAGCTTCATAGCTCATTAATTTTGATGGTATACATGCATAAATGCTATCCAACTGCATGCAGCGTATTAAAAGTCGACCTTCTGTTCCATTCATTCTGTCGGAACGCTTCCACCTACTTAACAGAAAAGAGCTTTCCGAAATTTCAGAATAAAAAGGTGAATACTCCCTGGGTAGCAGGACCGCACAAAAGCTTAACTCTGTCAAAGCCAAGGACGGAATATAAAGCCATTACAACGCGAAAACGTTGACCATCGGAAAGCTGTCGTATTCGGACATATTTGTTGACGCCCCGTCAAACCATCGCATCCACTAACTGTACCCATTTCTGCCCTTTGCTTTAATCTCTGGGAATTCACGTATCATCTACTCTAATGGACTTAGATCCAAGTCGAGTAAATCATGCAAGTGCCAATGACAGCGTGCAATACGAAAATGTGAACCTTTGCGTATCATACCAGAAGTTGGTACCAAATCTTTATCCAAAAGTTGAATAGTCGATTGGCCAGCTCCACTTGGACCGTCCAAAGCCCATCTCGTATCTAAATCAGATTGTTATAGATCCATGGAGTGTTATCAGTGTAACGAAAACTGACATCCTCCACCGTAATAACCGGTGTAGGAATTGACGCGTTCTGAGGTCATATGTATAATATTGATAAATACCCCCATTGAGGAAAAAGTTGAACATGCGAAATGAGCACTCGAATATGCCTCGCCACTTGGTATAAGTTTGCTATATGCAATTTTAATTTACTTATCTCCCTGCAGCTTTTGAAGCGTTGAAAAAAAGGTTTGCAACAAGTCCTCTAACCCATGCCAAAATGCGAAGGGAAACGTACTTTGCCGGACACTTTTTTATAAATTTCTATAGGTTGATCCGCGGGGAAATGGGGGATATCCTGGTGCCATGTCATAAGCGAGTAACAAGACACAGTGGTAAAACTTAAATGGGGCGTTAAATTGATAAATGCCTATTTAAAATAGTTACTCACATCATCAGCACGTATCCCCAAATCGGTGCATCCTCAGCAACATGTTAACCAAAAATATGGGCACGATGAACATCGGCCTTAAAGCTCTTGACGACGGAGTGTGGAAGATTGAAACCACCATACTGGGGATCCAGAGCCCATTTTACAGATTTAATTTAGCGCGGAATTGTAATTATCTCTGCTGAAAACAACAAAAGATATTTTATTTAACGAATTGAACGTATATTTTTGCCATACCTTCCCATTGTAGGACATAATGTCGGTTTAACATCTTTCGTAAGCTCATCAATTTCGGTGAGAACACAACTTAGTTGCTCACAATATGGAAGCAAAGCATATATTGCTGGATGAGTACGGTACTGTTACACTCTTTAATTAGGAACTCTATCATATGACCAACGGAGGTGATTATGCTACTTTCCCCATTGGCAACGTTAGATATATATCTCCGGAGCGTTTTCGTGGCTCAAAAAACAACCTTAAAGGTGCTATTTGGTCGGTGGGAGCGATTGTCGCCGAACTATTGTGGCAAACATTTTTTTTACCTAATTTGCAAGTCAATTATAACCCGTAAATACTCTCACTGTATTCAGCAAAAAAGAAATATTCAAGCAAATAGCACGCGAGCACGATTGTATTGTTGAACAATATAAGCAAATAAATAGGCACTTTTCGGGCTCTAATTGAAAGTTGCTTATGTTTAACACCTGCGAAGCGTCCACTGCCAGGTTCGAGTTTTTTGCCAGGGATGCAGTAACCTACGCGCATACTACTCCGCAAAACCCAACAATCCTTCTACTTCGATGCCCACAAATATATTACTGGTTCGAGATTCATAATTTAAAATTTCCTGTTTTGAAACATTTTTTCTCATTCCATAAGCTTTTTGTCGTTATAACAAATTCATATAGTTGCTTGCAGTAATGGTATTATATTTTCCGTAAACCATCTGATAGTCATTTGCAAAAGATCGCCTTCTACATATAAGAATGCAAGTTGACCATCCTCATCCATTTGGGAAAGACCGAGATCTTCATAGGCGATACCTTGTTCGAGTGGACGAATATCATTGCCTTGACCAGGTAGATAGAATACAAACCATTGCGATTATTTAGGTTGTACAATAGTATCATTCAAAACATGACCATAACAAATTTTTTAAGTTTATTTAAGTTTTCGCTGTATGTACGGTTTATGTAAACCTCATTGTTGATAAGGGACAGAAGAGTACTTCATTGTCGATACTGTTCCCCACTCAAAGGATCATGCCAATATATGGCTTGCACTAATTCGCGCTGTATCCATTCTTTACAAGCAGCACGATGCAATAACTTCCGCAAATGCTCGAAAGCTTTATTCGATCGCGATGGACATTTCGGCACACCAAAAACACCTTGATGCTAACCTCCTAAAGAGATTAACGTTTTCATGGGTGGCGTAGAGCAACGTTGCGCCACAGCACGTAAACACTGTCCACCTTGTGAAAAGCCAATAGTATTGTAACCCTCCACTAGTTGTGAGTCTTTAGCTAACTGATCACACACATAGCCCACTTGAAGATCGGGATCTACGAAATAGCCGCTTTCGTAGTCCAATGCAATGCTGCCTCCAATTTTCAACGACCGTACCTATGTGCCATTTAACTATTTTTATATTAATTTCTTAATCGCGCCTATGCTGAAGGGGAAGCAACAGCTATCACCCATGCCACCCAAAGAAGTACATATGCCATAACAAATGGAAAATAATAAGAAACTTTATAAGCCACCTTGCACGTGAAGGAGTTAATAGAGCAATGCCAGCTCTTGTGGCTTATCGTTATGTAGACCCCTTGATGTTCCTTACAGTGGCAATTGGCGGTTGGTTATGTATAGCGCGAATTAAAAAAAAAAAAGAAGGGATAATTCGTAGCGAGGCGCCCATATTGGCCATACCGCAGCTGGTGTGCCTGAATGGAGCAATTGTCGGATCGACACGTAGCCAATCATATCGCGTGGTTCCGCTCAAATTAAATAATTTGCTTGAAAAATTATGTAGTCTGGCGGCAATGGTATATTTTCCGCTGATTCATTCACCAAAGTTCACACATAATTTAGGGGCGAGTATGGAGCTAGTGCCTTTGCTAATAGGATTTAATATTTTACACACCATCAACCTGCAAATAAAAGAAAGAAAAAATCCATTAGTAAATGCCTAAATGGGCATCGCAAAAAGGTGACAACTGACAGCGCGGCCGAAGCCGCAGTTGGAGCACCCCTTTTGCGGTGCCGGTATATCTAAAATTAAAACGAAATCCGATACAAAACCGTCTCCTGGATCTATATAACCAGCCACCTAGAAATAAAAGAAAGTTAATTAATAACATGAAATAAAAGAAATATTTATCATTAATAAAATTAGCTCAAAATACCAAAATTTACTTACCTTTTTTTTTTACGTCTCCATATCACCAGCACCGTACTAAACCACGCGTAAAAAGAAAAGAATGAAGCAAACGGCGCCATGAATCGAACGATGCATTTACCGTTTGCTTCAATTCAGAGAAATGTATATTTTTGTGCGCATGAATGTTCATTTTTTTTGTCTGGTATATTATGCCAGTGCGCGGACTTTTATAAAGGGAATGTTGGTGAACGAAGAATGAAAAGAGTTGTGGTGTTTTCCAAGTGGTCCAATAGCTACAGTTATATTTGTACACCACAATTCATAATTTATTGTAAAATAAATAAAGCACATCTCACGGAAATAACTATTTCAACCAAAACAGGTAAACAAAACCAAAACTCCATGTAAGTTTGTATATACATACCTTAGGCCATAGGATACTCACTATTTCCTGAAATACACAAACAAAACTTAACGAAACGTCTAATTGCAACAATAGTTTTCCAAAGTATCAAAATCCTGCCATAAACTAACCGATTTGGGCATGTTATCGTTTACTTAAAACCATTTTATTTCCGTTCAAAACTATTCACAAAAACAAAAAATATAATGAAATTAAAACGAAAAAAACATTTGCGTGCTCTTCTATTACATATATTTCTAAACAAATTTATTTCTTCACAAATTTTTCAAAAATTAATGGTGCGGTCAGCATCACCTCTTGGTTGGGTATACTCGGCGATTAAGCACATTCACCAAATGATCGCAGTATTTGTTTTAAATGCGAAAATACTGAAATATTGGTAGATTTTGAGTTTTTTGGTGGTAGAAGTAGTAGAAAATGAAAATGGGTCAAAAGGTTGGTAAATCTACCAAAGCGGTAGAGTCCGTGCACTGACTCTCCATATACTTATACCAACATATGTACATATATATGCCGAGTTTAAATGTACATTATATTAGGGATGCATAAAAAGAGGCAAACGGGTACCCAAAAACCCGTTTCTGACAAATCGGTATAGGAGCCAAATACTCTTCGGGAACCGTGTCATTTGCTAAAGGCCGTCAATTAAGCTGGACTCCAAGCGAACTTTGTGAAAATTTGAACAAAGAGTCGAAGGGCAATATAAAAAAAGGGCAAAAATTACACATTTTATACATTTTACCCTCCTTGCAAAACGAACTTTATGGATTTTTTTTCATTATATAGCATCCATCATACCACACTGCACCTTTCAATGGAAGACATTTCAACCGAGCCAGAGCAGCCAAGAGCTGGAACCAGTTGGTCTTATAAGAGGAGGAGGAGGGCTATGAAAGAATGCCCACGACGCAACAGGTGGACGACGGGACTATGGATGAGGCGCTGTCTCTCCATGCGTCCGAGTCGGCCTTTACAGAGGATCCACAGATACCATCCGGGAGTAGAGCAGGCTCCCATATAAGTCGTGCAAACAATAGGGGATCGGACCCACGGCCGTTCCGACCCCTATTAGCCTATTAAAGACGAGAGGAAAGTGGAGCGGAATCACGGCCTTTCCGCCCGCCCACACAACGAGACCTGCGAGCACGACGGAAAACGCGCGAGCGTAGACTGGCCCCTCGGCCGCGCCAGCTACGCGCTATTCGAAACTCGCACGAACACAACCGAGACGGTAGACTGGCCACTCGGCCGCGCTAGCTACCATAACACAGTTCCTTTAGGAACGGAATCATTCCGTCCCACACTACAGCCGGCCCAACCCTTCGCCCAATGGCTACTCTGGCGCCAACTGCAGTCGTGAAGGTGGAAGCCGGGGGCGGTTGTACCTCGTGCACTCCTTGATGCATGTTTCCGCCGCACAATGATCGACCGTAGGCTGGCGCGAGAGTTAGCACTGCCGAAGACCCACGCCGCCGGCAAACCGGCTGTTTCATTAGATTTAGAGGCAAACATGGACAGAGCAAGACGGTGACGACTCACGCAGTCAGCGTCCATGAGTTCAGGCGCGTCAGCCCCACATATAACGTCGACGCCAGCGTCGCAGCTCCATGCGAGCATACTCGTCTGGCGGATTCCCATTTTTATGCGTCCACACTAATTCGCCTCGTACTTGGCGGCGACGTTTACGCCGAAATCATAACGCCAGGCACATTACCACCATCTGTCGGAGGGCTGCTCGCGCAAAGTACGATCTTCGGGTGGGTACTTTCGGGGACCCACCCGATCTAGTATGCATTAAGGGTGATTTAGATTTTTAATTTTTTAATTTTATTTAAGTTTGTGCATTTAAATAGTACGTTTTTTCGAAATAAATGGAGTCTTTCTTTAAACGGCAAGAAATATGAACATGTACATCTTCTTGTTTCCTTTTCTCAGTTCCTAGCTGTAGGCGAACACGGCTTGTCAAATTTTAACCACGAAGGGAAAAAGTGGCGAATGACCGAGGCATCAGCAACCAAGCTCGCACACTATGCAAACCATCTTGCATGCCGCCAAGCCCGCGGACTGGTCGTCGTTAGGTTAAGTTAGTTATAATTAGTTATAAGTTTTTTTATTTTTTTTTCTCTTCACGGTCGGTCATCCTTGGAGGACTGTGAGGTTGCGTACCGCAAGGTGCGGCATGTTTAGGCTCAATGCCTAACTTTTACTTGATTGACGGCGCCCCCCCCCCCCCCCTAAAGTTTTAATAATGTTTCCAGCCACCCACACTCACGCCGGAGCTGTGTGCATGCATGCACATGCATGTGCGTGTGTGCAGGTTGTCAGCACCCATGCAAGTATATGTGGGGGTGTTTGTGTTGTGGCTTTTCCCCTCCTTAATACCAGAGGACTTTTTCGCGGCTTAGCGGTTGTCATCAACGAGACAACCGGCCTCTTTCTCGATTGACCGCCAAGCAGTTCACGTCGCCCGGGATCATCACCGCCATCATTTTTACGTCAAGGTAAATTCATATCATCCTTGTTAATTTCCTTTCAATTTAATTAAATATAATATTATAATGAGGAAATCCTCTTTGTGTTCTCTTTTATTGTATTTCTGAGTGAACCTTCCCGAGATTGACCCGTGTGCGCCTACCCACTGCCGGTTACAGACGCACCCAGGCCGACCACTAGCCCTTGGCGGGATTATTGTTGCATTACACCTTTGTACAGTGACACCATTGATCTATAAGTCAACCGTCCATGATGGTCTTATATTCAGGTCAATGGCTATCAGAAGCTTTTCTACCTGTGTGAAGAGAGTGGTATGACCTAGAAGGTTCAACTTGGTAATATGAAGTCGTTCCCTAGATGATCGTGATAGTACTTTAACGTACATACTTAATCTATATCCGGCAAAAGATTATCACAGTATTTGGGGATTTATCGTTAAAACAACAACGTCCGATGTATAATGGAGAGGTTATGCTCATTAGAACATGCATATGACGATGTCCCGAACGGGCATCTGAAAAGTTGAAGCTGCTCGCTTGGTATCTTTACTGTCACCGAAGGCTTGGCTAGATGTGTACACACTCTCTTCGGCTTCGGACCCGCTACCTATAGTTGGACGTAGCGTCGAATTCAATGATAGGTGGAGGATCTTTTTGTGGCCGAAACATATCATGTTTACGGAATAAAGACTAAAGCCAGAACATCAATTTATATTCCACCAAATGTATCTACCTGCTGCCTTGTCCGTCCTCCTGTTGTGTGTTCAATAACTTTTTCCCCTGATGTAATATATTACAAACTATTTTCTTTAATACTCCAGGACAGGAGTAGACTGTTAATACATGCCCAAAAGTGCCGAGAGAGAATTCAAAAGACACGTTTTTACCTCGGTATCAGTAATCCGGACAATAACCCCGGATCGCTCCAAAACCGGGGATTGAACACATTTGTGCATACAATTTTCAACGCTAATTTTGTAAATATCTTTTGGCGTCACTAATTTAATAAAGCAATCTTCATTTCATAATTTGTATGATAAAATTGCTCAATAATCAAGCTACGTACACACCTTTTCGTATTTTATGATTATTTAAAAAGTACGAACTTAAGTACTATTTCAAAAACGGGCCATCTTTTATGCCCCCGCTAGTCGCTGCGTTTTAATTCGCTGGACTATGTTGATGCCTGCGTAAATCTCGTACAGCTCATAATTAAATTTTCTTCGGTACTCGCCAACGCGAAGATGTCCGTAAATCTTTCGAAGAACTTTTTTCTCGAACACTCCCAGAGCCGCTTCAGCTGATGTTGTCATGGTCCATGCTTCTGCACTGTATAGCAGGTCGGGCACGAAAAGTGTCTTTTAGAGCATGACTTTCGTTTGCCTAGAGAAACCTTACTTTTCAATTGCCTACATGGTACAAAGTAGCATTTATTTCCAAGAATCATTCATCGCTGGAATGATTTCAGAGCTGATGTTGTTGCTTGTTTTAATGCTGGTTTCCAACTAAAAGACGTCTTTTACTATTTCGAAATTATGGCTGCCAATAGTAGCGTGGTTTCCAAGGCGCAAATGCGCTGGCTCGTTGCTCGATGATGGCAGGTATTTCTTTTTGCCTCATTCACCACCAAACTCATGTTGTTTTTGTTGTTGTAGCGATAAGGTTGCTCCCCGAAGGCTTTGGGGAGTGTTATCGATGTGATGGTCCTTTGCCGGATACAGATCCGGCACGCTACGGTACCACAGCACCATTAAGGTGCTAGCCCGACCATCTCGGTAACGATTTTATATAAAATAAGTTTTAATCACAAAGTTTTTTTATTACAGTAGGGGAAGGTGGAATAATCAATTATAATAACATTCCTCAAAATAAAATTACTTTAAAATTGAAGTTATCAAGAGAATAATTCAGTTCAGAGTAATAATGTTTAATATGCGCTCAAAAGGTTCCTCTCACAGATAGTTGCAACTAGGATGATTGTAACATTCAATATATAAAGCAGCCCACGCTTTTTCTCTTAGTTGCATTTTTTTGTTAATAACTTTAATTTTATTTTGAGGTAAGTAATTATGATTGATTTTTCGACCTTCTACTACTGTAATATAAACCCCTTGTGATTAACAAATATTTTCTAATTTTGAGTTAGATAAGCTAAAAGGTGTTTGTTTCTTCCTTTTTTAAACCAATTTCTCTTTTCATTTTCTAGTTCGATGTTTTTGTCTTACAATCATTTCGTCGTTCGACAGTACTGAAAGTTTTTCATTTAGTTTCCATTTCTTTTTCGCCAATCTCCTCGTTATTCTTGTTGTATTTTCAATTTGTATTGTCCAACGACTAATGGAAAATTAAACGGTCAACCCCCCAAAGGCTGATAGAAGGGTAAGGCTTTCATTAAGCGATATATATTGGAACGATTTTCCTTCGTCCTTTGTCAAATTTTGTTTCGAAACTAACCGGTTTCGGCGTTGTGCCATAATCACCAATATACATCATTTATTCATCCTGTCGGAAAATCAAGAAAACAAAATAAGTCACTTCCATTAAGCAGTACTCAACCTGGTGCCCACACACCATTCGTTTCTCGGCATCTTTCTGACCTTATTTTTTATTGGGTGGCATGAAATTGGGCGTAAATTTAGCGCTCGGAAGTTATCAGGATAATGGCATGTTGTTATCAAAATATGGTATTACAAACGATTTTCCTTCGTCCCTTGTCAAATTTGGTTTCGAGACTAACCGGTTTCGGCGTTGTGCCATAATCACCAATATACATCATTTATCCACCCTGTCGGAAAATCAACAAAACAAAAAATTCAATTTCATTAAGCAGTACTCAGCCTGGTGCCCACACACCATTCGTTTCTCGACACGTTTCCGACCTTATTTTTTATTGGGTGGCATGAAATTGGGCGTAAATTTAGCGCTCGGAGGTTATCAGGATAATGGCATGTTGTTATCAAAATATGGTATTGTTATGGTCCCTTCATAAGTGTTTCAAATTAATATAACTTCTTATGGATATGAGCATATACATATACTCCTTATACTTCAATTAGTAACAAAGGTACTTTGGCTTTGAAAAAGCTCTAGTTTTTATGTTTCAGAAAGTATCCACTAATAACATAGTTAAAATAGTAAATTGGTATAAAAATAAAATTGTAGGAAAGAAATTTGTTTCTCACGGAGTCCTTTAGAGGGTATACGTTAACTGTTTTTTTCTTTTTCTCAAATTTTTAACGAAAGTTTAAATAAATGTGTAGTTCCTAGTTTATAGAAATCTTCTATATTAGAGTTATTAGAAAAAGTTAAAAACACCATTAGATCCTATGAAATAAGACCCATCAACACGTTATAATTTGAAATATTGGTAAAAACCCATCTTGTAAAGTGTTTAAAAGATGATGAAACTATTATACCTTAACTATCTGATTTCCGAAATAAGCGCTCATGTGAAGGCGCTTTGAGTTTGGTCATAGCTAATTGAACTTAAATAGTTCGAAGACTTCCTAATTAATAGAAATCACAGAACAGTAATTGAAACGTCCTTATCGGATATTAAAAAAAAAATTATAATAAATGTAAGGCGCGATAATCTCGGAAGTGATTTAAGGCCGAGCTTCTCTCCAATTTGCGTCGTACTCCTTTTATTATACTCAGAGTGCTTTGCACACAGAGTATATCAACTTTGATTGGGTAACGGTTGGTTGTGCAGGTATAAGGGAATCGAGATAGATATAGACTGCCATATATCAAAATCATCAGTATAGAAAAAAAATTTGATTGAGCTATGTCCGTCCGTCCATCTGCCCGTTAACACGATAACTTGAGTAAATATTGAGATATCTTCACCAAATTTGGTACACCAGCTTATCTGTACCCAGAATAGATTGGTATTGAAGATGGGCGAAATCGGATGATAACCACGCCAACTTTTTATATATATAACATTTTGGAAAACACAAAAAACCTGATTATTTAGTAAATAATACACCTAGAATGTTGAAATTTGACGTGAGACTCTTGATAAAAATTTGAAAAAAAAAAATTTAAAATTGGCGTGGCCCACTTGTGATAAAATCAATTTTATAAATATTATTAATCATAAATCAAAAATCCTTAAAGATATCGTAACAAAATTCGGCAGAGGGGTTGCCTCTACTACAAGCAATGCCTTGGAGAAAAATTAACGAAATCCGTTAAGGACCACGCCCACTGTTATATAAAAGATTTTTAAATGGTCTTAGACGAAAAAAATAAGCTATATCTTTGCAAAAAAGAGCTTTTTATCAATGGTATTTCATTTCCGAAGTGCATTTATAACATTAAATAGGAAAAACTTAAAATTTTTAAGAATGGGCGTGGCACCGCCCGTTTTATGACTAAGCAATTTTCTATGTTTCGTGAGCCATAACTCGAAGAAAAATTAACGGATCTTAATAAAATTTGGTACACGAATTTTCCCTATACAGGACATATTTATAGAAAAAATGGACGAGATCGGCTAAAGACCACGTCCACTTTTATATAAAAGATTTTTAAAAGGGTCGTAGACGAAAATGATAAGCTATATCTTAGCGAAAAAAAGCTTTGTATCAATAGAATTTTACTTTCTAAATTGAATTATAACATTAAATTGGAAAATACTAAAATTTTTGAAAATGGGTGCGACACCGCCCTTTTATGAATAAGCAATTTTCTATGTTTCGCGAGCCATAACTCGAAGAAAAATTAACGGATCGTAATATAATTTGGTAGACAGAGATTCGCACCGCGAATCACACGGTGAAACTGCAGTTGCCTTAACCACTAGGCTATCCTGCTTGTACTTGTTTCCTTGCTTAATTCAGTTTTTCTCATTTCTACACTAACAACACAATTGAGACAGTCTGGCTCTATTAATTTGCGTGTTGTGTAGATTTCTTTTTGTGAAGTTTCTTATTCGTTGAGAATGAGAAATTTGTAAACTCGTCCTCAGTTCTACATATTTATGTTCGTTTGTTTTAATAGTGTGTTCAATTTATACTTATTATTAAGAATTGATGAGGTTAACACCGGCTTTTAATAATAATAATAATACCCAACGGATTAATACCCTCCAAAGCCCGCCCGACCGGCGCGAGGGACGAATCCGCATGACGCACTGATTTGTTTTTGTTTTTTGCCGAGTTGTTGATAGGCGGAGGTTTGTTAAGCGTCGAGATCTAAAACTGCTCAGCTACAGAACATTTTTAGTTTATTCGATTGTTTTTTTTTTTCTTTGTTACGAGTTAAGATAGGATAAGACAGTTTTCTTTATGGTAAAAAGTGAATCATTCAAATAAATAGAATGAGTGTTAAAATCATGACACAAACACCGAAAAGGTTCATCCAATTCGATGTTAGTTCTACACTGCCTCAAAAGAAAAGGTTTGTAATGTCTTGACACTCGTGATGGGACGTTAAAGTTTACTTCGTTTAAAAGAATTGGACTAGAAATCAATCCATTCAGGAGCTTAGTCATAAATATAATGCCTAGCATTTTTCTACGACTTGCAAGAGTTGGAAGATTGATAAGCTTCAACCGACTAGTATAAGGCGGAAGATTATACGCAGAGTCCCACTGAAAATTCCTTAAAGAGAAAAGTAGAAATTGCTTTTCTATTGATTCAAGTCTATTTGCATGAACTCGATATTGTGGATTCCAGACTATTGATCTGCATTCTAGTATCGGTCTAACTAAAGTGATGAAAAGCGCATTGGATTTACGTTGCGCCAATTAGCTAGGCAGTTTAAATCCGCTTGAAGCAAGGGACGTTCCTCGCATAAGACCTAAAAAGTTTTACATGTTGTTGTTGTTGTAGCAATACTCGCCCCACCTAATAGCCGCGACCGATCACAAATTGTCATCAATATCCTCTAACGGGAGTCCAAGGAAACTTGCCGTTTCAACAGGGGTGGACCATAAGGAAAGGGGTGTTAGAGGCGTTGGTTCCACATTACAATTGAAGAGATGGTTGGTGTCATGTGGGGACACATTGCAAGCGGGGCATACATTTTGTATGTCGGGGTTGATTCTGGATAGGTAAGAGTTTAACCTGTTACAGTATCCAGAACGAAGTTGAGCAAGAGTGACACGCGTTTCCCTGGGGAGTATGCGTTCCTCTTCCGCAAGTTTTGGATAATTTTCGTTAAGTACTGGATTCACCGGGCAATTCCCGGCATAAAGGTCCGACGCCTGTTTATGGAGTTCACCAAGGACCTGCTTGTGTTTTTTCACTTCATACGGCTGGGTTCTCAGGTGCCGTATTTCCTCAAAATGCTTACTGAGATGACTCCTTAAGCCCCTAGGCGGTGCTGGTTCATCAATCAGATCTCTGTTGGGATGCCCAGGTTTCTGGGTATTCAACAGGAACTGTTTGGTCAGCATCTCATTTCTCTCCCTGATGGGGAGTATTCTCGCCTCATTATGCAGATGGTGTTCTGGGGACATAAGAAGACAGCCCGTGGCGATTCTGAGAGCAGTATTTTGACAGGCCTGTAGTTTCTTCCAGTGGGTGATTTTTAGGCTTGGCGACCATATGGGTGACGCGTAGCACGTAATCGGCTGGCTAATTGCTTTGTATGTAGTCATGAGCGTTTCTTTATCTTTTCCCCAAGTACTGCCAGCGAGGGATTTGAGGATTTTGTTACGGCTCTGAATTCTCGGAACAATTGCGGCTGCGTGCTCACCAAAATGTAGATCCTGATCAAACGTCACACCCAAGATTTTGGGGTGTAGGACAGTCGGTAGCGTAGTGCCATCGACGTGGATGTTCAAAATGGTCGAAATTTGGGGCGTCCATGTTGTAAATAAGGTCGCGGAAGATTTAGTCGGTGATAATGCCAGGTTTCGCGAGGCGAAAAAACTGGAGAGATCAGGGAGGTAGTCGTTTATTTTATTGCATAGCGCATCGATCTTTGGGCCTGGGCCTGTGGCCATTATTGTGCAGTCATCGGCGTAGGAAACGATTGTGACTCCTTCCGGTGGTGAAGGTAGCTTAGATATGTAGAAATTAAACAAAAGTGGGGATAGGACACCACCCTGTGGCACCCCCTGTTTAATTCTCCTTGGTTTTGATGTTTCGTTTCTAAATTGCACTGATGCCTGCCGACCACCCAGATAATTTGCGGTCCACCTTTTAAGACATGGGGGAAGGGTAGACCCTTCCAGGTACTGCAGTAACGAGCCATGGTTGACCGTATCAAAAGCTTTTGATTGGTCTAGCGCTACGAGTACTCTTCTATGTTGGGGGTATTGATTTAAACCGCAATTTATCTGGGTGCTAATGGCATTTAGCGCGGTGATAGTGCTATGGAGTTTTCTGAAGCCATGCTGATGAGGGGCTAGCTGCAAATTTGCTTGGAAATAAGGGAGCAAAATGGCTTCAAGCGTCTTTGCCACTGGCGATAGGAGAGATATCGGACGATACGACTCACCTATGTTAGCTGGTTTCCCAGGCTTTAGTAGCAGGACCACCTTGGCCATTTTCCATTTCTCAGGTATGACAAAGGTGGAAAGAGACAGATTGAAGACATGCGCTAAATATTTGAACCCCTCTTTCCCTAGGTTTTTAAGCATCGGCATGGCTATGCCGTCTGGGCCCACTGCTTTGGATGGTTTAGCACGACTCTTTAGCGGTGATGGTGATTGGTGACGCGCTGAATTTGTGTTTATGTGCGCGTCTATTGGCTCTCCGTCTATCTTTGTCGACCGTAGGATGCATTATATATTGTCGGCAGAAAGCGCTCGCGCATTTTTTCGCGTCCGACAGCACTTTGTCGCCAAAGGCGATGGAAACTTTGTCTTTGTGCTTAGTCGGATTCGATAGGGACTTTACGGTGGACCAAAGTTTACCCACACCGGTAGAGAGGTTACAACCTCTTAGGTGCTCCTCCCATTTCGCCCGCTTGTGTTCATCTACAAGCAATCTGATGCGTTGGTTTATATCCCTTATTTGGGGGTCGCCTGGATCAAGCTGTCTTATAAGGTCACGTTCTCTCGCTAAGTTTGCGGCCTCCGCCGGGAAGTGGGCCGGATTTCGGGAATTCTCCCGGCGGGAATGAAATGTGCCGAGGCGGATTTAATGACCTTACGTAAGGCACGCTCCCCTTGGCGGGCATCAGTTGGGATAGGGAGGGCAGCTAGGCGGCTGTCTGTAAAGGATTTATATTCTTCCCACTTTCCTTTTTTGAAGTTTATGAAAGTGCGTTTTTCAGTGACGATGAAGTCGGCGTTACGCTCAAGCGAAATAAGTATGGGCAGGTGGTCGGATGCCAATGTTACCATCGGCTGCCAGTTGACGCAGTTTACGAGTTCTGCGCTCACGATTGAGATATCTGGCGAGCTGGGACAGCTTCCTACCATACGTGTGGGGGCGTCTCCGTTTATTGTGCAGAACGTCGGGTCTTCTATTTGATCCGCCAACATCTCACCCCTACTGTGCGCCCGCAAGTTTGAATGCCATAGATCATGATGGGCATTGAAATCGCCTAAGATAATGCGATTGTTGCCAGTGAGTAAGGCCCTGATATTAGGGCGGTATCCACTGGAGAAACAGGTGGCAGGAGGGATGTAGATGTTGATGATTTCTAGGTTTGCATCGCCTGACCGGACAGATAGGCCTTGACGTTCTAAGACATTGTCCCTGCGGTCGATGCCAGGATCAAATATATAATATTGCACAGAGTGGTGTATGATAAACGCGAGACCGCCTCCATTTCCGCTCTCGCGGTCTTTCCTGTGGACGTTATACCCAGAGCAGGTCTGCAATGCAGATCTTGCTGTGAGTTTAGTCTCTTGAATCGCAGCAATGCGGATGTTGTGCCGCTTCATGAAATCGACTATCTCCGTAATCTTCCCAGTTAGTCCATTACAGTTTAACTGCAGAATTCTGAAGTGAATAAGGGGAGACGTCGCCACTCTGGGGGTAAGTGACGGGTGACTACGCCTGGGTTGGGGAAGGCCAGGACGCAATTGCTGTTGTGGCCCTAGGACTGGGCATCCTTGGGCAAGCATTGGGGTACCCGGATGATTTGGGTTTGCGACCTGACAACATGGCGCGATGAAACCCGTCGGGGGTTGCCGTCGCGGAGACCAGAACATCTAGGGAAGTGGCACCACCCAAGGCAGGAGCTGCATTGGGCGGATGTCGCAAACATATATATTCTGTGCTGGCAAACGGTGCAAACGGAGGTAGGGACTAAGAGTCTGTTTCCCTGACCTACACGATTGCTGCCGGAAAAGAGGGGGGAGAAGACGGGGGCAGGGGCTGTTGCTCAGCATTGCTTCCGACTCTACTACGAAGATTGTAGTTATGAGTGGTAGCAGCTGTTTGAGTTGTTGGCGCCGTGGGGCGCGAGCAGCAGCGGGTACTTGTTGTGGCTTGCTGAGCAGCGGGGCTGCTAGCAGGTAGTGGGGGGGGGGCGCTTAGACGTAGACTACGGGACGCCCTTGGGCGTGAACAGCAAGGAGCCACAAAAGATTTATAAAAGTTACGTGGACGTCGGGTTTTGGGATCAAGCCCAGAACAACCTGTCCGATGCAACCATCCCTTGCACGAGACACACTGAACAGAGTATGACCGTCCTATAAAGATTCTTTTCCGGCAGATGCAGCAAAACCATTTCTCAGGACCGGGGTCAGGAGACGGACCCGGATTGGATTCGATGCCTTCCCGGAGTAAGAGAATATAGAGCAGTCCTGCTGCAAGGAGCTGCTGGGAGGATGACAATTTGTGGGAGGGACGAAACAAATTAGATGGGGTCACACTGAAATGACAGTCCTTGGTCGGGAAAAATCCCGAGTCGCTCCGGTACATAGAACCGACTGCCTTGGGAAGCGAAAAGTTTTACATCATCAGCATACATTAAGATTTTGGAATATTTTATACTGGTACAAATATCATTAATAAAGAGCAAGAACAGAATTGGATCAAGTTGACCGCCCTGTGGGACGCCAGAGGGAACATGGATCACATTTGAAAGGGTATTTTAAAAATAACTTTTTGCGTTCGACCGCAGAGATATGACAAGATCCACTGGGTAAGACCAGGTTGGCAGCCAAGCCGATCCAGCTTGCAGATAAGTAAGGAGCGTGATACTTTGTCAAATACTTTACTGAAATAAGTATAAATAACATCGGTGTGAAGATTTTCTCTAAATCCATTAGAAACATGAGTTGTGAATTCAAGTAGATTTGTAATGGTAGATTTACCTTTACAGAATCCGTGTTGCGGTCCTGCAATTAAAGTAGAAATGGAAAATGTTAGCTCATTGGTAACGATAGCTTCAAACAACTTTGGGATGGCCGACAACTTTGCTATTCCTCGATAGTTTTCTACACACGACCTACTACCACTTTTGTGCAGGGGTATGAGAAAAGATTCCTTCCAGACAGAAGGAAAAATTCCACGTTTTGGGGACAGATTAAAAATATCAGTTAGAGGCTGATAAATGTGTTCAGCGCATGTTTTAAGAAAACAAGTGGGAATTAAATCAGGACCGTACTTGTAAGATTCCTCCAAAGACTTTAAATATGAAAAAACTTGATCAGGAGATATGGCTGGAATATCAATTGTGTTAAGTGAGTTAAGTTGAAATGGATATTCATTTGAAAAAGGATTAATTTCAGTGGAATAGTTGGACTTGAAAAATTGTGCGAAGAAGTTAGCAATATCTTGATCGTCGCTAGACAAATCATCCAGGTATTTTAAATAGAGGGAAACCCTTTAACCCTACGTTTACTTATGTACTTACTTACTTAATTGGCGCTTAACCGTCTAAACGGGTGGATGGAGGGTAGAGCCGTGTGTAGAAGTCCACGAAAGTGAGGAAAGCTTCTGACCGCCATTCACCTGGGAATGGCCAGAGCGATTCTTTTGCATGCGGTTCAAGCAGCTCACTACTGTCGGTCGCTTGCGGCCAAGTATCCTATGGGTAAGTAATGTGTGAAGGCGACAACCTGGATCTCATCGGCAGCGTCTGTTCACCTCTAGGTGCGGCTGCAAGCGGGCGTCTGTCTTGGAGCAAACGACTCGCTATATAAACGTGCAAGTAATATTTTCACCCCCGCTGAGCGGGTTGTGCGCTGGGCTTGGGACCCGCCACGTAAAACCATACTCCAATGAAACAAAATAACCCTACGTTTAGAGTTCACGAAATCATAGAAGGCTATCGGATTGCAAGTTATTTTCCTTTTCATCTTACAGATGTACGTATTATAGCACTTTTTGTTTAATTCAAAATATTAATTATGACGCAAAATAGAGTACTGCAAGTAATCGGAGTGAGAGTCCGACCTTTTGAATAATTTGAAGAAGCGCGATTTTCTGTTTTTTACAGACGTCATCTCTTTAGTGAACCATATTTGGATTGGCTCGGTAGGCACACGTTTTCGCTTAGGTACATGATTTTCTAAAATACTGTAAATGGTGGAGTAAAAGTCAGAAACATGTTTGTCAATATCTACATCGTATTTGGGCCAAGCTACTGTAGATAAAGTATGATTAAGCTTCCTAAAATTAGCCTTCGCAAAGTCAAATCTGAAGCTAAAGTCGTATTTAGTAGCAATGCTACTCGGAGAATTTCTTTCAAAAATCGTATGCTATTTCCAGGGAAGGATGGCAAGGGTCTTCAGGTACAGTAAGAGGTTCACCTAGGCTTGGAGTACATTTTGATGTATCGTCAACAAATACCAAATCAAGGGTCCCCCCGAACAAGTTAGGAATTATATTTATCTGTTTAAGGCAAAGTTCAGTTATTTCGGCCAAAAATTCGTTGCTGAACAGTTTTGAAGAAATAGGTACAATATCATAGTCAGATATGGTCCATAATATATGCGGGAGATTAAAGTCTCTCAAGACTATCATCGAATCAATGGGCTTCAACATTGAATTAACAATTTGCAGTAGGAAGATATGATCCATATACACCGAAGGATAAGAAGAAGGTGGGATATAGCAGACTCCAATATAGACACAACCCATTGCGAGCTTGATTCTAATGCATTTGAATTTTGTAGAATCGGTAACGGGTAAATCAACCTCAGCTGAAGGTATAGAAGAATGTACCGCAAGCAAAACTCCACCTCCAATGCTGTTCTAGCGGTCATTTCTGTATATTTATTAATCATGGCAAAGAATCTCTGAGTTAAATACATGAG
The DNA here is from genome assembly GCF_040869045.1 of Eurosta solidaginis. Lineage (NCBI taxonomy): Eukaryota > Metazoa > Arthropoda > Insecta > Diptera > Tephritidae > Eurosta > Eurosta solidaginis. The sequence continues at coordinate 155,805,758 of NC_090319.1, forward strand.
GTTTTAGCCAAGTTTCGGTTAAAGCTATAATGTTGTAATTGCAGTTAAACGATTTCAAATACAAATCTATTAGTTTAGTGTTTAAGCCTCTAACATTTTGATAAAACAAATTAAGGGCCGATTTAGCATTCAGTTTTTGATGCAATATTGTTATTAGGAAGTGTAGCGATATTTAGGGTATTATTGTTAGGCCTACGCTCGAATTCCCTCACAAAAGCACCAGGTGGCCAAAAATAATTACTTAGTATAGTTTCAAAATGTTGTGCGGATACATCAATCCTAAAAGACGAAATATTTCTAGGATATTTAAAATAGAATTTTCGAGCTGTCACGTTATCAAATTTAAGTTTAGCGATGATGTACGACTTTAGGTCCTCTTCTGTAGTGTCTTTATCAAATCCTGACACAAAAATAGATTTTTTAATAGCGACAACAATAAGATTACTAGTCGGCGGTTCGGATTCCGTAGGAGGGTTTTGGATCCTGATTACTTTTTATAGACGATTTTTTAGGTTTTGTTAATGAAACCTTTGATGAAGATGGCTGAGCCGTTAAGGGATTTGGGGATGCCAGATTTATTAATTCGATAGTTAGCGGTGAACTAACTACGGGTGCAGCAACTTCTGCAACGGCATCAAGTCTCGGGGCACTAGAGGAAGCACTGGTAGGATGTGTCATATAGTCGTATCTGGGCGCCATCTTTAGCTTCAATGCAATCACCCAGTTTGCTAGTAGTCGAGCTGTGCATGCTGGCTTTAGCCGGGGTAAAAGCTCGTCGGATTGAGTTTGGTTCTTGCTCACTACTTTTATGCAAACAAACTACCGTACAATAAAAAAATATTCATGCACAATGTACCTAAGTAAACCCAGACCAAAAAGAAAATGAAATTAATTTCCCAAAAAAAAAACAACCCCTTTGCTATTGAACAGACGGACTCCCTAGTAAAGAAAACTCCAAGCTCAAATCCGAGAAGCAATATAGCCGCTTCTCCAATCTCCCCTACCCAATCACAACCATATCCACAGATTTACGGCGCAATCATCCCACTAAAAAGCTACTCTATATTCTCATATTAAACGCTAACAATATTTCATTTATTAATTAATTTTTCAAACCTTAATTACGCCTATCAGCCCTATTCTACAATTTTCCTTTAGTTAAGCAACATAGGTATATTCCGCAGTAATTTATTTCATAACATTTTACGATACCCTAATGTACCATATGTTACCTCATTCTGAGTTACATCTAATATTTTCTTTTTGAACGTAAATTTAATTATATATGTATATATGCATATTCGTGTTAAAGAGGAAAACGAGAAGAAAAACAACACGATGTCATAAGCAAAGAAGTGATTAATTTAAGAATGTAAACAAACATACATACACATGTACATAGTTATGCACTTCTTGCATTCGCATTGCCTTTCTCTTGATACCAATATATTAGGTAAAGAGTATTATATTATATATATGAGTATTATATTATATTAGGTATAGAGTACTTACATCGTTCTCGAACGAGGTCAGCAGGCTCCTGAAGAGCTGTGTCGAAGAGCTGAAAACTTCACAAAAAAAAAAAAGCAAAAAGGTTTCTCCTACTCTACAAATATGTGTACATATATATTTACATATATGCGTGGAGGTATAAACAAGAATATTTCTTGTTATTCTTTGCTTCGTATTCTTATATTATTTTACAAATTTTACTTCTATATGACAACTACCGCTAGGAATTTACGCACGCCAGTGCTTCGTAAATTAAAATGCAAGAAAGGGGTCGCCCTTTCTTAACTGCCAAAATGTAGTATGTGAAAATTCAAAAAAATATGCATACTTGCATGTATCAGTATGCCCAGTTGTGGATATATGTGGGACATGATATACACGCACCACATATTTCAGTTAATAATAATGTTTATTGATTATTATTTGAAGTAATAATTACATTGAATTATAATGAATGTTAATTAGTTAAAGTTATGTAAAGTATTAAAATAAGTATATGTATTAATTCATTGGTATTTTATACACTTGTTGGCACTAACTAAGTATTTTGTGCTTAGGCAAGCGCACACGACAACAACCGACCGACAACTCTCTATGATCACGACTAACTCGCTAACATGTTGCTTCTCGTATTCCTTCGCTATCCCTTGCACGGGTTGCCATTCTTGCCGTTCGTGGGTGAATTGGTGGATTTGTTGGTGATGCCACCATTCCAGATCCCACAATCGGCTGTTCTGACGTATTATTCGCCCCAAATAATGTGCTCCATGGTTTCATGTTCTCTACTACTGATGTTGTCGCAATAGGGCCTTCTTGCTCCCCTACTTTTTGCACCTTATACCTTCCGTGGTTTAACTTCTCCGTAATTTTATACGGTCCTAGATATTTCGGTCTTAATTTCATACCCGACCCGAACTGGGTTCTTTTTATTGCTACCATATCGTCTATCTTATATTTATACTATGCTTTGCGGCGTTTATTAAATGATTATCGATTTCCTTTTTGGATTTTAGCAATATTTTCGCGAGCCTTGTCGCGCACTATTTCTCTTTCCCTATTTAACTCCTCAAGTCCCATGTCGTTAAAAATTTCTCTTAGATCAGGATTTTCCTCTACGCGCATATCTAAACCTGTCAAGATCTTGAAAGGCGTTACTCCAGTACTTCGCGGAGCGGTGTTATTAATTATCTGCTGTACCTTGTCTACATGTGCGTAGCAATGGGTGGGGTTTTCGTGACTCATTTTTGCGATCATTGGAATAACTATCTTGTGGATTCTCTCCACCTGCCCGTTCCCTCGTGGTACCCCCGTAGCAATTGTTAAATGTTGAATGTTTTTATTCTTACAAAACTCCTCAAAATTTCCAGATGTGAAAGCAGATCCCTTATCTGATATTATTCGCCTTGGATTCCCAAATACCGCCGTGAGTTTCTGTAATTTATCGATTACTTCCTCAGTCCCCGTTGACTTGGTCGGATAAAGCCACACGAATCTAGAGAATCCATCCACGACAACTAAAATATGGTTATACTTTTTACGAGTATCGGTTAAAGGTCCTACGTGATCTACGTGCAAAGTTCCCAATGGCTCACTGGCTTTGTCAATTGACGTTAACAAGCCCTCTTTTTTGCCCTGTTTTGCTTCCATGACAATGCATTGAACGCAGCTCTTTACTACCTTGTTAACTTTCTCGCTCAAATTCGGTATAAAATATGACTTTTCAACTATCTGTGTAGTTTTTCTTGCAGCAAAGTGACCTGGTACATGCGCTAATCTGATTACTTCTTCCTCTACTGATGATGGTACTACCATCAGTTCCTTGATGGGATCCTTGAATAATAACTCATTCTTTATATAAAAATCTTCATACTCTTGGCTTTCTACTATTTTCCTTACTGCCCTAATCCAATCGTCTTCCCCCTGTGCTTCTTTAAACCTTACTTTAATCGAATCCGTGATAACAAGACAATATACCCGACTTAAGGCGTCCACATGTTTCATGCTTGAGCCTTTACGGTGCTCTACTTTAAAATCGTATTCTTGCAGTTGCATGGTCCATCTCACAACCCTATCCGGAATATCCTGCTTGTTTAAAGTTTGCGTAAATGCATTGCAATCCGTAATTATTTTGAAATGCATGTCTTTCAAATAAATGCGCCATTTCTGTAAAGCTTTGATTATTGCTAATACTTCGAGTTCGTATGACGAATATTTTTCTTCTGTGGGCGAAGTTTTTCTGCTCATATATTCCACTGGGTGTAAAAGCTGATCCTCTGAATCTTTCTGCAGTAAAACTGCGCTGTACCCATACTTCGATGCATCTGTGTGCACTTCCGTCTCAGCCCTTAGCTTTAAAGCTGGAGCGCTCATGAGCGCCTCTTTCAAAGATTGTATCGAGACTAAGTGCTTTTCTTCGATTCGAAACTGTTCGTCATCCCTTAGCAAGTCTTTTAGTGGCTTTGCTACTAAAGCATAGTTTTTTACGAAACGTCTAAAAAATTATGTCAGTCCTACGAAACGCTGCATTTCTTTCTTACTCGTGGGAATAGGAAAGTTTTTGACCGCCATTGTCTTTTCTTCCGAAGGTAGAATTTGCCCTCTCTCTATTTCATATCCTAAAAACGTTATTTCTTCATCAAAAATTGACACTTTTGCCATTTTATACGTAGTCCATACTCGCTTGCTCTCTCTAACACGAATCTAAGTTTTTTCAGACTCTCCTCATCATCCTTTGCTGGAATAACTATGTCGTCCATATATATCAAAACCGTACCATCTCTTAGCAAATCTTGAAAAACTGAATTAATATAGCGACAAAATACTGCCGGTGAATTGGAAATTCCAAATGGCACGAAACAAAACTCATACTGCCCGCTATGAGTCACAAAATCAGTATACTTTCTAGAATTTTCCTCAATAGGAACATGGTAAAACCCGTTTTCTAGATCTAGTGTGATGAACACACTAGCTTCACTAAGGCTATCTAGCACCTCATCTATTACGGCCATAGGAAAATTATCCCTAATAATTTTCGCATTGATCTTTCTATAGTCGCAGCATAACCTCTTACTGCCGTTCTTCTTTTTTGTAAGGACTATCGGCGATGCGAATCCACCCAACATTTGTCTACATATGACATTCGACGCGGTCGTTGATAAATCGGAGTTTCATCATATAATAAAAGTTTCATTTGTACTGGTGCGACTTTTTCTTTTTTGGGCATATATTCCCTAACTATTTTTTCGACCTTTTCCGCGGTTACTACTTTCAAGTGTTCCAACTTGACATCCTCTTCTTTCTCATCAAGTCTCTCCTCGATGTTATTGCACAACGCTCTGAAAACCTTCAAGCACATATTCTCGTCCCCCTTGTTTACTACCTGCACGGACCCTGCCTCTGGTACAAACTTGGACAACGTGTGTCTGTCCCCCTGGCTGGCCACCTGCACTAACCCTGCCTCTGGTGCAACCCTGGACCACATGTCTCCGTCCCTCTTGTTTGATACCTGCACTAATCCTGCATCTGGTACAACCCTGGACCTATCTTCTTCAGTCTGAGTTCTCTGATTTAAGATCTTCCTATCTTTCAATCTCTCGATGGCTGTCTTCATTGCCGCGTTTGCTTCAGATTCGAAATCTTTCCCTTTTGTAACCGGAAGTTCAACCCCTTTGATATTTTTGCTAGCACCCTGCTCCAAACCTTCCTGTACTACCGCTACCGTTTCACCTTTTGCAATTTCCTCTTTCGAAGCATCTACCATTGTGGCGTCAAACTCCTCCTTTTTCCCCAACTTTTGAAATTCCAAAACATCACCTCTTATGATCACCTTTGCTTCCTTCAGTATATCGGATCCTAAAATAGCTGCATAGGGAAAATCTTTTTCCTTTACCACGTAGAAAGTGATGTTAAGAACTACGTCGTCTATCTCTATTTCAGCATCGAAACATCCCATTGTCGTGAGAGTTCCTTTGCCAACGCCCAATAACTCTAGCTTTTCTTTCTTCAGCTCAATGTCACCCAACATCATGAGCGTATCATATCGTAAAATGCTAACCTGAGATCCCGTGTCTACAAATGCACTAAACGTATGTGAATTCATTGTTACATCTATAAAAATGCCACCATTCCAGATCCCACATATATAATTCGCTTATATTCCTATACAATTATATAATTATAAGAAGACTGATAACTTCTGGTTTATTAAAGAACTATTTAGTTTCTTGTGGATTAGGGACTCTCCGTAATCTATCCCTCGGCACACATGAATTACGTAGCTGCAAAATTCCCAATTTAAAAAAACTATCTTCTTTCTAGCTTTGCATATGTGTTTTTTTTTTTCTTTTTGTATATTTAAATATATTGATTCGCTTTACAAACAGACTTCTCTAGATTTTTTCTGAGAATAACTTAGTATTGAAAAAAATTCACTTCTCAACCTTCAACAAATTTTGTTTCGACAAGATATTGATTTTGGTGAGGGATTTAAATAAATTAGCTTGATTCGCTATATAAAAGCAGTGTATTCTAGCTGATCTCTATGAAAATTATGGATTTATAATCTGGCACGTGGGAAAGCTAGCTGGCCGTCTTCCTGTAAAAATAGTAATGCCATGCAAAGCTCCCTGTAAAATATGTATGTATCTCTAACTCCGGACTGCGCGAGAATCTTGCTGTGGCTTGCGTGATATCGCCACTAGCTTGGTTCCAAGCAAAAGTTCCATCAAGAGAGTTGCAGCTTCGCTTCCTTCCTCGAAAGGGTGTTGCGATGAAAAGTTAAAGTTTACGCTTACGATCGAGTATATTTATGAAAGGCACTGCTTATTTCGTTTTACTTTAATTATACTTAGCTACCGACACCATTACACAATTTTAGCTTTATGATATTGTCACCTTGGAGATCCAAATAGAAAAGAAAATACGCTCTCCTTTTGCGGAAGTCATTCCCGACATTTTCGTTATATCCGTCAGGTGATCGTTATCTCATTTGACATTACAACTCTCCGCTTTTCTGTCATTCAGATATTTGGATGACTTAAATAAGTTTTCATACTGGATGAATTTCTTGGACAGTGTGTCAATTTCTCTGCCTATTTCAGAGAACCCATCGCGAGCCTGTTTGAAAGCTTTGTAAAGATCAATCTCAGTTGGTCTACATTTCAAACATGCTCAACGAACTCCCTTATCACTATCCTTGAGTGCGTCAACCACACTTGCTGACAAACCGGCACACTTCATATGGGCGAGCACATCGCAAAACCAGCATGACACGAAGTGATGGAATTCACTTTTTATCAAGCAGTTCGCATATAAGCAAGACATTTTATTAAAAAATAAAGAGATGTAAAAAGAAATTAATAAAATAGAGAGCGTAAGTTGATTAATTGAAAAATAGCACCGTGAGTTATATAGAAAAAATAAAACAATTTGAAAATAGCTGTTAGATAGCAATACGCTGTATGAGCAGTTTGAGATGCACTGTGATAACACTGAACAAACCGCACAAACAGCTGTGAGACTAAGAAAGAGAAATGAAGTGTGCACGCAAAATCAAAAATAAAAATAGTTACACTATTAAAACTGATGCCTATCAACAGAAACAACACAATGCAATGCAAAAACACTCGGCAAATCAATTGTATGTAAATAAGTGTGTGTATATGCAAATTGATAAAATTTAATTTTGATATTAAATTTTTAACTAAAACACTGAAATTAATTAAATTTCTTTATGTAGCACACTCAATGATTTCACTTCACTACTTATGTCAACAATGAAACTATATTTAAAAATATTAAACAATTTATTTATCAAAAAAGATAAGAGCACAAATACAAATAAACTATACAGCTTGACGTTTGCGTATTCAATTATTATAGCCGGTGTTAAGATCATGAATTTTTAATAATAAGGAAATTTTTTGCTTTCCATATAAAAAAGGATTTATTGTAGTACACTACGTATGTATGAAAAGCTTATCTTGATACATATAACTAAAAATAGTCAGCACACTTTCTAAACGGTACTATAAAATTATACGTTGATTTTCATTCGCACTGTACCTTGACACAATTTCACTAGATTTTATCTGGCATCACTCAATAGAACCTTATTTTATTTATTGCCCATAAATTTTACATTATTGATATTATAGAAAAATTACAAAGTTTTCAAACGGAGATAGTTACTAGGAAATGTTTCTGAATTTCACTTCTTCATAAGCTGCTTTCTCGGGAGCTGAGCATTGAACTCGAAGTATCCAACATTAATATTTTATACTAGTGTAATGGCTGATGCCTTTATCCACTTAGCCAAATGAATGCGCCGCTGCTCGCTTTGCGATTGGTCTCTAAGTGTTGGCTTTTTGTTGCTATTCCTTTATTCACCATTTAAAATAAAAACAATAATAAAAGGCCGAGCTTCTCTTCCAATTTGCGTCGTGCTCCTCTTGATTTTCCCTACAAATTGGCCGGACGGGACCTACATGTTTTATGCCGACTCCGAACGGCATCTGCAGGGCAGATGAGTTTTCACTGAGAGCTTTTCATGGCAGAAATACACCCGGAGCGCTTGCCAAACACTGCCGAGGGGGGGGGGGGGGGGGGCGACCCCGCTTAGAAAAATTTTCTTCTAATTTAAAAATTTTATTTCTAAAATTTGGATGTGGCTTTTTCCGGGGTGCGAACTCAGAGCATACGGTGTGGTAGGCGGAACACGCTGCCATCACACCACGGTGGCCGCCATTCATCATTTAGTACATACTAATTCTATATGCTTTTTAATCCTAATTGTGTGGAATATTTATAGGCGCGCCCTAAGAGCTTAGTAACATTGGGTACATAACATTACTTTTATAATCAGTACTTCCACTGTTCACGGTTATATCAATATTATTATCTGTATTTAATTAGCGAGACATGCTCAAATTGCTTTATACAAGTGTTTTTGTTACTGACATTAGAGAAAAATTACAAAGCTTACAAACGGCGATGGTTACTAGGACATGTTTCTGAATTTCACCTCTTCATCAGCTAGCTCCTCGGCAGCTTAGTATTGAACTCGAAATCTCCAACATTCATACTTTATACTAGTGTAAAGGCAGCTGCATTTACATTTCGCGTGATAGTCTGTTCTACATGCTACAAAAGCAAGAGAACCGAGCTGTGAGATTTATTCTCAAAAAACGCTATGACACACATATCAGCAATGTTTACACAACAAAGAGTTATCATAAATGTTCGCAACAATTGGAGTCGGAAGAGAAATGGCTGAATAGATTCCGAAAATTTCAAAGACAACTAAGACATGGTAAAGTAAAGTGAACTGAAGATTTAGCGGCAAAAAAAGGAGCTGGAAGCCCGGGTTGAATACTACCAGCAAAAAACCGGAGTCATAGTCACGACTACGGGGAAGTATGGAAGAGGAAAGTGGAGAAGAAGTGAGAGATGTAGTCACAACTATCTACCGATATGACATCCTAACTAGAATGTCTGGAGACACCTATGCAAAACATCCATGTTGGAAACACGACTGGAAGAACAGGAGACATATATTACATACCAGTTGGCCGGGCAATTGAAAAGACAAGAAGCTCGCATACCTTCGCAGCTGGAGGCACATTATAAAAATCTTTCATCGAAAATGCAGGAACTTGATACAAAAATTTTACTAGAGGGAAAAATTGATGCCGAAAAGATAAAAGCAACTTAATTTGCCCAGCAGTTTCAGCGAGTAACCCGAAGGTAAAAACCTCATCTTTTAACGGTTCTGTTCTTTCCAGGCCTTTGGGCTACTGGTTGAGGAAACCGCGGCTGTGAACAACTAGAATCCTGAAGATAAAGTTGCTATACTATTTTTGGCATTGAAAGGGCCTGCTTATGAGACCTTACAGAATATCTCGGAAAAAGAACAGAACAATTACGAAGCAAAGATGAGAGCGGTGTATAGATGTTACGCGAGCGTGCATAGAAGGCAGATATACCAAATGAAGTTGTTTAGCCGCCTTCAGAAGGTTGGTGAAGCATTGCGGCGGATATTGGAAATTTGGCTTACCTTGCAAATGCGGAGGCACCTGTGCAATTCATTGAGAGAGTTAAAGTTCAAACCTTCACAAATATAATTTTTGACATCGGAACAAAGCAAGCTGCATATGCAAACCCAAACAAAACCCACATAAGCTGAAGCATTATGACACGCAATGGTTCTGGAAACAGCCTCGCTTTTGTGTAAGCCAACATTAAAAGCTTAGCGTGTAGGAGCAGAAAGGTCAGAGTTGGGGAACGCGATACTGGAAGCACTAGAGGGATCACAACTGTTAAGTTGCAGAGTAATCAAGTGCTTCAAGTGCGGGAAGCAAGGTCACATTGCACGCCATTCCGTCCTCGACATAGTGGTTCCAAAAACATTGGTGGACTTAAACGCAAATCCAAAGGAGAAAAGCTAGAGCGAGCCCGATGCAAAGGGCGAAAATTGGCTATCGCTATTGAATTTCCCATTATCTCTGTATCACAAAGTCGAGTATCCTTCGGAGGATGTGTGATGGGAAAGGAGAGTAGCGACTGTAGATACAGGTGTATCTTATTCGATAATCCAATCTTATTCTGTCGGCGGCCGCAGTAGTGTGATGGTAGCGTGCTCCGCCCACCACACCGAAGATCCTGGGTACACGCCCCGTGCAAAGCAACATCACAATTTCAGATACAAGGTTTTTCAATTAGAAGAAAATTTGTTTTAATTTTCATATGCAGATATCTTTGTTTTAGAGACTGGTATACGTATATCTATTGGTTCATATGTTTGGATGTATGTATGTATTAAATTTATTGAGCGAAATAAAGACCTTGAAAAAGAACTTATTTGCTGAGTGAAATTTAATACTCGAAAAATAATTATTAGACTGCAAGCAAAAAGCTCGAAAAATAACTGCTATTTTCCGAAGGAAATAAAAAACTTAAGAAAACTTATTATTTTCCGAGCGGAATAAACAAATTTCGAGTGATATAAAAGTGATAATTGTTTTTCGAGCGAGATAAAAGGCTAAAAATAAAACTAAAATAAATAACAAAACTCGATTTTATAATACAACTTATAACTGGATTTAATTTTACTTTTAATATTACTATTTATTTCATAAACATTTTTCTAGTTCACTATTGATTGCTGCAAATTTTTTTAGGATGTTTGTCGATGCTGCATATTTTATTCGAAGAGGATGCCACGATACGTTGAGGCGCAAAGTTTGACTACAAATGTGTTTATGGTTTCTGAAGAATGGTGTTTTGCCATTAACAACATCGATTATATCAAGCAAAGCCTTCCCACGTTTATGAAGGTGTGTATGTTATGAAATAAAATTAACACATAATGAATTCACTTTGTTGCAGGAGTTATTAATTGATGAACTGATACAGAAAATTGGAGAATTGAGAACAAGCCTCGACGCAGATCGTTGTGCAACTACAATTAAAAGTTTAGTTGACAACGCCTTGGATACACAAAAATCTCAAATATTAGAAATAATTGAGATTGTAGCCAGGAGAATGGCTCCTTCGATAAAGCGACTTTTAGCCGAGGGTGCTGAAGTCGTTCATGAGGACTCAAATTCTATGGAAAAACTCATGATGTACATGGAGTCATCTCTTAAAATGTTATATGGCATATTGAATGAATTAAACTTTTCCAGAGTATTAGACGCGATTTGGACAGAGTTAGCTGTTATGATGCATGACCTTATAAAAGTCAATATAGATGTAAGTAAACTTATGTTTTACATTTATTTAAATCTTTTGTTTCACGAAATATCTCGCTTTAACCCCCTGATAAGAGCGGATTGTACCCGGGTGTTCCGGTACCCAAGAAAAAGAGTCCCCGAGTAATAAGGCCTCCGGGGAATTCTTGCAGCAACTAAGGTGCCGATTGGCCATAGCGGCCAAGAAAAACCTGTAGATTTTACCACAAAAAAAGTTAATTGAGTACTTTTCATTTATCTAAAGGGATATTCCGTAAATTATAAAGCTACATTTCTAAAATTCAAAGAGAACTCTCTCATAAAGAAGACTCATAGTATGTATTTAACAAATTAAAATAGAGGGGCGTGGCAAGGCCTACTTATGCAGCTTAAACCTTTTAAAAAAGCTTTGCGTGCACTTTCAGTCGCGATATCTCGAAAGTGGCTAATGGTGTGCATCTTTCCATTCGAAAGGGAAAGCGGTCTCAAAAAAGCACCCGGATCTAAAAAGAAATGGTGTAAAAAAAGTGATCCTTTATCATACATACAAGCATATAATAAAGTAGTGGATTTTTCGTTGTTATTTATTTCACCTTTATTTTCCAACTGAACACATATTTTTCCTTAACGACTTATTGAGCTTGAACATTAATCTAAAAATAACGGTTTATGAAAGAGAGTTAGAGAGTGAGTTTAAATGAAAGTAAGAGAAAGTAAATTATAAATCACTTAAGAGTAATTAACATAGAAACTAAATAAAAGAAAGCAGATTATGAAGAGGAGGTTGGAGAAGATTGATGTACTAATATTTACATAACTCCTCCACCCTCAAGATATTTGCGGCTCTGCAAGTACTAAAATTTAATACTAATTGTAATTATATATTTTTTTTGTTTTTAATATTTATAACATGATATGATCGACTCCCACTCCCGGGAGAAAAGGCTTTGAAGAGATTTACAAGGTATAATCGAAACAGCTGTCGCCTTGTCCGTCCTGATGTCACGTTGTTTAAATTTTTCCCAAATTATTAAATATAGTAATTTTTGTTTATAACAATGTATTGTTTCAAGGCATTTTTTTGGTGGTCTAAACTATTTCTGTATTTTGGCCTTTATATTTACGTTTCATTTGAGATTTATAGTATTTCACCGGATTAAGATTTATAGTATCAGCCGGATTAACCGAATTTTTATCAAATTTCGACGAGAAACAATATTAAAAAACAACATGGGAATAAATAGAAGGAAACTCATTGAGTGTCAGTTGGATATCAGTGAAAAAGTTCTGCAAATATACAATAATATTGCAGACATTACAATTACACGATCAAATGCCGAGGACATAGTAAAGGCTCTTAAAAAACATGAAAAATAATTAGACGCCAACCATGAAATACTTACGGCCGATGGCATTGGCGAAGAAGATTACTTCAAAAAGGATTCCTACACCGACGCCAAGGCTAAAATCGAAGAAGTGAAAAATGCTGTTTCCGACGAAGTTACCTGGAATATCAACAAAAACCCGTAGCAGAAGCCAAAACGGAGGATAAAAATGATCAAAAGATGGCGATTTTCATGAGGAAGCCAAATCAAATATTTGAAAAATTTATATGTGGACATCGGAAATGCCTATACTAATGTGTTATCACAGTATTATAATAATGACATTGAAGAAGCATATGACAATATAACTGCTGAATATCATGTAAATCTTAAAAATTTAGAAATATGTTTAGTGAAAGATGAGCCAAAATAGCTTACCGTCCTAATCTGGAATTAGAAAAATTAAAGATTCCAGCATTTTATGGCGAAAAAAGAGAATGGGCTAATTTTTACAATGTGTTCCAAGATATGGTTCACAACAATGAGCAATTATCAAGCTCAGAAAAAATGTTACGCCTTCGCCTTTGTTTAAAAGGCGGGGCTGCACGGTTGATACAACATCTGCAAATATCAACTGAAAATTATCAGGCAGCATGGAGTCAGCTTAAACAAAGATACGACAATAAACGTATTCTATTCAAAACACAGTGGGACAGAATAATGGATCAACCGATCATAAATAGTGACAATACTGAAAGTGTAAGGCAATTACTCGAACTACAAATGAGTGTCTTAACGCAATAGAGTCATTAGGAATAAAAACTGAAGATGCTGATCCATTCATTGCTCGAGTAATATTTCGCAAATTGGACAAGGAAGGACTCAAATTATATGAACAAACTGTTAAGAAGACCAAAGATGTTCAAAAGTTAACTGACATCAGAGATTTTCTCGATCAGCATTTCCAGACATTAAAAGCCGTAGCCGAAAAGGAGCATGGTTATAAAAATCGAAAGCAGCTAGTGTTCAAGGCAAATCACACGTCGACCAACACAATGCAGGTTTTTAAACAGTGCACTTACTGCAAAATACCAGTCCATATTTTAAATGAATGTAGAAGCTTCAAGAGTAAATCAACAGATGAAAGACATAGATATGTTAAAGAAAATGCAAGCAGATTTTTCAAGAAAGAATACATCAAACGTTACTTCCGGGATAAAGGCGGAGGCAGTTTGGAAGAATGTATGTAGATTTTATCTATTTTTATTAATATATATATTTTTCTGTTGGTGAGCTCTAGGCCTCTTTTAAATAAAACAACTCGGTTTGTTGTTATTATGTATTTAATTATCGATATTTCGATCTCAATCTGAGATCATCATCAGGACTGTAATAAAAAACAATAAAAACACACATTAAATTACACATAAAAAACATATCCATCTCTTAAACATAATGCATAAGCGCGACTTACATCTTCTTATCGGAACCAACGAAAAAACTAAACAGAGAGTGTAAATATGTAGATAATCACATGAAATACCGTAATAGTAAACAAAAATAGAGAAACATTTACAACAATAATATGGCAGGCGGCGAAAATAATGATAATAATAATGTATGCATACAAGTAATCAGGTGTATAGCTATTGTACCAAGGCGCAGAAACTGCATGAGCGTGCATGTGCAGAGAATCGAGCAAATTGTTATTATTTTTATTTTATTTTATCACGAGTATTGGTTGTGCTTTAAAATCAGGTTGCGGTAGGCGTACGCACAATGATCCGTGTCAGCCTTAAAATTCATCCTTTTATCATTAGTGAACTATGTGAAGCATTTATAAAGTAAAACGCTTATGATAATTTTTCTACTCTTCGAAAATTTTGATATTTTCGAAATCCTGGTAATGTCCGGTATCCTTACAATGAGATGATAGAGCCGTTTTGTTGTCAGAAAAATTTTTCCTTCATTTTATATTCGATTTATGAGCGGATATCCTTGTCTTCAGTTTTGATTTTGTAGTACCCACATATACTTTCTCGCATACGTGGGACCCGTCGCCGTTGCAAGGAATCCTATAAACAACATCCGATTTTTCCTGTATTGGTGTTGGGTATTTTAATCTGCTGAACACCTTTTTTAAAGAATTGCTGTAGGTAAATGCTAGCTGAACATTATCCATATCATACATTTTTGAATTTTTGATCCTTTCTGAAAGCCCAGGGATATATGTGACGGATTTATAGATTTTGGAATTTTAATTTTTCTCTTTATTATCTTTACCTAGACGCGAGTAATAATTATATATAAGTTTGTTCACTAATTTAATTGGAAAATCGTTCTTTTCGAGGGCATCGTTTATAAGTTTAATATTTTTGGTATGGTAAATTCTATCACTAATGGAAAGAATTCGTCCCACGAAATTATTGGCCGTGTTCACTATTACTCCTCTATCATGCTGTGAGTTGAAGTTAATCAGTCTGCCGGATGCAGTAGGTTTTTTGTACCAGTCTGATGCTAAATTGTTGTTCCTCCTAATCACTAGGGTGTCCAGAAAAGGTATTTTTCCGTCCTTTTCTACTTCAATAGTGAATTTAATCGATCGGTAGTATCCGTTAAGTAGGTTAAGCAAAATATTTGTGTCTTCCGTTTTTATTATCGCGAACAAATCATCTACATATTTCGTTAGCATTCGTGGTTTGTTCGGCGCATCTATTTCAAACCGGGATAAAAGTTCTTCCATCACAATATCCGCAATAACCGGTGACGCTGGGGATCCCATAGGCATTCCCGATCGTTGCTCGTATATTTTATCCTTATATTTGAAATACCGATTTTCCTTAATGCAGAACTGGACTACCGTCAAGAAAAGTTCTTTCGTCATGGACGTATGCTCCTTTATCATGTCCCACTTTGCACCTATGATGTCTAGTGCTAAATCAATTGGTATGCTGGGGAATAAAGACACGACGTCGAACGACACTAAGCTCTCGTCGTCATGCACATACGTATTGTGTATCTTATTTTTGAACTCAGCTGCATCTTTGATGTTGTATTTGGATGAAAGGGTCAGATTTTTCAGAATTTGAATGACAAATTTACACAGATTGTAGGACGGAGACTTGACGGACGAACAGATAGGCCTAAGTGGAATTCCTGCTTTATGGATCTTGGGCAGGCCATAGATTCGAGGGAAATAGGAAGTTTTGCAATTAAGACTAACCTTTTCTTTTAAATCAATGACCTTGTTGTTGTATAATTTATATACTATATCGTTGTTTTTCCCTTGAAGCTGATTGGTAGGGTCGCGTTTTAATACTTTGTACATGGAAATATCATTAACAATTTTCTGCATCTTTATGTCGTATTCGGTTCTGTCCATTAACACTGTGACATTTCCCTTATCTGCATTGAGAACTGAGATTTGTTCATGCTTTTTCAAAAATTGTTTTGTGGCGCGCAGTGTGTCTACCGTGAATTTGTCTCTAGCTGAAATTTTTGGTTTGTTGATGTGGTTCTATAGAAGTGCCGTCAAGTTGTTCCTTTCGATTTCCTGTTTATCTTTTTCTTTAATAGTTTGAATGTGATTTTCCCCATCTGCTATCAACTTGAATAACGGGAATTCTTTAATCACCGTGGGCAGAGCATGTTTGGGAACAAGGGAAAGAAGCCACATGATATTTGTCGGTATTTGTATATCCGTCGTGTTACAAATACATTTAGGTATCACCCTAATGTTAAATTCACGGTAGACACACTGCCCGCCACAAAACAATTTTTGAAAAAGCATGAACAAATCTTAGTTCTCAATGCAGATAAGGGAAATGTCACAGTGTTAATGGACAGAACCGAATACGACATAAAGATGCAGAAAATTGTTAATGATATTTCCATGTACAAAGTATTAAAACGCGACCCTACCAATCAGCTTCAAGGGAAAAACAACGATATAGTAGATAAATTATACAACAACACAGTTATTGATTTAAAAGAAAAGGTTAGTCTTAATTGTAAAACTTCCTATCCCCCTCGAATCTATGGCCTGCCCAAGATCCATAAAGCAGGAATTCCACTTAGGCCTATCTGTTCGTCCGTCAAATCTCCGTCCTACAATCTGTGTAAATTTGTCATACAAATTCTGAAAAATCTGACCCTTTCATCCAAATACAACATCAAAGATGCAGCGAGTTCAAAAATAAGATACACAATACGTATGTGCATGACGACGAGAGCTTAGTGTCGTTCGACGTCGTGTCTTTATTCCCCAGCATACCAGTTGATTTAGCACTAGACCTCATAGGTGCAAAGTGGGACAAGGAGCATACGTCCATGACGAAAGAACTTTTCTTGACGGTATTCAAGTTTTGCATTAAAGAAAATCGGCATTTCAAATATAAGGATAAAATCTACGAGCAACGATCGGGAATGCCTATGGGATCCCCAGCGTCACCGGTTATTGCGGATATTGTGATGGAGGAACTTTTATCCCGGTTTGAAATAGAGGCGCCGAACAAACCGCGAATGCTAACGAAATATGTAGATTATTTGTTCGCGATAATAAAAACGGAAGACACAAATATTTTGCTTAACCTACTTAACGGATACCACCGATCGATTAAATTCACTATTGAAGTAGAAAAGGACGGAAAAATACCTTTTCTGGACACCCTAGTGATTAGGAGGAACAACCATTTAGCAGCAGACTGGTACAAAAAACCTACTGCATCCGGCAGACTGATTAACTTCAACTCACAGCATGATAGAGGAGTAATAGTGAACACGGCAAATAATTTCGTGAGACGAATTCTTTCCATTAGTGATAGAATTTACCATACCAAAAATATTAAACTTATAAAGGATACCCTCGAAAAGAAAAATTTTCCAATTAAATTAGTGAACAAACTTATATATAATTATTACTCGCGTCTAGGTAAAGATAATAATGAGAAAAATTAAAATGCCAAAATCTATAAATCCGTCACATATATCCCTGGGCTTTCAGAAAGGATCAAACATTCAAAAATGTATGATATGGTTAATGTTCAGCTAGCATTTACCTACAGCAATTCTTTAAAAAAGGTGTTCAGCAGATTAAAAGACCCAATACCAATACAGGAAAAATCGGATGTTGTTTATAGGATTCCTTGCAACGGCGACGGGTGCCACGTATGCGAGAAAGTATATGTGGGTACTACAAAATCAAAACTGAAGACAAGGATATCCGCTCATAAATCCAATATAAAATTAAGGAACAATTTTTCTGACAACAAAACGGCTCTATTATCTCATTGTAAGGATACCGGACATTACCCGGATTTCGAAAATATCAAAATTTTGGAAGAGGAGAAAAATTATCATAAGCGTTTTACTTTAGAAATGCTTCACATAGTGAACACCCCTAATGATAAAAGGATGCATTTTAAGGCTGACACGGATGATTGTGCGTACGCCTACCTTCGTAATAAAATAAAACAAAAATAATAACAATTTGCTCGATTCTCTGCACATGCACACTCATGCAGTTTCTGTGCCTTGGTACAATAACTATACACCTGATTACTTGTATGCATACCTACATTATTAGTATCATTATTTTCGCCGCCTGCCATATTATTGTTGTAAATGTTTCCTATTGTTGTTTACTATTATGGTATTTCATGTGATTATCTACATATTTACACTCTCTGTTTAGTTTTTTCGTTGGTTCCGATAATCACCTTTCTTCACAATTTTTAGTCTTTGCATCACAGCGGAAGATGTAAGTCGCGCTTATGCATTATGTTTAAGAGATGGATATGTTTTTTATGTGTAATTTAATGTGTGTTTTTATTGTTTTTTATTACAGTCCTGATGATGATCTCAGATTGAGATCGAAATATCGATATCTAAATACATAATAACAACAAACCGAGTTGTTTTATTTAAAAGAGGCCTAGAGCTCACCAACAGAAAAATATATATATTTATTCATTAACGGCCAATAAACAAATTAATTATATCTTTATTAATTATATTTCTTCATCCACAGAATGTTCTTCAATTAGCGAAAATATACATACAAAACATTCTAGTATTTGAAATTTAAAAAATATGTATCCATAATTTTTCCTCCCGTTATTTCATATACAAATGTAAGTCAAATAATAAAATTACCATTTTTGGCCGTGGCAGTATGTTCAAGCAACCTTGAACATTTTTTCTCATTTACAAGATAATAGTAATTAACAGATTCTTAAATACAGTCCACTACTAGAAACTATATTTTAGCGATTGAGTGACCTATTCAAACAAAGATTAGACATTCACACAAACACATATATACCTATAGATATGTAGCAAATGAACCTCTCTAAATATGAGCGACCTACACAAACAAAGATAAGATAATGCATACGAGGTCTCTCATATTAACAAAACAAATTTATGTAAATAAATATAGTTAAGGATACGACATTCACACACACACACATGTAGCAAAATGAACCTCTGTAAATATTTATGTATACAACAACAAATTATAAGAAAACTAGGATAAGAAAAGTGTATATAAAGTAAGATATTTTTGTAAATAGATATGAATTCTGTGAACTCTCAAACCAAGCACTTCTTATTTTAATACAAACTGCTTCCCCCATTTGTTTAAGATTTGAGAACGCAATAGCTTCTCATTACAAACATTGTTTTGCTTCTTTAAAATAATATTTGGGTCTCCCCACCAGCGGTAAGGGCCAAAAATTTACTTTTGATATATGGCAATTTACGACTGCCTTATATTTGAGATCCTTACAAAATCTCAAGTATGCTTAACACATTTCTTTAATTGGATGTAGCGATAACATAATTGAATTCTTTCTTATAATTGCTAAGTTCTTTGTATTTTGGTGTATATTTGGAAATTTGCCTATTCTTCACAATATTATCTTAACAATTACATTCTTCCCTTATATTTTTATTTATTTTGTTAATTTTATCAGTTTTGTTTCGCTCATATTCTTTACCTTATTTTCAATATATTCTTTATCAAAGTTTTTTTGTAAAAAATCGATTAGGCTCTTTTGAGTCGTTGTATGCATAGTAAAATTATAAGAAGGTAACTCCATTTTAAAATCACTCTCCCAAAATCTGTGGAAATGCCAAACCAAAAGAAACAAACAAAAAATTTATATATTTGACAAATCCAAATAGAACAAGTAAGGAAGGTTAAGTTCGGGTGTAACCGAACATTACATACTCAGTTGAGAGCTATGGTGACAACATAAGGGAAAATAACCATGTAGGAAAATGAACCGAGGGAAACCCTGGAATGTGTTTATATGACATGTGTATCAAATGAAAGGCATTAAAAAGTATTTTATGAGGGAGTGGGCCATAGTTCTATAGGTGGACGCCATTTAGGGATATAGCCATAAAGGTGGATCAGGGTTGACTCTAGAATGCGTTTGTACGATATGGGTATCAAATTAAAGGTATTAATGAGTATTTTAAAATGGAGTAATCCTTAGTTCCATAGGTGGACGCCGTTTCGAGATATTGCCACAAAGGTGGACCAGGGGTGACCCTAGAATTTGTTTGTACAATATGGGCAATAAACGAATGGTGTTAATGAGTATTTTAAAAGGGAGTGGGCCTTAGTTCTATAAGTGGATGCCGTTTCGAAATATCGCCATAAAGGTGGACCAGGGGTGGCTCCAGAATGTGTTTGTACGATATGGGTATCAAATTAAAGGTATTAATGAGTATTCTAAAAGGGAGTAAACATTAGTTCCATAGGTGGACGCCGTTTCGAGATATCGCCATAAAGGTGGACCAGGGGTGACCCTAGAATTTGTTTGTACGATATGGGTATCAAAAGAAAGGTTTTAATGAGTATTTTAAAATGGAGTAATCCTTAGTTCCATAGGTGGACGCCGTTTCGAGATATCGCCATAAAGGTGGGCCAGGGGTGACTCTAGAATTCGTTTGTGCAATACGGGTATCAAACGAAAGGAGTTAATGAGTATTTTAAAAGGGAGTGGGCCTTAGTTCTATAGGTGGACGCCTTTTCGAGATATCGCAATAAAGGTGGACCAGGGGTGACTCTAGACTTTGTTTGTACGATATGGGTATCAAATGAAAGGTGTTAATGAGTAATTTAAAAGGGCGTGGGGCTTAGTTCTATAGGTGGACGCCTTTTCGAGATATCGCCATAAAGGTGGACCAGGGGTGACTCTAGAATGAGTTTGTACGATATGGGTATAAAATTAAAGGTATTAATGAGAGTTTTAAAAGGGAGTGGTGGTTGTTGCCTTTTCGAGATATCGCCATAAAGGTGAACCAGGGGTGACTCTAGAATGCGTTTGTACGATATGGGTATCAAATGAAAGGTGTTAATGAGTATTCTAAAAGGGAGTAATCATTAGTTCCATTGGTGGCCGCCCTTTCGAGATATCGCCATAAAGGTGGACCAGGGGTGACCCTAGAATTTGTTTGTACAATATGGGTATCAAAAGAAAGGTTTTAATGAGTATTTTAAAATGGAGTAATCCCTAGTTCTATAGGTGGATGCCGTTTCGAGATATCGCCATAAAGGTGGGCCAGGGGTGACTCTAGAATTCGTTTGTGCAATATGGGTATCAAACGAAAGGAGTTAATGAGTATTTTAAAAGGGAGTGGGCCTTAGTTCTATAGGTGGACGCCTTTTCGAGGTATCGCAATAAAGGTGGACCAAGGGTGACTCTAGACTTTGTTTGTACGATATGGGTATCAAATGAAAGGTGTTAATGATTATTTTAAAAGGGCGTGGGGCTTAGTTCTATAGGTGGACGCCTTTTCGAGATATCGCCATAAAGGTGGACCAGGGGTGACTCTAGAATGAGTTTTACTATATGGGTATAAAATTAAAGGTATTAATGTGACTTTTAAAAGGGAGTGGTGGTAGTTGTATATGTGAAGGCGTTTTCCAGATATCGACCAAAATGTGGACCAGGGTGACCCAGAACATCATCTGTTGGATACCGCTAATTTATTTATATATGTAATATCTATGTAATTTTTATTTCGCCCTGAAGAACATTTTCATTTTCTTCTACTTAATATGGTAGGTGTTACAACCATTTTATAAAGTTTTTTCTAAAGTTATATTTCGCGTCAATAAAACAATCCAATTACCTTACCATGTTTCATCCTTTTTTTCGTATTTGGTATAGAATTATGGCATTTTTTTTCATTTTTCGTAATTTTCGATATCGAAAAAGTGGGCGTAGTCATAGCCGGATTTTGTTCATTTTTCATACCAAGATAAAGTGAGTTCAAGTAAGCACGTGAACTAAGTTCATTAAAGATATGTCGATTTTGGCTCAAGTTATCGTGTTAACGGCCATGCGGAAGAACAGACGGACGACTGTGTATAAAAACTGGGCGTGACATCAACCGATTTCGCCCATTTTCACAGAAAACAGTTAACGTCATAAAATCTATGCCACCACCAAATTTCAAAAGGATTGGTTAATTTTTGTTCGACTTATGGCGTTAAAAGTATCCTAGACAAATTAAATGAAAAAGGGCGGAGCCACGCCCATTTTGAAATTTTCTTTTATTTTTGTATTTTGTTGCACCATATCATTACTGGAGTTGAATGTTGACATAATTTACTTATATACTGTAAAGATATTAAATTTTTTGTTACAATTTTACTTTAAAAAAATTTTTTTTTAAAAGTGGTCGTGGTCCTACTCCGATTGTGCTAATTTTTATCACGCGTACATATAGTAATAGGAGTAACGTTCCTGCCAAATTTCATCATGATATCTTCAACGGTTGCCAAATTACAGCTTGCAAAATTTTAAATTACCTTCTTTTAAAAGTGGGCGGTGCCACGCCCATTGTCCAAAATTTTACTAATTTTCTATTCTGCGTCATAAGTTCAACCCATCTACCAAGTTTCGTCGCTTTATCTGTCTTTTGTAATGAATTATCGCACTTTTTCGGTTTTTCGAAATTTTCGATATCGAAAAAGTGGGCGTGGTTATAGTCCGATATCGTTCATTTTAAATAGCGATCTGAGATGAGTGCTCAGGAACCTACATACCAAATTTCATCAGGATACCTCAAAATTTACTCAAGTTATCGTGTTAACGGACGGACGGACGGACATGGTTCAATCAAATTTTTTTTCGATCCTGATTATTTTGATATATGGAAGTCTATATCTATTTCGATTCCTTTATATATGTACAACCAACCGTTATCCAATCAAACTTAATATACTCTGTGAGCTCTGCTCAACTGAGTATAAAAACGTTTTTAAGGGTTTACTGTTCGGATTTTTCGCTTTGTTGTGGACTTGGAGGATTTAATCCCCTTGGCAATTAAGGTGTACATTTTTTTTGACATATATTCGCTCGGAACATTCCTCGAGATTTTTAAAATGGATCGCAGAAAACCACAGCCCGCGCATTCATCTAGGAAGTGCGAGTTTTTTCCGCTGTGAATAAAAATGCGGTTTAATAACGGGGTTCATTGATGCATCAATCAGTTGTCTGCAAGGAAAAATCTAATAGGCCCCGATTTTTCACAAGGCATTCTTTTGTATAATATAGGGAACTCGCTATATAGGTGGTGCTCGGGCGTGTTAAGTAGATATTCCGTGGCAGTTCTGCAGTGTGAAGTTTTGTCAGGCCTGCAGCGTTCTTTAAAGGAATAGAATAGATCGGGAGCCAATACTGGCAAAACTATCACTAGATTGCCTTGTGCGTGGTCAGCCGAATTTCTTTGTCTACTACCCAAGTGCTTCATTACAAACGGCTTGAGGATTTTGTTGCGGGTTAGGGGGCTAAGAATGTTATCGCGATAAGCATAACGACAGGCAGAGGCGACTAAAAAGACAAAGTCACATCAAATCGTTCCCGAGATAGCCGAGATAGAACCATAATGATTCCAATTTTCTGAACGTACCGAAACTCGGTGTAGTTATGGTTCATTGTCCACCAAAAAACCTACTTTCCACCGATAAAGAATTCTTTTCTGAAAGAAAAACCAAATTCGTATGAAAAATATTTATGTGAATAACATCTAAAACATGGTTCAACTATATGGTTGGCTCATATCTACAGCAACAACATACCTTTGTTCAGACTATCAAAATCCTCGTGTTGGTGTTAGGCAAATGGAATGGAGAGAAAACATAAGACTTTGTAATTCTTGTGTGTTGTGGGAAAATAATGCGCTAATTAGATGCATCTAATGAAAAAATAACTGAAAGTGATGTGAAACTATTTTTTTTACAAAAAATTTGCCACCACGGAAGAAAATTATTGTAAAAATTTTGGTGTAAATTCAATTTAAAGACATTGAAAGAATTTACGCTAGGTTTTAAAAATATGAGGGTCTAAGGAACAGATAATGCTTGTGTTATGATGGGCATAAATCGAGGCTCAGTAACTTCTTTAAATTAACTTCAACCTAATATTGTTTTCGCTCCGTGTGTTGCTCACTCGGTTCGATACATATATGTATGCTGCCCTAAACGACGGGCTAGATCCGTTGCAAATTGCATTCACACGAATAGGATAACTCCTGATTTTTCTATACTTATTTCAACAGGCATACAATTTATTTGAAAGATACCGTTATGTGTAAGGCTTATAGCCACTATAAAATAAGAAGATGGAATTATTATAAGCCATAAGTTAGAATATAACAAATTTATTATAAGGCTTATGGAGTAAAGAAAATAAGGTTTACTTACATATATTAGGAATTATTAAATTATACTACTTTCTGTATTAGGACTTTTTATATACGGCTTATATAACGTGTTATAATAAGATAGTACAATAAATAAAAATATATTATAGAGGTTGAATAAGGATTAGTATACCATAGTATAACCTAATTATAAGTTGCTCATATAAAATTGGTTAAACTTATAATAAAACACCATCTGACAAAAATTCCTGTATTTATATTCATAATAACCTATTTCAAAACTTAATTTAACCAGGGGTCACTCATCGGCAGTGATTCGGCCACCTCAGAAAGTGTCATGAAAATATTTTCTTCAAAAATTCATTTAACAGATGTCATTTCCCATATATATCGTATGGAGTCGGTGTAAAACACATACCAAAAACTTTAAATAGAGGTTATCATACAGTATAAAATGTGGAATTTACATCTTTCATAGGTTCTTTGAAAGGACATCAAGTACATTTCGTTATTGAAAATATTTTAATCGGCGTTCTTATTTTGCAAATAAAAAATAAAACAGTTTCCTCAAATATATTAAAAAACGTATAGGCTATAGTGGTTGGTTTTATTTATCATGTATTCCTTTTAAGTTAAGGAACAGATAGCATCTGTAAGTTATTTTTTTTAATTTTTTTAGGAAATTAGAGAAAAAACTAATTAAAATTTTTTATTCAGGTATGCCTTCTATGAAAAAAATTAACAAAACGCATGGAAAGTTATTTTTAACTTTTGGCGTTTTTCCATACTCTTAAACATTTTTATTTAGCTTTTTTTTTACTATTTTTATTTTTGTCCATCTGGCTTTGTTTCTGAGAAAGTTCTGGCAACACTGATTGTGCGGTTATACAACGTAAATATTTTGAAAATTTTATCATCTAGTCTGAGAGATTTATATTTTTTTATCAACTTCCATGATTAAGTGTTCGTTTAGTGTGCCATGCAACCTTTCAATATCAGAGTTGCCTGTTTTTTATTAAGCGGTTGTATTTAGCTTGACTTGACAGGCAGGCCGCATGCACGGCCGTTGTGAACGAATTTTGTAATTGAAATTTAAGTAACTTCCCGATAAGCTACAAGCTTGTAGCTTGGAATATAGTTCAGAGCCCGATGACAGTGCAATAAGAAGAAAAAAATCGCCGCTAGGTGGTGCACGGATCGAGATATTAGCACAAATCGTATTTGGCTCATATTTGGAACACACAATATATACAAGAATAGAATACGACCTATGAAAAAAATCGCCGCTAGGTGGCGCATGGATCGAGATATTCACAAAAATCGTATTTGTGGTCCGATTTGGCTCATGTTTGGAACACATAATACATACAAGAATAGAAAGCGACGTATGAAAAAAAATCGCCGCTAGGTGACGCAAGGATCGAGATATTCACAAAGATCGTATTTGTGGCCCGATTTGGTCATATTTGGAACACATAATACATACATGAATAGAAAGCGACCTACGATGCCCGATTTGGCTCATGTTAGAACAAATATTGCATACAATCCGGTAGAAGTGACATAAAAATATTTTGGAGTTGTAGGAGGGACAAGCATACGTTGCGCAGAGTCGAGTAAAGTCTTTGGAAGGATTATGTATTGAGGACTCGCTTTGTAACAAATTGTCAGGAAAGAGTCCTTGTAATAATGAGTCACTAAATGAACTAAATAGAATAAGAAATAATAGGCAATTAAACAAAGACTAAAAATTTGAAAATAAAATAATTAAAAAAAAAAAAATTAGGTTAAACGGTTTTATTGATTTTTTTAAGACCAACTGAACTTTAAATAATGTTATGCTTCGCCTCACATTTTTAGAAATTTCACGCGCCCAACGCTTTTATTTAATTGTCTGATCAACGCCCTAGATTGATAAGGAGTGTGATGACTAGTACCTAGGACCTACCTAATTATTTTCTAGCTTTTCGTATTATTATTACTTCATGTAAGTATTGTTTTCAATAAAACCGTTTAACTTAAAAATGTTTTTTAATTATTTTATTAAATAAGGTGTTCTTTTGTGAGTTTCTAAATAGGTTTCAATGATTTACGATACGACATAAAAATTTTGTGCTAAAAGCGGCGAAATGACATTTGTCCATTTGTATTTTTAAATTAAATTTGCTGTGTGCTAAAATTTTTTTTGAATGAATCAACGTAGTCTTCAAAGTTTGTTGAGAAAATTAACACATCATCCAAATAGACTACACATACTGTAGTGTAAATAACCAACAATTGCAATGCCAAAACGTGTAAACCACTCAATGTGCCAACCTGTGACAAAATGCTTCGAAACTTTAATCAACACAAAGCACCGCATTTTGAATTGTTGCTGATAGCGCAATTCCCATGATTTAATACAGATGTGTGTGCACCGTGCGACTAATCCATTTCCCATAGACGTCACAAATCAACACAAATATGAAGGTACATATTTGGGTCGATTTGTATGTAGTTATGTAGGTATGTAAAGTTTAAAGTTAGTATGTATGTAAGAATATGTTTAGAACAATTTAGTATAAATAAGCTGACAATATTTGAATAAAATGATTTCATACTTAAAATTCAAATCAACGGAAACGGCATTGCACGAAATAACATCGTGCATAGGGTGATCGTTCTCCTTCAAGGAATACTGCCTGACAGCCTTTATAGACATAGAAGGAGCGTTCAATAACATTAAACCCGACTCAATCTTTAAGGTGCTGACTGATCTGGGCATCGAATCTCAGCTGGTGGGTATTGTGCACCAATTGCTGCTATGCAGGGTAGTACAGGCAGAAATTTCGGGGGTATCGGTGAGCAGGTTCGTAAGTAGGGGAACTCCCTAGGGTGGAGTCCTAGGCCCTCTGCTCTGGGTCTTGGCGGTGAATAAGCTGCTAAGGGACATGGAGGAGGGGAGGAGCTGTAAAGCTATACCATTTGCTGACGACCTTGCCTTGGTAATAAGTGGGAAATTTCCACAAACTCTCTGCGATATGATGCAGGTGGAATTAAGAAGGGTCGAAGAATGGGCCGTTGATAATGGTCTGGGCGTGAATCCAAATAAAACGGAGCTGGTGCTCTTTACGAGGGGGTATAAGATACCACGTCTCTCAACTCCAGTGCTGGCAAACACAGTGCTTAAGTTAAGTGAGTCCGCCAACTATCTAGGGCTCAAACTTGATAAGAAATTGAACTGGACACAAAATACTACGGAACGTGTCCGTAAGGCCACGGTTGCCCTCTACACATGTAAAGGGGCAATTGGACGGAAATGGGGTGTGTCCCCTATGATAGTACATTGGATATACACGGCCATAGTTAGGCCAATATTGCTATACGGGGTGGTGGTATGGTGGCCCGCCCTGAATAAATCCTCGACGGTTCTTGCTCTTCAAAATGTGCAAAGATCTGCACTACTATGCATAAACGGAGCCATCCGCACAACGCCAATGGAGGCTATGAATGTAATACTGAACCTACTACCCATAGATATAGTAGGCATTAAATATGCAGCATGAGCAGTTATCAGGCTGAGGAAACTGACCACATGCTCGCACTGCAAACATACTGAAATTCTGGACAGATTCTGCATACCAGAATGGACAGATTTCTGCAACCCACATACCAACTTTAACAGGGATACGAGATATTAATCCCTGAGAGGGAACAGTGGGTGAATGACCCTAATTGGCCCACTAACAGCATTAAGATCTACACAGATGGATCTAAACTTGATAACAGGGTCGGTAGGTATGCCTGTCGTAAGAGGCGACTAAAATACCAGATTCAAGGGGTGCAACCCTTCAGGTTGCCAGCGCAATATATAGCTTCTCTAAACCCAATTGTCAACCTCACCTATCCGCGGCGAATCCTGTTTCACTAACAGACGAGGCTCTGGCGACCCCAAGCTCGTCATGGAACTTGGGGGTGGGAGGGAGGGGATGGCCTGAAGGTTTAATGTGGCCACATAAATCGTTCCCAAGATGGTCGGGCTAGCACCTTAATGGTGCTGTGGTACCGGAGCGTACCGGATCTATATCCGGAAAAGGACCATCACATCAATAACACTCCCCAAAGCCTTCGGGGAGCAACCTTATCGCTACCACAACAACAACAACAGGGTGTGTTTATTCGGAACGATTTGAGATACAAAGATTGTTTCGCCTTCCGGATCACTGTAGCGTATTTCAGGCCGAGTTTGCGGCCACAAAAGACGCTGTGGACTGCCTTAGGGAGAAGGCAGTCTCTCAGAATCACATTTATATTTTCTCAGACAGTCAAGCAGCACTGAAAGCCCTTGACTCTGTCACAGCTAATTCTGCTACTGTAGTAGGCTGTCGCAGATCACTTAACGTGATGGCTGAACAGTTTACTCTGCATTTGGTATGGGTTCCGGGACATAAGGGCATACCAGGTAATGAGATGGCGGATGAGCTTACAAGAAAGGGTACCTCCCTTCCACTTTCGCCATCCTGGAAGAGGTTGGGCATGCCGCTCTCCACCTGCAAGATAAAGGAGGCTCTACTGATGGAAGCGGGAGCCAGGTGGAGGCATCATGATAGATGCCACATGGCAAAACTCACATGGCCGGAATGGAATGAGAAGAGATCGCGAGAGCTTCTCGCCCTCCGTAAGAGGGATATTTACTTAGTTGTAGGTCTTCTTACGGGTCATGTTTGTATTGGACCGCATGCGGAAAGTATTGGAGCTCCATTAAATGATTATTGTAGAAGCTGCGGCAACGAAGAAAAACCTGAAACTGTTAGGCATCTACTCTGTGAATGTCCAGCGCTCGGTAGAAGAAGGCAACGTTTTATGGGCAAGATGTTTCTCGTAGATCTGACTGATATAGCTGAGGTCAATACACGATGCTTAGTTATCTTCATAACCTCAACGAAGTGGTTTCATTAGGAGAGTAGGAACAAATCCGTGTGGTTTCACAATGGGCCTATAAAGGCCTAAGTGTGCCGCTCCAATGTGGACGGCAGCCACTTGAACCTAACCTAACCTAAACTTCAAACACTGGTTTTACTTTTGCGAGTAAAGTTAGTTTGAATCCTTTTATATGGCGATCCTGCCTATGATTCTGCCGGCTGATTATTCAGCCTAAGTTCATTACTGGCAAGGATACTACTGGCTCTTATTCACCCTATGCCCTATAGGGAAATGTCACTATAAAATAAAATACCAAAAAAAAAAGGATTTTCCCGGATCGACAAATCATCGCTAATGAACCACATCCCATGCAACTGCAAATCAACAGTGCGCACAAGAAGTGGAATAAAATAAAATAGCAAAAAAAAAAATGATTTTTCCGGATCGACAAATCGTCGCCAATGAACCACATCTCATGCAACTGCAAATCAACTGCGAGCACAAGAAGTGGAATAAACTGAAATAACAAAACAAAAAAAAAGGATTTTCCCGGATCGACAAATCATCGCCAATGAATCACCTCCCATGCAACTGCAAATCAACAGCGCGCACCATAAGCATTCTACAATAAGTATATAGGGGTTTTGGACAGCCTGACGGCTGCCTATTGACGAGCAAAAACTTTATATTTTTGCTGTAAAATACATATATTTTTTCCCCCTCTAAATTATGTTCCCAGGAGAGGACCAAGACAAGTTTGGCCAAATCTGTGATAGTTTAACTGCAAATTAGTACAAATAAGGAAGAAAAAACTAAACTAAAGCAAGAAATTAAGGAATTAAGAAATAATAATAATAAAAATAAAAAATATAAGCATTAGGGTGTCAAAAAAATTTTTTTTTTGATTTTGAATAATATGGAAAGAGGTAGAAAGACCAAAAGTTACACTAAAGACCCTATTGCTTGGTCAATATAACTAAAAGTTGGGGAAAGAAATTTAGAAAAAGAACTACAATGGTTGAAAGAATTTTGGAATAAAATAGGAATGCATAGAGAACCAACCTTGAAGACTTTAATCAACACACCTCCACCCCATGCGATGAGGTTAATCTCAATGGATAATTTGTATATGATTAGCCATATAATTATTAACTTCGCCGTCTTTCCAGAATTTTGCAATAGAGCTAGAATTATTTTCCTTGTTTTGCCTACATAAAAATTTTATAGTAAAATTACCTTTTCTCAACCTCCCGTTGAGGGCCCTTAGGCTTACATAGTCATTTTACTATGAAATTTTTTTGTAGGCGTTACACACAATTTGGCCCTAAATAACAATTTGAATATCATGCGGAGTAGCGACATCAATTTTTGAAAAAGTTGGTTTATGAAAAGATAGTTCGTCTAAACTAAAGATGAAAAATGAAACAAATTATCTCGCTCACAAACTGAACCAGACATCTATGTGGATCTATCTGGCTCAAATCGTTGTTGTTACGTTTACATGCAAAATTGTTTATCTGGCTCGGGATCAATACCATCAGAAGATGTATAATTCTGTTAGTTCTACGAAGTTCCAGATACGTTGATAATGTTGTTGTATTTTTTCAACCTCCCGTTGAGGGCCCATAGTAAAATGACTATGTAATATTTGTGAATAACAGTATTTGGTTATTGCTTATTATTTATTATTTATATGCGCGCTTGTATTTCTAGGTACGTGTGTGTATATAAATTTTGATTGGCTCGCGCTTATGTGGTTTTAGTTGTTGTCTGGCGATAGCTGCATAGTGATGTTACGAATCTTGATATCATATACAACAGTATAGTTTGTTTGTGTTCTTTTCTTTAAACTTATGTGGAATATAATTTTACGTGTTTCGGCTCCAGGATCTAGAATCCGAAGTCGGAAACCCGATATACCTGATAGTTCTCGAGTGCAAGTTTCCATGTGGTTGTTGTATACACTAAAAAAAATTGTGGGTAAAAGTGTCATGCGGAGAGGTGTTAGACGCACAAACACTATGGATCCGGCCGATCCGGATTCGAGAACCTGGAACAAAAACCTGTTTCTGGGCATCACTTCCGAGTGATTTTTTAAGCAGTTGTAAGCTAATATAATCAACTACCGTGAGGTTCATGTAGCAGTGAATTGTGCTTCTTTCATAACAGGATCAGATACTTCATGCAATACAAATGGCCAATCGCAAGATGATAAATGTGAAAATTCCACATCTTTAATTGTTGGAACGGAGGAAACATTAGCAGATAATAAAATTGAGAAACAAAAAGAACTGCCAAACATTTGACTACCATTCAAAAATGACAAAGGCCTTTATGATAACAACAATTTGTTAGATAAAGAGATTATTGCATCTCTATCATTAGCTGCTCCGTGTCAACCAGACAATTTTGATATCCCTGACAAAGAATTTCCAAAATCTAGTGATAATCGCCGTTATAACTCTTCATTTTATTATATGAACAATGAAAAGCCTTTTATGAACAACTAGCCTTTACCCGCGCGCCGTCCGCAAGGAGAAAATGAAATATATGGGCTGTTCACGTTAGCCCGCTTATTAAGTTATCACTTAAAATTTTTTTTTGTCTAATGTATTTTATTTTTATAATAGAGTAAAAAAAAAGAACTAAATGAGATGATAACCTGATAGGGTCCCCAAATGATCCGAAATTATCTAGAAAAAGCCACGAAATGACCCCGACGGTATCGGAGACGGATACCGAAAACCATCCAGAAATACTCCCGGAAGGGTCTCAAAAAGGTCCTGGAATAGTCCCAAAAGAGTCCCGAAATGACAACGACACGATTCTAGACTGATTCAGAGAACCACACAGAAATTATCCCGAAAAAGTAGCCGGAAGGGTCCACAAATGATCCCCAACTAGTCTCGGAATGACCCTGACGGGATCCAGAAAGGATCCCGGAAGGATACCGAACCGACGGGATACCGAACCGACGGGAAGTGACCCTGGCGGGATTCCGAAAATCATCCAGAAAATTTCCCCGGGGGTTCCGAAATAGTCCCTAAATTACCCTGACGGGATCCCGGACGGAACCGAAAACCATCCCGAAATTAACCTGTAAGGGTCCCAAAATTATCCGGAAATAGTCCCCAAAAAGCCCCGAAAAGACCCCGATGGGATCCCGCTCAGATCCAGAAATGAATCCCTAAGAGGTCCCAAAATGATCCCGAAATAGTCCAAAAAAAATCCAAAATGACCCCGACGGGATCCCTGGCGGCTCCCAAAACCATCCAGAATTGATCTTTAAAGGATCCGCAAATGACCCCGAAATAGTTGCGAAAAAGTTCCGAAATTACTCCGATGGGATCCTGGACGGATCCCGTAAAACATCCAGAAATGATACCACAAGGGTCCTCAAATTATCCCGAAATAATACAGAAAAAGTCACGAAATTACTTCGACAAGATCCCGAAGACCATCAAGAAATGATGCCTGAAGGGTCCCCAAATGACCCCAAAATAGTCCCGAAATTACCCTAACGGTATCCCGGACGAATCCCGAAAACCATCCAGAAATTATCCCGAAATAGTCCCGACGAAGTCCCGAAATGATCCTGACGGTATCCAGAACGGATCCGAAAACCATGCATAAATGATTCGTGAAGGGTCCCTAAATGATCTCGAGAAAGTCCCGAAATTACCCTGACGGGATCCCGAACGTCATCCAGAAATGATTTCGGAGGCTCCCCAAATGATCCCGTGTTAGTCCCGAAATGACCCTGACAGGATCCCTACAACCGCCCAGAAATGATCCGGGAAGGATACCCTAATGAGCCCAGAATAGTCCCGAAAATGTCTCAAAATAACCCCGACGAGATCCCGGACGGATCCAGTAAACTATACAGAAATGATCCCGGAAAGATCCCAAAATGATCCCGAAAAAGCACCGAAATAACCCTGACGGGATCCCGAAAATCATCCAGAAATTATCCCTAAGGGGTACCGAAATAGTCCCGAAATGACCCTTACGGGATCCAGAAATGATTCCGGAAGGATACCGAACCGACGGGATCCCAGATTGATCCCGAAAACTATCCAGAAAAAGTTCCGAAATGAACCTGGCGGGATCCCGGACGGATCGTGAAAATTAACGAGAAATGATGCCGGAGGCGTCCCAAAAACATCCCGAAAAAGTCCCGAAATTACCCTAACGAGATACCGAAAATCATCCAGAAATTATCCCGGAGGGGTCGGCAAATAGTCCCGAAATGACCTTGACTGGGGCCGAGACGGATCCCGAAAACCATTCAGAATTGATCTCTGAAGGGTCCGCAAATGATCCCGAAATAGTCCGGAAAAAGTCCCGACGTGGTCCCGGACGGATCCCGAAAATCATACAGAAGTTATCCCGGATGGATCCCGAAATAAACCCGGAATAGTCCCAAATAACTCCGACGGGATCCCGGATGGATTCCGAAAACCATCCAGAAATTATCCCGGAAAAGTTCTAAAGTGATCCCGAAATAGTCCCGAAAAAGTCCTAAAACAACCCCGACGGGATCCCGGACGGATCCCGCAAACTATACAGAAATGATCCCGGAATAGTCCCGAAATAGTCCCAAAATGATCCCAAAAAAGTCCCGAATTGACCCCGACGGGATCCCGGACGGATCCCGAACACCATCCAGAAATTATCGCGGAAGAGTCCCAAAGTGATCCCGAAAGAGTCCCGAAATGCCCCCGACGGGATCCCGGACGAATCCCGAAGACCATCCTAAAAAGATCCCGGGTCTGGATATGACCCTGACGGGACTACAAATAAGTTAAAGCTAATTATAAAAGCATGTTAATAAGGCAGCAGGCGCGTTGAAGCTAATGAAGAGTTACAGACAAACAAACATACAGGTAATGCTAATAAAAGCGTGCTAATAAAAACAATTGAAGAGGGCGGATGGCGGGAGAAGGAGAACACCACTGATCGCTTTTCCAAAATTGTTTAGATCTCGATCTGTATGAGCGAGATACCAAAAATTATTGATTTAGGACAAAATTTATATTGGGTTATAACAATTTATGGATTTTGCACCAGAGAGGGAGGGGAAGGGGGTGGGGGTGGAGGGTATCACTGCTCACTTTGTAAGCCCTCGACTTATTTGTTCCATAGAGTTTGTAATATTGGTGAAGGTTAGTATACGTAAAGTTATAATGTATAAAAATTGTTAAAAAGTAATTATTCGAAGGGGTCGAAGGATCGGACCCTCCTCCATTTCCATGTTCGAAAACAATTTCGCCAGTAGACTATTGTCTCTGTCCCAACTTTCATCAAAATCCGTGTAATAATTTAATTATAACTGTTCCTAGGGGGCGGGGACCTCCTTCTAGGCCATTGGCTATATGCGTGCCAAATTTCATCCAAATCCGTCCAGCCGTTCTTGCGTGATTGAGGCACAAAACAAGCGTCTGGACATCCAAACATCAAAACTTTCCCATTTATAATATACGAACCTTTACCCGCGGCCCCGTCCGCACGAGATAATAAAATACATTGGCTATTCGCATTAACCTGCTTATCAAGTTATCTGTTTAAATTATTTTTGTCAATGTATTTTATTTTTGTAATAGAGTAAAAAAAAAATAACTAAATGAGCTGAGCTCACGTGAATAGTACGATACAGTTTTTTCGAATTAAAAAAATACGTTTTGTTTTTAAGTTAAATTAGTTGATATGACAGGGGTGAAGGAATTACTATTCATAGAACAAAGGAGTGAAACTAAAATTAGCTAAAACCAAAAAGAATTTAGATGAAAATAGTGTTGCTTTTTCGGGTATTTAGTTGGTTAAAATATTACAAAAAGTATAATTATAGTTATTACAGTTGGTTACAGGATTATTTAAAAAAAATCAAAAATACACAGAACGAAAAAGCTGTGTTAGATATTAAAGTTAAAATAATTTAAAAAGGCATGTGTGCGGAACTACCGGTTTCGAAGGGTCTTTAAATGATCCCGAAAGAGTCCCAAAATGATACCAAAATAGTCGCGAAATGATCCCGACAAATCCCGAAAACCATCCAGAAATGATGCGGGAGGAACCCCAAATGATCCCGAAAAAGTGCCGAAATAACCTTGACGGGATCCCGAAAGCTATCCAAAAATGATACAGGATCCCCAAATGATCCCGAAATAGTGCCAAAAATGTTCCGAAATGACCGGGACGGATCTTGAAATGATTTCATAAGGGTCCCAAATGACCTTGAAGTAGTCCAGGAAAATCGCGCAATGACCCCGTCGGGATCACGGACGGTTTCCGAAAACCATCCAGAAATGATCCGGAAAGGATCCCCAAATTATCCCGAAATAATCTCGGACGGATCCCAGATGTGATCCTTAAAGAGTTCCCAAATGATCCCGAAATGACCCTGCCGGCAAACTCTACAAATGATCCCGAAATAATCCAGAAAAATGCACGAAATGGCCCCGACGTGATTCCGTAAACCGTCCAGACAAGATCCCTGAAGGGTCCCCAAATGATCCTGAAATAGTCCCAAAAAATTCTCTAAATGACCCGGACGGATCGCGAAAACTATCCAGAGAAATCATCTCCGCAAGCGTCCAAAAATTATTTCGAAATAGCCCCGAAATGACCCTGACGGGTACCTGGACGGATCCCGAAAATAATCGAGAAATTATACCGGAAGAGTCCCCAAATGATCCCGCAATAGTCCCGAAATAACTCTGAATTGATCCCGAAAACCATCCAGAAATTAACCCGGGAGGATCCCCAAATGACCCCAGAATACTCCCGCAAAAGTCCCGAAATAACCGCGAGTCCCGGACGGATCCCGAAAACTATCCAGAAATGATACCGTAAGGGTTCCAAAATTATCCCAAAATAGTCCCGAACTTACCCTGACGGGTACCCGGACGGATCCCGAGAATCATCCAGAAATTATACCGGAAGAGTCCCCAAATGATAAAGAAATAGTCCCGAAATAACCCCGACGGTATCCCAAAATCCATTCAGAAATGATCCCGTAAAAGTCCCGAAATAACCCTGACATAGCCCAGAAAGTCTCGAAATTAACCCGACGGGATGCCGGACGGATCCCCAATTCTACCCAGAAATGATCCCGGAAGGGTCCCAAAAAGATACCGAAATAGTCCCGAAAAAGTTCCGATATGAGCCCGGCGGATCCCGAAAACCATCCAGAACTGATCTCTGAAGGGTACGCAAGTGATCCCGAAATAGTCCATAAATATTCCGAAATTACCCCGACGGGATGCCGGACGGATCCCGAAACCAATCCAGGAATGATGACGGAAGGGTCCCCAAATGATACCGAAATGATCCCGGAAGGATCGCTAAATGATCCCGTAATAGTCCCGAAAAAGTCCAGAAATGACCCCGACGGGATCCCGAAAACCATTTAGAAATGATGACGGAAGGGACTCCAAATGATCTCGAAAAAGTCCCGAAATGACCCCGACGGGATCCCGGACGGATACCGAAAACCATCCAGAAATGAGGCCGGAAGGGACCCCAAATGATCCCGAAAAAGTCCCGAAATTACCCCAACGGAATCCCGAACGGATACCGAAAACTATTCAAAAATAATGCCGGGAGAGACCCCATATGATCACCTAATAGTCCCGAAATGGCCCTGACGGGATCCCGAGCGGATCCCGAAAACCATCCAGAAATGGTACCGAAAGGGTCCCCAAATGAGCCCGTATTAGTCGAGAAAAAGTTCCGAAATGACCCCGACGGGATCCCGGACGGATCCCAAAAACCATCTAGAAATGATGCCGGAAGGGACCCCAAATGATCCTGAAAAAGTCCCAATATGACCCCGACGGGATCCTGGACGGATACCGAAAACCATCCAGAAATGATGCCAGAATGGTCCCCAAATGATACCGCAATAGTCCCGAAATGATCCCGGAAGGATCGCTAAATGATCCCGTAATAGTACCGAAAAAGTCCAGAAATGACCCCGACGGGATCCCGAAAACCATTTAGAAATGATGACGGAAGGGACTCCAATTGATCTCGAAAAATTCCCGAAATTACCCCGACGGGATGCCGGACGGATCCCGAAATCAATCCAGGAATGATGACGGAAGGGTCCCCAAATGATACTGAAATAGTCCCGAAATGATCCCGGAAGGATCGCTAAATGATCCAGAAATGACCCCGACGGGATCCCGAAAACCATTTAGAAATGATGCCGGAAGGGACCCCAAATGATCCCGAAAAAATCCCAATAAGACCCCGACGAGATCCTGGACGGATACCGAAAACCATCCAGAAATGATGCCGGAAGGGACCCTAAATGATCCCGAAAAAGGTGCGAAATGACACCGACGGGATCCCGGACGGATACCGAAAACCATCCAGAAATGATGCCGGAATGGTCCCCAAATGACCACGAAAAAGTTCAGAAATTACCCTGACGGGGTCTCGAAAACCATGCAGTAATGATCCCGGAATGGTCTCGAAATAGTTCTGAAAAAGTGCCGAAATAACCCTGACCGGATCCCGAAATCCATCCAGAAATAATACAAGAAGGATCCCCAAACAACCCCGGAATACTACCGAAATAGTCCCGAAATTACCCCCACGGGATTCCGAACGGATACCCAAAAACTTCCAGAAATGATGCCGGGAAGGTCCTCAAATTATCACCTAATAGTCCCGAAATGACCCTGACGGGATCCCAAAAACCATCCAGAAATGGTGCCGAAAAGGTCCCAAATGATCCCGTGTTAGTAAAGAAAAAGTCCCGAAATTACCCAGACGGGATCCCGGACTGAACCCGAAAACCATCCAGAAATGCTGCCGGAAGGGACCCCAAATGATCCCGTATTAGCCGCGAAAAAATTCCTAAACAAAAACAAAAGTTTTATGCTCACGGCGTAGCGTCCCTAAGGCCTCTCAATTGATTCTAAAGATTAAAATATACTTATATTACTTGTTGCCAGTCAGAATGTTGCCGGTCACCAATGTCTACATTTTATGCTGCCAGTCTTAGTGCTGATCTGATCTCTTTTGTCCTCAGAGTTGATACATTTTAATTTCAGATGTATGAAAATTTTGTTTTTGACCGATTTAAAAAAAAAAAACTTTAGAAAAATTACTTAGATCCTTTTTAGGATTTATTATTTATGTTACCGCCACTGTCTAAGATCTATTACTTTCTAAAATTAATCGACTATCATCAAATTTAATATCGATAAGCTAAAATGTCAGATGGGTCGAAAGATGAATTCTCTAACTGCCCCAAATTTTCTTGTTCGTTTTGTACTTCATCAAGTTATCATGAAAAAAGAGCTGTTCGAAGCAATTTATAGAGAAATCGTCTTACGTCCTGGTTTTCATACCTTAAAGTATGTATAATTTAACGATCCATATTTATACTCATTTGAATACAGAGTTTAATGTGAATTTATATCTGAAATAGGAATTTTAACAAAACCAAAACTATATGTGGCGAAACTATACAAATAAATTGTAATCTACATCTGGAATTCGCAGTTTTCGTTCAAAGTTCTAGGAAAATCAGGACGCTATCGTTCCATAGGGAAATTGTCTCAACATTTTAAAATTCTTTAAGGAATCTACCATCCTGTGACCAAAGTTGCAACCAAAAGGATTTGCATAAGAGCTTCACGAACACATGTGCCCATGCTAACCTCAAAGTAAATACAATATGAATTTTGCATTTAGAAGTCAACCACAACACCCGCCGCACTGTTCGCATTGCAAAAACGATGCAATTAAAGAAGATTACGTATTCTGCGTTAATTGTAATAATGCTTTTAATGAATCATGCGCTTGTGCAGTATCTGATTCCTCCCTGCGAGTATGGAACTGTCTCAAATGCTTGGAATCGACGTCAGCGCCATCAATTCGAAGTACTTCAAGCCGTAGTTCTAACTCAAATTACGTAACGGAACTTGAACTGCAACGATTGGAGGAAGAGCGACAGATGGCCATAGGGCGTGACAAAGAATTTCTTGATAAAAAATATAAAAGTCTTGATGCACATAACATCAATTTTTCCGATCGACATCGGGGAAATTCATAAGGTCATATTTTGACAATATCAATGTATTACGATACTATAACAGGCAATGTTGCGACAAATTCGATCAACGAAACTTCGTCACCGCACGTTAACGTATCCCTTGCTGAGAAATGTGAGCAAAATGAAAAGCAAAATAAGGCAATGTTTGCTAGTGAGGCTGATGATACAGTGCAGTACCCAAATCCCATACTAACCTGCGCGCCCGATGCGCAGCCCGCTGCTAAAGTGCAGCTTACCGAATCCGCGCTTACGTGAGCGCCTATGACGTCGACAACTTTCGATATGTGCTGGCGTGCAGCTAACAAATTCTGCGCTTATGTGCGTACCTATGACATCGACAAGTTTTGGTATGCCTGCTGCTGGAGTGCAGCTACTGAGTTCGGCGCTTACGTGCGCGCCCATGACATCGACTACATACGTTCAGCCCGCTGATAGAGCACAGCGAACGAATGCAGCTTTTGCTAACATTCCTACCACAGGAGTAACTGCTCAGTATAATAATGTAGCGCAGCAGACGAACGGCCTGCTATTGTGCGAGCCTGTGACGTCGACGCAAGCAGCAGCTGCCGCTACACAAACCGCTGCTATAGCGCAGCATATGCAATCTCTGCCCACGCCTTCAGCGGGAACACAACCTTGCTTAACATCAACTTTTGCAAATACTGTGCGTATATGCGCCCCACAAGCAAACTCCATGTTTCCATCGTCGCAAATAAACACACAGCCTTTTGCAACGTATTCTATGAGCAACAATTTATCTAGGACACAAATAAGTGCTCGCCAGTCTGTGCCTAATGAATGGCCTACCTTTTCCGGACAGCGGGAAGAATGGTCGCTCTTTAATTCTACATTTCAATGGTCAACTGTATTATGTGGTTTAACAGATGCTGAAAATTGTATAAGGCTTCACCGATGCCTTTGCGGCGAAGCTTTGCAAGCTGTTAAACACATTCTCATGCACCCCTCTTGTGTTAGTACTGCAACGTCTACACTTAAGTCGCTATATGAGCCAGAAAAAATATTATATTCCGTAAAAAATAGATTAAGGTTACTACCACAGGTAAATCAAAATAAAATAGAAACATTTACATATTTTGCCATTGGTGTAAAAAACCTGCAAACAATTATTGAAGCTTGCGGTTTGCATGAGGAAATGAATAACTCATCGTTGTTACAAGAGCTGGTAGAAAAGCTACCACCAATTTACCAAATTAGTTGGGGAACACATAAGCTTGAGTTAGCAAAGACTAATATGCGTCCAAATATAGTGGAATTCTCAAATTGGATTTATAGTGTGGGTTTATCAGCTAGCGCTGTTGTCGCACCAAATAATTCGGTTCCTATTGATAAATCAGCTGTTCCCAAAAATGACAACAAAAGAGCCTTTATTCATCTGCACAAGGAGGGAGAAGAAGAAGAAAAAACATGCTCCGTGGGCGAGAAGCTCTGCCACAAAGTTGCTAGTTGCAAAATGTTTAAATCGCTGGATCGTTGTAAAAAATGGAATAATAAGAAAAAACAACTTATGTAAACCATGTTTACAATAGCACTCAAATTTTAGGTCGTGTGCAGAAGTATGTGGAGTAAATAATTGTTAACTTAAACATCATGCTCTGCTTCATCGAAACACAAGTCACAAGCAGAGTTCCGACTCTCCTCAACTAAAATCAACCGAAATAGATGCAAAGGTAGAAAAACATAAACTTAACGCGCATAGCACACAAATTGGTGAAATTTTGTTTAAAATTGTACCGGTAACGTTAAAAGGAAACAACGATAAAATAGTAAATAAGTTTGCCTTTATCGATGAAGGCTCTTCAATAAGTTTATCAGATGAAGAAGTTGCTAATGAATTGCAACTAAGCGGTCAGCAACAAACATTTTGTTTGAAGTGGACCGGTGAAATTCAGCGCGAATAAAAGTTTTCACAAAATCTGAACGTTGAAATTTTAACAAGTCAAGCAAAGAAATTAAAATTGAGCGTACACATTGTGAGTAGTAACCTGTTGCTGGCAATACAAACATTAGATACTAAAGCTCTATGTAAGCAATTTAAACATTTAAAAAATATTCCAATTAAAAGCTACAAGAACGCTATGCCGCGCCTTCTTATAGGAGTAGATAATTGGAAATTAGGAATTCCACATACAATTCGAGAAGGAAAGCCTACTGAACCTGTGGCGATCTAGAGGAAGTAGTTGAAAACAAAAGTCTCAAGAACCTTTCAGCTTTCATATTTGCGTGTGTAGTTCTGACTGTGATGAAAAGTTACATGAAATAGTCAAAAGGTTTTATTCGTTAGAAAATATAGTGTTAACTTGTCGTCACAACTAAAAGTAAATGCCGAAGATGAACGTTGTCTAAATATGCTAAAGTCGCTTACCAAAAAACGTTCTGATGGCCACTACGAAACCGCACTTTTGTGGCAATATGATACATTCGAACTACCAAAAAGCTACAACATGGCAAAGAAAATACTTTTGTGTCTGGAGAAAAGACTTATTACTGATCCCCAGCTGTGAAGCGTTTTTAGAAAAACCATTTCCGATTATTTGCTTAATGGCTACATCAGAAAGTCACACGTCAAAGAAGTACACTATAAAATTTTGTATTTGCCAATTTTGCCCGTAATCTTAAAAATAAACCTGAAAAAACCAGGATAGTCGGGGACGCTGCCGCAAGGTTGACGGAGTGGCACTTAACAGTCTACTATTGAAAGGACTAGATATGCTGGAATCGCTCTCTGGTATATTACACAGATTTAGACAAAAGTCTGTAGCAGTGTGTGGTGACATTGCCGAAATGTTTCACCAAATTTTTATTCGACCTGAGGATCAATATGCCCAATCTTTCCTATGGCGAGATTGCAAAACCGAAAATGAACCGGAAACTTATACAATGAATGTTATGATTTTCGGCGCCACTTGTGCACCAAATATTTCACAATATATTAAATATCTTAATGCATCAGAATTCGAAAAGGAATTTCCACAAGCAGCTGATACTATTAGGCGTAATCATTATGGGGATGATTATTTGGATTCCTTTGATACAATAGATGAAGCGATAACAATATCTAAAGAAATAAAACTTATACACAGTCAAGGCGGATTCTACATTCGTAATTGGACGTCGAATGCGGACAAGGTATTGAAATAGCTCAATACCGAAACGCAAGCCGTAAGTAAAAGCCTAAATCTAGGCAACGATGCAGCTCTGGAGAAGGTGTTTGGAATATTTTGGATTATAGATGATGACAAGATCACTTTCAAACTATCAGCAATGAAATTAGAGAGCGAAATCTTCACTAGTGACCGTGACCCTACAAAAAGGGAAGTATTGCGCGCGTTAATGTCGATATACGATCCCCTCGGTCTACTGGGCCAGTTTCTTATGTACGCAAAGATCTTAATGCAGGAAATCTGGCGCAGTTCTATTGCCTGGGATGAAACGATATTGCCGGAGCAATTTTCAAAATAGCTCAGATGGGTAAAAATACTTCCGGATGCAGAAAACGTTCGTATAAGTCGCTGTTATCTTAAAAGCTTCGTCAACTACAACTCGCTTGACGTGCGCGAATGAAGATATTATGATGAAATTTGGCAGGAACGTTACTCATATTACTATATATAAAAAAAAAAATAAATGTAAGGAGCGATAACGTCCGAAGAGATCTAAGGCCGAGCTTCTCTTCCAATTTGCGTCGTGCTCCTCTTTATTTTCCCTACAAATTGGCCGGACGGGACTTACATGGTTTATGCCGACTTCGAACGGCATCTGCAAGGCAGATGAGTTTTCACTGAGAGCTTTTCATGACAGAAATACACCCGGAGCACTTGCCAAACACTGCAGAGGGGCGGCCCCGCTTATATAAAATTTCTTCTAATTGAAAAACCTTATTTCTAAAATTTTGATGTTGCTTTGCCCGGGGTGCGAACCCAGGGCATACGGTGTGGTAGGCGGACAACGCTACCATCACACCACGGTGGCCGCCAATCGAAATCGAAATTATTCAGACGAAATCTACAGTATGGAGAACTTATGCAAGAAGAGATCAAAAGCGCAAAAATTGTCTTGAAAGAATAAAAAGAAATAAGCTGCTACCTTAATCAAGCCCTTTATTTGGATGACAACAACATTCTGCGCATCGATGGCCGAATAGACATGACATTTCTTACAGGAGAACAAGAGATGCCGATAATTCTTCCAAAGAAAAATCCTGTAACTACGTTAATAATAATGCACTACCATAATCTATATCACCATTTAAATAATGAAACCGTGGTAAATGAAGTTCGTCAAATATATTATATACCGCGTCTACGCGTCGTTTACAAGAAACATATTCGAAACTGTCAAATATGTAAAATACGAAAGGCTGTACTGCAGACGCCACAAATGGCTAAGTTGCCTCGAGCTCGACTAACCGCTCATGTAGCACCGTTTACTTTCACTGGCGTCGATTTTTTCGGACCCATTTTGACTACAGTATAAGAGCAGTGCACGTTGGAATCGCGTATTCTCTTACCAAAAGTTCCTGTATATTAGCAATACGAAATTTTATGGCAAGATGAGGTATTCCGCGAGAATTCTTTTGCGATAATGGAACAAACTTTATTGCTACTGAGAGAGAACTGCGCGAAGCAATTGCGAAGTGGATAGAAATGAGCTCGTTCGCACTTTCACTTCTTCGTTTACGAAATGGAATTTTAATCCACCTCTTGTACCACATATGGGAGGCGCTTGGGAACGTTTAGTGCGCTCCATAAAAACTGTTCTCTATAAAATAACGCCTACTCGCACACCAAAGGACGAACTTTTGAGAAAATGCTGGCTGAAATTGAAAAAATTGTTAATTCAAGGTCACTTACGTATGTTCCTCTCGACGATAGTAATGCTGAAGCTATCACACCAAATCATCTTTTGTTGGGAAGTTCGAACGGCATGAAACCATATGCACTGTTTGAGAGTAACGCAGGTGTGCTTAGAAATAGTTGGCTAGAATCCCAACGATATGCAGAAAACTTTTGGAAGCACTGGTTGAAAGAATATTTGCCTTCATTAACATGTAGGACAAAATAGCATGAGAAAGTCAAGCCATTAGGCGTCGGCGACCTTGTTGTGGTGGTTGACCCTTCATGCCCTCGCAACGTTTGGCCGCGAGGAAAGGTACTCGAGACGAGGTTAGCAAAGGATGGGCAGGTACGTAGGGCAAAAATTCTTACTAATAGCGGTATCCTAGATCGGCCGGCTTCAAAGATTGCCATTTTAGACGTGGCTCGAGAATTGAAGTAAGGCGACGAAGAACTTCTTGCCATAATGGGGAGCGGATTGTTATCGCCACTGTCTAAAATCTATTACTTTCTAAAATTAATTGACTATCATCAAATTTATTATCGATAAGCTAAAATGTCAGATGTCAAATTTTCTTGTTCGTTTTGTACTTCATCAAGTTATCATGAAAAAAGAGCTGTTCGAAGCAATTTATAGAGAAATCGTCTTACGTCCTGGTTTTCATACCTTAAAGTATGTATAATTTAACGATCCATATTTATACTCATTTGAATACAGAGTTTAATGTGAATTTATATCTGAAATAGGAATTTTAACAAAACCAAAACTATATGTGGCGAAACTATACAAATAAATTGTAATCTACATC
Source organism: Eurosta solidaginis (assembly GCF_040869045.1). NCBI lineage: Eukaryota > Metazoa > Arthropoda > Insecta > Diptera > Tephritidae > Eurosta > Eurosta solidaginis. Next base: position 155,850,641 of record NC_090319.1, read on the forward strand.
TTATAGCAGTGTATGTATAGCAGTTCCTACTGTATGGTAAGGTCTTGCTTTACTGGCGTTCACTGTATTCGTAACGCGCAGCACTCTTTATATATATATGGTAGCGTCATAAATATATGCAACAGCCAATTTGGCTCGTGCCATGTTTGTTCGCGCATATTCATAATCGTTTTAGTATTTACTTGTAAGTACTGTATTCGGTATACATATGTATATGTAGGCGTCTCAGATTGTTGCATCAGTCCAGTTGGTTCATGCTATCTCTATTGGCGTACATTCTTATTCCCGTTAGTAGTACTGTATTCGTAATTCACAATGTTCGTTATATATGTACGTTGGCGTCAGATTTTTGCATCATCCAATTCGGCTCGCGTCTAGTCTGTTTGCGCATAACCTCGTCGCCTTAGTACGTAAATATCATTTTAAACAACCCTTATTTATGTATTTGCACATATGCATCTCGCTCCCACGTACATATCCTTATATAAATCGCAGTAGGCTTTGTCAATTTCTATGCGACTACGCTAATGACGCGCCACAATATAAACACACATGCATACAAATGATATCATATCGCTTAGCTTATAAGCTGACTAGCAACCGCTTGTAAAAACATGCATGAATGTTCTATTTTTGTCTACTGCGTAAAATATAGATCACACATGTACATATATACATGTATACGTACGAATAAACAAGAATGTAAACAAGTGTTCGTATTTCCAAACTTGAGTTCGTTATAAATTTGTAAATCGTGAGTTGTCATACAGACAAAAGCATTTATAGATATAAAAACATACACACACCATAAAATTTAGAAGATAAGACAAAATATGTATCACCGCTTCAGCGGAACAAGAAAACTTTTGAAAAAGACATAATAAATGTAACCGTAGAGCACTCAACAACGTTTTAGTTTTACTCGGCATGCGATACTATAATCCTCAGAAGTGGGGTCGCGCTTCGCTATTCTAAAAAGTTTAATATAAGAAAAATTCGAATTTTTTTTAAACGCAACTAAAACGGGAAAATAAAACACATTTTTTGAAAAATAAAATTAAGAAAAAATTGTGCGAAAAAACAAAAAAGTGTGAAAACTGAAAAATAAAAGGAAAAACAAAGTGTGTACGAAAAAAAAAACAGAAAAGTGCGAAAACCAGTGAAAAAGTAAGAAACACTGAAACTGTAAGCATTTAAAAGAAAACAATTTTTGTTTATTAAAATAAATATGCAGTGAGAAAGTTTGTCGGTAGAAGAGTACACAATTGTAAAACTGCGTGAGTGGCTAAGGCAACTTGGCCTGTCCACAAGCGGAACAAAGGCAGCTTTGATCTCTCGGCTGAACGCCATACCATCAAATGAACGTGGCGAATGTCCAGGATTAATGCAGGAGAACGATAAAACGGATGTCTACGAGGAAGAAGAACCAGAACAAGCAGATGTAATCAGTTTGCTGCGACGCGAAGTAGCATTGCTCCAACGGGAAAGGGACGTAGTACAAAGAGAAAATGAACTCTGAAAGAAGATGGCGCAGCTGGAGCTTAACACCAGTGACACACAAATTACGACACCCAGTACCGGTGCGTCTCGTTCAATACACGCTCCAGTTGAAATGATCAAAACTATGTTGACCGACCATGACGGAATGTCCAACTGCGAGTTGTGGGTAAGTCAGTTCAAAGCTATAACTGAAACTTATAATATCGAGGAGAAAGTTAAATTGGTCCTGTTCGCCAATAAATTAAAAGACAGAGCAGCTGCATGGCTGCATTCCAAAGCTAATTTCGCTGAAATAGGCATAAACAGCCTAATTTAAGAGTTTGTAGCCACATTCAAAACAAGCGAAAATAAGTTGGTGTTACGCAAAAAGTTTGAAAACCGAAAGTGGGCCGTAGGCGAAAGCTTTGGGAATTATTTAAACGACAAAAAATACTTTCCATGCAATTACAACTTGATGAATCTGAACTGGTAGAATATGTTATTGATGGGATACCAACCAATGCATGAAACCCAAACGCGAGCTAGGCGCATGTTACGCTTGTGCAAGCACGTCACATCGGGTGTTGCAATGTCCAGAACGGAAAGTGGAGCCGAAAAATGATTATGTAAGGTATTTTGAATTTAATTTCAACACAAGTTGTGACAGGGTATCTCTCTTTTTATAGACACGGGAAGTCCCGTCAACTTGATTCGGAGGTCATGCCTACATCAACACATAACATTTGAACGTTTGAATGAAAATATCTTTTATTTTGGTGCGAATAACTCACCAATTACAACTTTTGGTAAAATTTTATGTAGTATTAAAATGAATAATAAAATTTTTGAGTTTTACTACATTGTCGTTGGCAACAAAACCATGTCGTATAACGCAATTCTTGGAAGAAACTTTTTAGAAGTATGTAAGTATAAACTAATAATAGATAACATAGATAAATCCAATACTGTTTGCAACCATAATGAAAGAAAAAAGGAAAACCAAATTAGGTGTGGGAAATTTTTTAAAATTAAAGATAAAAAATATGAAAATTTTAGAGATACGTCCAAACTTGAAAAACAAAGTAAGATTAGGGAAATAAATGATTGTGATAATGCGCACACAGATGAAGGCGACAGAATTGATAGTTTCTGGTGTGAACAAAATGACAAAGGAAAATTCGCTTTTGATTTACTTTTCTGTACAAATGAAAACAATGATAATTTTGATTTAAAAATTGGAGATAATGTTAGGCAGTCAGACAAACAATATCTTACGGAATTATTTAAAAAGTTCTATCTGGCTCCCGACCGCACACCTAAACCAAAAATACAATGAAGTTGGTGTTAGAAAATGTTAACCCATTTAACTGTGCACCCAGGCGTCTGTCGTACGCTGAAAAAAATAGTTTGCAGGTGCTATTAGATGAATTTTTAAAGAAAAATTATATTAGGCCTAGTAATTCCGAATTTGCTTCACCGATCGTGCTGGTAAAGAAAAAAACAGGTGATTTAAGAATGTGTGTTGACTATCGCACACTTAATAAATATACGGCAAAAGATAACTATCCAATCCCTTTAATAGATGATTTACTCGATAGATTAGCAAACAAGAACATTTTCACAAAACTCGACTCGACTCCAGAATCAATAAAATACACATCGTTCGTTACTACTTTAGGGCAATTTGAATTTTTGAGAATGCCCTTTGGGCTAAGAAATGCACCGTCTGCTTTCCAAAGATTTGTTAATCAAATATCTTCAGATATGGTTAGGGAACAAAAAGTCATAATATATCTCGATGATATTATGATTGCTACAAAGAGTTTAAACGAACATTTCGACATTTTGCAAGAAGTTTTTAAGAAGCAGAAAACAAAGTAGAATTAAGAATAGATAAGTGTGAATTTTTATGGTCAACGGTTAAATATTTAGGCTACACTGTAAAAAAAGAAGGAATTTCTGCAGATGAAAAAGGCCTTATGGCAATAAAAAAACTTTCCTGTACTTACAAAGATTCATTCAGTTCAAAGTTTTATTGGACTATGTTCGTATTTTCGACGTTTCATTAAAAAAATTTCGATTATAGCTAAACCACTTTATGACCTAACTAAGAAAGATGTAAAATTTAAATTTGGTTTTGATGAATTGAAATGTTTTGAAAATTTAAAAGAAAAATTGCTGGAAGCACCCATTTTAGCTATTTATGATTTCAATGATGAAACGGAGCTGCACTGTGATGCGAGCATTTTAGGTTTCGGGGAAATATTAATGCAGAAAAAGGCAGATAGAAAATGGCATCCAATTTTTTATTTCTCAAAAAGAACAACTGAAGCCGAAGCAAAATATCATAGTTTTGAACTAGAGACACTATCTATTATTTATGCGCTTAAAAGATTTAGGATTTATTTACAAGGTATACAATTTAAAATAGTTACAGATTGTAATTCCCTTACCTTGACTTTAAATAAAAAAGATATAAACCCTAGGATAGCTCGGTGGGCTTTAGAGCTACAAAATTATGATTATACTTTAGAACATAGGTCAAGCACGTAATGATAATTGCATCTAATACGTTCGAAGAAAATGTCGTGATATGTCAAGGTAAAGATGAACAAATAATTAAATTAAGAGAAATGTTACAAGACAGCGAGCATAGTTTTTATGAAATGCGTAACGGTATAATTAAAAGAAAAGGTAAAACCGATAATATTTTATTTTATGTGCCCAAGGATATGGAAAGACATGTGATGTATAAATATCACGACGAAATGGGTCATGTAGGAACTGATAAAACAGTGGCTCCATAAAAACTGTTCTCTATAAAATAACGCCTACTCGCACACCAAAGGACGAACTTTTGAGAAAATGCTGGCTGAATTTGAAAAAATTGTTAATTCAAGGTCACTTACGTATGTTACTCTCGACGATAGTAATGCTGAAGCTATCACACCAAATCATCTTTTGTTGGGAAGTTCGAACGGCATGAAACCATATGCACTGTTTGAGAGTAACGCAGGTGTGCTTAGAAATAGTTGGCTAGAATCCCAACGATATGCAGAAAACTTTTGGAAGCACTGGTTGAAAGAATATTTGCCTTCATTAACATGTAGGACAAAATAGCATGAGAAAGTCAAGCCATTAGGCGTCGGCGACCTTGTTGTGGTGGTTGACCCTTCATGCCCTCGCAACGTTTGGCCGCGAGGAAAGGTACTCGAGACGAGGTTAGCAAAGGATGGGCAGGTACGTAGGGCAAAAATTCTTACTAATAGCGGTATCCTAGATCGGCCGGCTTCAAAGATTGCCATTTTAGACGTGGCTCGAGAATTGAAGTAAGGCGACGAAGAACTTCTTGCCATAATGGGGGGCGGATTGTTATCGCCACTGTCTAAAATCTATTACTTTCTAAAATTAATTGACTATCATCAAATTTATTATCGATAAGCTAAAATGTCAGATGTCAAATTTTCTTGTTCGTTTTGTACTTCATCAAGTTATCATGAAAAAAGAGCTGTTCGAAGCAATTTATAGAGAAATCGTCTTACGTCCTGGTTTTCATACCTTAAAGTATGTATAATTTAACGATCCATATTTATACTCATTTGAATACAGAGTTTAATGTGAATTTATATCTGAAATAGGAATTTTAACAAAACCAAAACTATATGTGGCGAAACTATACAAATAAATTGTAATCTACATCTTATAGCAGTGTATGTATAGCAGTTCCTACTGTATGGTAAGATCTTGCTTTACTGGCGTCAGGCATGCTTAACCAACGAACCGTTATCATTTCGTTACGATAATTAACGTTAATAAACGAAACAAAGTCATTTCGTTTCGTTTATTAACGTTAAAAACGTCAAATTAGCGAAATGATTTCGTTTCGTTTTCTGCCATATCAAAACGAAATCAAATCGTTTATGTTGATTATTAATTTAAAACTATGCTGGCAAAGCTGATTGATGGCGGAGTCATTAAAGGTGAAAGCATTCGCCAAGCTGATTGCAACTTTTCTCATGAATTTTGACAGTACGAACATTTCTCAGAGTATTTTTGACATTACCACCAACGAATTACACAAACAAATTACATGGAGTTTGTGTGTGTATGTGCCCTCGTTGTTACCACCTTACGGCTTCACCATGGCTATAGCATTGCCAGCACAATTCAAACATAAAGTATCACGTTTTTGTTAACGTTTTTAACGTAAACGAAAGCTTTTCGTTTCGGTTAAAAACGAGATACAATTTATCTTGATAATTTCTTTATCGATAATATTTCGAAGTGTTTCAACGGAAACGGTGGAAATTTTTTGATAAACGATTAGCTTAACGTTAAGGTGCATCCCTGACTGGCGTTCACTGTATTCGTAACGCGCAGCACTCTTTATATATATATGGTAGCGTCATAAATATATGCAACAGCCAATTTGGCTCGTGCCATGTTTGTTCGCGCATATTCATAATTGTTTTAGTATTTACTTGTAAGTACTGTATTCGGTATACATATGTATATGTAGGCGTCTCAGATTGTTGCATCAGTCCAGTTGGTTCATGCTATCTCTATTGGCGTACATTCTTATTCCCGTTAGTAGTACTGTATTCGTAATTCACAATGTTCGTTATATATGTACGTTCGCGTCAGATTTTTGCATCATCCAATTCGGCTCGCGTCTAGTCTGTTTGCGCATAACCTCGTCGCCTTAGTACGTAAATATCATTTTAAACAACCCTTATTTATGTATTTGCACATATGCATCTCGCTCCCACGTACATATCCTTATATAAATCGCAGTAGGCTTTGTCAATTTCTATGCGACGACGCTAATGACGCGCCACAATATAAACACACATGCATTCAAATGATATCATATCGCTTAGCTTATAAGCTGACTAGCAACCGCTTGTAAAAACATGCATGAATGTTCTATTTTTGTCTACTGCGTAAAATATAGATCACACATGTACATATATACATGTATACGTACGAATAAACAAGAATGTAAACAAGTGTTCGTATTTCCAAACTTGAGTTCGTTATAAATTTGTAAATCGTGAGTTGTCATACAGACAAAAGCATTTATAGATATAAAAACATACACACACCATAAAATTTAGAAGATAAGACAAAATATGTATCACCGCTTCAGCGGAACAAGAAAACTTTTGAAAAAGACATAATAAATGTAACCGTAGAGCACTCAACAACGTTTTAGTTTTACTCGGCATGCGATACTATAATCCTCAGAAGTGGGGTCGCGCTTCGCTATTCTAAAAAGTTTAATATAAGAAAAATTCGAATTTTTTTTAAACGCAACTAAAACGGGAAAATAAAACACATTTTTTGAAAAATAAAATTAAGAAAAAATTGTGCGAAAAAACAAAAAAGTGTGAAAACTGAAAAATAAAAGGAAAAACAAAGTGTGTACGAAAAAAAAAACAGAAAAGTGCGAAAACCAATGAAAAAGTAAGAAACACTGAAACTGTAAGCATTTAAAAGAAAACAATTTTTGTTTATTAAAATAAATATGCAGTGAGAAAGTTTGTCGGTAGAAGAGTACACAATTGTAAAACTGCGTGAGTGGCTAAGGCAACTTGGCCTGTCCACAAGCGGAACAAAGGCAGCTTTGATCTCTCGGCTGAACGCCATACCATCAAATGAACGTGGCGAATGTCCAGGATTAATGCAGGAGAACGATAAAACGGATGTCTACGAGGAAGAAGAACCAGAACAAGCAGATGTAATCAGTTTGCTGCGACGCGAAGTAGCATTGCTCCAACGGGAAAGGGACGTAGTACAAAGAGAAAATGAACTCTGAAAGAAGATGGCGCAGCTGGAGCTTAACACCAGTGACACACAAATTACGACACCCAGTACCGGTGCGTCTCGTTCAATACACGCTCCAGTTGAAATGATCAAAACTATGTTGACCGACCATGACGGAATGTCCAACTGCGAGTTGTGGGTAAGTCAGTTCAAAGCTATAACTGAAACTTATAATATCGAGGAGAAAGTTAAATTGGTCCTGTTCGCCAATAAATTAAAAGACAGAGCAGCTGCATGGCTGCATTTCAAAGCTAATTTCGCTGAAATAGGCATAAACAGCCTAATTTAAGAGTTTGTAGCCACATTCAAAACAAGCGAAAATAAGTTGGTGTTACGCAAAAAGTTTGAAAACCGAAAGTGGGCCGTAGGCGAAAGCTTTGGGAATTATTTAAACGACAAAAAATACTTTCCATGCAATTACAACTTGATGAATCTGAACTGGTAGAATATGTTATTGATGGGATACCAACCAATGCATGAAACCCAAACGCGAGCTAGGCGCATGTTACGCTTGTGCAAGCACGTCACATCGGGTGTTGCAATGTCCAGAACGGAAAGTGGAGCCGAAAAATGATTATGTAAGGTATTTTGAATTTAATTTCAACACAAGTTGTGACAGGGTATCTCTCTTTTTATAGACACGGGAAGTCCCGTCAACTTGATTCGGAGGTCATGCCTACATCAACACATAACATTTGAACGTTTGAATGAAAATATCTTTTATTTTGGTGCGAATAACTCACCAATTACAACTTTTGGTAAAATTTTATGTAGTATTAAAATGAATAATAAAATTTTTGAGTTTTACTACATTGTCGTTGGCAACAAAACCATGTCGTATAACGCAATTCTTGGAAGAAACTTTTTAGAAGTATGTAAGTATAAACTAATAATAGATAACATAGATAAATCCAATACTGTTTGCAACCATAATGAAAGAAAAAAGGAAAACCAAATTAGGTGTGGGAAATTTTATAAAATTAAAGATAAAAAATATGAAAATTTTAGAGATACGTCCAAACTTGAAAAACAAAGTAAGATTAGGGAAATAAATGATTGTGATAATGCGCACACAGATGAAGGCGACAGAATTGATAGTTTCTGGTGTGAACAAAATGACAAAGGAAAATTCGCTTTTGATTTACTTTTCTGTACAAATGAAAACAATGATAATTTTGATTTAAAAATTGGAGATAATGTTAGGCAGTCAGACAAACAATATCTTACGGAATTATTTAAAAAGTTCTATCTGGCTCCCGACCGCACACCTAAACCAAAAATACAATGAAGTTGGTGTTAGAAAATGTTAACCGATTTAACTGTGCACCCAGGCGTCTGTCGTACGCTGAAAAAAATAGTTTGCAGGTGCTATTAGATGAATTTTTAAAGAAAAATTATATTAGGCCTAGTAATTCCGAATTTGCTTCACCGATCGTGCTGGTAAAGAAAAAAACAGGTGATTTAAGAATGTGTGTTGACTATCGCACACTTAATAAATATACGGCAAAAGATAACTATCCAATCCCTTTAATAGATGATTTACTCGATAGATTAGCAAACAAGAACATTTTCACAAAACTCGACTCGACTCCAGAATCAATAAAATACACATCGTTCGTTACTACTTTAGGGCAATTTGAATTTTTGAGAATGCCCTTTGGGCTAAGAAATGCACCGTCTGCTTTCCAAAGATTTGTTAATCAAATATCTTCAGATATGGTTAGGGAACAAAAAGTCATAATATATCTCGATGATATTATGATTGCTACAAAGAGTTTAAACGAACATTTCGACATTTTGCAAGAAGTTTTTAAGAAGCAGAAAACAAAGTAGAATTAAGAATAGATAAGTGTGAATTTTTATGGTCAACGGTTAAATATTTAGGCTACACTGTAAAAAAAGAAGGAATTTCTGCAGATGAAAAAGGCCTTATGGCAATAAAAAAACTTTCCTGTACTTACAAAGATTCATTCAGTTCAAAGTTTTATTGGACTATGTTCGTATTTTCGACGTTTCATTAAAAAAATTTCGATTATAGCTAAACCACTTTATGACCTAACTAAGAAAGATGTAAAATTTAAATTTGGTTTTGATGAATTGAAATGTTTTGAAAATTTAAAAGAAAAATTGCTGGAAGCACCCATTTTAGCTATTTATGATTTCAATGATGAAACGGAGCTGCACTGTGATGCGAGCATTTTAGGTTTCGGGGAAATATTAATGCAGAAAAAGGCAGATAGAAAATGGCATCCAATTTTTTATTTCTCAAAAAGAACAACTGAAGCCGAAGCAAAATATTATAGTTTTGAACTAGAGACACTATCTATTATTTATGCGCTTAAAAGATTTAGGATTTATTTACAAGGTATACAATTTAAAATAGTTACAGATTGTAATTCCCTTACCTTGACTTTAAATAAAAAAGATATAAACCCTAGGATAGCTCGGTGGGCTTTAGAGCTACAAAATTATGATTATACTTTAGAACATAGGTCAAGCACGTAATGATAATTGCATCTAATACGTTCGAAGAAAATGTCGTGATATGTCAAGGTAAAGATGAACAAATAATTAAATTAAGAGAAATGTTACAAGACAGCGAGCATAGTTTTTATGAAATGCGTAACGGTATAATTAAAAGAAAAGGTAAAACCGATAATATTTTATTTTATGTGCCCAAGGATATGGAAAGACATGTGATGTATAAATATCACGACGAAATGGGTCATGTAGGAACTGATAAAACAGTGGCTCCATAAAAACTGTTCTCTATAAAATAACGCCTACTCGCACACCAAAGGACGAACTTTTGAGAAAATGCTGGCTGAAATTGAAAAAATTGTTAATTCAAGGTCACTTACGTATGTTCCTCTCGACGATAGTAATGCTGAAGCTATCACACCAAATCATCTTTTGTTGGGAAGTTCGAACGGCATGAAACCATATGCACTGTTTGAGAGTAACGCAGGTGTGCTTAGAAATAGTTGGCTAGAATCCCAACGATATGCAGAAAACTTTTGGAAGCACTGGTTGAAAGAATATTTGCCTTCATTAACATGTAGGACAAAATAGCATGAGAAAGTCAAGCCATTAGGCGTCGGCGACCTTGTTGTGGTGGTTGACCCTTCATGCCCTCGCAACGTTTGGCCGCGAGGAAAGGTACTCGAGACGAGGTTAGCAAAGGATGGGCAGGTACGTAGGGCAAAAATTCTTACTAATAGCGGTATCCTAGATCGGCCGGCTTCAAAAATTGCCATTTTAGACGTGGCTCGAGAATTGAAGTAAGGCGACGAAGAACTTCTTGCCATAATGGGGGGGCGGATTGTTATCGCCACTGTCTAAAATCTATTACTTTCTAAAATTAATTGACTATCATCAAATTTATTATCGATAAGCTAAAATGTCAGATGTCAAATTTTCTTGTTCGTTTTGTACTTCATCAAGTTATCATGAAAAAAGAGCTGTTCGAAGCAATTTATAGAGAAATCGTCTTACGTCCTGGTTTTCATACCTTAAAGTATGTATAATTTAACGATCCATATTTATACTCATTTGAATACAGAGTTTAATGTGAATTTATATCTGAAATAGGAATTTTAACAAAACCAAAACTATATGTGGCGAAACTATACAAATAAATTGTAATCTACATCTTATAGCAGTGTATGTATAGCAGTTCCTACTGTATGGTAAGACCTTGCTTTACTGGCGTTCACTGTATTCGTAACGCGCAGCACTCTTTATATATATATGGTAGCGTCATAAATATATGCAACAGCCAATTTGGCTCGTGCCATGTTTGTTCGCGCATATTCATAATCGTTTTAGTATTTACTTGTAAGTACTGTATTCGGTATACATATGTATATGTAGGCGTCTCAGATTGTTGCATCAGTCCAGTTGGTTCATGCTATCTCTATTGGCGTACATTCTTATTCCCGTTAGTAGTACTGTATTCGTAATTCACAATGTTCGTTATATATGTACGTTGGCGTCAGATTTTTGCATCATCCAATTCGGCTCGCGTCTAGTCTGTTTGCGCATAACCTCGTCGCCTTAGTACGTAAATATCATTTTAAACAACCCTTATTTATGTATTTGCACATATGCATCTCGCTCCCACGTACATATCCTTATATAAATCGCAGTAGGCTTTGTCAATTTCTATGCGACGACGCTAATGACGCGCCACAATATAAACACACATGCATACAAATGATATCATATCGTTTAGCTTATAAGCTGACTAGCAACCGCTTGTAAAAACATGCATGAATGTTCTATTTTTGTCTACTGCGTAAAATATAGATCACACATGTACATATATACATGTATACGTACGAATAAACAAGAATGTAAACAAGTGTTCGTATTTCCAAACTTGAGTTCGTTATAAATTTGTAAATCGTGAGTTGTCATACAGACAAAAGCATTTATAGATATAAAAACATACACACACCATAAAATTTAGAAGATAAGACAAAATATGTATCACCGCTTCAGCGGAACAAGAAAACTTTTGAAAAAGACATAATAAATGTAACCGTAGAGCACTCAACAACGTTTTAGTTTTACTCGGCATGCGATACTATAATCCTCAGAAGTGGGGTCGCGCTTCGCTATTCTAAAAAGTTTAATATAAGAAAAATTCGAATTTTTTTTAAACGCAACTAAAACGGGAAAATAAAATACATTTTTTGAAAAATAAAATTAAGAAAAAATTGTGCGAAAAAACAAAAAAGTGTGAAAACTGAAAAATAAAAGGAAAAACAAAGTGTGTACGAAAAAAAAAACAGAAAAGTGCGAAAACCAGTGAAAAAGTAAGAAACACTGAAACTGTAAGCATTTAAAAGAAAACAATTTTTGTTTATTAAAATAAATATGCAGTGAGAAAGTTTGTCGGTAGAAGAGTACACAATTGTAAAACTGCGTGAGTGGCTAAGGCAACTTGGCCTGTCCACAAGGGGAACAAAGGCAGCTTTGATCTCTCGGCTGAACGCCATACCATCAAATGAACGTGGCGAATGTCCAGGATTAATGCAGGAGAACGATAAAACGGATGTCTACGAGGAAGAAGAACCAGAACAAGCAGATGTAATCAGTTTGCTGCGACGCGAAGTAGCATTGCTCCAACGGGAAAGGGACGTAGTACAAAGAGAAAATGAACTCTGAAAGAAGATGGCGCAGCTGGAGCTTAACACCAGTGACACACAAATTACGACACCCAGTACCGGTGCGTCTCGTTCAATACACGCTCCAGTTGAAATGATCAAAACTATGTTGACCGACCATGACGGAATGTCCAACTGCGAGTTGTGGGTAAGTCAGTTCAAAGCTATAACTGAAACTTATAATATCGAGGAGAAAGTTAAATTGGTCCTGTTCGCCAATAAATTAAAAGACAGAGCAGCTGCATGGCTGCATTCCAAAGCTAATTTCGCTGAAATAGGCATAAACAGCCTAATTTAAGAGTTTGTAGCCACATTCAAAACAAGCGAAAATAAGTTGGTGTTACGCAAAAAGTTTGAAAACCGAAAGTGGGCCGTAGGCGAAAGCTTTGGGAATTATTTAAACGACAAAAAATACTTTCCATGCAATTACAACTTGATGAATCTGAACTGGTAGAATATGTTATTGATGGGATACCAACCAATGCATGAAACCCAAACGCGAGCTAGGCGCATGTTACGCTTGTGCAAGCACGTCACATCGGGTGTTGCAATGTCCAGAACGGAAAGTGGAGCCGAAAAATGATTATGTAAGGTATTTTGAATTTAATTTCAACACAAGTTGTGACAGGGTATCTCTCTTTTTATAGACACGGGAAGTCCCGTCAACTTGATTCGGAGGTCATGCCTACATCAACACATAACATTTGAACGTTTGAATGAAAATATCTTTTATTTTGGTGCGAATAACTCACCAATTACAACTTTTGGTAAAATTTTATGTAGTATTAAAATGAATAATAAAATTTTTGAGTTTTACTACATTGTCGTTGGCAACAAAACCATGTCGTATAACGCAATTCTTGGAAGAAACTTTTTAGAAGTATGTAAGTATAAACTAATAATAGATAACATAGATAAATCCAATACTGTTTGCAACCATAATGAAAGAAAAAAGGAAAACCAAATTAGGTGTGGGAAATTTTATAAAATTAAAGATAAAAAATATGAAAATTTTAGAGATACGTCCAAACTTGAAAAACAAAGTAAGATTAGGGAAATAAATGATTGTGATAATGCGCACACAGATGAAGGCGACAGAATTGATAGTTTCTGGTGTGAACAAAATGACAAAGGAAAATTCGCTTTTGATTTACTTTTCTGTACAAATGAAAACAATGATAATTTTGATTTAAAAATTGGAGATAATGTTAGGCAGTCAGACAAACAATATCTTACGGAATTATTTAAAAAGTTCTATCTGGCTCCCGACCGCACACCTAAACCAAAAATACAATGAAGTTGGTGTTAGAAAATGTTAACCCATTTAACTGTGCACCCAGGCGTCTGTCGTACGCTGAAAAAAATAGTTTGCAGGTGCTATTAGATGAATTTTTAAAGAAAAATTATATTAGGCCTAGTAATTCCGAATTTGCTTCACCGATCGTGCTGGTAAAGAAAAAAACAGGTGATTTAAGAATGTGTGTTGACTATCGCACACTTAATAAATATACGGCAAAAGATAACTATCCAATCCCTTTAATAGATGATTTACTCGATAGATTAGCAAACAAGAACATTTTCACAAAACTCGACTCGACTCCAGAATCAATAAAATACACATCGTTCGTTACTACTTTAGGGCAATTTGAATTTTTGAGAATGCCCTTTGGGCTAAGAAATGCACCGTCTGCTTTCCAAAGATTTGTTAATCAAATATCTTCAGATATGGTTAGGGAACAAAAAGTCATAATATATCTCGATGATATTATGATTGCTACAAAGAGTTTAAACGAACATTTCGACATTTTGCAAGAAGTTTTTAAGAAGCAGAAAACAAAGTAGAATTAAGAATAGATAAGTGTGAATTTTTATGGTCAACGGTTAAATATTTAGGCTACACTGTAAAAAAAGAAGGAATTTCTGCAGATGAAAAAGGCCTTATGGCAATAAAAAAACTTTCCTGTACTTACAAAGATTCATTCAGTTCAAAGTTTTATTGGACTATGTTCGTATTTTCGACGTTTCATTAAAAAAATTTCGATTATAGCTAAACCACTTTATGACCTAACTAAGAAAGATGTAAAATTTAAATTTGGTTTTGATGAATTGAAATGTTTTGAAAATTTAAAAGAAAAATTGCTGGAAGCACCCATTTTAGCTATTTATGATTTCAATGATGAAACGGAGCTGCACTGTGATGCGAGCATTTTAGGTTTCGGGGAAATATTAATGCAGAAAAAGGCAGATAGAAAATGGCATCCAATTTTTTATTTCTCAAAAAGAACAACTGAAGCCGAAGCAAAATATCATAGTTTTGAACTAGAGACACTATCTATTATTTATGCGCTTAAAAGATTTAGGATTTATTTACAAGGTATACAATTTAAAATAGTTACAGATTGTAATTCCCTTACCTTGACTTTAAATAAAAAAGATATAAACCCTAGGATAGCTCGGTGGGCTTTAGAGCTACAAAATTATGATTATACTTTAGAACATAGGTCAAGCACGTAATGATAATTGCATCTAATACGTTCGAAGAAAATGTCGTGATATGTCAAGGTAAAGATGAACAAATAATTAAATTAAGAGAAATGTTACAAGACAGCGAGCATAGTTTTTATGAAATGCGTAACGGTATAATTAAAAGAAAAGGTAAAACCGATAATATTTTATTTTATGTGCCCAAGGATATGGAGAGATATGTGATGTATAAATATCACGACGAAATGGGTCATGTAGGAACTGATAAAACAGTGGACCTAATATCAAAAAATTATTGGTTTCCAAAAATGAAAGAAAAGATTACAGATCATATAAAAATTGCTTGAAATGTGTACTTTATTCTGCTGAACATGGTAAGGAAGAGGGGTTTTTACACAACATTCCTAAATATGTCAGTCCATTCCACACAATATACGTAGATCACTTTTGACCAGTGAGTAGTTAGGATTGAAAAAACGCATTTTTGTTATTGTAGATGCATGTACAAAATTCGTCAGGTTATATGCGACAAAAACTGAAAGCACAAAAGAAGTAATAATTGCCTTGAAAAATTATTTTAGAAGTTATAGTTGTCCAAAGTATATTATTTCCGACAGAGGCAGTTGTTTCACGTCAAACGAATTTGAACAGTTTACAGAAGAAAACCATTATAAGCATATAAAGATTGCAACAGGGTCACCCCAAGAAAATGGCTAAGTAGAGAGGGTTAATAGGACGTTAGGGCCTATGTTGGCAAAATTAACCAGTCAGGGAAACATAACTCATTGGGTTAATGTGCTAGGAAAAGTAGAATACGTAATAAATAACACAATTCACAGAACCATAAAACAATATCCAAGTGTGATGCTTTTTGGTTTTAAACAGAATGGAGAAGAAAATATACTTAAGGACATACTAGTAAGCGATTTACAGCACTCACCCCAACATACACATGAAGAAATACGGGCACAAGCATCCGAAAAAGAAAAACAACTACAAGCTTACAATGAAAAATATGTGAATAATAGAAGATGCAAGCCTACCGAATATGAAATTGATGACTATGTTATGGTAAAAAATTTCGATTCCACTGCGGGTGTTAATAAAAAACTCATTTCTAAATTCAAAGGACCATATAGAATTGCTAAACGTTTACGCAACGATCGGAACGTGCTAGTTGATGTTGAAGGCTTTCAACAAACTCGCATACCTTACAAAGTTGTTTGGGCTGTAGGTAATTTGAAACCATGGTTTGATGGTCGTCGAGAGTCAAATAGAACTCAAAAGGTAGCATGTGATCAGGTGATCACATATGTCAGGATGGCCGAATTATAGCAGTGTATGCTGTATAACAGTGCCCACTGTACGGCAAGGTCTTGCTTTACTGGCGTGCACTGTATTCGTAACGCGCAGCACTCTTTATATGGCGTCATGGTATATGGTAGCGTCATAAATATATGCAACAGCCAATTTGGCTCGTGCGATGTTTTTTCGCGCATATTTATAATCGTTTTAGTATGTACTTGAAAGTACTGTATTCGATATACATATCTATATATAGGCGTCTCAGATTGTTGCATCAGTCAAGTTGGTTTATGCTATCTCCATTGGCGTACATTCTTATTCCCGTTAGTATATACACGTATACGTATAAAAGATGCGTCCGCTCGGTTTAATAGTTCGATTTATTCTGCCTTTTTCAACTGTACAAGATTTGCTTCTTCATACTCATGCAATCGTACGTTACAATATGGCTTCTTTGGTTGCCATGCCTACTGCGTCGCTTCTATATATATTATGTTGCACATACTAGCATGCTATCGTAGAACATACACTTATTTGTAGTAGTTGTATATTTATGTATCCTATATATACTGACATGCAGTAGTATTACATGTAGAGTATTGTGGCTGTCATTATACCACGGTCACATACCTATGCAATGGTATGCGAAAGAGCTGCTACAGTTATAAATATGTAATCGTGAGTTGTCATACACTTATAAGCATTTATACATATAAAAACATACACACACCATAAAATTTAGAAGATAAGACAATATATGTATCACCGCTTCAGCGGAACAAGAAAACTTTTGAAAAAGACATAATAAACATTGTTTACTATATATTTTGGCAGCTTAAATAGAGTTTATGTTGCGAATAGAGTGGAAGGCAGAGGACTAGGCAGTCGAATGTCATATTATGAAGGAATTGATGTTCGGAGTTTTTTCAAAATTTGCCGGAAATCCTGAATCACAAAAGGGAGTGTAGTTAAGTACGAAAATGAAAAAATGTAGTTAGGTTTTGCTCCTTTTATAGCAGGATATTTTCATTTTAAAAATGTAATATACAAACCAATGTTCATTCTATTACTTTTTTAGCAGAAGATTTTCATTTTAAAAATGTAATATATAATCCAATGTTCCTCCTATTGCTCATTTTATCTATGGAGCTTCACATGCACTTTATAAAAACGTGCTCTTTCTTTTTACGAACTTATTCCTCAATGAAAATAAATGAAACACGTATTAATGTAAGCACTAATCATGTTTCTTACTTCGTAAATGTTCTTCTTAAATATTATAAATGTGTTAAAAGTAGCAGGACTAAAATAATATTGACAAATCTGATATGTCAACCTAATTTTATATGATATTGAATGTTACAATCATTCTATTGGCAACTATCTGAGAGGAAAGATATGAAATGTAGTCAAATGCACCCCACGCTTTTTACTCTGAATTAAATTATTTTGTTAATAACTTAAATTTTATTATAATTTAATTTTGAGGTGATTAACTATAAACGATTGCTTAACCTTCTACTACTGTTATATAAACTCTTTTTAATTGAAATTTACTTTCTATTTTTTAGTTCGGTTTGCTATAAAAGCGTGTTTTTTTAGTTTTTTAAACTATTATTTATTTTTAATTTTTTAGTTCAAATAATTTTAAAAGTTTTAATCGAGAGTGATGAAACCTCGAAACGCCACGGTCCATGGATGAATCCAAACCCACGGCACCGAAAAGGGCCAAAACGCGGGTAGGCGGGATGCGGTCTTTCGCCGAAATTGCCTATGGCCATTCAAAGTGGTAATAAGGCCAACTGACCTTATGTCAACACACCATCATATTAATGCATTGTCATCGAGCCTTGATATGTGTGCAAAGTTTCAATCAAACTTATGGCCATTCAAAGTGGTAATAAGGCCAATTGACCTTATCGCCGTTGACCTTATGTCACCACACCATTACATTAATGCATTGTCATCGGTCCTTGAAACGTGTGCAAAGTTTCAAATTAATCAGACTTCTAAAAACCGGTGAAAATTAAGCTCAAAGATTCCGCTACATACAGGCCAAGCTAATAAAAGCGTGTTAAAAATGATTTCATAAATTGCATGCATTATATTTTAAATTTTCTTTAACTATTCGTTTTGTGCTGACTAAATTTTGCTTATGCATAACTTTCTTTGGCTATATAAGATAACAATTCCAGGGGCCGTTTTCACCATCTTCGGTGAACGCTAACAAACACTTTATTTGAAAGAAATCGTCCAGCGATTCTTCAAATAAGGGTTACTTTCAAATAACGGACGTTAAAAGTTCCCCTGTCACATGAGGAAAAATGAAATACAACTATTTTTATAACATGAAGATAGATAGAAAATTTATTGGGGATTGAACTGCGACCGTTGATCTATTGTGCCCTCATCAGATTGCGTCGCGTTCCAGGAGCATATGCTCCACCGTCTCTCCTGATCGACCACGAAATCGACATGAATACAAAATTATGTTTTAAGCTATTGCATAGATTTTATAGCGGGCTTGGCGACTAAATCAAAAAAAAACCGTAAAGAATATTTGTCAAAAAAGGTTCGAAAAGTCTCGAAAAGGTTCGGTGTTAGCAACAGGCCAAATACATAAAATTGGATCTCTATCATAAACAGCGGTGGGCACCACTACATTTACACGGTTACCAAATTGAGAATGTGTTAGTAAACACGAACGCGTAGCGAGAACGAAAGCAAAATCTATTCTTTATTTAGTTTGATTTCATTGCTTGAACGGTGAACACGTGTCACACGCACTCTTTGGTACTCTGTTTAAAGCGCGCGTGCGACACTTCCTCATCGTACGACCATCGAAATCAAACTAAAAGAGCTGTCGTTGATTTTCACGAAGTAGCCATTGTGCTATCGCATATCGTATACATATATGGTCGCTTACAAGCCAACCTAATAAAACCGCACTGCGTTTTTTTAGCGCACGCAAACAACCGGCGTTTTTTGCCTTAACCCAAATAAGTGTGCGTTGCGACAATGTAAAGCATGTGTGCAAACGTCAAATCTAAATGTCGCACAGAACAAAAATTGGAAATCGAGTTAGGTTTTCACGCAGCAAATTTAATTTGAGTTGCTCTCATACAAGTTGTATGTGCATGAGACATTTTTGACAGAAAATGACTTGCGTGCGTTTATATTAGGTTGGCTTGTTAGCAGGTGCTAAGCTCACGCCCACCCCGGATCATAAAGTTAAAGTTAAAGTGAATGTTAAAGTTAAATCGAAAGTTAAAGTTAACAAGTAAGGAAGGTTAAGTTCGGGTGTAACCGAACATTATATACTCAGTTGAGAGCTATGGTGGCAACATAAGGGAAAATAACCATGTAGGAAAATGAACCGAGGGTAACCCTGGAATGTGTTTATATGACATGTGTATCAAATGAAAGGTATAAAAGAGTATTTTAAGAGGGAGTGGGCCATAGTTCTATAGGTGGACGCCATTTAGGGATATCGCCATAAAGGTGGATCAGGGTTGACTCTAGAATTTGTTTGTACGATATGGGTATCAAATGAAAGGTGTTAATGAGTATTTTAAAAGGGAGTGATCCTTATTTCCATAGGTGGACGCCGTTTCGTGATATCGCCATAAAGGGGACCAGGGGTGACTCTAGAATTTATTTGTACTATATGGGTATCAAATGAAAGGTGTTAATGAGTATTTTAAAAGGGAGTGATCCTTATTTCCATAGGTGGACGCCGTTTCGTGATATCGCCATAAAGTGGACCAGGGGTGACTCTAGAATTTATTTGTACTATATGGGTATCAAATGAAAGGTGTTAATGAGTATTTTAAAAGGAAGTGGGACTTAGTTCTATAGGTGGACGCCTTTTCGGAATATCGTTATAAAAGTGGACCAGGGTTGACTCTAGAATGCGTTTGTACAATATGGGTATCAAACGAAAGGTGTTAATAAGTGTTTTAGAAGGGAGTGGGCCTTAGCTCTATGGGTGGATGCCTTTTCGGGATATCTCCATAAACGTGGACCAGGGGTGACTCTAGAATACGTTTGTACAATATGGGTATTAAATGAAAGGTGTTAATGAGTATTTTAAAAGGGCGTGGGCCTTAGTTCTATAGGTGGAAGCCTTTTCGAGATATCGCCATAAAGGTGGACCAGGGGTGACTCTAGAATTCGTTTGTACGATATGGGTTTCAAATGAAAGGTGCTAATGAGTATTTTAAAAGAGCGTGGGCCTTAGTTCTATAGGTGGACGCCTTTTCGAGATATCGCCATAAAGGTGAACCAGGGGTGACTCTAGAATTTGTTTGTACGATATGGGTATCAAATGAAAGGTGTTAATGAGTATTTTAAAAGGGAGTGATCCTTATTTCCATAGGTGGACGCCGTTTCGTGATATCGCCATAAAGTGGACCAGGGGTGACTCTAGAATTTATTTGTACGATATGGGTATCAAATGAAATGTGTTAATGAGTATTTTAAAAAGGAGTGGGCCTTAGTTCTATATGTGGACGCCTTTTCGAAATATCGCCATAAACGTGGACCAGGGGTGACTCTAGAATTTATTTGTACGATATGGGTATCAAATGAAATGTGTTAATGAGTATTTTAAAAAGGAGTGGGCCTTAGTTCTATATGTGGACGCCTTTTCGAAATATCGCCATAAACGTGGACCAGGGGTGACTCTGTTTGTACGATATGGGTATCAAATTAAAGGTATAAATGAGGGTTTTAAAACCGCTCACGCGCCGCTTTGCATTTGCTACATCAGCTGATGTGTGCTTGATGTGTTCAGTTTGATCGTAGGGTGCCATTACACTCGTAAGAAGCTAAACTCAGGCAAGATACACACGAGACATAGCTTCGTAGACGCGTACAAAATATGGAATGCAGCTACGATTTTCTACGCCTCAAGATTTCTTATGCTGTACCTAATACGCGTCTATGAAGATACGCCTCGAGTGCATCTTCTCTTAGATTATTTTCAAAGAAAAAGTGCTTTGTTTTTTAAACTTTGCTAATATTCACATAAATGTCTACTACTATGGCTGTCGCTTCCATACTACTATTTCATTATTTAAAAAAAAAATTATTTCTGAAAAATGCAACCTTGTCACATACGTTTACAAACACGGTGCCACACCATGTTTTCATTTAGGACCAAAATGCATCGAAAAATAGACCAGATCTCAAAAAAAGGACCAAATGTTAGGTTTTTTATTGGTATACAAACAATTGGGATGTTTCAAGGGTTTAATATATAAAATTTTAATAAAGTAGAAACTTGGTTTTAATTCAAACTGCACAAACAAAAATAAAGTGCACCTTTAGGTATTATATGTTCACATTTCTAGGATTAGTCTATGTCTTTCACCAACCAAACGTAGTGAACCTTGTTTTGCTTGACTGCAACGGAATAAAGTGCATAGAGCAGTTAGGTTTTATTAAAGAACGGTTAAAAAGTTTGCGTTGTGGCAAACTCAGTAAATCGTAAATAAAACTAAGCAGTGGTGTTAATGCTATTTTTTATAGATGTTTACTTTTTCCCTAACAGTTTAAACTTTATACTAGAGCCTAGATTCAGTAAGTGTGAGTTGGAACTTAGACTAAATTCAAGCGTCTTAAAAGTTTCAACTTTGTAATAACTGAATACCGATCGAAATATCAAACCACTAAAACAAGTATTTTTTCTGATAAGTCCGTTGTTTTAACAAAGTATATCATCCACATATTTCGTTAGCAAACGTGGTTTATGTGGAAAATCTTCCATGAATTTGTTCAGCAATTCCTCCATTACAATATCTGCAATGACTGGCGATGCTGGGGATCCCATAGGCATTCCATAGCGCTGTTCATATATTTTGTCTCTAAATTGAAAATACCTGTTGTCCTTTATGCAGAATCGTACTACCCCAAGAAATAAGTCCTTCGTTAACGAAGTGTGGCTTTTTATCAAATCCCACTTATTCTCAATAATTTTCATCGCATGGTCTACTGGAACGCTAGGGAAAAGAGATACCACATCAAAAGAAACTAGACTTTCATCGTCATATATATATGTCTTTTTTATTTTGTCTTTAAACTCGATTGAGTTTTTATTGATGTTTTTATTGTTTTGTAATCTTTTCAGTCCTGAGGATGATCTCAGATTGAGGTCGAAATATCGATTAACATTAAACAAGTATATTTATTGAAAGATATAAAATATTTGGTTTTTATTTATGCGTGGCCTTGAGCTCGAAAAACTTAATAACAAATACTTATATATTCTATTTATACATCAATTGGTAAGGTTTATCTCACTTTAAAATTTAAGCTAAATAATCTAAAGTTTTTCTTTTTTTGAAATTGAGTCGAGAACTGTGCGTGTGAATGTGCGAATTTCACCGATCAGCTGTTAGTTGCGCTACTTGGCAAAATTTACAATGATAATAAATGTAACCGTCGAGCACTCAACAACGTTTTAGTTTTACTCGGCATTCGATACTATAATCTGGAATTCGTAGTTTTCGTTCAAAGTTCTAGAAAAATTGGGACGCTATCGTTCCGTTGGGAGACTGTCTCAACAATTTATTTCTGGTCCTTATATTGGGTTTCCTTTGGAATGGTCTTTTTTAGTAGTTTCGCTTAGGAGCAAATTTTTCCACTAGAAAATGACCAAACTGGCAGGATCGCCATGTAATGTTTAACGAAAATGAAATCAAGACCGCTGATTTGTAGCGCAAAGTAGTCATTGAGTTTATTAGAGAAATGTCTTTCTTTTTATACAAAATTATCTATTTTACACATACGTAATTACACTAACATTAATACACTACATTCTTAATATCTAGATTCTGAGTCAGCATATTAGTTCGACCTAATTTTAGAAATTGTAACTGTAGAAATATTTTGGCAGGCACATTGAAAAATTGTCATTGACGCTCGGTCACGCTATTAACGAATTGGTCAATGTGCCAGTTAAATGTAACCGGATATAGGGGTCTTGCTGTCAGCATTAGTCTGTGATGTTGAACTCCCGCTGCGTTGGGGTAAACGTAATGTATTTAGATCGATATTTTAATATGAATGCAATATGATTGTGTGTGGTCTGCATATAAAGTTTATTGGCGTAGTAGAACACCATGCATAGTGCTACAAACGTATTGACATAAGCGGGCACCATGCATAATGCTACACTTTTCGAATTTCGAATTCGGTGGGGTTACATGATATGCTGGTTTATGTTTTAGAGCACTTACATACTTGGTCATACAGATGGCGCGCTTTTCTGCACGACAGTAAAATTTGCTATTTGAAGTGATTGTTCGAATTTACAAAAAACTTTTTCTATTAATTATAAACAAATAGTCGACCTTTTCTTCTTAACTTTCCAGTTTGCTGGCTCGAGGTCTATGTTTTTCTTGCAAAAACTAATAAAACACAAGTTTTTCGTTCTGCCAATATATTTCGAATTACCGTCGGTAATCGTCTTCAGGACAAACTAATAACAATATAAAGCATTAATATAATAAATAATTATCCCTACAACAAATTTATTCATATATGTACATACATTTATTTACACGTTTGTACTGCTTAACATGGAGTATCATACTAACTCTTTTTTTTTGATTTTTGTTATCAAAAAAGAGTTAGTATGATACTCCACGTTAAGCAGTACAAACGTGTAAATAAATGTATGTACATATATGAATAAATTTGTTGTAGGGATAATTATTTATTATATTAATGCTTTAAATTGTTATTAGTTTGTCCTGAAGACGATTACCGACGGTAATTCGAAATATATTGGCAGAACGAAAAACTTGTGTTTTATTAGTTTTTGCAAGAAAAACATAGACCTCGAGCCAGCAAACTGGAAAGTTATAAACAAATAGAGTAATATTTGTTAACAAAAATATCCATACGGATCGATTCATATAACTTTTTTATGATTTTACGTATGGTAGTATGCGAAAAAGCCTGTAAATTGATTGTATGGAAATTTTGTTAGCGTATTAATATATAGAAAAAATCAAAACTTTACAAAAATACCGAAAAGTTCAAACAAAAACAAATTTTAATGTTTATTGACAACACACTCTAGTACCAGCGGTCGACGGATTATACACCTTTTTTACCGCACATACGAAATAAAAAACCACTTGTGAAAAATATTTTCACTTTTCTTAAAATTTTTCGAAATTTTAAACAGAATTTATCAGCACTTAATTATTGCCACGTTTAGTGCTCATTCTAATTACGCGTCAAAACATTTGTTATTTTTTTATCCATATTCATAACAAATTTTCTCGGATTTTTTTCTCCAAAATCACCGACCCACCCTAATGCTCATTATGATTTTGTAAACTTATTTACACAAGTTCACTATTGACTGCAAGGCCGTTTATAAAAAATACATTAATTTTCAGAAATGATCGCATTTCTGATTTTAGGCCAATACACTTGGGTGTATTTCTTATCACCCTGTTTTTGTTTGTACAAACTTGACACTTACCGGCACTTTGTTTTGATTTTGTTTACTTTCGTCAATCGCACAAAAACAATTCATGAGTGGGCGGCCATCATGAAAGTAGGGATGACACATGCTAAATGCTTCAGATTACCGAAAAATAGCTCTCACGCGATTCTAGTGTTAATGCTGAAGATTTAATTTACTTAGTTGCAGAATGCTTGTATGAAAACTTTTACTGTTCCCTTTGGGTCGAAGATTAAATAAAGAAACACAATTTCTTCACCTCAATCAACTTAAAAGTTTTGATTTCTGGGTAAAATCACATACTTGCCACCCAGAAATATCACAGTTTCTAGCACTTGTCATAAAAACAGACAAAACAAATCAGTTCCTAATTTAAAATATTGCTCGCCAGCAAATACACATGACATTTTCCATCCAATGATTATAAATTCTAAGGGGAAAAATGTCATTACAGCAAAATGACCCGCTACTCGGCTTTTCGAAAACGCATTGAGTTAGGAGGCCAGTACAGTCTCAAATGCAAATTTTGTGGACGATATCATCCAATTCGGCTTTGCCCAATATTTCGAGCGAAGAAACCGGAGGACCGTTTACGGGCGGTGCTCATTCATTGATACTGCACGAATTACCTGGCAGGTACTCATCGGTCTGACCATTCCACAAATGAGGGAAGATGTCGACGATGCAACGCAAACCGTCACGCTATTCACGCCACGACGACGATGACGACGTTATTTCTTTTGAAGCATCCGTGGTTGAAGTCGAGAATAATCCCTTCCGCTCTGAGCTGGAGGAATGTGAATTGCCCGTCTCGGAAGCGGGAACCAGTGCTTCCCGAAGAACTCCCTCCTATACGAAGCAGCGGGGTGACAGTCAAAAAACGGTTTAGACCATTGCTACAACATGAAAAACGGAAACAAAATGGGACACAAGCTCTTAAGCCATACCATCACAAGCATGCTCACATACATCGCCACAACCAACATAAGAACCAGAGGAGAGTGGAACCCAATGCTTTCAAGCCTCTGGCCCGAAGTAATTTTCGATCCGGTGTTCAGGAACCTGCTGCGTTTCTGAGCCTACAAGTCACCATCGCGATCGCGCCGATCGCGGTCATTAAAGTCGAATCAGGAAGTCGACTACATTTGATTCGGGCCCTAATGGAACCAAGTGCCAGCATCACTACTATCGCAGACGGCCTGGTCAAAGGCCTTAAGCTGACAACTACAGCGACGAACAAACAAGTGGGTTGCTTCATCAAAATTCGAGGCAACTACGGGCAAACGAGCGCAGTTGCAACCCATGCTATAATTCTGCGGAACGTTTGTAAGCGCTCACCGGCTAACGAGATTGATAGGGCAATCGTGAGAGCGTACTCTAATCTAAAGCTTGCCGACGCGCATTTTTACAATCCTGCCCCGGTCCGCCTAGTACTAGGAGCAGACGTGTTCGCTAAGATATACAGGGGCACTATTCCAGCAGGCACGACTGGTCCACTACTGGCTCAAGATGCCATCTTTGGGTTTGTCCTATCTGGGGCCTGTTAATTACTATACTTATTTATTAAAATTGTCAAAATCTTATACCTTTGTATACAAATTTTGAATTATTATATATGAATTGTTGAACTTTATATAATTAATTTGTTAAATTTATACATGCATTTTTTATACGCTAACCAAAGGACTTTATAATATAATAAGTGCAACTGAAATTTTGAATACACGTACATAACTTTCTTTATTTCTAAAATTGTTCATACAGGGGAAACTTACCAACTTGTAACAGGAATCTTGGTGGCTGCCTGCTGCTCTTCTAGGGGATTGCTTATCGCAAGGGGGCCGGCATGTTTATGCCCACTGTCCAAAACATAAATATTTTGAGTCGCCCTAGTATGTGAGATGTCAACATTATGTTAACATCAACTGTTGACTACTTTAGTCAAACAGTTAACTACAAGAATGGAAAGATCTTACCGTTTTCAAGGGTTAGCGAAACTCTTGCAAACGGTTGCTCTTCCACTTCTTTTGCGATCACAGAAAGGATAAGCAGCAATCTCCAGCCACCACGATTAAGGTAAGTCATACCTGAAATTAAATATACATTAATATATATACATATATACATACACACATATATAACTAACACATTACAATATCATATTGTAATTAATTAATCAATTTTGCATATTTAATTAATTAAATAAATAATATTATAACGTGAAAGCTAATACCACATTTCTGATTTTTCATTTATCTCGTCGGACGAGCCCAAGGTCTCCTGCTCCCTCGAACACAGACCATAGGATACTTAAGTCGATTAATGGCAAACATAGGCGGGCCAAGGCCATGTATAAGAAAGCTGCTTGCTTCCGCTTCGGATTCTATACTCTTGTACGGTGCAGAAATTTGGGTGGAAAATTCCGAAAGTACCGAGCAGCTATTACTTATGTCCAACGCAGAGGGGCGCTACGAATTGCCTCAGCTTAGCGCACGGTATCCGCAGACGCAGTTTTTGTTATTGCGGGAACCATACCGATACATCTTCTCGCTGAGGAGAGGAAATCAATTTACCACCTCCGAGGAGAAGTACGCAGAGATATTGCGGCCGCGCAGGCGCGAAAAGATTCTATCCGACGCTGGAAACAGCAATGGAGCTGCAGTACTGCAGGCAAGTAGACCAGGGAACTGATTCCCGAGCTGGAGCCATGGTTAGAACGGCCACATGGAGAGGTCGACTTCTACCTGACACAGTTTTTAAGGGGCCCCGGCTACTTCCGGGAATACCTCCACAGGATGGGCAAGGTTTAAAATCCGAATTGCTTATACTGTGGGCTCATAGACAACGTACGCCACACCTTCTTCGAATGCGACCACTTCGCACAGCAACGAAGAAGATTGTAAGTAACACTAGGCGAAATATCCCCGGGCAGTGTCATCCATAAAATTACCTGCGGAAATGACAAATGGAACATGTTTAGCAGATATGCAAGGAATATTATCCTCGCTAACCGGCAAGATGTTTTCTTAGCCCAATAACGTGTGAGTAGCCAAAGAGCTCACGTAGCGCGCTTCCGTACCCGAAGTTATGCTAAACGCGGCCCCAGGTGCGGAAAATGCACGGCCCTTGGGAGGTTAGGTTTTAGTGCGTAACCCATGAAGAAAAAGAAAGGCAGTCCTACACCCGGAGGGGCTCGCTGCTACAGAGAGTAGCACCGAGGCTTAACAACCCCGTTAGTGCATAAAGCATTTCCTTCTTCCACGTAACAAAAAAAAAACGTGGAGGCTGAGCTCAGGGATCCACCGGGCCGGAGTCACAAGATGGCGGATCGTTAACGGCCTCTAGTAGGTTAGCTTCGAATAACCAATAAGCAGTCCCCGACCAAGAGCGACCATAGAGGTGGGCGTGGTGCAAAAGGCCACACATACCCAATGAGTGGGCGAGTGGGTGCCGCCCTAAAACTTCAATAAGCCTCCCCAGGATCGAGTCCAGTAAGATCCTGACGGCGACAACTGGAAAAATGTTTAGAAACAGTTTGCTATGGGCTGGCGTGGACGGTATTCTACCATCTTAGTAGCCGAGGGTGACACTTCGTCGAAACGACTGGTGGGCTAATATCGTCTTCGTCTCCATCTCGTTACTTTGGCAGGTCTCCAAGTACGTTCGAAGCGACGTCGCCATTAAGTTGGCGGTGCAGGCTCAGTTGAGATGACTCCTGACTCATGCCGGATTCTGACTCTGAACACAGACTCACAAGGACCTGTGTCAACCCTCGCGTGGCCTCCCTGCACATGCAAAGATAACCACGGGAATCTAAAACGGCGACTGTACATCGGGCGGAGATAGCGGCTTGGAGCGGAGACCCAACTGAAAAGAAATGAGCGAAATAACTGAAATTCGAGAAAATAACGATGGTAGTGATAGTGGCATAACCGTTTTTCAAAGGAGCAGCAAGGTGCTCCGATCGCCGGTGTTAAAAGCCTCTGCCAATGCGACAATAGCACCAGCAGAGAAATAAGGTGACGGGTCAGCAAGGGCCAGGGACACCCCACAGCCAATGCAAGGGGGACAAAAGCTAGAATAAATAACAGGAAAGAAGATGCCATCCCATCTGCCCCTGTAGAGCAAGGTGATGGCAATGACGAGCGGGAAACCTCCGTATGGGGTACAACACCGGGGAGGACAAGTCAAGTTGGCCTCCCCGAGTATGCAAGAATGGTGCTGCGCAGCATGCAGCGAAAGAACAGAAAAATGTGTCCATGGACATAAAGAACGGCATGGCACAACTCGAAGAGACACTAAGTCGCATGCGCTCTTTAAAGAAGGTAAAAACGCAGAGTGCACCGAAACGAAAGCGGCTCGTGGGAACAAAAGAGCACAAACGAACTCTGGCTCACAACCGGGTGCCTCGGAGGCCAAGAAAAAGTAGGATGAGGATTCTGCGAAGACAGTCTAGGGTGAGTTCTGGACGACCGTATGGAATCGGAAAACCAAACCATGCCCTAATAAACAACAATGGACACAACCTGGGCAAGCCAAGAAGGCAAAAAGAAAAGGCAAGCCCAGAAACAGACGGGCCTCAACTTTCGTAGTTAGACCAGCGCAGGGAAAGAACTACACCAATATCGCAGGAGCCATCCGGGGCGAGCTTAGCCTGAAGATACAGGGAGCGTCATACGCTCCGTCCGAAAAACCAAATCCGTTAGTGTCATTATCGAAACTGCACGTTGCGGCGATGAATCAGCTTTCATCCAAGCCATAGGAAGCGCTGTTAGAGAAGCGGGCGCAACCGGTGCTGTTCATGGACTGCCTGGCAACCGCTGAACAAGTTGCCGAGGCTGTTAGGAAAGCTGCTATTTTCTCGGCAAACCAGTCGAACAGAAGATGGCAGCCATTGAAGTGTATGAAGCTGTTGGCTTCCTTTTATTAGCCAAGGGTAAGTTCTGTATCGGCTGGCTGCAATGCAGGCTTAGACAGAGGGTAGACGTGGAGCGATGCTTCAGGTGTCTAGGCTACGGACACCGAAAAGCAGACTGCAAAGGCCCTGATAGAAGCAGTGCTTGCTGGAAGTGCGGACGAAGTGGTCAGCAGGCCTCGGCCTGTACAGAAAACCCAAAGTAATTTTATGCCAGTAAGAGAAGGTCGACCACCTTCCCGGGTCTGGAGCATGCAGCACCTTCAGGGAGGCACTCGCTGCCGCAAAGGCCAAACAGGTGCGCAAGTGACCAGTTTCATTCAAGGCAACCTGAATAGAAGCAGGTTGGCCGATAGTCTTCTGGACCAACTGTTTCTCGAAAACAGAACCAGCTATGCGATCATCAGCGAACCTTCTAGGGTGAGGAGTGACTGGCACGTAGACTTAACAGTTGCTGCTGCCTCTGGATCGTGGACGCTGGCACCCACGAAAGATGCCGTGTTTTCGAAAACGGCTACGTACGGGTAACAGTGGCGCAAACCACACTAGTGAGCTGCTACCTGTCCCCAAATGATCCAATGCAAAGTTTTAAAGATAAGCCAGAACTACTTGAAGTCGATTTTCGTGATGAAGCTGATAACGTGATTGTCGGAGGAGATTTCAATGCTAGGGCCGTTGAGTGGGGAATGCCCCAGACTAACTCCAGAGGAAGGCTAGTGCTAGAAATGGCTGCCCGACTTGGATTGGGCATTCTGAATATCGGCACGACCCCGACATATTTGCGACCAGGCTTTGGGCATCCTATCCTTGATATTACATTAATATCGGAAAACCTGCTATCAAAGGCGGCTGGATGGAGGGTGATGGAGGATCTTACGGGTAGTGACCATAACTACATCTTAATGACTTAGGGCAAAGTCTGACAGGGAGACCGCCCCGTATGAAAACAAAATGGGACGCCTCTGAGATTGACGCTGCAAAGTTCTCCGCTACTGTACAAGCGAGCGCACGACAGATAGTTGACAGTGCCGAAGCGGCGAACGCTACGATGGAAGCCACCATGCGTTGCCTGACCCACGCATGCAAGACCTCAATGCCACGAAGAGGACCTATTAGAGGTTAAAAACAAGTGCGCTGGTAGAGTAGCGAAATTGCCGAATTACGCAGAGTATGCCACAGAATGCGTAGGCTGGCAACCCGCGCACGCAGCAGGTCTGACGCGATAGAGCATGTGGAGGCATACAAAAGAGCAAAAAAGGTTCTCTGTGCCGCCATAAGGCAAAGCAAACTTAATAGCTGGAAAAGGCTTTGCAAAGAAGTTGATCGTGATCCTTGGGGACAAGGGTATAAAATAGTAATGGGAAAATTCCGCCCACTGCACCAAACGATGGATGAGGAAAAGATGCGAAGTATAGTAGATGCTCTATTCCTCACTCGCACAATCAGAGAGTGATTTAACTGATGAGTGAGAGTGCAGATTTAACTGATACTTTTATAGCGTTCTTAAAATCAAAACTAGTGGGTAAAGCCCGTGAAGCAATACCAAGACAAGTACATTCAGTTAATGAAATTAAAACAGCTATACGTTGTAGGATCAAACCGGACAACTCGAAAGTTGTAGCAGGGAAAATTGCAGCGTTGCACGTTAATAACAATAATTATACAGATTTTGCCAAAAAAGTTGAAGATTTAGCTGACTCACTTGAGCGGTCTCTTATTATTGAAGGGATTACTCAAGCAAAAGCTCATGAAATGGCAATCGAACAAACTGTTAACTTGTGTTGTTTAAACGCAGAATCCAATTTAGCTTCAACGGCATTTACTGATCCGAAAGACGTAGTAGCGAAATTAATTGTAGAACAAAACAACGAAGTAACTGAACGTCAGGTTCTAGTTTTCGATCACGTGGTAACAACACATTCAAAAATCACTTGGAAGTTATCGAGGCTTTTACCCAAACCGCGGCTATACTGGTTATAGAAATAATAATAGTTCATTTTCATACAATAGTAACTATAACGGCAACAATAATCAAATATATAGAAATTATAACGGAAATAGATACCAGAATAACAATACGCGTTCAAATACAAATCCTAATTCAAACAATAGTAACAATAGAGGTAACAATTCGAGATCAGCCAATGGTAGAGGTAGAAACGCAAACGTTCGCGCTTTAAACGTGAGTGCCCCTCAGGAGCGAACACTGGGGGTGGACAAACTAACCGAGTAAGCGAATTTCCCTCACCAATACGCATCTATTGTTTAAATTTAAATTATTCAGATTTCACAGAATTACAACTTAACGTGTCACAAACATTTTGTTCTTTCTTAGTAGACACTCAAGCAGACATTTCTTTTATAAAAATATCATGTATAGACAGTAACATTTCCCTAAATACAAACGACATTATTAACATTACCGGTGTCACTTCTATACCAGTTTCTACTTTAGGTAAAATTACAGCAAATTTAAATTTTTCTAACTTTTCTATTAAACATACTTAATGAAGACTTTAATATTCCATCCGATGGCATACTGGGTAAAGACTTTCTGAAAATAAACAAATGCATTATTAATTATGAAAGAAATAGTATTTCCTTTTGGATAGGTAATGAAAAAGTCGCGATAACAATCCTACACGGAACAGAAAGCGACAGTTGTATCATTCCTCCGAGATGTAAAATATTCAGACTTTTTGATTTAGGAGATTCACCCGAGCCACTTTTCGTGGACTCGCAAGAAATTGAAAAAGGCGTCAAAGTCACAAATACCACGGATGATATAAAGTGTGTGAAAAGAAACAGTATTCGGACAGAAAAACTTTCAACTTATAATGTTTATACAATTAACAAGACAAAAACAGAAGACAAACGTACAAAAAAACTTATTTCAATTTAAAAAAATCAAATACCTCAACATGGTCATAGTAAATTAATTGACCTTTGCATAGATTATGCCGACATTTTCGCTCTTTACACGGACAAAATGACTTTAAACAACTTTTACGAACAAAAATTAAGATTGACACACAACGAACCGGTATATGTTAAAAACTATAGATTGCCATACTCTCAACGCGAAGAATTAAATCGCCAAGTAAATAAATTGTTAGATAACCCAGTTATTCGAATTACAATAGTCCTTTGATTGTAGTCCCAAAGAAGGATACTAATGGTCAGAAAGCATGTCGTATGTGCGTAGATTTTCGCGCAGTAAACAAAAAACCCATTGCTGATAAATTTCCACTAGCTAGAGTTGACGATATTTTAGATAATCTCGGTAGAGCAAGGTATTTTTCCACATTACATCTTTTTTCAGGATTTCATCAAATCCCCTTGCATCTTGACACACGTGACATTACTTCTTTCAGCACTGACCGAGGTGCATTTAGATGGAAAGTGCTTCCATTCGGTTTAAACATATCACCAAATTCATTCTCACGAATGATGACAATAGCTTTTTCGGGTATAACACCCAACGTCGCATTTCTGTACGTCGACGATATAATCGTCATCGGTTGTAGTGAAGCACACCACATTAAAAATCTTTCAAAAGTTTTCGATACTTGTAGATCTTTCAATCTCAAACTTAACCCAAATAAATGCAACTTTTTATGAACAGAAGTTACATTTTTAGGTCACAAATGTTCAGCCAAAGATTTGTTGCCAGACGACTCCAAAATAAACGCAGTTAAAAAGTATACAAAACCGGCTGATAAAGACGCGGTACGACGATTCGTCGCGTTTGCAAACTATTACAGACGGTTTATACCTAATTTTGCGTCTCTGGCAGCGCCTCTAAATCGAATAACCAGAAAAAGAGTTGAATTTGTATGGGATGTAGAGTACGAAAGGGCATTTTTATCTTTGAAAGCAGCGTTACTTTAACCAAAATTACTTCAATATCCAGATTTTACTAAACAATTCATTATTACCGTTGATGCTTGCACAACTGGATGTGGAACTATTTTGAGTCAAGAACAGCAAGGCAGTGATTTACCAATTTGTTTCGCTTCTAAAGCATTTAATAAAGCAGAGATTAGAACTTTTAGCTATTTACTTTGCAATCAGATCATAGACCTCTAGTATACTTATTCAATATGAAAGACCCATCCTCAAAACTTTCAAGAATAAGACTAGAACTAGCTGAATATAATTTCACTATTGTATATATCAAGGGTAAATCAAACGTTGGCTCTGATGCACTATCGCGTTTTACAATCGATGAGATTAAGGAATCGAACAAACAAATTTTAGCAGTTCAGACAAAATCAATGACAAAACGGCAAAACGACAACAACCTTCCTAGCAAAACAGACAAAAACGACGAAAAACAACTTATTTTACATGTCTACGACAAATTTTCATTTAACTTTTCGAAAAAAGTTCCACGAATAAGATTTGCAATTACGTACGATAAAAATAATAAAACAACAAGTTTAAGAATTTTTGCGCATATTAAACATAAAAACTCGAGTTAGTGATGGCTTTCGAGAAATTACTTTCGAGGCTTGAATCAGAAGCCGGCAAACGCAAAATTAGGCAGATTGAATGGCCGAAAAACGATATTTTGTTCGAAAATTATACTATTACAAATTTTAAAGATATTGGAAATAAGATTTTAAAATCATTAGAAATTATACTAACAGATCCAGTGGAGACAGTAGCAGATGAGGATACAAAATTAAAGCTAATGAAAATTTACCATAATGATCCCATTTCTGGTGGACATTGCGGAATGAAAAGACTTTACGCAAAACTACGAAAAAAATTTTATTGGAAAGATATGACTCGTGATATATCGAAATATATCAAAAATTGTAAAGATTGTCTTTTAAACAAGGTTAAACCTAAAACAAAAGAAAAACTTGTGTTAACACCAACTCCTTGTAAACCATTTGATATACTAGTAATTGACAAAATAGGACCCCTACCTGAGTCAAAATATGGTAACAAGTTCGCACTTACCATGATTTGCGACATGACTAAATACCTGGTAACAGTCGCTGTACCAGACAAATCGGTCAAAACAATCGCTTCAGCAATTTTTGAAGGATTCATTTTAACATACGGCACAATGAATGCCATTAAATCAGATTTAGGTACTGAATTTAAAAATGAATTACTTGAAGAATTAACTAAACTTCTAAATATTAAACATAATTTTTCAACTGCATACCATCACGAAACTGTTGGCACGATTGAACGTAATCATAGAGTTTTTAAAGAATACCTACGTGCATATTTAAAAGATACACTTTCTGATTGGGATGTTTATTTAAAATACTTTACTTTCCTACACAATACTACGAGTAGCACAATTTTCGACAATCAATTTTCGCCTTTCCAGTTAGTCTTTGGGAAAAAGGTAACTTTGCCTAATGAATTGACAAAAGAAACAATTGACCCAATTTATAATGTCGAAAACTATGCCAAAGAAAACAAGTTTAGGATGCAGAAAACGCGCAAAACCTAATTAATAGAAATAAGTTACAAAATAAAAATCTGTACAATAAAACGGCACGTCCTTTAATTGTAAAAATCGGAGATAAAGTACTTTTACAGAAAGAACCACATCATAAACACGAAAATATTTATCAAGGTCCGTTTATTATAACTAAAATTAACGAACCTAACGTAACTATTTTCGATGAAGTTAAAAATAAAGAACACGTTGCACATAAAAATCGGCTAAGTAAAGTAAATTAACGTTATTTTAATATTTTGATTAAACTTTAAAATTTGATTGAAAAAAAATCAAAAAACAAAATTTTTTTTTACTAGCATTTAAGCAGTCACGAAGGCTCAAAAAATGTTAAAATAAAAAAAAAAGGAAAATAGCACAAAATTTTGTATATTTAAGAAGGGTATTTCTTAATTGCTAAAACAACAAAAAGAACATATAATATGTAATAAAAATGTAAAACTTTAAATTGAACATATCAAACATAAACACAAAGAAACATTCAAGATATATTGTAGTAAATTAAAATGTTATTAATATTTATAGCTTTTATTTAACTACAAACATGTAACTACAATTTGAGTATTATAAGTATAAAATCTTTTTCAATAAGTAGCAAAAATGGTTCCGAACCAACGAATTCAAAAGGGGAGGAACACCCTAATGTAAATATATTCGTTTGTTCGCAACAATTTTTATAAGTTTATGGCCAAAGAAGAATTTGACAAACCTGATCACTTTGTCAATTTTTCTTTTCCCCAAAAAGGATGATGTAACAGCAGCCTTAACAAATAATAAAAATGTCACCCTGTTTCCAAATTGCTGCAACACCCATTGTCTACTGTCAACGAACAACAGGTGCTGGAACAACTTGGAAACAGAGCAATTCGGCTCGGAACAAAAAAGACCGGCATTATCATAATTAAAATTTGGACAACTCAAAACGCAAGACGAACATTTGCAAAAACCTAAAAACTAAAATAAATCGAGTTGTACAAACTAAAGTTAATTGATAAAAACAAGTGTAAAATAATTAAAAGACATTTTACTATACGACAACTGAATTAAATAAAGAAGATACTAAACTATAAAACTACAACTACTGTGTTTGGTGTCTTGAGTGGAGTAAGTGCGTTGCGCGTGCAAAGCGCACATCAATTTGGCAGAGGTTCCAGGAATGGAACCTTACAACATCCAGCCTTAACCAGATGGATCGGCTGCATGTTAAATTGCAGGAAGATTACATCACAATGGGGATTGTACGAGGCTATGAAACCAGTGGACAGGGGCACGCTGCAAGGAGGGGTGCTTCACTTCTGCTATGGACGCTGGTCATCAAACAACTGCGGGTGCAACTGCTCAGGCGATTCAATGAGGGACCCTTAAAACTTACGGCTCACGGAGATGACGTTGCAATTGTCATAAGTGGAAAGTGCCTTCCAACGATTAGTTCTCTGATGGATCGGGCGCTTTAGGATATTCATACCTGGACATCTAATGTCGGGTTGAAAGTCAATGCGGAGAACCCGGATATGGCCTTGTTTAAAAAGAGGTACAAGGCCCTAAATTGGACCAGGCCTAAGTTAGGAGGGGTGACCTTACAGGAGAAACCTTGCACATAATATCTAGGAATCATCCTAGACAGTAATCTGTGATGTAAGCTCAACGTGGAGGAGAGGGTGAAGAAGTAAGATCTATTATATACAATTGAGTTCTTGTTTGGTGGAAAGCCACACAAAAAACAACATACCTCAAACAGTTAGAGGGGGTATGGAGACCATCGATGCTTAGTATTACGGGAGCCCTGAAAACAACCCCGACGGCTTCACTGTATGCCATTCTGCACATTCCACCTGTAGACCTGGTAGCAAAGAACATAGCATTAACAACTGCAACCAGGCTCGGTGCCTCGGGGAAACTTGAGCGCCGACCATACGGCCATAGTAGTATAGCGTCATCAATCACAAAACGAACAGACTACCGGATTCCCTATCTGCGCTTCGAGAGAGATCTTAAGGCCACAATAGAGGGGGCGGATGAACTAGCTAAAAAGGGCGCATCCCGTGAAGCTTGCTCCGTAGACGCCCCAATTAGACTGGGCGAGATTAAGCGAAGGCGAGAGGTGCACAAGATCGACCAAGCGGGAAAGGCGTGGGTTCAAGCGCGGAACTGCAAAGTGTCGAAGATTTTATGTATGTCTTATAACCTTAGAATAATAAAGTTGCTTCTATCACTAAAAGAGAGAGGACTGTAGACTCAAGACGAGTATTCGGACTGGACACTGCCTTCTGGCGTCACATGCCTTTAAATTAGGCTTGGTCAGTGATAGCAGATGTAAGAAGTGCGGGTTGGAGGAGGAAACGATCGAGCACGTTCTGTGCTCGTACCCTGCACTTGCCAGGTTAAGACTCCAGCTATTAGGAGTGATACAGCTGTCAGATCTAGAAGCAGCAAGTGGCTAAAGTCCTAGGAAGCTTCTAGTATTTGCCAAGAAGACGGAGTTATTTTATAACATAGTTCCTGGCTTTTGATAGGGTTTTTCAATTTGGTCGTTAAAAATAAGCTTCTACGGACCCAATCAGTCTATGTGAGGTCCTCATGGACCGGCCAGTTCAACCTAACCTAACCTAACCTAACAGGAAAGTAGAAGCCACCGCATCTACCCCTGGACGGCGAGGTGAACTCAACGAAGGGCGGGAAACC
This sequence comes from Eurosta solidaginis, assembly GCF_040869045.1. NCBI lineage: Eukaryota > Metazoa > Arthropoda > Insecta > Diptera > Tephritidae > Eurosta > Eurosta solidaginis. The sequence goes on from NC_090319.1 coordinate 155,888,473, forward strand.
ACCGTGTGCGGTGCAACACCTAGGAGGACAAGTCAAGTTGACATCCTCGAGTATGCAAGCTGCAGCGGCCAAGCAGGAAAATGTTTAGATGGACATAAAAAACAGCATGGAACAACTGGAAGAGTCATTAAGTTGTATGTGCTCCTTGTTACAGGGTAAAAGAGTGCACCGAACCGAAAGCGGCCCGCGGGATCAAAAGAGCACGAACGAACTCTGGCTCACAACTGGACAACCGTTCGGAACCGAAAAGCCAAACCACGCCCTGTGCAAGAACAAAGGACGCCACATGGGCGAGCCAAGACGGCAAAAAGGAAAGGCAAGTCCAAAAAAAGACGGGCCGCAATCTTCGTAGTTAGACCAGCCCAGGGAAATAACTACGCCGAGGTCGTTGGAGCCATCAGGGCGAGCTTCGGCCTGAAGATACACGGACCGTCATACGTTCCATCCGAAAAACTAGATCGGGGAGTGTACTTATCAGATTTCTTTCAAGCGATAGGGAGCACTGTTGGAGAAGCGGGCAAAACCAAGCAGCTTACACGGCGAATGCGGATAAATGTGCTGGGTATGGACTGCCTGACAACCGCTGAAGAAGTTGCCGAGGCTGTTCGGAAAACTGCTTGCAGGAAAATGATGCGACAGGTCCGTGTGTCTATTTTCTATGCGCGAGCAAAAGATGGCAGCTATTGAAGTGGACGAAGCTGTCTAGCCTACGGACACCGAAAATCCGACTGTAAAGGCCCTGACAGAAGCAGTGCTTGCTAGAAAAGCGGACAGAATGTCCAGCAAGCATCGGCCTGCACGGAAACTCCAAAGTGCTTTTTATGCCAGTCACAGAAGTTCGACCACCTTTCCGGGTGTGGAGCATGCAGCACTTTCAGGGAGGCCCCCGCTGCCGCAAATGCCAAACGAGCGCGCAAGTGACCAGCTTCATTGAAGGTAACTTGAATAAAAGCAGGTTAGCCGATAGTCTGTTGGACCAACTGGTTCTAGATAGCAGAGCCAGCTATGCGATCATCAGCGAATCTTATAGGGTCAGGAATGACGCACACCACACTAGTGAGCTACCACCTGTCCCCAAATGATCCAATTCAAGGGTTTAAGGATAAGCTAGAACTACTTGAAGGCAATCTGCGGGATAAAACTGGTAACGTGGTTCTCGCTGGAGATTTTAATGCTATGGCTGTTGAGTGGGGAATGCGGGAAGTGACCATAATTACATCACCTTCCTTCTTAATGACTCACCTTCCTTCTTAATGACTCAAGGTCTTCTTAATGACAGGACGCAAACCCAAACCTTACAGTCGTTGAAGAAGCGTTTTCAGGCTATAGGAACGGGCGCACCTCATTCCATAATCCGATCTGACTTAATTAAAGGAAGATAAGGCCCTTGCACGGTGCAAGATTGAGTAGGCTCACTGGCGAGTACTGCCAAGTGAGACGTGGTATGAGAAGACGTAATTGGGATGTTCACGGCCGTGGTAGAGATTGTTGTTGAATTCATATTGAGATTGGACTTCTTTGTTTCTCATGGCACCAAGACCGATATTCAACGAAGGATTATGTGTTAAAGAGCAAAGATATCCCACTAAACTTTGGCTTTGATAGGGGGTTCAACAGTAAACGAGTATCGGTGACGCAGATTCGACAAATACCACCAATATCAAGGCGTACCCTTCCACTGATGCACGAGCGCCTTTTTCCGACAATTTATAATGTGTCCTTCAATAGACAAGTCCAGACATCGTGCAAACAGACGGACACATAAACATAAACACCATCACCCCATAGAGGCTGAAGATGCTATCCAAAAGACCAAGCCCTCTAAATCAATATGCCCAGACGGAATAGCCATGCCAATGCTAAAAAACCTTAGCGCTGAGGGAATAGACTACTTAACGGATGTTTTCAAACTTTCATTCCCAAACAATGGAAATGCCAAGGAAAATTCTACTTCTGGAATGTCGGTAAACCAGCTAAAAAGCGAGCCATGTCGACCAATAGCGAAGACATTGGAAACGGTGCTGCTCTATCCTTTCACCGCGAATCTTCGCCTATCTACCGATCAACATGGCTTCCGCAAAATTCATAGCACTACCACCGCGCTAAACGCCATAAATTTCATATTAGTTACGGACTAAATCAGGAAAGCCCCCTTACACAGGACAGTGCTCGTGCCACTCAACCTGTCAAAAGCTTTTTACACAATCAACCACGGCACGCTACTCCAAGACATAGAAAGCTCACACCTTCCCCTTGTCTAAAAAGATGGACCACAAATTATCTGAATGTTCGGCAAGCGTCGGTTCAATTCAGGACCGAAATCTCAAAGCCCAGGAGAATTAAACAGGGGGAACCACAGGGTTGTGTTCTCTCCCCGCTTCTGTTTAATTTCTACATATCAAATCTCCCTTCCTTACAAGAAGGAGTTACAATCATTTTCTATGCCGACGACTGCACAATTATGGCAACGGGACCTGGATTTTCAATAGATAAGTTAGATTCTAAAATGAACAGCTATCTCCCATCCTTCGCCTCGCGAAACCGACAAAATACACGGCCACTCTGTTTACTACGTAGAAGGAACATGGTCTCATGCTACCGACTGTCAGTCACCCAAAGATCTTGGGGGTAACATTCGATAATTCTCTCACCTTAGATGTGCATGTCACCGCAATTGTAACGTAGGTTCAAAGCCGGCAGCTCCTGGGGAAGAGATATAGAAATATTGCATACCACGTACAAAGCGATTGGCCGGCCCCATATGTGCTACGCGTCACTAGTTTGGTCGGCCGATCTTTAAAACACATACTGGAAAAGGCTACACGCCTGTCAAAATGCAGCAATCACAACTGCCACGGGATGTCTCCTTATGACCCCTGAGCATCACCTATGTACATAGTGAGGCCAAAGAGCTCAACATTAAAGAGCACAATGAAATTCTGAACAAGCAGACTTTGCTTAACAGTCACACTGTCACAAACCAGGTCTCTCAGCAAACAACTGCTTGATCTAGCCCCGCCTCCGCGGGGGTTAAGGGGACATCTCCATAAGCACTACGATGAGTACTGGAACCTGCCAACACAGCATCGGTAAACGCCTTTGCCAGGACGTGCCCGGTAAACCCTGTTATCAATATATTATATCCTACTCTTGCAGAAGAATAAAGCACAAAACCGAGAGAGACATTATTTACTGTGGCTCAGCTTCGTACTAGATACTGTAAACTCTTACTTGTCCAGAACCAATCCCGACATACGTAATGTATATCCTGCATGCTGTTACACAACCCTCACCATCATAAAGGGTTTTCATTTAAATTTCCGTTCAACTGGGAAGGCCCGTACAAAATTGCGGAATTGATCGGCGAGATCGTCAGCCGTATACGAAAAATTGGGAAATCACGAATCAGATGAAGGGTGATTCATTCGAAGAGGCTAGCAACGTTTGAATGGGGAATTTCCTCTGATGTGACAGCAAGACACAGCGCAGACGACATTGCTCACACATATAGACAACAACAAAAAGCGCATATGACATTAGAAGAACTTAGCAGACGTGCATAGATGACCACAGGGGTTATGAGGTGTTAGATAAGCAACTAATCAAGATGGTTGTTCGCGAAAAGGGCAGACGCTGGCAGAAATAGGCGAACGAGGCAACTGGGTGCTATAAAAGCGGCGAGTCCAAGTTATGGTTGTTTTTATTGTTGTAGGCTACAAGCCCAACCATCTCGGATTCGCCACAGGTAGGTGAGGTTTACAATTGGGTTGCTCAGGTTCCAAAGTAGTGGAAGGAGCAGGTCCTGCGGTATACTGTGCTGATCCGGGAATAAACAAAACCTTCAAGCTTGCAGATCACTGTAGCATTTTCAAGCGGAAGTATTAGTCGTAACCAGTGCATTTGAAACACTGTAAGAAAATAGCTTAAACTGTAGTCTTGTAAACTTTTATATTGACAGTAAAGCAGCAATAAATGCAATAATCTCGCAGAGCACAGCATCTAAATGTGTGTTAGAGTGTAATCAATCTCCTGGAAAGAATCGGGACAGGGAAAAGCATATATCTTTATTGGGTCAAAGGGCATATGGGAATAGATGTAAATCAATGCGGATGAACTAGCTACTTAAAAAGGGCGCATTCCTTGAAGTTTGCTCGTAGATTAAGCGAGATTTAGATAAGGCGATAGGTGCACATGATCGACCAAGCAGGGAAGGCGTGGGTTCAAGCACGTGTCTGTAAAGTGTCGAAGATTATGTGTAGGCTTTACAACCATAGACTAGCAAACTTCTTCTTGTCATTGAAAATAGGAGACTCTACGCTGATGTTAGGTTTTCTGACGGGACACTGCCTTCTCCCGTCACATGCCTTCAAATTAGGCTTGGTTAGTAATAGCAGATGTGGGAAGTGCAGGTTGCAGAAGGAAACGAGGATGTTTTGTGCTCGTACCCTGCGCTCGCCAGGCTAAGACTCCAGCTATTAGCTAAGTGGCATATGTCCTAGAAAGCTTCTAGTATTTGCCAAGAAGACCGATTTATTTTATAACATAGGGCCTGGTTTTTGATAGGTTTTTCGGTTTGGTCGTTTAACAAACTTCTGGTAACACTACATACCCATTCAGTGAGGTCCTCATGGACCGGTAGTTCATCATAACCTAACATGTTGTAAGTGAAGCAAGCGAAAAACATTAAGTTGAAAAGTATCACTACCATTGTTGTGCTGTAAAAAAAGAGCATGTTGCATGCATAACGTTTGAGTTTATTTATTGGAGAGTTAGTTATTCGAACGATTACAGAAGGCAAGGAATAATCGAGAATCCATAAGATTCAAACAACACCCACTTTTATTTCGATATATACATACTATTCGATTGATATGTTCAATGGCTGGTGTTGTTCCGATACGAGTAACTACGATAACTTTGGTAGGACGGGCTATTACCTCGTACAAGTACTTCCATAAGTATTGATCAAGCGGGCTCAGTTTCGAGGTATCGATTTCTCATATCAACGATCGTATTGTTTATAATTTCTGCCAATTTTTTGGCACTGTACTGTAAGATTTTCAATATTTGGAAATTTTGCATTTTCCCATAAAAGTACTTCCTAACTAAAATGTTTCATTGTGCTCATAAACTGGTTTGCACAAAAAGCCGTCGGAAAACTCAATGCCGATTTTAACAAATTACACCGGCACACAAAAACAAAAGTAGTGTGTACGTTTAACCCTTCACAGCGCAAAAACATCATTTTTTGTAATAGTAGGTTTTTTTGATGGGAAATCTCAAAACTAAAAACATTTGTTTTGACTTTTTTGTTATTTGAAAAAACTTTATTTATTTTTTAAAAAGGTGTTATTTTGCATATCTGCAACAACGGTAAATTGAGTAAAAAAAAAATACAATGGATAGCATGAAAATTATTTCAAATGGAAATCTGTGAAGCAATTGTTAGTTTTGTTGTAACAGAGCGATACTCCACATTTTTTGCAAGTCGTTTGTGTATATCCGGTGCACTTTGGATACTTGCATCGCATACGATTCGTCGTCCAAGAAGGCTAATGACCGAAGTTAAGCTGTAAACACATTGCCTTGCCGCCGCGAACCCCCGTAATTACATAAAGGTGAACACATATACTTCTTAATATTACTGGCAAAACACGTTAAAAAAATTGGAAGAGATATCGAAAGACGCGTTTCGGTATAATTATTAATAAACCGCCAACTATAGATTAATATTATTAAATATTAAAAGGTAATTAGCACAAACATTTCCTATGTTTTAGTTTTTCAATCAGTGTTTGCAACTAACCGGCGTACGTGCGCTATCAAAAATTGAAACTAATGCAAGCTTATGGAAACATCGTAACGTACGCCGTATATTTGTAATCTGTATTTTGTAAATTGAAGAGTTATAATATTATTGTCTGCCCTCCGGATAAGGATTCCTGGGAGCGAAACGTGTCTTTCGATACAGCTCTTATCGTTTTGGGAGTGCTTTAGCAGTAAGTTGAGAAACGTCAGCGCGGCGAAGGTCGTCTTCGTCCGGTATTGTGTTTACTAGTTTATAATTAAAATCGTCCCTCAGTAACGAAAATTGAACCGGAATAAATTCGTTTTTGAACATAACTTTTGCATTGGCTTTTTGTTTGAAAGTATATTAGTACTACTGATTATAATTATACTAATATTTCGAAGTATGTTCATCATAAACTGATTTTTTTTTATAATATGTGCGTGAAGGATTAGCCTTCCTAAGTTTTACTAACTTTTTTAATGAGTACTATGCAATAGGTATCGATTACTTTCCCCGTTACCTTTTTTGGTGTCGTTATATTCCTGGTTTCGACCCCTATGCAAATGCATCTGGCTGCTGCATAACCTGACGTTTATACCGATACTTTATATTATATTATTTTATGTATACCTATAACTTTTTTTACTTCCTTTATATTAGTTTCGTTTGATGGTTTTCCGCCAGTTTCCATACGAAATTGAAGAATCTGGCAATCCATTTTCAGAAAGCTAGAGTTTTTAAACTTGGAACATACATTCGAACCCGATGATTTAACAAAAGGAGGTACAGTGATCGTGAAAATTCTAAAAAACGGCCGAGCTTGGAAATTATGATTTCGAATTTTAAGGAACTTTGCGATAACTCAGAGATCTGAAACTTTGAATAAAGATTTGGGCCTTAACATAGGTAGTAATATTTAGGATAAATCGGACAAGATATTTAGAATTTTGGAATCCTGCGACCGATTTTTAAGTAACGACTCATGGAGCTAGAAACATGAAAACTTACACATAGTTCTGGTCACCTGGACAATGCAACAAAAGGAGAAAATAAAAAGAGGATACACAATTTTTGAGCAATTCCTTTATATTAATGGACCAAAAGAAACAAAAAATGTATCTTCAAACAAATTTGTCAAAAACTTGTTGAACTTTCATATCCAAATTTTAACATAACCACTGCACTCTGCGGGACTTAGCTATAGATTATATCGAAAGTCTATTTATTGCATTCTGCCTTTATATTTTTGTTTCTCATAAAAATTTGTGAAACCGTTATGTTAAAATTTGAATATTAAAGTTCAACGAGATTATGATTTTGTTTAATGAGATATTTTTCTGGTCCGTTTCTATAAAGGAAGTAGGGCAAGATAATAAACTCGTTTATCGTCAATATTGCAACTTATGGATCCCGAAGTTTCGTTCAAAGTTCCATGTCTCTGGGTTATCGAGATGTTCCTCAGACGATTTTTTGAAATTTAACGATTCTTATCCAACCAAGCAAAATTTGTTTCCCCAATGTTGCATTGCCATCGGGTTCTAAATTATATTCTTAGTTTAAAGAATCTAGCTCCACCGGAAGTTGCTCAAATAGCGGTAGCAAGATTCTTCATGTTGTAAATAGACTTTCTAACTATCTCGATCTCTCTCTAATATAGAAAACTCTTCTATCCTAAATAGTATGACCCTAATATAGCCCAAAGTGTCAGGTGTCAGGATTATCGGTAAGTTCCTGAAAGCGAAAATTGTTTACCCTCAGGTATGTTCTTAGTTTCAAGAATCTTGCTCTACGGGAGGTTACTCAAATAGCGGTCGCAAAATTACACATACTGAAAATGGATTTCCTAAATTCTTAAAACTTGAAAGCAAAACTCGCAAGCTCGGACGTTTTTTAGAACTTTCACAATCCCTGCACTGCCAAAGTTGTTTTCCCTCATGTTTAGTTGTCATCAGTTTCCGATGTGTTCCAAGGTTCTTGACTCTAGCCTTCCAGAAATGGAATACAAGATTCTCAAATTTCGTATGGAAATCGGTGGAAAATCATCCAACGAAACTAATATGAAGGAAGTAAAAAAAAAAAAACGATACGTGACCAAAAAACAGGATTGTCACGTATTATACAGGACGGTTGCTCACGGTATCTATACGTCTCTCATCATACCTGTCCTGCTGTATGGTCGGAATCTAGAATGATTTCGAGAAATGAGTTGGCCCTTTCAGTATTCGAGAGAAAATTTTTCGCGCAGAAGAAAGGGAGACCCCTACTAGATTGGGTTCCCGGAATGGGCGAAATCATCTCAAATAGTCCGAGCAAACTTTTATCGACCCAGGTATTATATGCATACATATACATTTATTCTGTTATTTATACTAATAGACGATCGTAACTACTTTACTTGAAACGTTTTCGCTTTAGAAACGGCGTCCTCCTTCATTTTTCCACAATCTAAAACAAACTCTAGGCGTGATGACATCATGTTTTAAAATCGGAAGGATAGCAACATCGAATATTGAGGTATTGAAGGAAATTGAAAAAACGTTGGACCTACATGCATATGAAACCGCTGACTTAATTCATCAGTACTATATTGAGTTATTAGGTGTGCAAAAAAGGATATCAAAGTCTGAATACGGTCAGTTAACAATTAAAGGCAATTTTAGCGGATCAAATCTTGAGGTAATTGCGAGTTTTTGTATATGTTTGTGAATTACATTTAAACGCTATTTAAACTAAAGCTGTACCCAGGCCCAACGACAGGGGAGGGAAATGAGGGATTCCCCCGGGCCCGGGGTTTCTCAGGGGGTCCGCGATTTAGAGGTACTAAGACATTTTTTTTTAATTCAGGAGAGTCTTTAGTTGTTCCATGTTCAAATTTTAAGCCGAATTTCAAAAGCAACCAATATTGATCATGATTTCTTGCCTGGGTCTTCGAACAGTGAGGATAAAATAAAAACATCAATCAAAAATGTATGTTTACATGAATCCGAAATCGTATAGTTTTCGTGGTGACACTGATAAGGTTCATCTTCAAAAGTCTTCCAACAATACCACCAATTCTGTCTAAGTCCAGATTATTTAAACGACTTCGATATCGGTACCGTGAATAATGAGTTTTTGCGATCTGAAGAAGTCAACGAAATAATTCGTAAAGTGTCCTGTTATTTTTCCACGTGATTTTCGTGACAAGGCATTTCCTACCTCGTTAAGCAGAATCTTGCCAAATGGAGAGAAAGTGGAGCGTGACTGGATAGTGTGGAGTGCCAGTAGCAATGCCTTTTATTGCCTACCATGTCGTCTGTTAGGCACCAATACTTTAAATCGACCTAAAATTTGTTGTCTTGGCGGATTTTTGAAATTCCAGGTATGGAAGAAGCTATACGATAAACTGCCATCACACGAAAATACTCAAGATCATATTAAATGTTATATTCAAAGGCGATCTTTACAAAATCTAATTGAAAAGGAGGCTACAATTGATACACTTATCAGTGACCAGCTAATCACTGAAACTCAAAAGTAGAAAGAAATTTGATATAGAATTTTGGACACTATTTTATTTTTGGGTGAAAGAGGCATAGCTTTCAAAGGCGAAAGTATATATCTTGGTGAACGAAACAATGGACATTTTTTGGGGATCTGAGATCTCATAAGCCATTATGATCCGATACTTAGAGATCATTTGGAGGAAGTTAGGATTTCCCAACAGCAGCACAAATGTTTACAAGTTCACTATCTTTCCCCAGACATTCAGAACGAGTTTATAGAAATTTGTGCTAAGCACGTGAGGGAAACTATATTAGATCTAGGCAAGAAAGCCAAGTATTTTGCTAGTATCGTTGATGCTATAGGTGATGCTAGTCACGTTGACTACGTTCATTTTGCGCTAACTCCATTTCAATTCGAAAGTAACAAATTTTACAATTCAAGAACAGTTTTTGGCTTTCGTGAATTGTAACCAAAAAAACTGGTCAGATTGTCGTGCACAAGGGTACAATAACGGCGCCAGTATGAAAGAAGCTTACAACGGAGCAGTACGTCACATTCTCGATAAAAACTCGAATGCTGATTACTCGCCTTGTGCAACCCACAGTCTCAATTTATGTGGTGTTGATACTGCAGAATGTTACACGGCTGCAATTACTTTCTTCAGAGTTGTACAAAAGTATTTTACAATTTTCAGCAGCATGTACCGAGCTCTCTTCATAGTCTTTCAGACAAAAGTCAGATTTGACTGTGCAAGCATACGGAGATGTTACCGACATTCTCAAGTACATCAACAAGTTCGAATGTAGGTATTTTGCTGTCCTCAATTTGGTTCAAAATACTGACTACCATTAATGAAAGAACCGTGGTCCTCCAAGCTAGAAGCGCCAACATAGATGTTGAGGTCCGACATCTAGATGCCTTATTAGCTGATTTGAAGTTGATCAGGAGCCAATGGGAATCAATTTTAAACGAATGCAAAACAGTTGCTATTCAATTGAACAACTCGCCAAAGTTTCCGGACATTCGAAAGAGAAAACTTAAAAGACGTTATGAAGATTATTTAAATGAGATGATTACGGATGATTCAGTCTGATTTTAAAAACATTACATTCCTGGTGATCGTTGATTCGGTAATCACTGGCATTACTGAAAGATTTGCAGCTATGAGAAATTTGAGCGAGACGTTTTCCTTTTTGTGGCAAATTGAAGACATGGATGAAACTACGGTTCGGGCGAGCGCAGCAAAATTTGTCGAAAAATACAAGCCGGACATTTCTCAAAGCTTAGAATGCGAAATAATTCACCTGAAACACATTTGCGAAGCAAATTTTGATAAAGGTCTGTCACCATTAGAATTGCTAAATGCCATCTACATATATTCAAAATCTGTATACAATTTTCCCCAACATTTGTGTTGCTTTATGCATCTTTTGCACTATACATGTCACTGTAGCTAGTACAGAACATTCCTTCAGCGTCCTTTCAAGAATCAAAAACTTTCATAGATCGTTCATCTCAAGAGCGAGTTTCAGGACTTGCCACGCTTTGTGTTGAATCCGTTTTCGCAAGACAGTTAAATTTTGATATTATTATAAAAAGTTTTGCAGCGAAAAAAGCAAGAAAAGCCATTCTTTGATATCCGAACCTTCTATATTGAATAATTAAAATTTACAATCATCATTAAATTTATCAGAAATGTATTAAAATATTACCAGATAACTAGAAAAGATTATTTGAAACAATATGTGGCTGATGAAAGAGAATTTTATTTCTACGTTATAATAAAATAGTGTAAATAGTAAATATTCTGTGTTAATTTTATTTTCAGCTTTTAGTTCAAAAATCATTTAGTTGATGGGGCAAAACTTTTTTTGATGTAATCCATCAATAACGATTAATGAATGAGGCGTCATTAATTCGAATTAAAAAAATGTATTAGAGGATTTTTTTTAGGGGCCCCTATATTGTTTAGAATCGGGCCCGGATTTTCTCTCTAGGTCCTGGCCGTACCAACAGCGCTAAAGTCTGACCTATAGTATGAAATATATATACTTAGTATGTATGGGTGATTTTCTAAATTTCCTACGAATTTTTATTAATATAGCTCGGAAAATAAGTATAAGTAATAATGAAAATAAACTTATTTGAAGATTGACCCCGACGGGATCTCGGACGGATCCAGAAATGAAGGGTCCCTAAATGATTCCTGGATAAGTCCAGAAAAAGTCACGAAATGACCACGACGGTATCCGGACGGATACCGAAAAATATCCCGAAAGGATCCCTGAAGGGTCCCCAAATGATCCCGAAAAAGTCCCAAAATGACCTTGACGGGATCCCGGACGGATACCGTAAAACATCCAAAAATGACGCCGGAAGGTTCCCCAAGTTATCCCGAAATAATACAGAAAAACTTACGAGATGACCCCAACGGGATCGCGGAGGGATCCCGAAAATCATCCAGAAATGATTCCGGAAGGATCCAAAGTGATCCCGAAAAAGTCCTGAAAATAACCAGGCGGGATCTCGGCCGGATCCGAAAAACCATCCAGAAATGATGCTGGAAGAGTCCCCAAGTGTGTCCAAAATAGTCACGAAAAGACTCTGACGGGATCCCGAAAACTCCAGAAATTATTTCGGAAGGGTCCCAAAATGATCCCGAAATAGTCCTGAAAAGTCCCGAAATTACCCCGCCGGGATCCCGGACGGATCCCGAAAACCACCCAGAAATGATGCCGGCAGGATCCCCAATGATTCCCTAAATAGTCCCGAAACAAGTCTGAAATTACAGAAGGGTTCATCACAGAAGGGAATAAGAAACGACTGGATGCCGAAAACTCTCCAGAAATTGTTCCGGAAGGGTCCCAAAAATCCAGAAATAGTCCAGAAAAATTCCCGCAATTACCCCGACTATCCAGAAATGTTTCCGTAAGGGATCCCGAATGATCCAGAAATATTCCCGAAATGAGCCTGACGGGATTCTAGAAACCACCCATAAATGATGCTGGAAGGGCCCTCAAATGTTCCCGAAATGCCTTGGATGGGATCCCGAAAATCATCCAGAAATGATGGCGGAAGGATCCCCAAATGATCCCGAAATGTTTTTGACGGGATCCCGAAAACTAACCAGAAATTATCCCGGAAGGGCCCCAAGTGATCCCGAAATTACCCCATCGGTATCCCGAACGGATCCCGAAAACCATCCAGAAATGATGTCAGAAGGTACCCCAAATGATCCAGAAATACTCCCGAAAAAGTCCTGAAATGATCCTGACGAGATCCTGAAAAAATCACGAAATTACTCTGACGGGATCCCGAAAACTATCCAGAAATCATTCCGGAAGGGTCCGAAAATGATCCCGAAAAAGACCCGATATGCCTCAGACGGGATGCCTGAAGGGTCCCCAAATATTCCCGAAATAGTCCCGAAATGACTCTGGCGGGATCCCGAAAATCATCAAGAAATAATGCCGGAAGGGTTCCCAGATGATCCCGAAAAAATACCCAATTTACTCTGACGGGATCCCGAAAACTATTCAGAAATTATCCCGAAATGACCCCGACGGGATCCGGACGGATCGCGAAAAGCATCCAGAAATGATGCTGGAAGGGACCCCAAATGATCCAGAAATATTCCCGAAAATGTCCCGAAATGACCCTGACGGGATCCAGGACGGATGGCGAAAACCATCCAGAAATGAGCCCGGAAGGGTCCCGAAATGAACCCGACGGGATTACAAATACTCGTAAGATGATGCTAATTATAAAAGCATGTTAATAAGGCAGCAAGCGCGTTGAAGCGAATGAAGAGTTACAAACAAACATGCGAGACTTACGCGCAGTTCCGTGTAAAGAAAAGACGACCGTACAATTCAATAGTGTTTAATGAAGTGAGAATAAAGAAAATGATTACAAAGTATAATATCATGTACATCTTTGTATGTATGTAAAATAGTTACATGAATTAGTACAAAAGGAATGCAGTAAGAGCATAAGGGTTGTATTTAAAAGTATTCTACAATATTCCGTCTCAACCCTAATGCGTTTACTCAATATTGAGTTCTAAATTTAACAATTTACATGATATGTTGTTTCCCTAATGATAAGTATTTTGTAAATACATCAGCTGCATTTTTAGCAGAAGAAACGTATTTAATATTAATTTTATTTTTCTAATATAGCTCTCTAATATAATGGTATTTTATATCTATATGTTTGCTTCGCTTTGTGCTTACATGGTTCTTAACAGCAAATTGTGCGCTTTGGTTGTCGCAAAATAAAGAAGTTGCATTTCCCACACAATTATTGAAATTCATTTCGCATAATAGGCTACGATGGAATGAAACTTCTTTTGCTGCCTGGCACATTGCTATATACTCAGATTCCATGGTACTTAGGGACACTGTTGGCTGTTTTTAGACTCACATGCGATGAATCCATCACAAAGAAATAATGCGTAGCCACTGTGAGATTTCCTATCTATCGAATCTGCAGCTCAGTCAGAATCCGTAAAACAATCGAGGTTTTCTGCATCTGATTTATGAGTTATTATGCTTTTGATTTGGCCCTCAGGTATCTAAGCTCATGCTTTGCAGCTTGATAATGTTCACTGTGTGAGTGACTATGAAACTTTGCTAATTTAGACACACTATAAGCAATGTCGGGTCTCGATATAGTTGCCAAATAAGCTAACGCGCCAACCAAAGATTTATATTCACTCATATAGTAACCCTTACATGTTGTATCGTTGCATTTTGTTAAAACTGTTCCACTACAATAGAGTTGATGCTCCATTACAATCGCTCATACTCCAATGCTTTAGTAATTCGCCTACGTATCGGTTTTGATGAATACGAATATCACCGGTAAAACCTGAATGCTTAACTTCAATAGCAAGGTCCCCGGTCCACCGTTGTACCTGTTCCTTGAGCTTGTGTGTGTAGAGCAAGCCAAAATAATGTCATCGACATACACGCTCAAAATATGTATTTCATTATTTTTTCGCATAATATAAACGCAGTTGTCTGATTTACATCACGTAAATGCCATTTCACCTAAAACGTTATTAATTTTGTTATTCCAATATCTCCCCGATTGCTTAAGTCCATAGAGCGACTTCTTTAATTTACATACACGTTCAGGGTATACCTCATCTTTGAACCCTTCCGGCTGGCTCATATAGACTTCTTCCTTCAATTCGCCGTTTAAATACACAGTAACAACATCAATGTGGTTTACATAATATTTATACTTCGCTGCAAGGGCAAGAATTAGACGAACTGTTGAAAACCTTGAAACTGGTGCATATTCATCATAAAAATATACTCCAGCTTGTTGCGAACATCCCTGAGCTACGAACCTTGCCTTATATTTTTCGATATTACCATCGGGATTATATTTCTTAACGAACACCCATTTGATACCAATGACGTTTTTATTCACGGGTCGGTCAACTAACGTCCACGCATTTCTCCACTCGTTACCTTCACTTCCACTTAAAGCTTCGTTAAGGGACTTTGTATTTTCACACAATATGTTACAAAGCTCAGGTAAATCTGTTACAAATTTCTTTCGCGGTTTCCCTACTTTGCCGTCGTGACATATTCGCGGCCTTTCCCTCTTACGCTTAACCAGAACTCTTTCACCATCATCGCTGCTTTCTTCCAAGCCTTCACTCTCCTTGCTCGCTTCTCTAGTAGGTAAATCTGCTGCTTGATTTGGTACATCAAAATAACAAGACTGTTGTTCTGTTTCTAATATAATGCTATCGTGTTCTTGGCTTTCAACACCACTATCATTGCGATTGACCAAACTATTCTCGAAAAATATAACATCTCTTGTTACGACTATTGACTTTGTACTAGCATCATACATTCTATAACCTTCCGTTTGGCTCGCATAGAGGACAAATCGCACTTCCGTGCCCTTATTATCAAATTTTGATCTACCAGGTTGATTTCTTAGTACAACGGCTTTACAAGCAAAAGCTTTAAAATGCTTAATATTGGGTTTAATTCCACGCCAACGCTCATAAGGTGTTTTGTCAACTAAAACCTTAGACGGACATCGATTTCGGATATATGCAGCTGTATTTACCCCTTCGGTCCACAAACTATGAGGAGCTTCGAAAGAAGACACCATGCATCTTGCCATTGCGACAATAGTTCTGTTGAACCTTTCTGCAATACCGTTTTGCTCAGGCGTGTAAGCCACTGTGGTCTCACGTACAATACCATTTTTGCTACAAAATACTTTAAAGCTCGCATTTACGTATTATTTGCCATTATCTATCTGTGCGTATACATTTCAACTTTCGACTGTTTGCTTTACCGATTTTAGCACAAACTCTTTAAAATATTTAAATGCATCTGACTTTTGTCGAAGAAATCTTATTTCTATATACCTTGAAAAATCATCCAGGAACGTAATAAAATATTCAGAACCTCCCCGAGACTCTGTATGCGTTGGCCCACAAATGTCGCTGTGAACGACTTCTAAAGCATTTGATGTTCGCACATTTGCATACCGTGGGAAAGACTTTTTGGTTATTTTACATAACGCACACGTCTCGCAATAAAAACCAATACATTTATTAATATCAACTCCTCTAACCATACATTTATTCTGGAACATATTTATGTCTGCTTTATTTAAATGGCCTAACCGCTGATGCCATTTTAACAAATCATTATTAGCAAATTCTACGGAATTTACGCCTTCATAACTTTTATTTGCATTTGGTTCTACAACAAAAAGCCCATTGCTTAAATCTGCTTTTAAAATAGTACTGCCTCACCCCTATTATGAACGCATACGATACACGATAAACGCTTGCAATCTGTTGTACCGTATTATGAAATAAATTCTAGCGTGTGAAATCCGATCGTTAGCGTTTACCGTTTATCGTGGTATTGCCATACGCTAACTACCGCACCAGCTGTTCAATTTTCTACGCTAGCTATCATTGATAAATTTTTGCACGATACGTTGGGAGCTATTTAAAGAAAAGTAAATATAAAATTATTAAAAAATCCAAAAGAATCCAACTAAAGCGTCAACACTCTGTTGCAACACCCTGGGCAAGAAACCTTAAAGTGGCACAAACCTTCAAAATATTTGGGATGGATGACCTATTTTTACGGGCGCGCAAACTGCCTTCTACTTCTTTTAAGACATACTCTGAAATCTATTTTTTTATTCAACTTCTTTTTTTTTACTTTTAGTATGTCAAGTACTTACAGTGTAGAGTTCATTTCAAGAAGATTGGAAGCATCTCTCAATTTTCTTCTTTCTATGACCACTATGCAAGTTTCGTAAATTTGTTCATTTGAGTTTATAAAAAAGGCAACAGAGGTTGCAGAAAACATTTTATTATTACAGGTTTTAAAAACTTTTGCCAATTTTACGTACAAAACAATTGAATTGTTAGTATTTACGTTTAGTTTTGCTGTCTGCTGCTGTCATTCACAATAGTACATCTATCGGGCGTGTGGAAATCGCAATATGAAAGCCGATTTATTACGATACGCTAGCAAGCGTTCGTATGAAAATTCATAATAGGGGTGTTTGTTATCTTTTAACATTGCATTGTTTTAGGAAAATATACAGAGTTTTTGTGCTTATTATTTTGCTTACCGACAAAAAGTTTGATTTTAAGTTCGGTACATACAAAATGTCGCGTAGTTCGGTTGGCGTGTATTTTGAACGTAATAGAATGACACCAATACCTGTTGCTTGCACGATATCACCTGATGTTATTATGATATTTTGTGAGTAGGTTTTAATTGAGTGAAAGAGATTCTTGTCTTTGCACATGTGAGAGGAAGCTCCACTGTCCAATATCCACGAATTATTTTTGCTTTCGTTTTTCGCAGCGAATGCACTCATGACTGCTGATTGCTGGCTGTCTTATCTACATTTAGCTTTTACATGCCCTCTCTTACCGCACCTGAAATATTTAACGTCACTCACGTTGCGCTTGTAAATGTGGTTGTTGCCTTCTTGCGGTCACTGCTACTGGAATAATCAGCATCGTTGTTCTTGCTCCAATTACCTTTTGTCGGCCGTTCTTCGTCTTTCCATTGCTTCTTTACACTAAATACCTTCTCATTGCCTTCATGTTTTTCACCTCGACTTTGCTCTTCTTCTGATATCTTGATCTTCAAATTTTGCAGTTTCGGCAGCTTGTCTCTACTCTCTACTGCTACAACAAAACTTTCCAATTCTTTTGGTAGATTGCATAGCAATAATATACTTAACAAATCTTCCGGTACAGTTACCCCGATTTCGTTTAAGTTGTCCACTATCTACGAGTATTCATTTAACTGCATGGAAAATTTGTCTGTCATGTTGAACTTGAACTTGACCAATCTTTTGAAGATATTCACCTTGCGTGCTGGCCCGTCGGCATTATACAAATTCTCGAGCAAATCCCACGCTGCTTTTGCGGTGTTGCACTTTTTCAAATGTAGGAGCTCCGAAGCCTTTACACTTAAGGTGATTAACGCTAATGCCTTCTGGTCAGCAATTTGTCATTTAGTTTTTACATCAGGTACAGCACCAGAATCACAAGGCTGTAGTATAAAATGCCAGTAGTCTTGTGTAATTAAAAGACTTTTCAAGGTTCGATTCGAGCTCAAGGCCAGAACAATAATTTTTTTGTAATGATACTTATAGTTCTTTTTTAATTTTTCTATAATTGAAAAATTTTATTTTGTTTTTGGAATAGTTAGTAGACATATTTTCAGACAACCTGCCATAGCTGCGCAGATAGATCCATTTCGAAGGGTGCAAATCCTTCATCATCAGTACGCTTTAGGAACGCTGCGCAAACCACCGCTGTATAGCTAAACGCTTTAGGCACGCTGCGCTAACCATTTAGCTATACAGCGGTCGTTTGCGCAGCGTTCCTAAAGCGTACTGATGATGAAGGCTTAGCACCATTCGAAATGGATCTATCTGCGCAGCTATGGCAGGTTGTCTGAAAAATTTTCTACTAACTATTCCAAAAGCAAAATACAATTTTTCAGTTATAGAAAAATTAAAAAATAACAATAATTATCATTACAAAAAAAATAATGTTCTGGCCTTGAGCTCGAATTGAACCTTGAATCATTTATCAATAGGCCGATAAAAACAAAAACAATTGTAAAAGACTTTTCATTTGCACAGCCCATGTGGTATAATTTTCACCGTCTAGCTTTTCAACTTGGCTTTAAAACGCACTCATCTTTACACTATACAGTTTGTAGCTACATATTTCTTTGTTAAATTTCAAATAGTATGCTCGCTGAGTAGACATTTTTTAGTGAAGTGCTGCATTTAAAATTAATTCCTCCGCAACTACCACGGTTTTATTTAATACGTGTATTCATTCGCATATCTGAAAAGTTTTTCGATTGTATATAGTTTGCGTGTGGCAAATTTCAAAGCAACATCATAATAAATCTTAATATATAAAAAACACGTGTCACAGGTTTGAGGCCAATGGACTCCTAAACTACTGAACCGATTTTGAATTAGTTTTGCACCCCGTATGTAGTTTGATCAAACTTGAAATATAGGATAGGCTATATCTCAGTTTATAGTCGCAATATTATTTTATTGCAATTTTTTTTATTTGTTTATACGTAATAATAAAATGTTACGTATACGCAGCGGCACTCATATTTTCAAGTGGTGCGGATATACTTCCGTGTAATTGCTTGGTATTTAATTAAACAACCTACTTATCAATAAAAAATATTATAGCGAATGATATCAATCAAGTATAGCACATCACCAGGCCCTCCGAGAGGGGGGGGGGGGGGTTCCTGAGGGGGCCCGCGATTTAGAGGTACTATGGCATTTTTTTTTTAATACAGGAGAGTCTTTAGTTGTTCCATGTGCAATTTTTAAGCCGAATTTCAAAAGCAACGAAAATCTGCATTTCGTTTTATTTTTTATAGTGAAGTGTAAAAAATAAAAATCTATATATATATAAAGAAATGCTAAAATGTGTTTTAGTTGGTCGCCGGTGTTTGAAGAGATGCGTCGGTCGATTTTGTTCAAACTTTCACACAAGTTGCATAAACCTCGCGCGGTGGTTACTACAGGTACAGGGTCTCGAGATATAGGCCAACACGTGGGCCAGTGAATACCTAGACAGTGTTTATACAATATGGATATCAAAGGAAAGCTGTTGATGAGTGCTTTGGTACAGAGACTCGGAGTGGGACTGGGACTGGGACTGGAATAAAATACATACCACCCTCTGGGACAGGCAATAAGGGATGCAGAAAAATGAGAAGGAATTGAGAGAAGAGAAAAGAGAGAAGGAGATTGAGAAAGAGATAGAATGAGACGAAGATGGAGATAGATGAAGCGAAAAGGACGGAGGAAGGAGTGAATAAAAGGATTAGGAAAAAGTGAAGAGGGGGGGGGGGGGCAAATTCAGACGGAAAAAGCTTATTAAAATGTATGCAGATAGGCCAAATTTAAGGCAGGACAACGTCTGTCGGGTCTTCTAGTTAAATATAATATTAAATAAATATCTGTGAAACTGAGATGAGTACGAATGGTTCACGAAGGACAAGATCGGCCCGCCAATTTGCCGACTCTCCCCCTGCGTCCAACAATCAACCAAGCAAACGAATCAGTAATGAGAGCCCGTCAACTGTTAACTGGTTGGCAATAATTGAGGAGAAGATTGAGAAGCAGAAGGAGAGCATTATTGAAGAGCTTAAGAGCATCGAAGAGCGCGGCATCCAGCAGTTTCGGGATTTGGTGGCTGAAGTCTAAAATATAAAATTTAATATACAAAATATTGAAGCCCGAGTTGCAAAAACTGAGCATGAGTGCGCGCAATTCCAATTAGTCCGTGCCGATATAGAAACGCTACGAGCGGAAAGAGTGCAATCTGAACAGTTGAGTTCTGAGGTTCAAGCACTTAGAGTACAACTTGACGACTGCCAAAACTCACTAATATCAACAGACGTCATAGTTAGAGGTATCCCACACACTAGAGAAGAGAATCTGAAAGAAACTTTCGCAAAGCTGTGTGTGTCAAACACCTCCCACTCGCGCCATATTTCAAATCCCCAACAAAAACAACAACAAAACATTGGGAATAATAATAAAATTATGTTCTGCTAGTGACCGCTCGCTCTTACTAAGCTCAATGGCACATTACTGCAAATTATTGAAGAGACCAATTATGCTTTTTGATACTGAGCCATTACAAACGGCAGAGTGAATATGTACGAATGTGTGACTCACGGCAACAGCCAAATTCTACAATTTGCACTGCAACTTAAAAGGAATAAACAAATACAATCTGTGTTCACAATGCGCGGTTATGCGCATGTAAGAGTCAAAGCGAATGAGAAATCCATCAAGGTATCAAGCGTTGACCACGTCAGTCAGGTGGCAGAAACTGACAAATTGACCAGCTAAAGGCCCAGTTATACTTACACAGCATAGGAGGGCACAGCAACATTGCTCTCACAAACAATATCTGTTCAATGAGATTTGCGTGTACTTGATTAGACTATGCAGTGCATTGCATTGTATTGCATGAAAGTCTGTTGAATTTTGATTTCCATGTGCTGTTAACATTGTTATTTCAAAGGGTGGAAAAATGAGCATCACTTTCAGAGTAGCACATATTGCTTGCTTGTGGTTGTGTATATTTTACATACAAGCTTTATTTGTGTGTGTGCTTGCCCTTTTCAGCGATAGTCTATGTACGCTAGGTAAAGTATAATCACGTTTTTTTTTTTCTTTTTTCTTTTCTTTTTCTTCGGTTTTTTCAATGCAATGATCCATGCTCTAATGTTTTTTCACCCTTTTGGCTTTAGATAATTATTGTTGGTCTAATGGCAACACATTTAGCATGATTCGAGTACTATGTAAACAAAGGCAGGGACTGAAAATATGTCACATTAATGCGCAAAGCTTACCTAAGAAATTTGATTAATTTAGAAATTTGTGTGGTTTTCCGATGTCGATGTAATATGTGTCTCCGTCATGAGGATGACACGATACGAGTTCATGGTTATGAACTAGTCCGAGCAGATAGAATCGAGCGTGGTGGCGGGGTTGCTATATTTATTAAACAAGGTATCTCGTACAAAATTACGTCCAAATCACCTGAAGTGAGCCCTATCGAGTACTTATTCGTGGAAATCATATCCAAAGCGGAAAGAATTCTATTAGGGTGCGTTTATAGGCCAAACAAAAATATTAAATTTGATCAGTTCATTGGCATCCTTGAAGAAGTATCTCTTTACTCAAACAATATAGTTATTACCGGTGATTTCAACTCTGCCCTACTTACAGATTGCAGTTTCAGGCAATGTATGAAACACCTATGTTTATTTTCTTTTAATTTTTCCATGCCTACTCATTTTACACGAAGAAACAGTTCGTTATTGGATGTTTTCTTCGTTAGTGACATTTCTAAGAAGTTACTTTATGATCAACTTGCAGTTCCAGCCTTCTCTAACCATGACCTAATATTTCTGGTCTATGATTTCACCTTCATTTGCAAACCAAACAAATATTCGTACCGCGATTTCGCTCATATTGATTACGCCAAGCTTGAAGAATGTGTTGATAGAATTCACTGGGTATCTATCCGCAGTATGTCGTCATCAATTGAACAAATTGATTACATTCAGGGTAATATTCTCAGTCTTTTTGATAACTTTGTTCCACTTGTGGCAAAGTTTGTACGGAATAGTAAGCGTCCCTGGTTCAATAACCATATCATGACACTGATCTCGAAAAGAAATTGGGTATACAATAACGGGAAACGAACAAGACGAGACGATTTATATGAGGAATATAAAGCCCCAAAATACGAGGTAAACAAGGAAATCAAGACCCAAAAATGTAGATATTTTGAAAACAATTTCGGGATGGCAATAGGCTCCAAACAAACTGGAAGCGAATTCATGAAATAGGCATTGGCAGCAAAAAGAAAGCAAAAGTTCCGGAAGAAGTTGACGTAAATGACTTAAACAATAAATTCGTGAACCCATTTGTCCCCGACAGCGATATATCCTACGATAGATATAGTGTGGGTGCTAACGAGTCAATCCAAGGATTCGGTTTCGTGTGCATTGATGAGTGCGACGTTGTCCGGTCTGTACTATCCATTAAGTCTAACGCTGTTGGGTTTGATGTCATTCATCCAAAGTTCTTCAAATGCCTCCTGCCTAAAATTCTACCCTATATAACTTACGCTTTCAATATTATCCTAACGTCTGGCAACTTTCCAAAATGCTGGAAAGTGACCAAAGTAATACCTTTCATGTAGACCTCTATCTATACTGCGGTTTCTTTCTAAAGTTTTGGAGCGTATTATGTATGGTCAGATAATCAGCTATGTCCATGAAAAGTCATTTATATGTTGCCAGCAATCAGGTTTTAGACCGAGAAAGAACTGTACCACTGCTCTATTAACAGTATCCGATGGCATACGGTTGAGTATTGATAAAAAATTTGTAACCCTACTCACTCTTCTTGATCATTCAAAGGCTTTTGACCTTGTGAACCACACATTTTTGTGTATCAAATTGAAAAGTATTTTTGGTTTCGAGTCGCCTGCCCTAAATCTTATTAGCTCTTACCTTTTAGGCCGATCACAAGCAGTTAACTCAGAAGGCAGAATTTCTAATTTTCTTCCTGTAACCAGGGGTGTCCCACAGGGGTCGATTCTCGGTCCTTTACTTTTTGTATTATACATTAACGATCTCCTCAAAATAATCAAGTATAGTAATATCCACATCTACGCAGACGACGTCCAACTGTATATAAGCTACCCTAAATCGACGCTAAACTCTTGCATACATGAGCTTAACTATGACTTGGAACTTGCAAGTGAATGGACCAATAAAAACTGGTTGTTTATTAACCCTAGCAAATCAAAGTGCGTGGTCACCCACAGAAAATATTTTGATCTTAACGAGTACGACCATATACTACTGAATAAATCTGTTATACCCTTTGTATCCTCTGCTAAAAATCTTGGGATAATATTCAACAGAACTCTGACTTGGAGTGATCATATCATTCATACTATTGGCAAAGAATATGGCATGCTCCGATCGCTTTGGTCTACTCAAAATTTCACTCCATTTAATGTTCGATTACTGCTGGCTAAAACATATCTATTGCCCACACTGTGGTATGGTTGTGAACTCTATGCAAGCTCTGGTGCTTTGTGTCATAAAACACTCAATGTAATCTACAATAACATCGCGCGTTATGTCTTTGGTAAACGATCACGATCACATTTCAGAGTGGGCGCTGAAGAGATCTTCGATTTCATTCGACAACGTACTAAAACTTTAGTGCCTTACAATGTTACATAACATTTTAACCGTACAGGAACATCAACCTCTCAGAGAACGGCTTCAGTTTACTCATACGACAAGATCCCGCCAGCTTTTATACATTAGACACAATACATATTGTCACGGATATTAGCATCACTAACCTATACCATCACTAAGGCGATGCTAAGGCCATACCAAGCAGTATTTACGTCAATAATCAAATCACGTATACACATATATAAGGCAGCCGAAAGAGATGTCACACACAGATGCATTTACTTATGCGCCTATGTATGCGCGAGAGACTGTAAACTACAAACATTCACATCAATAATTCAATCATTATGAATCTACATAAACGAATAAATAATTGCGTCTACACATATGTACGTATACGAGCAGCGGAGCGGCAATGCACAGACACATGCATATATCTTATCTGAGTTGTCACAAAAGAGAGCAATAATTTGTGCACGTAGTTGTGGCTGGCGATTTTGTAGCGAAAATAACTAGTAAGTTCTGGAAATCGAAGAGCCTAGAAGTATGCAGCGTAAACTATAAAAGCGGGGCAGGCGAGTAAGAAGTAATTCAGTTTGAGTTGAGCTATCAATCAGTTTGATTAAGCACGCGATCTGGCGGCCAATAGTAAAGTTTCATTTGAGTTATCATTCAGTTTGGTTATTAAGCCAGCGAGTAGCAAAGTATAAGTGTTATTGTGAAGTACTTAATAAAGGCCATTTTTCCATCATTCAATATTGGAGTTATTTATTCAACAGTTTAGTGATTCGAACTTAGCAGAGGATTGCAAATAAGAGGATTTGCGGCAGATTCGTTACAATTGGTGTCAGAAGAGGAATTGTTGAATAAATTCCAGAGGACAACAAGGACATGGCAAAGTTCAGTGAATTGAAGATCCAGCAACTAAAGAAGGAGTTGGAGAGCCCTGGATTGAATACAAGCGGCGTTAAACTTGAACTTCCGGCACGGCTACGAGAGGCAATGGAAACAGAAGGAATCGATGTGGAAGAGTATGACTTTCATCTTGATGGCGAGGAAATAACAAAAATGGAAGAAACACCGCAGACAATGGCGAACACAGACCTGAACATGATATTGGCTGCAATATCTGCTCAAACATCGACAATGTCATCACAGATGGAATCTCAAGAGACACGTATAACATCAAAGATGGAAGCACAAGAAACGCGTATAACATCATAGATTGAAGCACAAGAAACGCGTATGTCAGAAATGTCGACACAGATTACATCGAAGATGGAAGCACAAGAACGCGTATATCCGAAATGTCGGCTCAAATTTCAGCACAGATATCATCGCAGATCTCTGCTCAACTGGAAGAGCAAGAATGACGTATTTCCTCGAAGTTGGAGGCGCAAGATACAAAAATTTTACAGTTTGAAGAAAAAATCGAGGCCGAGGTGGATGCTTTGAGAGGACGTATCGAGCAGTTGCAACTGAATCGCCCAGCAGTTTCAACTAGTAATTCAAAGGTAAAAACACCATCCTTTGACGGTTCTGTTCCTTTCCAGGTCTTTAAGCTACAGTTTGAGAAGACCGCAGCAGTGAACAACTGGAATGTGGAAGATAAAGTTGCCGCACTCTTCGTAGCATTGAAAGGACCAGCTGCCGAAATCTTACAGACTATTCCAGAGTACGAACGGAACAGTTATGACGCATTGATGGCTGCTGTAGAACGGCGATACGGAAGCGAACACAGGAAACAGATATTTCAAAGAGAATTGCAAAACCGCTACCAAAAAGCTAACGAGACTTTGCAGGAGTTTGCTTCGGACATTGAAAGATTGGCTCATCTTGCAAATGCGGATGCACCCGTGGAATACACGGAAAGAGTGAAGATTCAGAGCTTTATAAATGGCATAAGGGACGTCGAAACGAAGCGAGCCACATACGCGAACCCAAAGCAAACATTTTCTGAAACGGTATCCCATGCATTGACTCAGGAAACGGCGTCATTATTCAGTAAACCAGCATACAAAGCTCATCGTGTGGAAGTAGAAAGGCCAGAGTGGGTAGATACAATTTTGGAAGCTCTGAAGGGATCACAACAGAAAAGTGCCGGAGTTATGAAATGTTTCAAGTGCGGTAACCCAGGTCACATTGCACGTCATTGCAGTAGCAATTCCAATAGTTCCAACAATGTGGGTGGCCGTAAACGCAGAGCTGAAGGAGACGAGCAAATCTTCAAATCCACTCAATCGTTAAACTAAAGCGAGTCAGCCGCAAGGGGCGACAGCTGGCTCCCTCAATTGAATGCCCCATAATCTCTATCTCGCACTTTTGGAAGAAGGTCAAGCAATCTTACTGTCGGAGGACATGTGGATGGAAAGGAACGTTTACTGACTGTAGATACGGGTGCATCCCATTCCATCATTCGATCAGATTTAGTCAACAAGAAGATAAGACCATTGCTTGGAGCAAGATTACGTACAGCCACGGGAGGGGACACACAGGTAATTGGAGAAGTAGAATGTGAAGTAGCAATTGGGAACGTCTCGGTACTTCACAATTTTATAGTGGCAGGTATTGTTGATGAAATCATAATTGGAGTGGACTTCTTAATCAACCAAGGCATCAAGATCGATATGCAAAGCAAGACGATGCGATATAAGAACATGGATGTGCCACTTAATTTCGGCTACGAGAGAGGCTACAGCAGTAAACGAGTGCTGGTGGAAGAGAGTCAGCGAATACCACCAAAATCCGAAGCAGTCATCTGGGCAAAGGTTGATGGAGATTGTGGGACAAACAAATTATGGGTTGTCGAAGCAGCAAACAAATCAGCACTAAACATACTTGTAGGAAAAACCCTGGCTATGACAAAACAAGATGGACGTATTCCGGTAAGAGTACTCAATGAGTTCAAGTCACCACTCAAACTGACTAAAGGAGCTATTTTGGGAAGATGCCAAGAGGCTGAAGTAGTTATTAACTGTGAACAGCTCCAGGAACACGTTTCAGCTAGTAATACTGATCTTTCAAATGACATCACGGCATGGATACATGGGCTAGAGGAAGCATATCAGAGTAAGGCAAAACAACTGCTCCTAAAGTACGCGAACATATTTGACCAGGATGATTCTAAACCAGGCCGCACCAACGTTGTGAAACAACAAATTGACACTGGAGATGCGAGGCCGATCCGTCAAGCTCCACGTAGTGTTCCACTGGCGAAGCGGGAAGTTGTGAGTCAAATCATTCAAGAAATGAGCGGCAGCGGCGTCATCGAACCATCAGCTAGTCCATGGAGCTCACCGGTAGTTCTTGTAAAAAAGAAGTATGAAAAAATGAGGTTTTGCGTGGACCACCGGAAGTTGAATGACGTAACGAAAAAGGATAGCTACACATTGCCAAGAATTGACGACACTCTGGACTCGCTATCTGGTATGAAATGGTTTTCCACGCTGGACTTGAAAAGCGGCTACTGGCAAGTGGAGGTGAAGGAGGAAGATAAAGAGAAAACAGCCTTCAGTGTCGGTGATGGTCTTTGGCAATTTACAGTGATGTCTTTTGGACTTTGTAATGCACCAGCTACTTTTGAGAGACTCATGGGCTAGGTACTGAAAGGACTACATTGGAAAACATGCTTGGTGTACCTGGACGACATCATCGTATTGGGCAAGAACTTTGATGAACATCTTAAGAACTTGGAGGAAGTTTTCCAGAGAATAGCTGGCGCTGGTCTGAAGTTAAGTCCCAAAAAGTGTGCGCTGTTTAAAAAGGAAGTCAATTATTTGGGTCACAAGGTAACGACAGAGGGCATCTGCACTGCGAACGAAAAAATAGAGGCTGTACAGGATTGGCCAAGACCACAGAACCTACATGAATTGAGAAGTTTTCTTGGGCTGTGCACATATTACCGCCGATGTGTACCAAATTTTTCCAGCGTAGCCCATAGCCTCCATGAGCTTACAAGAAAAAACAAAGCTTTTGAATGGAAGAAGGAGCAAGAAGTGGCTTTCCAAACATTGAAGGAGCGTTTGTGCACTGCCCCAATGTTAGCATATCCGATTCCAAGAGCAACATTTATTCTAGATACAGATGCAAGTGGATATGCTATAGGAGGCGTTTTATCACAACTGGTCGATGGACAGGAGAAGGTAGTTGCATATTACAGCCGTTCGATTGGAAAACCAGAGAGGAACTACTGTGTTACGCGGAGAGAGCTGTTGGCATTGGTAGAGTGCATTAAACATTTTCACAAATAACTCTACGGCCAGCGATTCCATGTCAGGACAGATCACGCAGCATTGAAATGGCTTCTGCAGTTCCTTAATCCGGAACGACAATTGGCACGGTGGATCAAGCGACTTCAAAGCTATGACTTTTCCATTGAGCATCGAAAAGGTAGTACCCATGGAAATGCCGATGCAATGTCACGAAGGCCATGTAGTTTGGAATGCAAGCACTGTTCAAAGGCCGAGGCTAAAGAAGACATTATAGATGTCCGGCTAATGACTATAACGTGTACGGATGAATGGGACAAGGAACAACTAAGAAAGTGTCAGCTAGAAGATACAGATCTGTCACATGTTATGCAAGGGCTCGAACGAAACGAAAGACCGAGCAGAGAGGATATGTCAGCAGAGAGTCCCATTGCGAAGTCATACTGGGCACAGTGGAACAGTTTGAAATTGATATCCGGTTGCTTGCATCGAGTATGGGAGAGTGAGGATGGTCAATGCAAGAAGAAACTGATAGTTGTTCCCAGAAAGAGGATTCCTGACGTGCTCAGCGAGTTGCACAATGGTCCAAGTGGAGGCCATCTTGGAATCACGAAGACACTCGAGAAAATTAAGCAGAGATTCTATTGGGTTGGTTGCCGTCAGTCGGTGACCGAGTGGATTGCCAATTGCGAGGTATGCAACAGAGCGAAAGGGCCCAAAACCTGAAGTCATGGCCAGATGAAGCAGTATATTTCAGGTGCACCATTTGAAAGGATCGCCATGGATGTCGCAGGTCCATTTCCTACTAGCAACCGCGGAAACAAATACGTACTGGTGGTTATGGATTATTTCAGTAAATGGCCAGAGGTATACCCAATCCCAAACCAAGAAGCAGAAGTGGTTAAAAACGAATGGGTTGCAAGGTATGGTGTACCAATGGAGTTACATTCTGACCAAGGCAGGAATTTTGAATCAGCTGTGTTCCAAGAACTGTGCAAGAAGTTGGGCATTCGAAAAACACGGATTTTTTTGCGTGAGAAATCTGAAGCATCTAAAGCTTCCTATCCATCCAGCGTAGATCGTGCATCAACTTCAAGCTGTGCTGGTGCATCAAAAAATCGGATATTTATATACGGGGCGGCGACGAAGGAGACGTAATAAAGGCCTGCAATAAGACATCATACTTGGACGAAAAGTTCTTTAAAATAGATTTGGAGTTGAGCAAGGGTAATGCACTTACTGCAATATGCACAACTTGTGGAGTGGTTTGTAAAGGGAAAATAGGATCTTCTTCAAATTTTATACGTCACTTAAAGATAACTCTTTATTTTAATTAACAATATTTTAAGTTTTTTATTTAAAGGAGTTAAAAAAGGCCAACTTTTGAGTGGGTTAAAATAGCATCGCAAGTTCCATTATAGTCTTGCGTCTGATTTCTATTTAGAACATCAATGTGTTTTGTTATTAAGACGTCAGCTGATCTGATACCGGCATCGATTTATACCGATTAGATGGGCGCAAAATCAGATCCATGTTCGACTTGGCGCACTGCATTATTGAGGATTAGCAGTATAATGACTGTCATGTGTTGACTTGAAGAAAAAAAGCAATGCGGACTTACTGGACGCTGGATTGTTGAAAAATTTTATATTGCCCATGAGGAAGTATGTTAGAAAGTTATAATACGCACCATTGTGAATCAAACTAAGTGTGATATGTTCTGCATAGACGTCGAAATTCCAAAGTGATTGGATCACTTGATTTGTAATTGACTATCGCTGTCTCATTCTGTATCTCTTTCTATCTCCCGCTGAGGATAGCCGGCCCTATGCGCCGCCATATTGAACACCCTGTCAAAACCCTGAAAAGTAGCCATATTGAACATCCTGTCAGGCAGTTGACGGATAAGATATCGCACTTGTTTTTATCCACAATGATACACACTTCTCCAAGGGTTTACGCTGGATTGTGGTGACGTCTGTTTGGAAAGAGAATTCATGTCAATGACATTAATTCCAAACCCGAAAGAGAACTAATGTTAACTGACTTTTGTACGCTTTGTAATTATAATTTTTAATTCCAAATTTAATTTTGCATTATTATTTATAAGATGAAAGATTTTCTATTCGCATTTTATTTACCATAAAACATCTGCTAGAGAAAACACGAAACCCTCATTCCTCAGTATGAATCATACAAGTCGTTGAAACGAAAAAAAATAGCTGAAACCATTATTTTTCGAAGAGTAACTCGAAAATTTTCACAAGAAACTTTCGAACGAAACGTAGCAATTTTTATCCTAGAAAACCAGCTTATCTTTGATGGTGAGTTTTTTCATTATACTATCATACAATGATAAATATTGCGAATTATTATCTCAAATATCTCGAAATAAGTCGCGACAATGAACCCTTGAAGCATTTAAAGCGACAATCAATCCGTAGACCTGTTGAGGATATATGTGCCCAACAATTGGAAGTTGTTCGAAACGCCTTAAACGCTGTAAGATATGTTTGTGTAACTGCAGATATTTGGAGCAGCTTTTTTTGCCTTACAGCCCATTGGGTATAATGTTTTAAATATGTAAACAAAATTGATTTTGAAATAGGTTATTTGTTCTAAAAAAATATGCAGATTGATGAGATAAATTTGGAACGAAAATCTGCGGCTTTAGCCTGTGGGCGATTTCCAGGGTCGCAATCATTTGACAAAATGCGAGGATTAGTAATGGAAATTTGCTGCTCCTTTGGTCTGAATCTTGAAAAAATTGTAGCCACTGTAACAGACAACGGCTCGAACTTTGTTAAGGCGTTCAGGAGTTTGGAATTACTGACCCGAAAATTATAACGGAAGGTAAATTAAACTTATTCGGAATCCGTGCAAAAAGAGGGAAATACAAATTTCGAAACAGAAATTTCGAAATTTAAAATTTTTGCTTGATATCGAACAAATAGATATAGAAAAATGTCGAAAAAATGCGCATGTCTGCCATATTCTTATTACATTTTAAGAGATATTTGTAAAGATTAGTTGCGGCCACCGTGGTGTGATGGTAGCGTGCTCCGCCTACCACACCGTATGCCCTGGGTTCACACCCCGGACAAAGCAACATCAAAATTTTAGAAATAAGGTGTTTCAATTAGAAGAAATTTTTTATAAGCGGGGCCGCCCCTCTGCAGTGTTTGGCAAGTGCTCCGGGTGTATTTCTGTCATGAAAAGCTCTCAGTGAAAACTCATCTGCCTTGCAGATGCCGTTCGGAGTCGGCATAAAACATGTAGGTCCCGTCCGACCAATTTTTAGGGAAACTCAAGAGGAGCACGACGCAAATTGGAAGAGAAGCTCGGCCTTAGATCTCTTCGGAGGTTCTCGCGCCTTACATTTATTTATTTTATTTTTGGTTGCACATTTTCCTGTGCTCTTGTATTTTCCATGATTTTATTGTAAGCACTTACGCAAAAAAGCGTTTTCTGAAGAAATACTGTGAATAGTGTAACTGGTGTCAGACCCACACTGCACTATTTTTGATTTCGAAAAATTTTAAATTTCTTAATGCTTCAAGCGTGCAAAAAGCCCTAAGGGCCTTTGCACTTCTACGTGCCGTTCAAAAGAAATAAGAAACGGAACAAAAAGTTATGTAATTTTGAAAGTAAAAAAGCACCCTAATGCTTGTATATATTTTTTCAGAACTAGAAGGTCGTCCCCTGCAGATAACGCAGTTTCTATGACCAATGCTCCCGATGATGCAGATGATGATAATCCTGACGATTATGAAGAATCATTAGAGAATGTCACTTTAAATACGCAGACTGAAGAACGAGAGATAACATTATCTCGACATTGACGATGTGCTAGCCATACTTTAAGTTTGATTGCAACAACAGATACTGTTAAAGCTATAGAAAAATCTCCGTTAAAAAATCTTCATTATGGAGTGATAAAAAATGCGAAATTTTATGGAAAACTATGAAATCTCCCAAAAAGCGAGAAGCCGTAAATAAATATTTAGGATGTAGCTTGAAAAGACCAATTATTACGAGATGGAACTCTCTTTTTGATGCTTTAAAACAGATTTATTCATTAAAAGAAAAAATTATAAATTATGAAATTAACTCGATTATAGAGGATATGCCACCATTTCAAGGCATGAACTTCGAGTACATTGGAGAGTACTTAGAATGGTATGGTCCTCTAGTCCGAGCTATAGATATACTCCAAGCAGAAAAGGATTGCCATTACGGATATTTGCTGCCAACTTTGCTTAGTGTAAGGAAAAAGTGGCAGGCGATGTTAGATTCGGAAGGTATAAGCGTAAAAGTCAAAAACTTAATAGAGAAAGTAATGGATGCTCTTACCAAAAGATTTGGTATTTTTTTAAATATTAGTGACAACAATGGAGAGTTTGCTGCAATTGCAGCTTTTTGTCACCCGAAATTCAAAATTGCTTGGCTTTCAGAACTAAACGCCGAAGGTCAAAACAAGTTAAGAAAATTTATGAAAGATGTGGCAATGTTGTTTGTAGTTAATGAAACAAACAGCGAGCACCGAAAAAATCAAAAGGAAGATTTTTTGGATTTCGACAGAGATGTTGTCAATAATATACTGAATGAAGACTTTCCTTTGCTATTAAAAGAGGAGTCTGAGTTCAGACACTTTTTCAATCAAACTTCAGCTTCACTTAATGTCCTTAATGACTTTTTTGCAGTAAAAGAACTTTTTCTGAAATACAACACAGCTTTACCTTCCTCAGCGTCGGTTGAACGGTTATTCTTGTTTGCAACGTTATTGGATTTACCAAACTACAACCGGATGGCAGATGCACAGCTTGAAAAAAGTCTTATTTAAAGCAAATTCATAACTGTTTGAAAAATCATAAATATTTACAAACTCATAGACTATGTTATTTAATAATAATTAATACATGTTAATAAAACATATTTTCATCAACCATTCTTTAGTATGTATTGTTCATACTACGGATAATATACGACACTAGTCCCCAGTTCTTTTTGAAGGATTTTTTCGGGTAAGAAACGGTATCCTCTTGGTGGAAATGAGGACACTTCAAATGGGTATACGAACAGAGTTTTGTTCCTTTCGAAAGTCCACTACTGCGCCATATGACGGGTTATGGCATCTCGTATATTAATTGATAATTTTGTTCCATAGAGTATGTGCGAAATGGGGAGTCTTCAGTTTATGTTGCTTTTCCTGACCTGTTGGTTTTTGCCTCAAAATCTGGCGAAACACTCAACATTTTGTAACACGTATCAAGTCAGAAACATAAGGTATCTTTTATTCAGATAGCGACTTAAATCGGAACCCTAAACAAAGAAATAGCAAATAAAAAGTATTTTTTATTTGGAGGCCGAGTAAATAAAAAGTATCCTTGATTCGTCTTAAGAATCAAATAACAAATAAAAAGTATTATTTATTTGAACGCCGAGTAAATAACAAATAAAAAGTATCTTTGATTCGTCTGAAGAATCAAATAACAAACAAAAAGTTTTTTTTTATTTGAACGCCGAGTAAATAAAAAATAAAAAGTACCTTTGATTCGTCTGAAGAATCAAATTCAAAGCCTTTTCTCCCGGGAGTGGGAGTCGAACCCGCACTCCTACGATAGTTGAAATGGTTATAAACGCATTCAGCTACGTCATGCCTTAGTTGTTGTAAAGTTTTTCCCAATTGCCTTCTTTTTGCATATTTTAATATTTTACACATTTCATACTTCGTATGCAATTATGTGTTAAAGCTATGCTTGGTACGGCTGTTTTCAAAGAAACTTTGGTTTTTTTGTTGCTGTTTTTGTTCTATCTATAGAACTACAACGAATTAACCAATTTTGTCTGTTTGTATGATTTTAATAATCGGGGATTGCCCGTATTGCTTTTTTTTATAAATGTATGAAAACATTTATTTGAAGCAATTTTTTATTTTTATAATTTATTTAATAATTTGGGAAAAATTTAAACAACGTGACATCAGGACGGACAAGGCGACAGCTGTTTCGATTATACCTTGTAAATCTCTTCAAAGCATCTTCTCCCGGGAGTGGGAGTCGAACCCGCACTCCTACGATAGTTGAAATGGTTATAAACGCATTCAGCTACGTCATGCCTTAGTTGTTGTAAAGTTTTTCCCAATTGCCTTCTTTTTGCATATTTTAATCTTTTACACATTTCATACTTCGTATGCAATTATGTGTTAAAGCTGTGCTTGGTACGGCGGTTTTCAAAGAAACTTTGGTTTTTTATACTCAGTTGAGCAGAGCTCACAGAGTATATTAACTTTGATTGGATAACGGTTGGTTGTACAGGTATAAAGGAATCGAGATGGATATAGACTTCCATATATCAAAATCATCAGTATCGAAAAAAAATTCGATTGAGCCATGTCCGTCCGTCCGTCTGTCCGTTAACACGATAACTTGAGTAAATTTTGAGGTATCGTGATGAAATTTGGTATGTAGGTTCCTGGGCACTCATCTCATATCGCTGTTTAAAATGAACGATATCGGACAATAACCACGCCCACTTTTTCGATATCGAAAATTTCGAAAAATCGAAAAAGTGCGATAATTCATTACCAAATACGGCTAAAGCGATGAAACTTGGTAGGTGAGTTGAACTTATGACGAGGAATAGAAAAATGGTTAAATTTTGGACAGTGGGCGTGGCACTGCCCACTTTTAAAAGAAGGTAATTTAGAAGTTTTGCAAGCTGTAATTTGGCAGTCGTTGAAGATATCATGATGAAATTTGGCAGGAACGTTACTCTTATTACTATATATCTGCTTAATAAAAATTAGCAAAATCGGAGAACGACCACGCCCACTTTAAAAAAATTGTTTTTTAATTCAAATTTTAAAAGAAAAGTTAATATCTTTACAGTATATAAGTAAATTATGTCAACATTCAACACCAGTAATGATATGTTGCAAAAAACCACAAAAAATAAAAGAAAATTTCAAAATGGGCGTGGCTCCACCCTTTTCCATTTAATTTGTCTAGGATACTTTTAATGCCATAAATCGAACAAAAATTTACCAACCCTTGTGAAATTTGGTAGAGGCTTAGATTCTCGGACGATAACTGTCTTTTGTGAAAAAGGGCGAATTGGTTGAAGCCACGCCCAGTTTTTATACACAGTCGACCGTCTGTCCTTCCGCTCGGCCGCTAACACGATAACTTGAGCAAAAATCGATATATCTTTACTAAATTCAGTTCACGTACTTATCTGAACTCACTTTGTATTGGTGTAAAAAATGGCCGAAATTCGACTATGACCACGCCCACTTTTTCGATATCGAAAACTACGAAAAATGAAAAAAATGCCATAATTATATACCAAATACGAAAAAAGGGATGAAACATGGTAATTGTATTGGTTTATTGATAAAATGGGTGTGACACCTACCATATTAAGTAGAAGAAAATGAAAAAGTTTTGCAGGGCGAAATCAAAAGCCCTTGGAATCTTGGAAGGAATACTGTTCGTGGTATTACATATATAAATAAATTAGCGGTACCCGACAGATGATGTTCCGGATCACCCTGGTCCACATTTTGGTCGATATCACGAAAACGCCTTCACATATACAACTAAGGGCCACTCCCTTTTAAAACCCTCATTAATACCTTTAATTTGATACCCATATCGTACAAACATATTCTAGAGTCACCCCTGGTCCACGTTTATGGCGATATCTTGAAAAGGCGTCCACATATAGAACTAAGGCCCACTCCTTTTTAAAATACTCATTAACACCTTTCATTTGATACCCATATCGTACAAAAAAATTCTAGAGTCAACCCTGGCACACCTTTATGGCGATATCTCGAAAAGGCATCCACCTATAGAACTAAGGCCCACTCCCTTTTAAAATACTCATTAACGCCTTTAATTTGATACCCATATCGTACAAACAAATTCTAGAGTCACCCCTGGTCCACCTTTATGGCCATATCTCGAAAAGGCGTTCACCTATAGAACTAAGGCCCACGCCCTTTTAAAATACTCATTAACACCTTTCATTTGATACCCATATTGTACAAACGCATTCTAGAGTCAACCCTGGTCCACGTTTATGGCGATATCCCGAAAAGGCGTCCACCCATAGAACTAAGGTCCACTCCCTTTTAAAACACTTATTAACACCTTTCGTTTGATACCCATATTGTACAAACGCATTCTAGAGTCAACCCTGGTCCACTTTTATAACGATATTCCGAAAAGGCGTCCACCTATAGAACTAAGGCCCACTCCCTTTTAAAATACTCATTAACACCTTTCATTTGATACCCATATACTACAAACAAAGTCTAGAGTCACCCCTGGTCCACCTTTATGGCGATATCTCGAAAAGGCGTCCACATATAGAACTAAGGCCCACGCCCTCTTAAAATACTTATTAACACCTTTCATTTGATACTCATATCGTACAAACAAATTCTAGAGTCACCCCTGGTCCATCTTTATGGCGATATCTCGAAAAGGCGTCCATCTATAGAACTTTGGCCCACGCCCTTTTAAAATACTCATTAATACCTTTCATTTGATACCCATATCGTACAAAAAAATTCTAGAGTCACCCCTGGCCCACCTTTATGCCGATATCTCGAAAAGGCATCCACCTATAGAACTAAGGCCCACTCCCTTTTAAAATACTCATTAACACCTTTAATTTGATACCCATATCGTACAAACAAATTCTAGAGTCACCCCTGGTCCACCTTTATGGCGATATCGCGAAAAGGCGTCCACATATAGAACTAAGGCCCACGCCCTCTTAAAATAATCATTAACACCTTTCATTTGATACACATATCGTACAAAGAAATTCTAGAGTCACCACTGGTCCACCTTTATGGCGATATCTCGAAAAGGCGTCCACCTATAGAACTTAGGCCCACTCCCTTTTAAAATTATCATTAACACATTTCATTTGATACTCATATCGTACAAACAAATTCTAGAGTCACCCCTGGTCCACCTTTATGGCGATATCTCGAAAAGGCGTCCACATATAGAACTAAGGCCCACGCCCTCTTAAAATACTCATTAACACCTTTCATTTGATACTCATATCGTACAAATAAATTCTAGAGTCACCCCTGGTTCACCTTTATGGCGATATCTCGAAAAGGCTTCCACATATAGAACTAAGGCCCACGCCATCTTAAAATACTCATTAGAACCTTTCATTTGATACTCATATCGTACAAACAAATTCTAGAGTCACCCCTGGTCCATCTTTATGGCGATATCTCGAAAAGGCGTCCATCTATAGAACTTAGGCCCACACCCTTTTGAAATACTCATTAATACCTTTCATTTGATACCCATATCGTACAAAATAAATTCTAGAGACACCCCTGGTCCACCTTCATGTCGATATCTCGAAAAGGCGTCCACCTATAGAACTAAGGCCCACTCCCTTTTAAAATACTCATTAACACCTTTCATTTGATACCCATATCATACAAACAAATTCTAAAATCAGGCCTGGTCCACCTTTATGGCGATATCCCTAAATGGCGTCCCTCTATAAAACTGTGGCCCACTTCCTCTTAAAATACTCTTTAATACCTTCCATTTGATAAACATGTGATACAAACACATTACAGGGTTACCCTAGGTTCTTTTTACAACATGGTGATTTTCCCTTACTTTGTCTCCACAGCTCTCAACTGAGTATGTAATGTTCGGTTACACCCGAACTTAGCCTTCCTTACTTGTTTGTTGCTGTTTTTGTTCTATTTATAGAACTACAACGAATTAACCAATTTTGTCTGTTTGTATGATTTTAATAATCGGGGATTGCCCGTATTGCTTTTTTTTTTAAATGTATGAAAACATTTATTTGAAGCAATTTTTTATTTTTATAATTTATTTAATAATTTTGGAAAAATTTAAACAACGTGACATCAGGACGGGCAAGGCGACAGCTGTTTCGACTATACCTTGTAAATCTCTTCAAAGCCTTTTCTCCCGGGAGTGGGAGTCGAACCCGCACTCCTACGATAGTTGAAATGGTTATAAACACATTCAGCTACGTCATGCCTTAGTTGTTGTAAAGTTTTTCCCAATTGCCTTCTTTTTGCATATTTTAATCTTTTACACATTTCATACTTCGTATGCAATTATGTGTTAAAGCTATGCTTGGTACGGCGGTTTTCAAAGAAACTTTGGTTTTTTTGTTTTTGTTGCTGTTTTTGTTCTATTTATAGAACTACAACGAATTAACCAATTTTATTATTATTAAATAAATTAAAAAAATAAAAAATTGCTTCAAATAAATGTTTTCATACATTTAAAAAAAAAGCAATACGGGCAATCCTCGATTATTAAAATCATACAAACAGACAAAATTGGTTAATTCGTTGTAGTTCTATAAATAGAACAAAAACAGCAACAAAAAAAAACCAAAGTTTCTTTGAAAACCGCCTGCGGGTTCGACTCCCACTCCCGGGAGAAAAGGCTTTGAAGAGATTTACAAGGTATAATCGAAACAGCTGTCGCCTTGTCCGTCCTGATGTCACGTTGTTTAAATTTTTCCAAAATTATTAAATAAATTATAAAAATAAAAAATTGCTTCAAATAAATGTTTTCATACATTTAAAAAAAAAAAGCAATACGGGCAATCCCCGATTATTTAAATCATACAAACAGACAAAATTGGTTAATTCGTTGTAGCTCTATAAATAGAACAAAAACAGCAACAAAAAAAAACCAAAGTTTCTTTGAAAACCGCCGTACCAAGCATAGCTTTAACACATAATTGCATACGAAGTATGAAATGTGTAAAAGATTAAAATATGCAAAAAGAAGGCAATTGGGAAAAACTTTACAACAACTAAGGCATGACGTAGCTGAATGTGTTTATAACCATTTCAACTATCGTAGGAGTGCGGGTTCGACTCCCACTCCCGGGAGAAAAGGCTTTGAAGAGATTTACAAGGTATAGTCGAAACAGCTGTCGCCTTGTCCGTCCTGATGTCACGTTGTTTAAATTTTCCCCAAATTATTAAATAAATTATAAAAATAAAAAATTGCTTCAAATAAATGTTTTCATACATTTAAAAAAAAGCAATACGGGCAATCCCCGATTATTAAAATCATACAAACAGACAAAATTGGTTAATTCGCTAGTTCTATAAATAGAACAAAAACAGCAACAAAAAAAACCAAAGTTTCTTTGAAAACCGCCGTACCAAGCATAGCTTTAACACATAATTGCATACGAAGTATGAAATGTGTAAAAGATTAAAATATGCAAAAAGAAGGCAATTGGGAAAAACTTTACAACAACTAAGGCATGACGTAGCTAAATGCGTTTATAACCATTTCAACTATCGTAGGAGTGCGGGTTCGACTCCCACTCCCGGGAGAAAAGGCTTTGAAGAGATTTACAAGGTATAATCGAAACAGCTGTCGCCTTGTCCGTCCTGATGTCACGTTGATTAAATTTTTCCCAAATTATTAAAAAAAGTATTTTTTATTTGAACGCTGAGTAGTAACAAATAAAAAGTATTTTTTATTTGAACGCCGAGTAGATAAAAAATAAAAAATATCTTTGATTCGTCTGGAGAATCAAATAATAAATAAAAAATATTTTTGATTTGGATGCCGAATCAAATAAAAGATAAAAATATCTTTGATTCGAAAACATTTTCAAATAAAAAATACATTTAATTTTTGGATTTGTGATTCATTCAAATTAAAATCACGCAACCCTGAATTCAACAGTGTTTAATGAAGTGAGAATAAAGAAAATGATTACAAAGTATAATAGCATGTACATCTTTGTATGTATGTAAAATAGTTACATGAATTAGTATAAAAGGAATGTAGTAAGAGCATAAGGGTTGTATTTAAAAGTATTCTACAAAACATACAGGTATAGGTAATAAAAGCGTGTTAATAAACGCAATTGAAGGAGGGCGAATGGCGGAGGGAGAATGAGAGCACCACTGATCGTTTTTCCAAAATGTCACTGCTCACTTTGTAAGCCCTCGACTTATTTGACCCATTGAGTTTGTAATATTGGTTAAGGTCAGTAAACATAAAGTTATAATGTGTGAAAATTATTAAAAAGTTTTTGTTTTTCGAAGGGTCGCCGACCCTTCCCTCTTTCCATTTTCAAAAAATGTTTAGCCAGTATCTGTGTCCCAAATTTCATCAAAATCCGTGCAGCCGTTCTGGCGTGATTCAGTCACAAAAATGAAAAAATATAATTATAAATCTTAGGGGGCGAGGGCCTCCTCCCTTTTTCAAAAACATATAGCTAGTAGATCCTTCTAGAATGGCTATATGTGTCCCAAATTTCATCCAAATCCGTCCAGCCGTTCTTGCGTGATTGAGTCACAAAGACAAACGTCTGGATTTCCAAACATCCAAACTTTCTCGGCCCTGGGATGTTAACATCCCATTTCTGGAATTTTATAACAAAACATATGCCAAATAATTGGTCAATAATTGGTATTGATTGGTCAGCATGTTTCAGTAATTGGTCAACATTAGGAAAAATTTTATGGAAATTTTAAAATTTTCATGGTCGGGTGTGGGATGTTCGGTGGATTTTCAAATCGAAAGGTGTGCCAAATAATTGGTCACTAATTGGTCATAATTGCTCAGTGGGTCCCACTAATTGGCCAGCCATAGACAATTTTTTATGGCCATTTAAAGCTTTCCAAGGTAAAAACAATTTTCCTGTCTAGACACCCTGTATACACAGATTTTCCAAAAAAAAAATTATGCCAGTTAATTGGTCATAATTGGTCGGCATGTTACTTTAATTGGCCAGCCACAGGAAGTTTTTAATTAATTTTTAAAATTTTCTTGGTTTTCGGATGTTATCGTGTTATCGGATGTTAGCACCCCATCGGTGGATTTTCGAATCGAAAAGTATGCCAAATAATTGGTCATAATTTGTCAGCGGGTCCCACTAACTTGTCAGCCATAGAAAATTTTTTATGGTCATTTATACTTTTCCAAGGTAAAAACAATTTTCCTGCCTAGAAGGCCTGTATACATAGATTTTCCAAAAAAGAAAATACGCCAATTAATTGGTCACTAATTGGTCATGATTGGTCAGTAGGTTTCGTTAATTGGTCAGCCATAGGAACTTTTTAATTAATTTTTGAAATTTTTCTTGTTATCAAAATTGTTTTCTTCTAGGATGTTAGCACCACATCGGTGGATTTTCAAATCGAAAAGGTATGCCAAATAATTGGTCACTAATTCGTCATAATTGGTTAGTGGGTCCCACTAATTGGTCAGCCATAGAAATTTTTTATGGCCATTTAAAATTTTCCAAGGTGACAAAAATTCTGTCTAGACACCCTGTATACATAGATTTTCCAAAAAAAAAAAGTATGCCATTTAATTGGCCACTAATTGGTCATAATTGGTCAGCGGGTCCCACTAACTTGTCAGCCATAGAAAATTGTTTATGGTCATTTATACTTTTCCAAGGTAAAAACAATTTTCCTGCCTAGAAGGCCTATATACATCGATTTTCCAAAAAAAATACGCCAATTAATTGGTCACTAATTGGTCATGATTGGTTAGCAGGTTTCGTTAATTGGTCAGCCATAGGAACTTTTTAATTAATTTTTGAAATTTTTCTTGTTATCAAAATTGTTTTCGGCTAGGATGTTAGCAGCCCATCGGTGGATTTTCAAATCGAAAAGTATGCCAAATAATTGGTCACTGATTGGTCATGATTGGTCAGCGGGTCCCACTAATTGCTCAGCCATATACAATTTTTTATGGTCATTTAAAATCTTCCAAGGGTCTTGACACCCTGTATGTATAGGTTTTCCAAATAAAAATTACGCCAATTAATTGGCCACTAATTGGTCATAATTGGTCAACAGGTTTCGTTATTGGTCAGCCATAGGAATTTTTTAATTAATTTTTCAAGTTTTTCTTGTTATCGAAATTGTAATCGGCTAGGATGTTAGCACCCCATCGGTGGATTTTCAAATCGAAAAGTATGCCAAATAATTGGTCAGCGGGTCCCCCTAATTGCTCAGCCATGGACAATTTTTGATGGTCATTTAAAGTTTTCCAAGGTAGAAAAAATTTTCCTGTCTAGACACACTGTATATATAGATTTTCCAAAAAAAAATTACGCCAATAAATTGGTCACTAATTGGTCAACAGGTTTCGTTAATGGTCAGTCATAGGAACTTTTTAATTAATTTTTCGAGTGTTTCTTGTTATCGAAAGTGTTATCGGCTAGGATGTTAGCACCCATCGGTGGATTTTAAAATCGAAAATATGCCAAATAATCGGCCACTAATTGGTCATAATTGGTCAGTGGGTTCCACTTATTGGTCAGCCATAGAACATTTTTATGGCCATTTAAAATTTTCCAAGGTGACAAAAATTCTGTCTAGACACCCTGTATACATAGATTTTCCAAAAAAAAAAAATATGCAATTTAAGTGGCCACTAATTGGTCATAATTGGTCAGCGGGTCCCACTAACTTGTCAGCCAAAGAAAATTGTTTATGGTCATTTATACTTTTCCAAGGTAAAAAAAATCTTCCTGCCTAGAAGGCCTATATACATAGATTTTCCAAAAAAATACGCCAATTAATTGGTCACTAATTGGTCATGATTGGTCAGCAGGTTTCGTTAATTGGTCAGCCATAGGAACTTTTTAATTAGTTTTTGAAATTTTTCTTGTTATCAAAATTGTAATCGGCTAGGATGTTAGCACCCCATCGGTGGATTTTCAAATCGAAAAGTATGCCAAATAATTGGTCAGCGGGTCCCACTAATTGCTCAGCCATGGACAATTTTTGATGGTCATTTAAAGTTTTCCAAGGTAGAAAAAATTTTCCTGTCTAGACACACTGTATATATAGATTTACCAAAAAAAAATTACGCCAATTAATTGGTCACTAATTGGTCAACATAGGGTCAGTCATAGGAACTTTTTAATTAATTTTTCGAGTTTTTCTTGTTATCGAAAGTGTTATCGGCTAGGATGTTAGCACCCATCGGTGGATTTTCAAATCGAAAATTATGCCAAATAATCGGCCACTAATTGGTCATAATTGGTCAGTGGGTTCCACTTATTGGTCAGCCATAGACATTTTTTTTATGGCCATTTAAAATTTTTCAATGGAAAAACAATTTTCTTGTCTAGACACCCTATATGTATAAATTAAAAAAAAGATTACCCCAATTAATTGGTCACTAGATGGACATAATTTGTCAGCAGGTCCCACTAATTGGTCAGCAATAGACAATTTTTTATGGCGATTTAAAAGTTTTTAAGGTAAAAAACAAATTTTCTGTCTAGACACCCTGTACACATAGAATTTCCAAAAAAAAATATTTATTTATATATTTATTTATTTATTTATTTATTAGTCTACAATTTAAAATTTGTACATACTAAAATGTTCAATTTACTTAAAATATGTAGTATATGCGATATAAATAACATATTTATTCTATAAATTTTTAAGTAGGATAGATTGTTGTGCATCAATTCTTATAAGTATGCCCAAGCAGGCAGCTGTTGTGAGGATCTCTGAAGGACGAGAATTGCTCAGAAAGGAGCTGTGTGTCCATTAGGGAGCATACGTGAAGCACTCATAAAGGAGCCAACGCGAAATGCTCATGAGGGAGCTGGTTGCTAACTAGGGGACTCTCATGGGATGTAATGTATGTTGTAGTTGGCGCAGTGACCAGTACGTTTTTGTAATATAT
Source organism: Eurosta solidaginis (assembly GCF_040869045.1). Lineage (NCBI taxonomy): Eukaryota > Metazoa > Arthropoda > Insecta > Diptera > Tephritidae > Eurosta > Eurosta solidaginis. Next base: position 155,932,007 of record NC_090319.1, read on the forward strand.
TTATTAGGCGTATGATCTTATCACACTTTTAGGTGCTTTGATTTGCCTGTTCTTGCATTAGATAAGCATTTTCTAATTAGATGAATATATGCAGATGAAGCAGTGACCAGTATCTTTTTGTAATGTATTTATTAGGCGTATGATCTTATCACACTTTTATATGTTTTGATTTGCCTATGCTTGCATTAGATAAGCATTTTCTAATTTAGGTTAAATAGTATACTTTTCTTTATTAAGAAAGGCGAGTCTGAAATATCGAAATTGATGCAGTGCTTGTTGAAATCCAGACACAAACAACGAAAAGCTTCGTGCATTTCAAAATTAGATCTGCATGTGCTCAAGAAGAGTTGTTGAAAATGTTTTGATGGCCTTATAAGGACATTAATCTTTATTTCACTAAGTAAAAATGGGCTATTCACAATCCCTCCCAATAATTTCACAATGAACAATACACCCAACATTTCCCTGCGGCTCTCAAGGGAAGGAAGGTTAATAAGCTTCAACCGGCTATTATAGGATGGAAGATTCCTTGTTGGATCCCACGATAAGTGACTTAACGCAAAAATCCGGAACTGTTTTTGAACGGATTCCAGCTTGTCACGATAAATCTGATACCGTGGGTTCCAAGCCATTGACGCGTATTCTAGTATCGGTGGAACTATGGCAGTAAAGAGTGCTTTTGTGATGTAAGTGTCCATAAATTCTTTGGACCATCGTTTAATGAAAGCTAACACACCTCTAGAACGAGACAATACAGTACAATAATTGATTGAAATAGAAAAGTTTATCGTTTAAAAGCATTAGAAAAATATTTACATAAAAAATCTTTGTTTTAGCAAAATTTTTCGCTTACGATGAAAATAAGATATATTTAAAAATAGAATACATACAGTTCTGTTGGTATAAGTTGGAAAGGGCTTAACTTGAATTTTTCCAAATTTTGCTGGAAAATGATTTCTGAGTGCTTGATAAAAATTTGTTCGTTCGCCTGGTCTCGAAAGCTTCCCAAAATTCCTCGTTATTCATCTCCAAATTGATATCTTCCCCAGTACCTGCTTTTAATTGTAACTTCCACGCTGTTCACAGTGCGATGATATTTCTGCATTTAATTTCCATGCCACATCATATATTTTATTTGATTCATAATGTTCGAAGGCTACATTATTTGTAATGGGCGTAGTTTGATGCACCCATAGTCTAACAATATCATCGATATTTGTCCCATTTTGTAATATAAAATATATGAAAATGTTTTAATCATAATTAAGAAATCGGCACTTTACTCTTGTAAATGTATCATACGGCAAGGCATTTATAAGTTTAATACCAAATTTTGCTCTTTCATTAATTTCTATACAATTTGCAATCATCACTTCTGCTCTAGACTTGCTTACACTGCTTAAAGTCGAATGAAAATTTAAATAGTCAATACTTTTAAATGTGTTAAACTCTTTTATTGTGTGTAACGTCTTGTTTTTAGTGTTTTAGTTGAATATAACCGACTATTTCTAATTAAGAAAAAAAAACTTGCACTAGCTTTCTATAATTTTTAGCGCAAGAACGAATGTCACGGTAGCCATGTGGAGTGAAACACGTTGCTTTGGCTTGTAGCAAATCAAAAAACTGACCTTATTTAATATTTTCTTCTATTTAAAACTTAAAGCTAAAAGGTATGTAATTTTTATGACTAAGTCAATGATTGGTGTGAATGGACAAGGGTAATCTGAGTTCGCATATTCTGACCGTTAAGTAGGTCAGTAGGTATCCAATATCGAAATACCGAAATTGTATTGCACTGAAAATGAGTTGAGCAATCTGAGATGTATGACTCAGGCGATATTGTTATATTGTAAAAATGTAATTGCGCTGATTACCGTTGTCCATTACACCACCATGAGTTCATTCGCAATGCCAAATCGCCCAATATATTGATGCGTCATACCAAACTGCTCAAGCGCGGATAATATTGACAATATGTAGGTCAATATAATTATTTGCTGACAAACCATTTCTCATTATTCAGTCATGCACCTCTAGTATATAAATATTAATGTAAGTATGTATGTGTAGGTTAAGAACTTTTGTATAAATAGAAATTAATTTCGTCAATAAAAAAGGAATTGCTTTGTAACGGTATCCATCAGCGTATCAACAACACTTTCTTTTTCTTAACCAATCATTACAGTTATTTCTAAAGTTGCTAGAGACTTGCGTTGTGAACTCAAGGAAATTTGATTCGGTTGATTTACCTCTGCGGAACCCATGCTGAGACGGGTGAATTATTGGATATAGTGAGTGAGCTAACTGTTTTGTAACAACGCATTCGAAAAGCATCGGTATGTCACTAAGTTTTGCAATTCCTCTATAGGTTGCTACGCAAGGTTTAGTGCCCCTTTTGTACAGTGGTATTATAAAAGATTCTTTCCAGAAACTAGCAAAAATTCCTTGTTTTAGAGAAGCCTTAGATATATTAGTTAAGGGCTAATGAAGAAATTTAGCGCAACTTTTTAGAACAACAGAAGGAATGCTGTCGGGACCACTAGCATAAGAAGTTTTTAGGTTTTCTATGTGTAAATAATTGTACATTTGGTCCATACGAGTCTCAAAAAGAGCTCAGCAAAGGTAAACTAAGTCTCTAAAGAAAAAGAGCATTACCACCAAAGTTATTTATGCAAGTCGAAACAGTAAGTCTACTCGCATGTGAATCGAAGCACAGCAAGGTCAACCAGGCGACCAAATCAGTTGCCTCAAACGATTCCTTTGTAGAATAACAAATTCGGCAAATATAAAAATCCAACATGGGGATAAATAGAGAGAAACTCATTGAGTGTCAGTTGGACATCAGTGAAAAAGTGCTGCAAATATAAAATAGTATAGCAGAAACAACTGTTACGCGATCAAAGACAGAAGAGATCGTAAAAGCACTTGGAAAGCAGCAAAAAGAATTTGACGCCAACCACGAAAAACTTATGGCGGATGGTATTGAGGAAGAAGATTATTTTAAAAAGGATACCTACAGCGACACCAAGAGTAAACTTGAAGAAGTAATACAAGGCTTAAGAAAAAGGAAAAGCACAGAGGATCTCAACAAAAGTCCGTGGAAGAAGCCAAAACTGTGGACAACAGTGATCCAAAGATAGTGATTTTCATGAGGAAAATCCAAAATTTAAAAAGAAAATTGACTGATATGAGCTTCGAAAGCTCGGTCAGTAAAAGCCAAATGAAATATTTGGAAAATTTATATACTGATATCCGGAATGCATATACAAATGGTGCAGTATGATAATAATGCCATTGAAGAATCATATGAAAATGTATCTGCTGAATACTACGAAACCCATGAGCATTTAGAAAGATGTTCAGTGAAAGATGAACCCAAAATAGCCTACCGTCCTAATCTGGAATTGGAAAATTTTTAAATTCCAGCATTTTATGGCGAAATAAAAGAATGGGCTAATTTTGACAATGTTTTCCAAGATATGGTTCACAAAATGAGCAATTATGAAGCTCAGCAAAAATGTTACGCCTTCGCTTTTGTTTAAAAGGCGAGGCTGCACGGGTGATACATCTGTAAATATCAACTGAAAACTATCAGGTGGCATGAAGTATGCTTAAATAAAGATACGATAATAAACGTATTCTATTCACAACACAGTGGGATAGAATAATGGATCAACCGATTATAAATAGTGACAATGCTGAAAGCGTAAGGCAATTACTTGATACCACAAATGAGTGCCTTAATGCCAGTGCTCTTGATTAGTGTAAAAATTATATTGCTAGGACTTTTTGTTAGTCCTCTTTGGCACTAATGTGTGCCCATTAAATTTTGATTAATATATTTAATATTTTAATATTTGACTAAAACTTGCCAGGATATCTGTTCAGCAAGATCTAGCGAATTTTGCTTAATGAGCAACTTTTCAGCTAATTGAAGATCAGGCTGGCAGGATCGCCATGAAATATTTAAATTTATAAGACGAAATGTTTGTCGTTTGAATGTCTGAACATCAATCTTATTTATTAAACAAATTCTTTCTCTTTTATAGATACATTCTTAACCTACACATTCATAATTACCTTAATACTAAAAATATGTACATTTGTATTAACACTAATCATACATGTAAATTTGTATACACGGTATGCATACATGTAGATTTGTAAGAACATGCCGATTTTTAAGTGAGTCGACGCTCTTAAAGACCGGCTGTGCAAAACCAATTTAAAAAATTTTGTATCTGTTAAATAATTATTAAATTTAAAATTTTGAAAAAAAGGGACTTGTACAAAAGCAAAAGAAAAAAAATATATGTAAGATGCAAATAATAAAAGTATGAAGGTCAGCAAATCAGAAATTAAATCCAAAAACTCTTTCAATACAATATTAAGTTACAGTAAAATATAAAAATCATTTAAATGCAAACAAAGAGTCTTATACAATTGTTCACAAAACGATTATATAATCCTCTTTTTCTAAGGCGGATGGTGTAGCATTAAGCGTCTATGCCCACCAATGCAATACATTTTGCGGCATTACGCATCATGAACTCCTATGCAATATATTTTTAACAGCTCAATCATATTACAATATTATACAAATTCTTGACCTAACACAGCGGTTACCTAACATCAATGGAATGCCGAATATGAAACTCTTGTCTGTTCACAAATAATAAATTCTGCTTATTATCAATTTTAGTTTCTCACCAAAATATTTACACACAACGAATCAAGAGAATTAACCAGAGAGAATATCGATTTGCTGACGAATGCATACATATTTACATATATGCATAGCATGCATACAAATCTACATGCATGCAGACTATGCACACAAATCTACATATATGCATAGCGTGCATACAAATCTACATGTATGCAGACTATGCATACAAATCTACAGGTAAGCATACCATGCTTACAAATCTACATGTATGCAAATTTACATGTATGATTAGTGTTAATACAAATGTACATATTTTTAGTATTAAGGTAATTATGAATGTGTAGGTTAAGAATGTATCTATAAAAGAGAAAGAATTTGTTTAATAAATAAGATTGATGTTCAGACATTCAAACGACAAACATTTCGTTTTATAAATTTAAATATTTCATGGCGAAATATTTAAATTTATAAAGCGAAATATTTGTGGTTTGAATGTCTGAACATCAAATCATTTATTAAACAAATTCTTTCTCTTTTATAGATACATTCTTAACCTACACATTCATAATTACCTTAATACTAAAAATATGTACATTTGTATTAACACTAATCATACATGTTAATTTGTATACACGGTATGCATACATGTAGATTTGTAAGCGTGGTATGCTTAACTGTAGATTTGTATGCATAGTCTGCATACATGTAGATTTGTATGCACGGTATGCATATATGTAGATTTGTATGCATAGTCTGTATGCATGTAGATTTGTATGCATGCTATGCATATATGTAAATATGTATGCATTCGTCAGCAAATCGATATTCTGTCTGGTTAATTCTCATGATTGGTTGTATGTAAATATTTTGGTGAGAAACTAAAATTGATAATAAGCAGAATTTATTATTTGTGAACAGACAAGGGTTTCATATTCGGTATTCCATTGATGTTAGGTAACCGCTGTGCTAGGTCAATAATTTGTATAATATTGTAATATGATTGAGCTGTTAAAAATGTATTGCATAGGAGTTCATGATGCGTAATGCCGCAAAATGTATTGCATAGGTGGGCATAGGCGCTTAATGCTACACCATCCGCCTTAGAGAAAGAGGATTATATAATTGTTTTGTGAACAATTGTATAAGACTTTTTGTTTGCATTTAGCTGATTTTTATATTTGATTGCAACTTAATATTGTATTGAAAGAGTTTTTGGATTTAATTTCTGATTTGCTGACTTTCATACTTTTATTATTGGCATCTTACATATATATATTTTTTTTTGTTTTTGTACAAGTCCCTGTTTTTTTCAAAATTTTAAATTTAACGATTATTTTACAGATAAAGAATTTTTTAAATTTGTTTTGCACAGCCGGTCTTTAAGAGCGTCGACTCACTTAAAAATCGGCATGTTCTTACAAATCGAGTGAATTGGAATGATTATTTGTTTTAATTTAACAAAAGATATTTTAAATGGGTTTAAGTTTATTCTTATGGACTATTATTTCTTTTGTTTTGTTTGTACTATCTCTATTTTGTAAATTATACCGCACTACTTTCTTATAGAAACTTTTCTATGTATATGAAAAAAAAATTTGTTTGTTTATCTATCTACCGAGGGTTAGAGTAAAGTATTTTCCTCATATGTAAAAATATGATCTTATGAGATCTAGGCAATAAATGATTTTATTTATTTTATTTCATTAAACTAATTTCGCATATTATACAAGTATGTTTTCTTTTGACATTTTTTTCTTTCTCATTCATAATAAGATGAATTTGTAATAGATTGTATAGACAACAGATGGGTTGCTGATGGAAGAGCGGGGTAGCTATGTATTGATAGTAGTGAAAGGTACAGTGGGTGCAAAACAAAATTTGCGTATTTTTAAATGTTCTTTTTATATTCTCAATAATTTCATATTATCCAGCAATTTCTTTGATTTTATTTGTCATGCGATTTCTGCGGCGGCCACCAGGACAGAATCGTCATGACTTTTATGAAGAATTATTTTTATTTTTATTCCGGGATTTGTCACATGCACAACCTCTTTAGTTAATGCATCTATTTGATCTTAGAGAACTATCAATTATTATTTTACGTTTGCCTACTCGAGTAAATAATCAATCATTTTCCACCAATTTGTCCCTCAGGACAACTGTGTTTTTCTTATAAATACCAAGGCGGCATGCGCACAACGTGTGTACAGCCTGATAAGTAATTGTCCTAAGTCAATTTTATCATCTACAATCAGGTTTCTTGTATTTCCTACGCTACCATTTTTCTATCCTAAGATGAAAACGAGCGCGACATGTCTTATTGCTGCAAATTTATATAGCGCTCCACTTATATTTTTATAGGTTCTCTTTGTGAGTTTTCTTCCTTTTTTCTTTTGTTGTTATGGGCTGGTTGAAAAATATGTATATTTTTTTTTTGTTAGGATTTGCTTCCTTCCACTGTCCTAGAATTTCCCATTGCTTCCTGACCATATTTGTCAGGAACATTCAACGGAATTATGCGAATTTTGAGTTGCTGTTCGCTTTAGGCAGCGCTGCCTTTATTGTCGACTGTGACATTTTTAAGACTTACTATTTGGGATTTTACTTTAATTGTTTATTGCTCTTCCTCCGCTTTGAGTTTAGAAACTTGGGTATGAGGAAAAAGGGATATTAGATGTTCTGTTGCACGTTATTCATTTGCCTATATTTAAATTTCATATAGGTTTTAAGTGTAGCTGCTATCGCTATGATTAATAGCACGATAACGCAGATGAAAACTGCTAGCCAAACATCTGGGATGTTTGGGGCAGCTTTTGTTTCTGATTCAGCTGGTGGTTCATATTTTGCTATCCTGTTCTCTGATGTTGCAGAGTTTCCTTTTCCTACCTCGTAGCCAGCTATGGCTATCATAATGCCTTGGGCTATTTTTGTCCACCAAGACATTTTGGAAGTTAATAGGATGATAGATATTTGGTTTTATAACCTTTTATTTTGTCAAAATTGTTGATTAAAAATATTTTTATTTAAAAAAAAATATTTTATTATTCCAAAAAAAAATTGTTTTTATACTAACTTAGTGTAGTTTATAATATGTTTGAAAATATTTTTATATATTCGTATTAAACAATCTTTTATTATATACTTTTTTTTCGGATGCTACTCAACATTTGGTATTTTCGGGGAACACTCTCCTCATCATACGCATTATTTCTTCCACCCTCGTAGGGGGGTTATAATGTCCTCTATTGTGGGTTCCCTTTCCATACCTATTATCTTCCACCATTTCCTGAAGCCTTATAGTTCTTTTTGTAGGTCCCTAGTGTGTCGGGTGTTTTCGTCCCACCAATAGAGAGGAATGTCTGAGGAATCTCTTTGCATTTTTATTTAATATTAACAGAGTAATTTTATTTTTAAACCTTATAAAAATGTCCCATGGGCTTTCTCCAAAGGAAAGGTGAAACTGTCTGAAGTTAACTGACTATTTTAAAGAAGTGTCCTAAACACTCCAATTTACTTGAATAGTTTTCCTTATTAACATTATTGTATAAAATTCGTTTCTAAAAATTTTTTTTTTTGTTTTCCATAAAAAAAAATTTTTTCTAAAGTTAATATTTTTACCATTCGTATTTTCTTAAAATCGCAAATAAATTTGTTCAAACTTTAACATATATATACTTCCTACACACTTTTCTTAAAATTTTGACAAACTAGCTTTATATTTTTTCGATTAATTAAAAAAATTGTTCAAAATTCTACATATATATTCTTCCTATTTTTTTTGGACTTATATTTAAAAAAAAAAATTCCTAAGCAAAAACTTTCGTTTTTGCTCATAGTTTAGCGCAGGCATGCTTAACCAACGAACCGATATCATTTAGTTACGATAATTAACGTTAATAAGCGAAACAAAGTCATTTCGTTTCGTTTATTAACGTTAAGAACGTCAAATTAACGAAATGATTTCGTTTCGTTTTCTGCCATATCAAAACGAAATCAAATCGTTTATGTTGATTATTAATTTCAAGCTATGCTGGCAAAGCTTATTGATGGCGGAGTCATTAAAGGTGAAAGCATTAGCCAAGCTAATTGCAACTTTTCTCATGAATTTTGACAGTACGAACATTTCTTAGAGTATTTTGACATTACCACCACAAATTACACTAACAAATTACATGGAGTTTGTGTGTGTGTGTGTCCGCTCGCTGCTGCCACCTTACGGCTTCAACATGGCTATAGCATTGCCAGCACAATTCCAACATAAAGTATCTCGTTTTTGTTAACGTTTTTAACGTTAACGAAAGCTTTTCGTTTCGGTTAAAAACGAGATACAATTTATCTTGATAATTTCTTTATCGATAATATTTCGAAGTGTTTCAACGGAAACGGTGGAAATTTTTTGATAAACGATTAGCTTAACGTTAAGGTGCATCCCTGGTTTAGCGTCCATAAAGGCCGCCCAATTTGTTTCTAAATATACTTATGATATGCCGCTTTTCGCCAATCATGATGCCAGTTTAAATCGTAGTGCAAAGTTGTATACCGTCAGTCGAGTTGAAATATTATTCCACTTCTTCTATGCGCACCCAATTGTATCCAAATTTGTGTGTCGCCAGTTTGGTTGAAATGTTATTCCACTTCTTCTATGCGCAATCAGCTGCATCCAAATTTGTGTGTCGCCAGTTTGATTGAAATGTTTTTTAAAAAACGTACTATCCGTTCATGCTCCTTGTCCAAGTAAAATATTCGCCAGTGTTCTTCACCTAGTATTCGCCAGTGCTCTTCATTAGTGTAAAAATTATATTGCTAGGACTTTTTGTTAGTCCTCTTTGGCACCCATTAAATTTTGACTAATATTTTTAATATTTTGATATTTGACTAAAAACTTGGCAGGATATCTGTTCAGCAAGACCTAGCGAATTTTGCTTAATGAGCAAATTTTCAGCTAATTGAAGATCAGGCTGGCAGGATCTGCCATGAAACATTTAAATTTATAAAACGAAATGTTTGTGGTTGAATGTCTGAACATCAAATCATTTATTAAACAAATTCTTTCTCTTTTATAGATACATTCTTAACCCACACATTCATAATTACCTCAATACTAAAAATATGTACATTTGTATTAACACTAATCATACATGTAAATTTGTATACACGGTATGCATACATGTAGATTTGTAAGCATGATATGCTTACCTGTAGATTTGTATGCATAGTCTGCATACATATAGATTTGTATGCACGCTATGCATATATGTAAATTTGTATACATAGTCTGCATGCATGTAGATTTGTATGCATTGTCTGCATGTATGTAGATTTGTATGCATGCTATGCATATATGTAAATATATATGCATTCGTCAGCAAATCGATATTCTGTCTGGTTAATTCTCATGATTGGTTGTATGTAAATATTTTGGTGAGAAACTAAAATTGATAATAAGCAGAATTTATTATTTGTGAACAGACAAGAGTTTACATATTCGGCATTCCACTGATGTTAGGTAACCGCTGTGTTAGGTCAATAATTTGTATAATATTGTAATATGATTGAGCTGTTAAAAATGTATTTCATAGGAGTTTATGATGCGTAATGCCGCAAAATGTATTGCATAGGTGGGCATAGGCGCTTAATGCTACATTAGGAATAACAACTGCAGATGCTGATCCATTCATTGCTCGAATCATAGTTTGCAAATTGGATAAGGAAGGACTCAAATTGTATGGGCAAACTGTTAAGAAGACTAGAGAAGCTCAAAAATTATCTGACATCAGATATTTTCTCGATCAGCACTTCCAGACGTTAAAAGCCGTAGCCGAAAAGGAGCAAGGTTATAAAAACCGAAAGCAGCAAGTGTTCAAGTCAAATCACACGTTGACCAACTCTCGGCAGCCTTTTAAGCAGTGCACTTACTGCAAAATACCAGGTCATATAATTAATGACTGCAGAAACTTCAAAAGCATATCAATTGATGAAAGATATAAATATGCCGAAGACAGTAAAATCTGCTACCGTTGCCTAAGTCACAAATTCGGCGAAACCTGTAACAGCAATGCCATATGTAAAATATGCAACAAAACTAATCATCATGAGCTTTTGCATTTCGAAAATACACCAAAAAAATCGGCAATATCCACAAAAACAGGATCAACTGCAGTGATTCTGGCCACAGCTCATGTAAGGTCACAAGCTGCAAATGGTGGTGATGCACTACTAAGGGCTCTGATTGATCAAGGGTCACAAATAACTTCAATTTCCGAAGAAGCATCACAGATACTAGGCGTGCCAAGAACAAAAGTCAAGACAAAACTTCATGGACTAGGTGATGTTGTAGTTGGTGAATCGAAATCTAAGAATCAAGTACAAATCCGACCTCGGTTCTTAAGCCAGCACGTTGAAAAAGTAGATGCCATAGTTCTACCAACTCTTACAACATTAGGAATAACAACTGCAGATGCTGATCCATTCATTGCTCGAATCATAGTTTGCAAATTGGATAAGGAAGGACTCAAATTGTATGGGCAAACTGTTAAGAAGACTAGAGAAGCTCAAAAATTATCTGACATCAGATATTTTCTCGATCAGCACTTCCAGACGTTAAAAGCCGTAGCCGAAAAGGAGCAAGGTTATAAAAACCGAAAGCAGCAAGTGTTCAAGTCAAATCACACGTTGACCAACTCTCGGCAGCCTTTTAAGCAGTGCACTTACTGCAAAATACCAGGTCATATAATTAATGACTGCAGAAACTTCAAAAGCATATCAATTGATGAAAGATATAAATATGCCGAAGACAGTAAAATCTGCTACCGTTGCCTAAGTCACAAATTCGGCGAAACCTGTAACAGCAATGCCATATGTAAAATATGCAACAAAACTAATCATCATGAGCTTTTGCATTTCGAAAATACACCAAAAAAATCGGCAATATCCACAAAAACAGGATCAACTGCAGTGATTCTGGCCACAGCTCATGTAAGGTCACAAGCTGCAAATGGTGGTGATGCACTACTAAGGGCTCTGATTGATCAAGGGTCACAAATAACTTCAATTTCCGAAGAAGCATCACAGATACTAGGCGTGCCAAGAACAAAAGTCAAGACAAAACTTCATGGACTAGGTGATGTTGTAGTTGGTGAATCGAAATCTAAGAATCAAGTACAAATCCGACCTCGGTTCTTAAGCCAGCACGTTGAAAAAGTAGATGCCATAGTTCTACCAACTCTTACAACTGCCCACTCTGATAAATAATTTAAATTCAATTTTAAAAAATGGGAAAATCACACTCTTGCCGATCCACTTTTTAATAAAGCAGATAGGATTGACATGGTGATCGGTGGTGATATATTCGGCAGAATCATCGCGAAAGGCATTAAAAAGTGTAAGTGTGATGGAATTCTTGCACAAGCTACTAAGTTTGGTTGGATTTTATCTGGTATAATCAAACAAAAACAACCAGGCAAAGCAACATCAGCAATAACCAACCTTGAAAGGTTTTGGGAGCTTGAGGAAGAAAAAGTGGGTGATCAAATATGTTTGAAAAAATTTGAAGAAACCACTAAACAGGATGCAGAGGGACGATTCATTGTGGAAGTTCCATTTAAAGATGATATGGAGCTGGGTGACTTACAAAAACAGGCAGTGTCGGGGCTAATATCATTGGAAGCTAAATTTAGCAAAAGTGAAAAGCTTAGAAATGACTATAAAGAACTTATTCTCGAATACATAAAGCTTGGTCATATGAAAAAGACAAACGAAGAACTAAATGGAAAATACTATTTACCACATCAGGCTGTTATACGCGAAAATAAGATACCTACCAAACTTCGGGTCGTTATTGATGCATCAGCCAAAACATCAAATGGCAAATGTCTAAACGACATCATGTGCACAGGGCCCAAGCTTCAAAAGGACGTCTTTGATATTATGTATTCTCAAATGGAGACTTTGGAAGGTAGTGATAACAGCTGACGTTGAGAAAATGTTCCGACAAATTAAAATTTCGGGAAAAGATCAACCATATTATAGAATTTTATGGCGAGATCCTCCTTTAAATAAAACATAGGAATATGAGTTGCCGACAGTAACATATGGTACAGCTTCCGCACTATATTTGGCAGTGCGCACATTATTTAAATTGCAAACAAGTGCTCAAATGAACAGAATTGGCTGAAACAAATCATAAAGGAAGATTTTTATATGGATGATCTCATGACTGGTGGAGATTCCATAATCAGTGTATTATGATTCAAAAAGAAATCAGCAAACATTTTCAGTCATTGGGGTTCCATTTAAGGAAATGGCTATAAAATTGGGACAGCATTACTGATAATATCACCACGCTTGAAGAAAATGAAATAATACAAATAAAGGAGAATGAAGCAGTCAAAACTTTGGAATCCAAAAGAAGATCAGTTCCAGTTCAGGATTAATTTGGAAGACTCGAAGAAAATTACAAAAAGAAGAGTTCTGTCACAAATTGCTCAAATATTTGATCCATTGTGCTGGCTATCGCCGATTACTGTGGTTGCTAAATTGTACATGCAAAAACTTTGGGTTGAAAAGATTGGATGGGACGAACAACTTCCAGATGAACAACAAAATGAATGGAACCAGTTTATTTCAACTATAGGTGTGCTAGAAGAAGTGCGTATCCCACGCTGGATAGAAACTGTTAAGCAATCAGAAGTAGAAATTCACGGTTTCGGTGATGCTTCAGAAAAGGCGTATGCTGCAGTAATATATACCAAAGTTGCCGATTCTGTAAAGCTTTTAACTGCCAAAACAAAAGTTAATCCCCTTAAAAATCGGAAAACTTTACCTAAGTTGGAACTCTGTGCTGCCCATTTACTCGCAAAATTAATGAACAAAGTTTGCACAATCATTTCAATAAATCATAAAGCTTATGCATGGAGCGACTCAACTATTACATTGGGCTGGATTAACAACTACAAAAACAAAGATAAATTCATACGGAGTCGCGTAGAAGAAATTCAAAAGCTTGTGCCACAAGTAAAATGGGGATACGTGAATACGAAAGATAATCCAGCAGATGTGGCCTCAAGAGGTATTCCATCTCCTAAATTATTAAATATGGATATTTGGTGGAACGGACCAAGATGGCTTTCAGCTTCAAAAGAACAAAAGCCATCAACAACAAACGAGATTTACACGGCAGCGGTATTATTTACATCGAAAAGTCAAGACAGATTTATAGATAATTGGTTGAACCGATATTCAAGTTGGCTAAAACTGCGAAGAGTAGTAGCATATATTTTACGTTTCAGTACAAAGAAGACTAATCGTCAATCTTCACACATAACAGCTGACGAACTTCAAACAGCAACACTGACGATCATTCGACAAGGACAAAGGCAAAGAGATTAACAAGCTTTTGAGTGTAAAGCCACTTAATAACTTCAGCAAAATATCAAAACTTAATCCATTCTTAGATAATGTAGATGGTATACTGAGAGTGGGAGGTAGGATTACCAATTCGGAGCTAATGCCAAGCAGTGGCGTAGCGACGGGGGAATGGGGAGTGGTTTGGGGGTTTAACCCCCCTCGACATTGATTTAAAATCAACCAACTTATTGCATAATAATTCAGGCTTTTGCTCGTTTGCCGCAACCGCGATTACGTTCATCGGAATGAAAAGGCAAATATGAAAACTCCATGCGTCTGAATATTTGTATGATTCTTCTGCCCTTGCGTCACGGCGACAAGCTACATATTGTAACGAATTTACTTGCAAATCCTCTTATTTGCCCTTCTGCTAAGTTCGAATCACTAACCTGTTGAATAAATAACTCCAATATTGAATAATGGAAAAATGGCCTTTATTAAAGTACTTCACAATAACACTTATACTTTGCAACTAGCTTGCTTAACAACCAAACTGATTGATATCTCAAATGAAACTCCTTATTCATGCCTCAGCCTGTGCCGCTTTTATACTCTTCGGTTTCCTCGTTCACCCATTTCTCGTAAGGTCTAGTAATTTCGTGAACCTGATGCTTATTTATGAGCTATATACACGTATACTTGCAATTTGTATCCATATGCGTGTGTATATGTGAGCGGCTGATGATGACATGCGCTTGTGAGTATCTCTCTCTGTTGCCCCGCATGTATGTGTGCAGATATAATGATTAATTTGTTTACGTACATACAAGTGTAGCAGCTTGCTTCATTGTGTTGTGGCTTTATTTACTTAGTATCAGATTAGTGATGGGAATATCACTTAGTGTCACCGATATTCGTCACAATATAAACATTGCTTACGGTTCTGTTTGTTTGCCGAAATAAACGATACTCATTCTCTTGCTTTGATTTTATTCTCCACATTTAAATAATACTAAATTTACAATATTTTTACGAAGTACACATTTCCTATTTTGAAATATAATGCAAATTTGACACTATTTTCCATGTGGAAAACACATTATTATAATGTAATATCTACATTTTTTTTTCATGGCAAAACACATTTCAAAAATGTAAAATTCAAATTATTTGATAAATGTAAAAAACACATTAGTGTTTTTTCCGTGTAGATATGACTTTTTTTAAAAAATTTTTCCATCAGTTTCTTTCTTTTGGATTTCATATACGTATGCGTTAGATCTCATGCATAGGCCCAAAAAGCATGAATTCTACTTATTCCTGAAGGAGGTACTTCGTTTTTTTTTTTTTATCAATTTATCTATGATTAATATTACAGGAATGCGATTCTGTGGCTTTTCCTAATGTTCACATGTTGTTGAAAATCTTGTGTACGCTTTCAGTAACAACGGCAACGAACGAGAGATCTTTTTCAACTCTTAGGCTGATTAAAAACTATTTGAGAAACACGATGAGTGAAAATCGATTGAATGGCTGTGAATGGCATGCAATGGCAAAGAAAAGCCGACGCATGCGCTTGAGTTTTTAATGTAACCTTTTTCATATCATATTCTAAATACACGTACTTTAATGTTAAAGCCAAAGACAACATTTTTTTTCTTTATTTAACTGAAAAAAAAAATTTTTTTTTTGAACCCTCCCTAAGCAATTTTCTGGCTACGCCCCTGATGCCAAGCACCCGGTAATTTTACCAAAATCTAATCGCTTTCTATTCTTGTATGTATTATGTGTTTCAAATATGGACCAAATCGGACCACAAATACGATTTGTTTTGAATATCTCCATCTTTGCGCCTCCTAGCGGCGATTTTTTTTCATAGGTCGCTTTCTATTCTTGTATGTATTATGTGTTCCAAATATGAGCCAAATCGGACCACAAATACGATTATTGTGAATATCTCGATCCTTGCGCCACCTAGCGGCGATTATTTTCTTTTTCTGAACTATATTCCAAGTTTCAAGCTTTTATCTTATCGGGAAGTTACTTAAATTTCAATTACAAAGTTCGTTCACAACGGCCGTGCATGCGGCCTGCCTGTCAAGTCAAGCTAAATAAAACCGTTTAAAAATAAGCTTTCATTCAAGTAAATATATCCATTTAATACTTAAGTACCCTATTGGTACATATGTGTTAGTATTCGTCTATCAGTTAGTTAGCGAGTTTAGAAGTCTAGGGGTTCTCCCGGTCAAGGACCTGTATTATTTCAAAGTTTTAAAAAATTTTTCCATTAGATGTGGCTACCTGAAAAGTGTGAGGTCGGAAACATATAACCTGAGGACAAACTCACAAACTAGAGTCGTTGTACCTTGGACCAGAACCACACGATCAAGCAAGTTTTTCACAATTGTTTCACGAAAACTCTTTAATATACTTCCCACCGAAATACGTACTTTACGGAATCTTCGGCAATTTACAGAAAGTGTTAAGTCTTCCTCTTACGCCTTGCACACAATGAAATCGAAGTTTTGCTTCAGCCAACTACATAAACCGTTTATAATAACAAATACTTCATAATTTTAATTGCTTTTCCTTTCATTTACTCATGGGTTTGTTGGAAATTTAGCTGAATCTTTTTATATACTATAAATAAATTAAACAAATATTTATAATTTAATCACTTTATTTAACAGTCCACCCCACTGTATTTTTTATATTTGCTATAATTGACATTTGTCACTATGCTGAATTGGCATAAAAATGTCTTAACTTTTCCTATATCTACTTGTACATATATCCCATATATATAAGATTAAATTGTTTGCATTTACGATGTTATTTTAATAGGTACATACATAGATATAAGGAAAATGCCTAATAAATGAAATGAAATGAATATTAACACATATGTACCATTAGGGTACTTAAGTATTAAATGTATATATTTACTTGAATGCTTATAATTTTTGTATTAGTCCATCGATTTTGTTGAATGAAAGCTTTTTTTTTTTTTTTGTAATAAAGCAAAGCTTAGAGAAAAAAAAACAAATATGCAAAAAATAAAAAGTTTTCGAGATCCTTCCCCGCAAATTACAAATTTTTTTTATATTTTTACAAAAAAATGGAAAAATCCGTAATGATTGTTCGTTATCTTTGAATGTGCAGGGCCTAGCGAAATAGCTTAATAGCAAATTTTATTAGCTTTTAAATGCTTGAAACCGTTTTGGAATTGCTCAATTTGTTCTTGAGATATATATGATTAAGTGGATCCATTTTTTTCTTTTTTTAAAAAAACCGTTATTCGTAAATATCTCAAAAACCTTACCATAAAACTAAAAATAATCTTGATTTTCGAAATCAGGGGTGACTTTACATAGGAATTTCATAATGGCGGCTCTGGTGCAGAAAAAAAATTGGAATTTGCGATCCAGTGTTATTAAAGATGCTCACCATGCGACAATACATGGTGGTAATCGATTGACAGAAGCAGTTATCAGGCGACAATACTGGATAATTGGACTAAAAATGAAGTGAAATATTTTATACGTAACTGTGGCAAATGCATACGATATAAACAAGTTACTGCGACACAAGTAATGGGTGATCTTCCGTTAGCCAGGGTATCACAATCAAGTCCATTTACTTTCACTGGAGTGGATTATGCTGGACCCTTTTCAATGAAGTGCTCTAAAGGTCGAGGGCAGAAATCCTTCAAAGCATATGTCGCTGGATTTGTTTGTTTTTCAACCAAAGCCATTCATCTAGAAGCAGTCAGTGACTTATCAACAGACGCATTTTTGGCAGTACTAAGAAGATTTTGGATTCCTGGTGGGAGAGAGACTTTGTCGCCAAGTGCTGGCGTTCACGCCTGTGGACGAGCGTCTCGCCGCTATCCGAATAAAAGCAAAATTTTTTAATATATCATTCATCTGTGCCCATGCGCCGACAGAGGAGAAAGACGATGAGGTGAAAGACACTTTTTATGAACAATTAGAACGCACATACGAGCGCTGCCCCCGTCATGATATAAAAGTCGTGCTTGGCGACTTTAACACCAGGGTGGGCAAAGAAGGTGTTTTTGGCCCTACAGTCGGAAAGTTCAGCGTACAGAATGAAACTTCTCCTAACGGACTGAGGCTGATTGACTTTGCCGGTGCTCGAAACATGGTCATATCCAGCACGAGGTTCATGCATAAAAAGATACATCAAGCTACATGGCTGTCTCCTGATCGAAATACTCGCAATCAGATCGATCACGTTGTGATAGACGGATGGCATGCCTCCAGTGTTTTAGATGTACGCACGATCCGAAGACCTAACATCGACTCGGACCATTATCTCGTTGCAGCCAAATTGCGCACCCGCCTCAACGCGGCTAAAACCAAGGAACAAAAAACACAAGGAAAGCTAGATGTCGGAAAGCTTCAATCACAACAGACTGCCAAGAGTGTGTGAACGCTATCGTGAGTTGAAAAGGGACGCGAGACGCCTTTTCAGGAAGAAAAAAGCAGAAGCAGAAAGGCGTGAGTGTGAGGAGCTTGAGCTGCTAGCCACCAGGAATAACGCCCGAAAATTCTACCAAAAAATACGGCGACAGATGGAAGGTTTTAAGACCGGGGCAAACTCCTGTAGGAACGAAAACGGCGACCTTGTAACTGATGTCCAGAGAGTGCTTAGATTATGGAGGGAATACTTCTCTGCTCTCCTAAATGGAGGCAGCAATTCACCGCGCAGAGATGAAGAACCCTATCCCGCAATCGATGGTGATGGAATATATGTCCCCCCGCCTGATTATGACGAAGTTAGAATAGCAATAACCAGATTGAAAAACAACAAGGCCGTGGGCGCTGATGGAATGCCTGCGGAGCTATTCAAGTTCGGCGGCGAGGAGTTGGTAAGGCGCATGACGCCGCTTCTTAACAAAATATGGGCGGACGAAAGCATGCCCGACGGTTGGAATCTAAGTGTTCTTTGTGTTCTTTTACTGCAAAATGCACCAACTATCGTGGAATCAGCCTTCTTGCCCACCGTGAACCGGCTGATTGGACCTTATCAGTGCGGCTTCAGACCTGGTAAATCTACCATCGACAAGATTTTCACAATGCGCCAAATCTTGGAAAAAACCCGTGAAAAGAAAATCGACACACATCGCCTCTTTGTCGACTTTAAAGCCACCTTCGACCGCACGAAAAGGAGCTGCCTATATGCCGCTATGTCTGAATTTGGTTTCCCCGCAAAACTTATACGGCTGTGCAAAATGACGTTGAGCAACACCATCAGCTCATTCAGAATTGGGAAGGACCTCTCCGAGCCGTTCGAAACTAAACGGGGTTTCAAACAGGGTGACCCCCTATCGTGCGATTTCTTTAATTTGGTGCTGGAGAAAATTATACTAGCTGCAGAACATAACCGCACTGGAGCAATATACTATAAAAGCGTGCAATTACTGGCATATGCTGATGACATTGATATCATCGGCCTAAACACCCGCGCTGTTAGTTCTGCTTACTCCAAACTGGAAAAAGAAGCGGTAAAGATGGGTTTGATGGTGAATGAGGACAAAACGAATACCTGCTGTCATCGAGCAAAGAGTCAGCGCATATACGCCTTGGCAACCACACTACTGTTGGCAGCCATAATTTCGAAATAGTAAAAGACTTCGTTTATTTGGGAACAAGCATCAACACTAGCAACAACATCAGCACTGAAATCTAGCGATGAATCAATCTTGCCAATAAATGCTACTTTGGACTAGGTAGGCAATTGAAAAGTAAAGTCCTCTCTCGGCGAACGAAAATCATACTCTACAAGTCACTTATCGTACCCATCCTGCTATATGGGGCGGAAGCATGGACCATGACAACAGCAGATGAAGCGGCTTTGGGAGTGTTCGAGAGAAAAGTTCTTCGAAAGATTTATGGACCTCTACGCGTTGGCGATGGCGAGTACCGAAGAAGATTAATTGATGAGCTGTACGAGCTATACGCAGACATCAACATAGTCCAGCGAATTAAAACACAGCGGCTGCGCTGGCTAGGCCATGTTATGCGAATGAAAGATGATGCTCCGGCCAAGAAAGTGTTTCTATTGGAACCCGCCTATGGAAGCAGAGGTAGAGGGCGGCCCCCACTTCGTTGGAAGGACCAGGTGGAAAACGATTTAAACTCCCTTGGTGTGACCAATTGGCGCCGGTTGGCGGAGCGGAGGAGCGACTGGCGCGCCTTGTTGGACGGCAATAACCGTTTAGAAGGTTAAGCGCCAATTAAGTAAGTAAGTAAGAAGATTTTTCGGTAGGCGAGGAAAATCACAACACATTTATTCCGACAATGGAACTAATTTTATGGGTGTAAGCAGATGGCTCGAAAGTGACTTAAAAAAGGCAATAAAACAAAATTCGGAAATTGCGCCAATTTTAGCCAATGAACAAATTACTTGGCACTTTATCCCTCCGGCAGGGCCACATTTCGGCGGAATGTGGGAGGCTGGTGTGAAAGCATGAAATTTCATTTAAAGAGGGCAATCGGTGATACGAAGTTAACGTTTGAGGAAATGTCAACAGTTCGGGCACAAATTGAAGCATCACTAAACTCTCGTCCATTATATGCCATAAATGACGAAAACGGAGTGGACGCATTAACTCCAGGGCATTTTCTTATCGGTAGACCACTGATATCAATACCAACTACAGAATAAGGTATCAGTATAACAACGCTAAACAAACGGAAAATCGTTCAGAAAATTCAAAGAGATTTTTGGAGTCGGTGGAAAAATTAATATCTGCATACTCTTCAAAAAAGAAACAAGTGGAAAGTACCTCAAGAAAATTTAAAAGAAGGAGACTTAGTAATTTTTTATAACTTTCATGAAAATGAAATGGTATATTTATTTCGTCACGAAACCGAAAATTGTAAGTCCTTAAAGGAAAATAGATAGACCCACCATTAAGTATACCGAAATAATCAGGCTGAAGAGCTGAGTCCGTCTGTCTGTTTGTATGCAAACTAGTCCCTCAATTTTTGAGATATCTTGATAAAATTTGGTGAGCGGGTGTATTTGGGTGTCCGATTAGACATTTGTCGGAACCGACCGGATCGGACCACTATAGCATATATCCTCCATACAACCGATTTTTCAGAAAAAGAGGATTTTTGTAATATCTTAGCCAATTTAACAGATTGAAGCTTCAAACTTCACCATATACTTTCGTATATTGCACATATTGTTGCCAGAAAAAATGTATGAGATCGGTCGTTTATATAGTATATATCCCCCACAACCGATTGTTAAGATAAGGAACTTTTCGTAATTACTGCCCTATTTTAAGAGATAGAGGCTTCAAATTTCAACGAATGCTTACGTATATAGCATATATTGTTGTCTAAAAAAATCATAAAGATCGGTGGTATATATAGTATATATGGTGGTATATATAGTATATATGTATATATAGTATATATGTATATATAGTATATATATATATATTTTCGCAAATTTTAGCCCCATTTTAACAGCTAGAAGCTTCAAATATCACCGAATACTTACGTATATATCATATATTGTCGTCTGAAAAAATCATAGAGATCGGTTGTATATATAGTATATATCTCATACAACCGATTGTTCAGATAAGAAACTTTTCGCAATTTCTACCCCATTTTAACAGCTATAAGCTTCACATTTCACCGATTGCTTACGTATATAGCATATATTGTTGTCTGAAAAAATCATAGAGATCGGTTGTATATATAGTATATATCTCATACAACCGATTGTTCAGATAAGAAACTTTTCGCAATTTCTACCCCATTTTAACAGCTATAAGCTTCAAATTTCACTGATTGCTTACGTATATAGCATATATTGTTGTCTGAAAAAATCATAGAGATCGGTTGTATATATAGTATATATCTCATACAACCGATTGTTCAGATAAGAAACTTTTCGCAATTTCTACCCCATTTTAACAGCTATAAGCTTCAAAATTCACCGATTGCTTACGTATATAGTATGTATTGTTGCGTCAAAAAATCATAGAGATCGGTGATATATATAATATATATATGATGGTATATATATTATATATATATAGTATATATATTTTTTTTTACGATTTCGGCCCCATTTTAACAGCTAGAAGCTTCAAATTTCACCAAATGCCTACGTGTATAGCATATATTGATGTCTGAAAACATCATTGAGATCGGTGGTATACATAGTATATATCTCATACAACCGATTGTTCAGATAAGAAACTTTGCGCAATTTCTGCCCCGTTTTAACAGCTAGAAGCTTCAAATTTCACAAAATGCTTACGTATATAGCATATATTGTTGTCTGAAAAAATCATAGAGATAGGTGGTATATATATTATATACTTCATATAAACTGTCATTTTGACCCATTTTTTACGGCTAGAAGCTTCAAAATTCCACAAATTTCATCAAATAGTTACGTTTACGTCATATATTTTTGAAATACGTGATTCGTAGTCATAGTTTTTACATGCAGACCACAAAAAACGTGAAGCTTTGCATCCTCACACAGATTACCTACCTATTTTTTATTTTATATTTATCTTAAAAATCGTTTAGATATGTTCAAATTTCACCAAATGCTTACGTGTATAGCATATATTGTTGTCTGAGAAAATCATAGATACCGGTGGTACATATAGTATATATCCCATACAACCGATTGTTCAGATAAGAAACTTTGCGCAATTTCTTCCCCATTTTAACAGCTAGACGCTTCAAATTTCACCATATGGTTACGTATATAGCATATATTGTTGTCTGAAAAAATCATAGAGATCGGTGGTATATATATTAAATACCCCATATAAACTCTAATTTTTGCCCCCTTTTTACGGCTAGAAGCTTCAAAATTCATCAAATTTCATCAAATAGTTACGTTTACGTCATATATTGTTGAAATACGTGATTCGTAGTCATAGTTTTTACACGCAGACCACAAAAATCCTGAAACTTTGGATCCTCACACAAAGTACCTACCTGTTTTTATACCTTTCATGAAAATGAAATGGTATATTAATTTCCTCACGAAACCGAAAATTGTAAGTCCTTAAAGGAAAATAGATAGACCCACCATTAAGTATACCGAAATAATCAAGTTGAAGAGCTGAGTTGATTTAGCCATGTCCGTCTGTCCGTCTGTCCGTCTGTCTGTTTGTATGCAAACTAGTCCCTCAATTTTTGAGATATCTTGATAAAATTTGGTGAGCGGGTGTATTTGGGTGTCCGATTAGACATTTGTCGGAACCGACCGGATCGGTATATCCTCCATACAACCGATTTTTCAGAAAAAGAGGATTTTTGTAATATCTTACCCAATTTAACAGATTGAAGCTTCAAACTTCACCATATACTTTAGTATATTGCACATATTGTTGCCTGAAAAAATTTATGAGATCGGTCGTATATATAGTATATATCCCCCACAACCGATTGTTCAGATAAGGAACTTTTCGTAATTACTGCCCTATTTTAAGAGCTAGAGGCTTCAAATTTCAACGAATGCTTACGTATATAGCATATATTGTTGTCTAAAAAAATCATAAAGATCGGTGATATATATAGTATATATATGGTGGTATATATAGTATATATATATATATTTTCGCAAATTTTAGCCCCATTTTAACAGCTAGAAGCTTCAAATTTCACCAAATACTTACGTATATAGCATATATTGTTGTCTGAAAAAATCATAGAGATCGGTTGTATATACATATATCTCATACAACCGATTGTTCAGATAAGAAACTTTTCGCAATTTCTACCCCATTTTAACAGCTATAAGCTTCAAATTTCACCGATTGCTTACGTATATAGCATATATTGTTGTCTGAAAAAATCATAGAGATCGGTTGTATATATAGTATATATCTCATACAACCGATTGTTCAGATAAGAAACTTTTCGCAATTTCTACCCCATTTTAACAGCTATAAGCTTCAAATTTCACTGATTGCTTACGTATATAGCATATATTGTTGTCTGAAAAAACATAGAGATCGGTTGTATATATAGTATATATCTCATACAACCGATTGTTCAGATAAGAAACTTTTCGCAATTTCTACCCCATTTTAACATCTATAAGCTTCAAATTTCACCGATTGCTTACGTATATAGTATGTAATGTTGTGTCAAAAAATCATAGAGATCGGTGATATATATAATATATATATGATGGTATATATATATTTTTTTTACGATTTCGGCCCCATTTTAACAGCTAGAAGCTTCAAATTTCACCAAATGCTTACGTGTATAACATATATTGATGTCTGAAAACATCATTGAGATCGGTGGTATACATAGTATATATCTCATACAACCGATTGTTCAGATAGGAAACTTTGCTCAATTTCTGCCCCGTTTTAACAGCTAGAAGCTTCAAATTTCACAAAATGCTTACGTATATAGCATATATTGTTGTCTGAAAAAATCATAGAGATCGGTGGTATATATATTATATACTTCATATAAACTGTCATTTTGACCCCTTTTTTACGGCTAGAAGCTTCAAAATTCATCAAATTTCATCAAAGAGTTACGTTTACGTCATATATTTTTGAAATACGTGATTCGTAGTCATAGTTTTTACATGCAGACCACAAAAAACGTGAAGCTTTGCATCCTCACACAGATTACCTACCTATTTTTTATTTTATATTTATCTTAAAAATCGTTTAGATATGTTCAAATTTCATCAAATGCTTACGTGTATAGCATATATTGTTGTCTGAGAAAATCATAGATACCGGTGGTATATATAGTATATATCCCATACAACCGATTGTTCAGATAAGAAACTTTGCGCAATTTCTTCCCCATTTTAACAGCTAGAAGCTTCAAATTTCACCAAGTGCTACGTGTATAGCATATATTGTTGTCTGAAAAAATCATTGAGATCGGTGGTATATATAGTATATATCTCATACAACAGATTGTTCAGTTAAGAAACTTTGCGCAATTTCTGCCCCTTTTTAACAGCTTACTTACTTACTTACTTAATTGGCGCTTAACCGTCTAAACGGTTATGGCCGTCCAACAAGGCGCGCCAGTCGCTCCTTCGCTTCGCCAACCGGCGCCAATTGATCACACCAAGGGAGTTTAAATCGTTTTCCACCTGGTCCTTCCAACGGAGTGGGGGCCGCCCTCTACCTCTGCTTCCATAGGCGGGTTCCGATAGAAACACTTTCTTGGCCGGAGCATCATCTTTCATTCGCATAACATGGCCTAGCCAGCGCAGCCGCTGCGTTTTAATTCGCTGGACTATGTTGATGTCTGCGTATAGCTCGTACAGCTCATCATTAAATCTTCTTCGGTACTCGCCATCGCCAACGCGTAGAGGTCCATAAATCTTTCGAAGAACTTTTCTCTCGAACACTCCCAAAGCCGCTTCATCTGCTGTTGTCATGGTCCATGCTTCTGCCCCATATAGCAGGACGGGTACGATAAGTGACTTGTAGAGTATGATTTTCGTTCGCCGAGAGAGGACTTTACTTTTCAATTGCCTACCTAGTCCAAAGTAGCATTTATTGGCAAGATTGATTCTTCGCTGGATTTCAGTGCTGATGTTGTTGCTAGTGTTGATGCTGGTTCCCAAATAAACGAAGTCTTTTACTATTTCGAAATTATGGCTGCCAACAGTAGCGTGGTTGCCAAGGCGAATATGCGCTGACTCTTTGCTCGATGACAGCAGGTCGTCGTTCACCATCAAACCCATCTTTACCGCTTCTTTTTCCAGCTTGGAGTAAGCAGAACTAACAGCGCGGGTGTTTAGGCCGATGATATCAATGTCATCAGCATATGCCAGTAATTGCACGCTATTATAGTATATTGTTCCAGTGCGGTTAAGTTCTGCAGCTCGTATAATTTTCTCCAGCATCAAATTAAAGAAATCGCACGATAGGGGGTCACCCTGTCTGAAACCTCGTTTAGTTTCGAACGGCTCGGAGAGGTCCTTCCCAATTCTGACTGAGCTGATGGTGTTGCTCAACGTCATTTTGCACAGCCGTATAAGTTTTGCGGGGAAACCAAATTCAGACATAGCGGCATATAGGCAGCTCCTTTTCGTGCTGTCGAAGGCGGCTTTAAAGTCGACGAAGAGGTGATGTGTGTCGATTCTCTTTTCACGGGTTTTTTCCAAGATTTGGCGCATTGTGAAAATCTGGTCGATGGTAGATTTACCAGGTCTTAAGCCGCACTGATAAGGTCCAATCAGCCGGTTCACGGTGGGCTTCAATCTTTCGCACAATACACTTGAAAGGACCTTATATGCGATATTAAGAAGGCTGATTCCACGATAGTTGGTGCATTTTGCAGTATCCCCCTTCTTGTTGACTGGGCAAAGAACACTTAGATTCCAACCGTCGGGCATGCTTTCGTCCGCCCATATTTTGCTAAGAAGCTGCTGCATGCGCCTTACCAACACCTCGCCGCCGAACTTGAATAGCTCCGCAGGCAATCCATTAGCGCCCACGGCCTTGTTGTTTTTCAATCTGGTTATTGCTATTCTAACTTCGTCATAATCGGGCGGGGGGACATATATTCCATCATCACCGATTGCGGGATCGGGTTCTTCATCTTTGCGCGGTGAATTGCTGCCTCCATTTAGGAGAGCAGAGAAGTGTTCCCTCCATAATCTAAGCACTCTCTGGACATCAGCTACAAGGTCGCCGTTTTCATTCCTACAGGAGTTTGCCCCGGTCTTAAAACCTTCCGTCTGTCGCCGTATTTTTTGGTAGAATTTTCGGGCGTTATTCCTGGTGGCTAGCAGCTCAAGCTCCTCGCACTCACGCCTTTCTGCTTCTGCTTTTTTCTTCCTGAAAAGGCGTCTCGCTTCCCTTTTCAACTCACGATAGCGTTCACACACTCCTCTTGTCGCGCTCGCTTTTAACGTAGCCCTGTAGGCAGCGTCTTTTCTTTCAGTTGCAACGCGGCATTCTTCATCATACCAGTTGTTTTTTCGTGGCCGCCGGTAACCAATTTTTTCCTCGGCGGCGGTACGAAGTGCTTTGGAGATATGCTCCCACTGCTCCTGTATTCCTTCAGGATGATTTATGCCCTCAGAGAGCAGGTGTGAGAGTCGAGTTGCGAAATCATTGGCAGTCTGTTGTGCTTGAAGCTTTTCGACGTCTAGTTTTCCTTGTGTTTTTTGTTCCTTGTTTTTAGCCGCGTTGAGGCGGGTGCGTATTTTGGCTGCAACGAGATAATGGTCCGAGTCGATGTTAGGTCCTCGGATCGTGCGCACATCTAAAACACTGGAGGCATGCCGTCCGTCTATCACAACGTGATCGATCTGATTGCGAGTATTTCGATCAAGAGACAGCCATGTAGCTTGATGTATCTTTTTATGCATGAACCTCGTGCTTGATATGACCATGTTTCGAGCACCGGCAAAGTCAATCAGCCTCAGTCCGTTAGGAGAAGTTTCATTGTGTAGGCTGAACTTTCCGACTGTAGGGCCAAAAACACCTTCTTTGCCCACCCTGGCGTTAAAGTCGCCAAGCACGACTTTTATATCATGACGGGGGCAGTGCTCGTATGTGCGTTCTAATTGTTCATAAAATGTGTCTTTCACCTCATCGTCTTTCTCCTCTGTCGGCGCATGGGCGCACACGAATGATATATTAAAAAATTTTGCTTTTATTCGGATAGCGGCGAGACGCTCATCCACAGGCGTGAACGCCAGCACTTGGAGACAAAGTCTCTCTCCCACCACGAATCCGACGCCGAAACTGCGCTTATTCGCATGGCCACTCCAATATATGTCACAATTTTTTATCTTTTTTCTTCCTTGCTTCGTCCAATGCATTTCTTGGATGGCGGTGATGTCAGATTTTGACTTGATTTTTTAACAGCTAGACGCTTCAAATTTCACCATATGCTTACGTATATAGCATATATTGTTGTCTGAAAAAATCATAGAGATCGGTGGTATATATATTATATACCCCATATAAACTCTAATCTTTGCCCCCTTTTTACGGCTAGAAGCTTCAAAATTCATCAAATTGCATCAACTAGTTACGTTTACGTCATATATTGTTGAAATACGTGATTCGTAGTCATAGTTTTTACACGCAGACCACAAAAAACCTGAAACTTTGCATCCTCACACAAAGTACCTACCTGTTTTTTATTTTATACTTATCTTAAAAATCGTTAAGGTATGTAGATCTGTTCACTATATATTTCTTATCTTATACATCCGATTATTCGGAGATTACGAACGGGATAAGATTATTGTTCAGCCCCATTCATGAAAGGTATGAAGTCTTCGGCATAGCCGAAGACAGTCCCGTTCTTACTTGTTTTAAAATACGAAAATACTCAACCAGCTAAATGGTCACTTGCAAGAATAATGGAGCGTCATTCAGGAGTTGATGGCAGAGTTCGTGTAGTCACGCTTAAACTACAAAATAGTGTACTTAAACGACCGATCCATAGATTATGTCCACTGCATATTTCAACAAGCAATAATGAAGAGAAACAAATAGATGAAGCAAAATCACGAGTATTGACTACATTTCGGACAACTAAAGCTTCAATATTTATTTATTTTCATGCTTCTGATATTCATTTCATCAAAAAATGTAGTCAAAGCAGCCGATGATAAAAAATTAAATAGTGGAGCAGTTAAACAACTTCCAGTGAATAGTTACAGCAATATATTTAGATTCACTGGGAAAAATGGACGTCATAACTTCTAATTGGAATCTAGTGATATACTATGATCTTCATTCTTACTTTGAGCAGATGAACATGATGCCAAGCTGTCTACATCGAATAAAAAACCATTGCAACTTATTATCGGAGTTCGAAGAAGCGTGCGCAGTTATATCTATGTCACTAGGAAGACGTTATGAAAAAATAACAAGTAAGGCAGGTTAAGTTCGGGTGTAACCGAACATTACATACTCAGTTGAGAGCTATGGTGACAACATAAGGGAAAATAACCATGTAGGAAAATGAACCGAGGGAAACCCTGGAATGTGTTTGTATGACATGTCTATCAAATGAAAGGCACTAAAGAGTATTTTATGAGGGAGTGGGCCCTAGTTCTATAGGTGGACGCCATTTAGGGATATCGCCATAAAGGTGGACCAGGGGTGACCCTAGAATTTGTTTGTACATTATGGGTATCAAAAGAAAGGTGTTACTGAGTATTTTAAAGGGAGTGATCCTTAGTTCCATAGCTGGACGCCGTTTCGAGATATCGCCATAAAGGTGGACCAGGGGTGAGCCTAGAATTTGTTTGTACAATATGGGTATCAAATTAAAGGTATTAATGAGGGTTTTAAAAGGGAGTGGTGGTAGTTGTATAGGTGGTCGCCTTTTCAGAGATATCGCCATAAAGGTGGACCAGGGGTGACTCTAGAATGTGTTTGTACGATATGGGTATAAAATTAAAGGTATTAATGAGGGTTTTAAAATGGATGGTGGTAGTTGTATAGGTGGTCGCCTTTTCGAGATATCGCCATAAAGGTGGACCAGGGGTGACTCTAGAATGCGTTTGTACAATATGGGTATCAAAAGAAAGGTGTTAATGAGTATTTTAAAAGGGGGTGGTCCCTAGTTCTATAGGTGGACGCCTTTTCGAGGTATCGCAACTTAGACTTTGTTTGTACGATATGGGTATCAAATGAAAGGTGTTAATGAGTATTTTTAAAAGGGAGTGGGTCTTCGTTCTATAGGTGGCCGCTTTTTCGAGATATCGCCATAAAGGTGGACCAGGGGTGACTCTAGAATATGTTTGTACGATATGGGTATCAAATGAAAGGTGTTAATGAGTATTTTAAAAGGGCGTAGGGCTTAGTTCTATAGGTGGTCGCCTTTTCGAAATATCGCCATAAAGGTGGACCAGGGGTGACTCTAGAATGTGTTTTTACAATATGGGTATCAAAAGAAAGGTGTTACTGAGTATTTTAAAGGGAGTGGGCCTTAGTTCTATAGGTGGAAGCCGTTGCGAAATATCGCCATAAAGGTGGACCAGGGGTAACTCTAGAATATGTTTGTACGATATGGGTATAAAATTAAAGGTATTAATGAGGGTTTTAAAAGGGAGTGGTGGTAGTTGTATAGGTGGTCGCCTTTTCGAGATATCGCCATAAAGGTGGACCAGGGGTGACTCTAGAATGCGTTTGTACAATATGGGTATCAAACGAAAGGTGTTAATAAGTATTTTAAAAGGGAGTGGGCCTTAGTTCTATAGGTGGAAGCCGTTGCGAAATATCGCCATAAAGGTGAACCAAGGGTGACTCTAGAATGTGTTTGTACGATATGGGTATAAAATTAAAGGTATTAATGAGGGTTCTAAAAGGGAGTGGTGGTAGTTGTATAGGTGGTCGCCTTTTCGAGATATCGCCATTAAGGTGGACCAGGGGTGACTCTAGAATATGTTTGTAAGATATGGGTATCAAATGAAAGGTGTTAATGAGTATCTTAAAAGGGCGTGGGGCTTAGTTCTATAGGTGGACGCCTTTTCGAGATATCGCCATAAAGGTGGACCAGGGGTGACTCTAGAATGTGTTTGTACGATATTGGTATCAAATTAAAGGTATTAAAAGGGAGTGGTGATAGTTGTATATGTGAAGGCGTTTTCCAGATATCGACCAAAATGTGGACCAGGGTGACCCAGAACATCATCTGTTGGATACCGCTAATTTATTTATATATGTAATACCTGCCAAAATTTCAAGGGTTTTTTATTTCGCACTGCAGAACTTTTTCATTTTCTTCTACTTAATATGGTAGGTGTCACATCCATTTTACAAAGTTTGTTCTAAAGTTATATTTCGCGTCAATAAACCAATCCAATTACCATGTTTCATCCCTTTTTTCGTATTTGGTATAGAATTATGGCATTTTTTTTCATTTTTCGTAATTTTCGATATCGAAAAAGTGGGCGTGGTCATAGTCGGATTTCGTTCATTTTTTATACCAAGATAAAGTGAGTTCAGGTAAGTACGTGAACTAAGTTCAGTAAAGATATGTCGTTTTTTGCTCAAGTTATCGTGTTAACGGCCGAGCGGAAGGACAGACGGTCGACTGTGTATAAAAACTGGTCGTGGCTTCAACCTATTTCGCCCATTTTCACAGAAAACAGTTAACGTCATCAAATCTATGCCCCTACCAGATTTCAAAAGGATTGGTAAATTTTTGTTCGACTTATGGCATTAAAAGTATCCTAGACAAATTAAATGAAAAAGGGCGGAGCCACGCCCATTTTCAAATTTTCTTTATTCTTTTACGTTGTTGCACCATATCATAATTTACTTATATACTGTAAAGATATTAAATTTTTTGTTAAAATTTTACTTTAAAAAAATTTTTTTTTAAAAGTGGGCGTGGTCCTTCTCTGATTTTGCTAATTATTATTAAGCGGACATATAGTAATAGGAGTAATGTTCCTGCCAAATTTCATCATGATATCTTCAACGACTGCCAAATTACAGCTTGCAAAAGTTTTAAATTACCTTCTTTTAAAAGTGGGCGGTGCGACGCCCATTGTCCAAAATTTTACTAGTTTTCTATTCTGCTTCATAAGTTCAACCCACCTGCCAAGTTTCATCGCTTTATCTGTCTTTGGTAATGAATTATCGCACTTTTTCGGTTTTTCGAAATTTTCGATATCGAAAAAGTGGGCGTGGTTATAGTCCGATATCACCTCAAAATTTACTCAAGTTATCGTGTTAACGGACGGACGTACGGACATGGCTCAATCAAATTTTTTTTCTATCCTGATGATTTTGATATATGGAAGTCTATATCTATCTCGATTCCTTTATACCTGTACAACCCACCGTTATCCAATCAAAGTTAATATACTCTGTGAGCTCTGCTCAACTGAGTATAAAAATAGTCATGACTTGATTGTGCATAGTAAAAGACAGCGAAGAGCACCTTTTGAATGGATTGGCTCTATCTATAACATGCTATTTGGATTAATGCATACTGACTGTGAAGAAGAAATGGAGTATAATCTTAAAATATTGCTGACGTTACCCTGGCATCAAAGAAAGACTGAAAGTGCAAGTTTATTAATAAATTCTACTGCAAATATAATTAATAAAAATGTGAATGAAGTGAATTTGTGAAAATAAACACCCAAATTAATATATTTCAGTCAGAAATAATAAAAAATATCAACAGGGATAAAATGGCTATCCAGTTTCAACTGCTGGTGAATCAAGTCACTATTTTATTAAACGAATGCTAGAATATTCAAAAATCCATAATTGAGCTGTTAGTAGATCTGAATCATGGACGAATTAATCCAGCACTTATAACTCCTTTCCTGAATTAGAAACGATGCTGAGGATGACCCTATAAACCGTACATACCTTAGGAAGCTGCAAATATTTAGTATTGATTCTCTTTCATATCTTTGATGATTTAATTTAATGTATAACTTAAACTCTTTATGAAATTTTTATTTTTGTACACCCCACACAAAACAATATACCAAAGCTAGGACTGGCATTTAGAACTATGTTAAACTTTAATATAAAAAATGCCATATACTTTTCCTATGCTGCATAGTAATTTGAAATTATTTAATGTAATATTGTAATCTTAGGTTAATAAGTATGCATCTGGAAAATGTTTAATAAAATACAATACAATACAATACAATACAATACAATACAATTAAACAAGAAGTTAATACTCATAAGGGAGAAGCTACCATCAGAACTACAAATACCTGGCCAAAAATAAAACACTCAACTGCGTGATGTGTTGGAACAATATTGTTGAGTTGGCTACTTTTCAATATCAGATGGCGCCAATGTCGCTCATTCTACCGTTCTCCATAAAAATACGTGCAAGCTACTCATAATGCATAACCATGTGTTAAACTCATCTATATGAAAAACTGCTTATGTGTTTAAAGATCAATACGGCTGGTCTTCTCTCCCTGATTAGGATTCAACGATAGATCAAGTGCATAAAAATGCATTGTTATCTAATGTATACAATAGAAATAGGTAAATAGGAACATATTTGTAAGAAATTTTATATACCCACTTTTTATTTTTAAATAAAATTAGAATTAAACTAATTCTCAAGAGGAAAGATCATCCACTTCTTTTTCAATATTTTTCTTGCTTCCCCCCGCCAGTGGTAAGGGGCAAGAATAAATAATTTTACAGTAAGTGTATTTGCAGTTTTTTGCTAAATGAAAACTAACATCGTAACCAAACAAAGAAAATTGATCTTCGTATAGTAACTGAATTCACTAAGTAGAATTACATTAAGATTTTTTTGTTATATTTACATATGTACTTGCGTAAAGTAGGCGATTATTTAGTTCTTTATGACATATTTAAACCTTTATTTAGCGTGCATTCGGCGAAAATGCAGGCGTAAATACATATGTATACAGTTACTTACAAAAGTATTTTGCATGAGAAGAGAATAGAGGCACCCTTGAATTCCTGTATATTTTTTAAATTGTTTTGTTTATTATTTTATAAATTCTTAAATATACACCTTATTGCTAGATAAATCATATGTTAGAACTTCAAAAGAAAAATATGTATTAGTGTAAATATAACAAAAAGTAAAAAACATAGAATTCATTGCTCACAAAAGTATTTTGCTTTTGACTAGGCGGTTTCGAAATATGCTAATTTCTACTGATTCAGTATTTTCTATGACAACCATCATTTTTACAAACTGCCTCCAAGCGTCTTGGAATGGATTACACTAACCTTCGACAAAATTCAATAGGTATTTTGTCCCATTATTCGAGCAGAATAGCTTTTAAGTCGCTTTTTGATGAAATCTTATGTTCTCGCACTCTGTCTTCGAGATAGGACCAACGATTTTCTATGAGGTTGACGTCGGGACTTTGGGGAGGTGTGGGTTTCAAAAGTATCCACATTTTGACATCGTGAACTGTATGCTTCGGACCGTTGTCGTGTTGAAATAAAAACTAGTTAGAGACATTCTAATTTTTTCTGCACTTGGACGTAAATTATTTTTAAGAATGGACAAATAAAGATGCTTATCCATCGTCCCATCTATAAACACAAGTTTGTCAACTCCCTGAGCCGACATACAGGGCCCATACCATGACTGAACCTACGCCGTGCTCAACTGTAGGTTTAACATTTTTGATTTGGCATCTGCCATACCCTATGACATCCGTGCGGACCAAAAATATTGTATTTGCTTTCATCACTAAACATGACGGTTTTCCAAAACTCAAAACTTTTAGTTTTATAGGTGTTGGCGAATGAAAGAAGCTTTTCTTTATTAACTTTTGAAATAAGAGGTTTTTTCCTTGCTGCACGACCGTGAATATTACTGCTTCTCAGGACTTTGCGCACCATTATTTGAATGAAAAGGGTTGTTTTTATTCTGCCATTTATTTTTGGGGCTGATAAATCTGGGTTTCCGCGTTTTTCTTTCAATATTTCGCATTCTTCTCTCACAGTCAGCAAATTTGGCCGACCAAATCGTGCTAAATTTTCCAAGTTACCGCGTTCTTTACACCGTTTTATTACATTTTCAATCGTTTGACGGCATCGGTCGAACATATTGCAAATATATTTCGTACATTTGCCTTCATTATGGAGATATAAAATAATTATTTTTTCAGCTGTAGTTAGCTCTTTACCCTTTGGCATTTTCGATATGAAGACTACAACAATTAATAATGAAATTAACTCAATTATAAATAAAATTGATTATAATGTCTTTGCACTCCTAACAACTTCAGCGAAAACAGAAAAACTAACTTAACTGCGTCCTATAACTGGTTCAAAAACAATAAGCAAAATACTTTTGTGAGCACAAATTTTCATTGCTACGCATGTTTTTTTGTATGTATCTAACGGTACTATTTTTGTGCTTGCTGTGTAGCCCATTCCCTAACGAATTGCTCAATAATGCGTATAAGAATTTAAATTATTATGTTCGAATACATAGTACATACAAAATCTGAAATTTGTACATACGAGTAGTTATGCAAAATACTTTTGTGAGTAACTGTATGTGTATTACCCTAGCGTAATATTGTGCATGTATTCTCTTGCACATAATTCACCTAAGGCTAGCATGCGCAGACTACCTGCCGCTTGCATGTTGAAAACCGAATCTTAGGTTCAGATTCAGTTCAAAATATATGTATGCTTTTGGTAAAAGAACAAAAAATTATTTAAAATAGCTAAAAGATTCTACCTTTACGGCAAAAAGGTTTCACATATAGCTTTCCATTTTTATCTGATTTTAAATCAAATACCCATTTACATGCGATCGGTTTTTGGTTTGGTGGTAATTCAGTTAGTGACCAAGTTTTGTTCATAATCAACGAGTCAATCTCTTGTTTCATGGCTGCTTTCCACTCTTGCTCATATTCTTTACCGTCAATATCTTTCGGGTATGGTGATTTTGTCAGATAAAAAATTCATGCTGTTGGGTATTTTTCGGGGTCGACCGGGCCTGCCTGTGCGAATAATTTTCGGACATCCACGCTTTGGTTGGCATACTTCATCAGAACTTGGCTTTATGCTTAAACTCTGTTCATCTCTTTCTGCTACATTTGTTTCTGTTAAATGTGTGGATACGGTACTTTATGCCACCTCATTATCAAGGTTTTCGTACGATTCAAGTTGTCTTAAAATTTCACCATCCGGCGTAGATTTACCCATTAGCATATCTTCTTGAAACTTGACATCTCTTCTAATAATAATCTTCTTCGCTTCTATGTCATACAACCGATATGCTTTTGACTCTTGTGAGTAGCCCACCATAATACAATTCCTTCCTTTAGCACGGAATTTACGATTTTCCGATTTATCCAACGCAATCGCTAAACACCCGAACACTCTGAGATGTTGTTTCCGATACCATATTTCGTTTGGAGTTATATCACCAATTGATTTAGATGATATGCGATTTCGAAGGTACACCGCTGTTACTACTGCCTCCGCCCAAAATTTCTCACTCAGATTGGCTTGCACTAACATCGACCTTGCCATTTCAACCAATGTACGGTTGGCTCTCTCCGATACTCCGTTCTGTTTGTGGGCTATAAGGAGTACTCAATTGGCGTGTAATACCATTTTCCTCCAGGTACTTATTAAAAGCGCTGTTAATAAATTCGCCTCCATTATCACTTCTCAAAGAGCGTATCAACTTCCCTGTTTGACGCTCTACCATGTTTTTGAATGCTTTGAACTTATCAAGTACTTCTTCTTCCGATTTTATGAAGTAAACAAAAATTTTTCTAGACCTATCGTCAATGAAGCTAAGAAAATATCGTGACCCACCAATTGATTGAACGTTTAAGGGGCCACATACTTCGGTGTGTATCAAGTCCAATATATTGTCAGCTTTACTTTCAGATAGTTGTGAGAACGGTTGCGTGTGAATTTTGCTGCGCATGCATGTAACACACGAATTATTTTCCTTAAAATGTGCTTGTCTAGTCCGCGCACTAATTGTTTTGTTTTCATTTGATACAAACATCCGAAATTTAGATGTCCAAGCCTCAAATGCCACATATTTTCTTGCAATACACACGAATACGCCGACTGCATTGTACTCTCAAACACAAACAAATCATTTTTGATATTTGCTTTCAAGGTTATATCATTGCAATGTTTATCTTTTACAACAACACCCTTTTCTGAAAATGTCACCTTCGCGCCGTTTTTAACACACTTTATAACAGAGAAAAAATTATGTTGGAAAGTGGGAGCAAACAAGACATTTTTGAGCAGTAATTTGCCATTTGCCGTTGTCAATTTCACATCGCCGTTTCCTACTGCTGTGACGATTTGATTTCTAGGAATGGACCCCATTTCCTCTACTTTTTCCATTGAAACAAAAAAATCTTTGTTGTTACACATATGTGATGTGGCACCATTATCCACAATCCACTCGGACCGGTTTTCGTAATTGTAGTAGTTGTTATTTGTGATTGCTGTGTTAGCTTGTGCATAGTATGAGGTTTCCTTGGATTCTTTTTGTTCTTTTGGTTTTTTCGATTTACAGTTGTAAGCATAGTGCCCGCGTTTGTGACAATGGTAGCATTTAACATTATTTTTCGCCTTACAGTTTCCATGCAAAGTAGAAGTAGAATCATTAGGGTTCTTATTTTTGTCCATTCGATGTTGAGCTCTATTATTGTTGTTGTTCTGAGCAGAAAATGCATGCTGAATGCTTTCTTTATTGCTTCGATTATTTCTTCGCTCGTATTCTTCTAGAAGTTTCACTTTTAATACGCTGTACTCCGGTAGTTCATCTCTTGTTTCCATGGCAATCACGAAGCTCTCAAAATGGTTTGGCAGACTCGATAGAAGTATGATGACCAACATCTCATTGTTTATGGCAATTCCGACCTCTGCTAATTTCTCAACAATGTCTTGAAATTAGTTTAAAAATTTTAGCATATTACCGTCATCCGACAAACGGAGATTCAACAGACTTTTATATAGGGTAACTTTTCTAGCAGGACCTTTGGGTTTATAGATGGACTCTAATTTTTCCCACGCTTCCTTTCATTGCTTGCAATTCTTAATGTGGTTCAGTTGTGTTGGTTTGACTGACAAAACCATTGTAGCGAGCGCTTTCTCATCTAACGTATACCGCTTTTCAGCATTGTCATCAGTCCGTGCTAGTTTACCAGACACGACTTTCCACTGATCCGAATGAATTAGCACTCCACGCATTTGCACGCACCATGAGTCATAGTTATGCTCATCGAGATTTTCAATAGCGTATAGCCCATTTGCCATATCTGGGAATTCACTTATAATATGCTCACGTGACTCTTGTTCGGATTTTATCGACTCTGGTTGCAGTAAAGTGTCTTCAAACACGTCGTCATCTGTCGAATTTGATTCTTCAGTTATCTTTTGTTCTTCTACTTCACTTTGGCTTCGCGTCTTAGGTCCACCAGGGCCCATAACCTTTTGTTAGATTTAGAGGTCGTTACCTTTTGGCTTAACCGCGAAATAAAAGTATTCGTAGAAGTAAATTCAAAAATGTTTATTATTATTAAAGTCTCATCGACTTGAGTGATCGTTAACAACTAACTAGAAATGTCTCATTACAATAAGAAAAATTATATGATAAAGAGATAGAACAAAGACGTATAACAGCTATTCGAGTTGCCAGATTATTTCAACAGATTATTTCAACATTGTATTTGCTTTCATCACTAAATATGACGGTTTTCCAAAACTCAAAACTTTTAGTTTTATAGGTGTTGGCGAATGAAAGCAGCTTTTCTTTATTAACTTTTGAAATAAGAGGTTTTTTCCTTGCTGCACGACCGTGAATATTACTGCTTCTCAGGACTCTCCGCACCGTTATTTGAATGGAAAGGGTTGTTTTTATTCTGCCATTTATTTTTGGGGCTGATAAATCTGGGTTTCCGCGTTTTTCTTTCAATATTTCGCGTTCTTCTCTCACAGTCAGCAAATTTGGCCGACCAAATCGTGCTAAATTTTCCAAGTTACCGCGTTCTTTACACCGTTTTATTACATTTTCAATCGTTTGGCGGTATCGGTCGAACATATTGCAAATATATTTCGTACATTTGCCTTCATTATGGAGATATAAAATAATTATTTTTTCAGCTGTAGTTAGCACTTTACCCTTTGGCATTTTCGATATGAAGACTACAACAATTAATAAGGAAATTAACTCAATTACAAATAAAATTGATTATAATGTCTTTGCACTTCTAACAACTTCAGCGAAAACAGAAAAACTAACTTAAGTACCGTATCCACACATTTAACAGAAACAAATGTAGCAGAAAGAGATGAACACAGTTTAAGCAGAAAGCCAAGTTCTGATGAAGTATGCCAACCAAGGCGTGGACGTCCGAAAATTATTCGCACAGGTAGGCCCGGTCGACCCCAAAAAATACCCAACAGAGTGAATTTTTTATCTAATAAAATCACCATACCCGAGAGCGTGAAAGATATTGACGGTAAAGAATATGAGAAAGAGTGGAAAGCAGCCATGAAACAAGAGATTGACTCGTTGATTATGAACAAAACTTGGTCACTAATTGAATTACCACCAAACCAAAAACCGATCGCATGTAAATGGGTATTTGATTTAAAATATAAGATAAAAATGGAAACATCGAACGTTTTAAGGCCAGATTAGTGGCGAAAGGATGTAGCCAAAAATATGGGATTAATTATAAAGAAACGTTCTCGCCAGTCATAAGATATGCAACAATAAGAATGTTGCTTGCTTTTGCAGCTGCAAATAAAATGCATCTTCACCAGTTGGATATCACAGCAGCCTACCTTAATAGTTCTCTAAATGAAGAGTGTTACATGCAACAACCTGAAGGCTTTGTAGATGAAAAATATCCAGATCGAGTATTGCGGCTACACAAAGCAATCTACGGGCTCAAACAGTCAGGACGTGAGTGGAGTGGAACTTCACGCTTGATGCCGTCCTCAATAAAATGGGGTTTTTGCCTAGCAAAAACGAGCAGTGTCTATACATACGCTACATTGGCGGAAATTTATGTGTCGTTGTAGTCTATGTAGACAATTTAATTGTAGGTAGCCAAAGTTTGAAAGACATAAACGTGTTTAAAGCCGACCTCACAAAAGAGTTTAAGCTCGTTGATAAGGGACCGATCTCATATTTCCTTGGTTGGGAGATCGACAGGTGTGGAAGTACTGGTGCGATAACAGTATGCCAGTCTAAATATATACGCAATCTATTAAAACAATACGATATGGTCAATTGCCGTCCTGTATCAACTCCTTTGGATCCAGGGTATAAGCAGTTGATTGGTGATTTACTATATTTGGCAATATCTACACGCCCTGATATACAACACTCTGTAAGTAAATTGGCACAATGCAATTCAAATCCAACCCGTAAGCACGAAGTTGGCGCGAAACATATATTACGCTACCTGGCAAAAACTATCGATTTGAAGTTGAAATACGATGGCATTATAAAAGAAATAGAAGGTTACTCTGACGCAGATTGGGGTGGTGACATCAAATATAGAAAATCGTACTCTGGATTCGTGTTTTTAATGAGTGGTGGTGGAATTTCTTGGGAAAGTAAGAAGCAGAGTGCGGTAGCAATAAGCACAACCGAAGCGGAATAAAATGCACTGTCTACAGCAGTAAAAGAAGGAATTTACCTTAAACGCCTTTTAGAGGAAATTGGGCAATATTCGGCAAATGAGCACATCTTAATAAAATGCGACAACTTAAGCACTCAACAGCTAGCGAAAAATCTAGTATACCGACCGCGTACTAAACACATAGACATACGCTTTCATCATGTACGTGATGAAATATCTAAGGGCACTGTCAAATTAGCTTACATAGCATCTGGTGACATGATTGCAGATGTACTCACTAAAAATCTATCAAAGGATAAACACATTAAATTTGTGAAGCTTATGGGTCTTTCATAATACATATGCACATTTGAATTTTATTTCGAATTCGTTAAAACAGATATTCGTGTTGAGAGGAAATTTTGAAATAATCTGTTGAAATAATCTGGCAACTCGAATAGCTATTATACGTCTTTGTTCTATCTCTTTATCATATAATTTTTCTTATTGTAATGAAACATTTCTAGTTAGTTGTTAACGATCACTCAAATCGATGAGACTAATAATAATAACCATCTTTGAATTTACTTCTACGAATACTTTTATTTCGCGGTTGTGCCAAAAGGTAACGACCTCTAAATCTAACAGCTTAGTAAATGAAATATAAACACAAAATATAATGAAGAATATGCTTAAAATCGGTTATTATTAGTAATTATATTCCTTATAGATGTA
Organism: Eurosta solidaginis; assembly: GCF_040869045.1. NCBI lineage: Eukaryota > Metazoa > Arthropoda > Insecta > Diptera > Tephritidae > Eurosta > Eurosta solidaginis. The sequence continues at coordinate 155,972,853 of NC_090319.1, forward strand.
TAGATATGTACTATGTACGGGTGCTAACGTTGTTACTACAGTAGTGATACTAGGTAATCACATGACAAAAACCTAACCTACTCATTTAAAGCAAAGAAAATTTGTAAATTTCCTTACCGCACTCATTCACAATTCTCCCCAAACATAAGTACAGTTTATTTGTTTTAATTTTAAAATAAGCAAAATATACAAAATTGTCTACCACGTAATGCTGTTATCTTTTCATTTTAAAGATCAGGTCAGAATTATTTTAGGCATAAATTCAATATCAGCTAGTGTGCAATTAAAACAAAATTTAAACAATATTAGTTTGCCTTGTGGAGTTGGAAGCCAATGGCTGTCGGGTGGTTGCCTATGCAGATGACCTCGCTATCCTAGTCAGGGGCAAATTTCTGGGCACCCTGCGCGATGTTCTGCAGGGATACCTGGATACTGTGGCTAGGTGGGCTGAATCATGTGGAGTGGCGGTCAACCCGGGAAAAACAGAATTGGTTCTTTTTACAAGGAGATATAAGATACCCGACTTCAGAACTCCTTCGATTGGAGGGGTACCGTTGGTACTTACTGACAGGGTTAAATATTTGGGAATTGTTCTGGACAAGAAGCTGTCCTGGAGGCCCAATGTGGAAGATAGGGCCAGGAAGGCCGCGGTTGCCTTGTACTGCTGCAGGGGGGCTATCGGAAAGAGATGGGGGCTCTCGCCAGGAGTAGTACACTGGCTTTATGAGATGGTGGTCAAACCGATTCTGCTATATGGGGTGCTGGTCTGGTGGAAAGCACTGGACACGGCGAGCACCTCCAAAATGCTAGTGTCAGTGCAACGGACGGCGCTTATCGGCATCAGTGGCGCTATGAGAACAACACCTACCTTGGCACTGAATGTCATGCTGAATATACATCCAGTAGATATTGCGGGAAAGGCAGCCGCGGCCCGGTCGTTGGTCAGGCTTCGTGATATGGGTTATATGCTTTCTGATTTCGGACACTCTAGCCTTCTTACTAGTTTCGACTTTATCCCGGACAGGACGGACTATTGCATGCCGGTGGCCGCTCCCTATACAACCTTCACCCCAGTCATTCCCCCGAGGGAGGAGTGGAGAAGAGGAATTATCTGGGGCATGGGACCGGTTAACTTGTTCACGGATGGGTCGAAGTTGGACGGAAAGGTTGGCGGGGGGGTCTTTTGTCAAGAGCTAAATGTAAGCCGCAAGTTTAAGTTGGCTGATCACTGCAGTGTATTCCAAGCGGAAGTTGCTGCGATTAAGGATGCGGTGGATGAAATGCTATCCAGCGCTACTACGGTTAGGGAATTTAACATCTACTCTGATAGCCAAGCGGCTATAAAGGCCTTGAGCTCAACTACAGTGCGATCGAGGGTGGTCTGGGAGTGCCTGACCACACTTGCGATTGCATCGAATTATTTTACAATTAAGATTATCTGGGTCCCGGGCCATAGTGATATTCCGGGTAACTGTCAAGCGGATCTCTTAGCCCGAATCAGTACAACTGAACCGGATGAAGATGGCTGTAGGGATTTCGGGATTCCGCTAGCCACCTGTGGATTGCTCTTCCATAGCTGGGCCTCGAGTCAGCTCAGCAAACGTTGGGCGGACACTACGTCTTGTAGGATATCAAGATCTTTCTGGTCGAAAGTGGATGGCAGGAGGTCTGCTGAAATAATTGGGTTCACTAAGGCTCACCTATCAATGGTCATTGGGGTTTTGACAGGGCACTGTCCCATGGGTATCCATGCGGTACGTCTCAATATATTGGAAACTCCATCCTGCTGCAGCTGTATGGAGGATGATGAGGTGGAATCACCAAATCACTTTATGCTTGACTGCCCAGCTTTTGCCAGAACTAGGCGAAAGTATTTTGGTCGTGACTCACTTGGATCTCCCGAGGAGCTATCCAAGGTTGAGATCGGGATCATTCGGAACTTTATCGTTGCTACCCAACGATTCTCTAAGTAGTTATATCTACGTCACCGTTAGTTTAGTTTATTATATGTGGTATCACAACGGACCGTCATGTTGTCCAAGTGAGCTTCCTCTCATCAGGGAAGCTACCACCCAACCTAACCTAGTTTGCCTGATTAAGGAATTGAATAGTGCACAAGGTCCTTATTATGCGGTTTTCCAATGTGCAGCATGCTCAACCGTAGGAGTATTATTCGTAAACTAACCCATGTACACAGGTAGTTAGTCCCTCAATTTTTCTGTTAAAAGCACAATAACGGCATTAAATAATCGATCTCGCGACATAAGTATACAACATTATAATGTGCATAAGTTTCATGCTAACACAGGTAGTTAGTCCCTCAGTTTTTCTGTTAAAAGCACAATAACGGCATTAAATAATCGATCTCGCGACATAAGTATACAACGTTATAATGTGCATAAGTTTCATGCTAATTATAGCGTTCATTATGTAAGAATATACATAGAGGTGGCAACCCGTAAATGCTCTTAGAATATACATAGAAGTGGCAACCCGTAAATGCTCTTATACGTTATACTGTTTTCACACAGACGGCTTATTTAATAATAAAGGCAGTTTTCTACATTAAGACGCTTATTGAGCTCAATCTTCCCTACAAAATACGAATCTATAATTATTTCATTAGTAGCTAATCGAATGCCTAATGAAGTCAAAAGCACAATGCAACTCTGTTGACAGCCTTCCGCTTCTTATTTTTTGGTGTGTTCAGTGCTTAAAAATGTCATTTATCAAAGTAAATGTCATTGTCTGCATGGCGGAACGATACAAGATGGCCGCATCGAACAGCTGATTATAGCCTTTTCTATTTGATTTGATACATCAACTACCGGCGCAGTACGACTTTGACATTTGTCCATCGAATTTACAAGTACATGGAATTTTTTTGTTTGTAGGTATGTCACCATGCTACCACCTTGTATCGTTCCGCCATGATTGGCTGTCATATAGCATTGTCATTTTATTCGCTTGACATTTCATCCTTCATACTAATCGAGCAGTTACTTCTGTGTGAAAGCAAAAAATTTACGATTTCATTAGAAGGTGAAATGAGATCATTAAGTTTCTGTGTGAAAACAGTATTAGCTGCTCTTATGTATATTAATGCATGCTCTCTAGTGACATATATATGTAGACATTATAGCATAAGCGAAACTGTAAAACTCAAATGAGGTCATTCAATAAAGTACAAGTAAAGATCTTACATGGCGCTGCGGACAAATTATTGAATCTTGTTGGTGTATTCAATATACTTAAATAAAATTTAAGGTTATACACGTGTGTGAAAAAAAAATTATATTTTATTCAAGAAAAAGAAAAGCCCAACAACTTTTATGACTAATACAACCAACGACACAAAGGAGAAGGAAGTTCCAATCACTAATCCACAAAGAATGATACCATCAAATTTGCCCACGCCAATCCCATTAGCTATAGCTGGAAACTTGGCGGACAATTGGAAAAAGTTTAAGCAAAATTTTTTGACATATGGAGTAGCAATTGGATTAGTGAAACTAGAAAAAGAGGCGCAAGTGGCAGTATTTAAGTTATTGGTTGGAGAAGGCGGCATTGAAATATTTGAAGTTCTAAACCTCTCCGAAACTGAGGCGAAGTCCTTGGAAACTGTTTTAAAAAAATTTGACGAATACTGCATTCCAAAGAAAAATATAATATTTGAACGCTTTGTATTTAATTCAAGAATACAAAAAGATGGCGAATCATTTGAGCTATTTGTGAAAGACCTGAGACATATGGTGAAATCATGTGACTATGATACATTGGAGGATTCTATTTTGAGAGATCGCATAGTGATGGTGTATTCGACAAGAAACTGCAGGAAAAGTTGTTTGCTGATCGGGAGCTGTCACTGGAGAAGTCCTTAGAAATTTGTAAGTTGTACGAGCTCAACAAAGAGCACACCAGGATTATACAAGAGGTACCTTCGTCCTCGGGAACTAGGGGTTTTGTAAATGTTGTTAAAGGAAAACAAAATGTAAATGGTAAAGTTAAAAAACAATCCAAAGGTGAGATTCAACTTGTAAATTGTAAGAAATGCCTGACTCGTTACGTGAAGAACAAGTGTCCAGCTTATAACAAAGTATGTTTCAATTGCAAAAGGCTTAACCATTTTGGTGCTGCCTGTAAGTACCGTAATAAAAAAAATTAATGCCGTCAAACTAGATGACAGTTCTTCTTCAAGTGGTGACAACAGCTCTGTAGAAGAAGAAGCAGTGTATTATTCTGATGTTGTTGCTGCTGTTGGTGGTGGAGTGAAAGCGTGGTACGGTGACATAAATGTTGAGGGTAAGAGCATTAGATTCAAGTTGGATACGGGTGCGGATGAGAATATTCTCTCCGAAAAAAATATCAGGCAATTAGGGATGGATCATATGATGAAAAAAACCAATGTGCCACTAAAAGCTTTTGGTGGGCGTGAGATTGATGTAAAAGGGGAGATAAAATTAACGTGTGATGTTAATAATGTTAAAAAACCTTACAAATTTATTATTGTTAAGGAAAACCACGGAGTGGTACCACTATTAGGAAGAGAAGCATGTGAGGAATTGAAATTTATTAAGAGGGTTGCAGAAGTTCAATATAGCAACAATAATAAAAATAGGGGAGATCACGAGATGCTTCATATGTACAAAAACGTTTTCTCTGGGATAGGACAATTTCCAGGTTCTTACTCTCTAAAACTAAAGAAAGGTTCGACACCTATCGCTAAGCCAGCCCGTAGAGTTGCGCAAAAATTAATGTAGCCGCTAAGAGATGAACTAAATCGACTTGATAAAATGGAAATTATTAAATCAGTTCCAGAGCCCGTTGAATGGGCTTCAAACATTGTCATTGTCGAAAAGCCGAATAATGGCATACGTATCTGTCTTGATCCTAAAGATTTAAATAGATCATTGTTTTTAGAGCAATTTAATATACCGACATTAGAAGAGCTTAGGTCAAAGCTTGTAGGCATGACAGTGTATTCGGTTCTTGATCTTAAAGATGGCTATTTCCATATCCCGTTGGATACAAAGTCGAGTTATATTTGTTCTTTTAGTACTCCATTTGGGGTATATCGGTATTTGAGGCTTCCTTTTGGACTTAAACCTGCTCCAATGATATTCCAGAGGTATACCACAAAGTTTTTTGGAGACATAGAAGGCGTATTCATTTATTTTGACGACTTACTTATTTTTTCAAAGTCTTTAGAGGAGCACGACAAAATATTTAAAAAGGTGATGCAGGTAGCTGCTACAAATAATATAAAATTTAACAAAGACAAACTGCAGTTCAGATTGTCAAAAGTGAAGTACATGGGGTTTACGCTTTCAAAGGACGGCTTGGAAATTAATGAAAACCGAATTGAATCTCTTTTAAAATTAAAAAATCCTGACTCCAAGGTGGGTCTACAAAAAATACTGGGAATGATAAATTATGTACGGGACTTTTTGCCAAACTTGGCAAACATAACTGAACCCCTTAGAGAGCTGCTACGGAAGAATGTGCACTTTAGTTGGTTTGCATGAACCAAATTAAAAATCTGTTGGCAAATGCTACGTCCTTACAAAATTTTGATCAATTGAAAAGAGTTGTGATCCAAACTGACGCTAGCTCCTATGGGATAGGTGCTTGCCTATTGCAAGATAAAAAACCAATTTCATGGGCGTCACGTGCACTAAGTGACACAGAGAAAAATTATGGCCAAATTGAAAAAGAGCTTCTGGCAATTTTGTTTGCTTGTAAAAAATTCCATTACTTTATATATGGGCGTGAAGTTGTGGTTGAAACAGACCATAAACCTTTAGTTCCCCTCTTTGAAAAAAGTATTGATAAAATTCCGTCAATGAGACTCCAACGTATGAGACTAAAGTTGGATAGGTATATGGTCAATCTTTGTTACGTACCTGGAAAGTATTTGCATCTTGCAGACGTAATGTCACGTTACACTAATGAAGAGTTCAATAAAAGAGATGAAATAAATTTGGAGGGATGCATTCATCACATAAGTATGTCGGATGAAAAGCGAAAACTATTTGAAAATGAGACTCAAAAGGATTCCGACCTAAAAGAAGTAATGAAATATTTTAAAATAGGTTGGCCTAAGACAAAAAATTGTTTATCACCATGTCTAAAATATTTAAGTAGATTTAAAAATGATATTATTTGTGAAGGAGGCTTAGTTTTATTGGGTGCAAAAATAGTGGTACCCAAAAGCCTGCAAAATGTTGTCCTGAATTGGTTACATGTGTCCCATTCAGGCAGTGAAAAAATGAAAAAAAGGGCTCGAATGCTTTTTTACTGGGTGTGCATAAATATTGACATAGACTCATACGTATCCCAGTGCAAAATATGTCAGAAATACTCTTACGCGGCACAGAAAGAACCTCTGATAAGTCACGAAACTCCGTCTGTCCCATTTGAAAGGGTTTTCGCAGATATAGCAATGTTTTTAGGGAAAAGTTATCTCGTACTCGTTGATTCGTATTCGCAATGGATTGAAGTTTTAAACATAAAAGGTAAGCCCGCTGTCGAAGTAATTTCAGCCCTTAAGCCCGTATTTGCGACTTGGAATACCAAACTATTTTGTTTCGGACAACAATCCTTTTAACAGCAATGAGTTTAGAAGTTTTAGCAAAGAATGTGAATTCAAAGTCATTTTCTCATCACCAAATTATGCACAAAGCAGAGCTTTTGCAGAAAAGGGCGTACAAATAGCCAAAAAATTACTTAATGCTCGGATTCCAAGAGTGACTTAAATTTGGCACTTTTAGAGTATAGAAGCACCCCTGTGAAAGGCATGGATGCCTCGCCTGCACAACTGTTGATGTCGCGCATAACTCGAACCCCAATCCCAATTTCAGAGGAATCTTTAAAGCCAAAAATAGTTACAGAGGTGCCTAACAGAATTGGAAAACAAAATGCACAAAATAAAAAGTATTTTGATAGACAGACAAAACAAAAAGAAATGTTTAAGGAGGAGCAAAAGGTGTGGGTGTAGGCTAAAAATGAATGGGTAGAAGGTGTAATTATTGAAAAGCTAAATACGCCGAGATCTTACTTGGTCAAGTTAAGCACAGGAGAAGTGTATCAGAGAAACTCACGGCACATAAAAGGGTCAAATATTTCATCATATGATACAATGCCAGTTTTGCCAAACACACAAAACAAAGCTAATGATAAAAAAGAGGCAACGACAGAACGCTCGCCTTATCTTTTACGGCCAAGATCACGGTTTCAGTCGACCACTGATTAAATTTTAAACTAAGTTCATAAATTTTCTAAAATAAAAATATTACTGACGTTAATATATTCATTTATATTTCATATTCCATTTTCTTTAACCTACAGTGATGTTTGTGCATAAATTGAAAAATTGAAATTAAAGCTAAAAATTTGAATTTGATAATATGATATATAATTTGCACATATGAATTATTACTTTTAAAGTTTACATCACTTCTTGGGGGAAAGATATAAGACGTAAAATTATGAATTTAAGAATGTTATTTTATTTTATATATGTATATATAAAAGACAGAATTGTACGTAATATCTTGGAGGAAAGATGTAAGAATATACATAGAGGTGGCAACCCGTAAATGCTCTTATACGTTAGCTGCTCTTATGTATGTTAATGCATGCTCTCTAGTGACATATATATGTAGACATTATAGCATAAGCGAAACTATAAAACTCAAATGAAGTCATTCAATAAAGTACAAGTAAACATCTTACACATTATATAGTCACATTGCAATTCTACTACCAACAATTCCTAATTTTACGGTATTTACTCTGTACTATTTTTATTTGTTAGTACATAAATCCTTTTACCACTTACATATATCTAGATTAAGCTCTTTCATTACAATAAGAACAACATTGTATTTACTCATTTTTATTACAGATTAATGTTATTAATATTACAACAAGAACAAACTCCCTTGCTACTCCCTTTTAATGCAGATTTAAGTTCTCATTGTTAATACTTATGTATGTATATTTTTAAAACATACTCGATTATTAATAAAGTTACCTACGTCAAGTAAGGATTATCTTTTATTATTGGCAGTCTCAGGCGAACTCCATACGCTTAAAATTGCACGTTAAGTGTAAAAAACCAAATTTAATTAAAAAAAAATTTCCACGTAAAGTGCTTAAAGAAAAAAAATTTTGAAAATTGAAGTAAAATGTGCGTGTTAAAGGGAAATATTCAATTTCAAATTGAGCTTCCACGTATTTAGAAAAAGAAACTTTGAATATTTAACTGAAATTCGCACATAAAGTGCAAAAGAAACAAGTGAGGACGGGACTGTTTCCGGCTGTGCCGAAGACTTCATACCTTTCATGAATGGGGCTGAACAATAATCTTATCCCGTTCGTAATCTCCAAATAAGATGTTTAAGATAAGAAATATATAGTGAACAGATGTACATACCTAAACGATTTTTAAGATAAATATAAAATAAAAAATGGCAAAAAACCCCCTTATCTGAACGATCGGTTGTATGGGATATATATTATATATAGCTTCAATCGAAATAATTTTTACAGGAAATCTTATATGATATATTAGAATATATATCACCAAGTTTCAGGTTTTTATATTGGAAACTAAGGGAGAAATGGCCAAAAATCTTTCTATCTGAACGATCGGTTGTATGGGATGTAACTATATATAGCTCCGATCAAAGTGATTTTTGCAGGATATCTTCTATGATATATAAGAATATATATCACCGAATTTCACGTTTATACTTTCTAAATTTCGGTAGGAATGACCAAAATCGTCTTATCTGAACGATCGGTTGTATGTGAGATATATGTTATAGTGATCCGATCCTACCGGATCCGAAAAATGTCTAATATAATACAAAAATAAATCCTTGTGCCAAATTTCATTGAGATATGTCAAAATTTTAGGGACTAGTTTGCGTTAAAACAGACAGACAGACGGACAGACGGACATGGCTATATCAACTCAGTTCGTCCACCTGATCAATTCGGTATACTTAATGGTGAGTCTATCTTCTATATTTCTCAACGTTACAAACATCGGACCAAAGTTAATATACCATTTCATGTTCATGAAAGGTATAAAAAGATGGCTATTCGCAAAAAGTTGGAAAAAGTTCAATTAAGAACTTAGTTTCAAAGTTCAAAACTATTTTAGAAATGAAACGAATGTGTGATTTTCTTGCTTGGTGAACATTACAAAAAAAAAAAAAACAAAGAAGACACACTCAGTGAAAAACAAGAACAGAATTAAATTTTTATCATTGGTGCAAATGGTCTAAAATTATTTTACTGTTATCGACCAAACCATTTGAAAGACATTTTGAGGACATATTCTCCTTATGATGCATAAGTCAAATTTACCTTGAGCATTGGTTAAAGATCACCTTGAAAGCGTGATAAGAACTCGTATAAGAGAAGAAAGAAAAATGCAACAAACATCTTAAATATTAAACAACAAAAACAATACAAACGAAAGATACCAATTTCAGAAAAGGCGAGATAAAAATCAACAACATTAAGGCCCATAGAGAGAGACACAGGCAGTTACAACAAACAACAGGCACCAACATAGCTTTGGACACCAGCCGAATAACAAGTACAAGAACACTTATAAAAAAAGAGTAAGTTACATTATAGTTAAGCACTTAAAAATACCTATACCTAAATACATGCACATATATACATACATATTGTAAAATAAAAGGAAAAATTTAATAGAGAAAAAAACAACAACAAACATGGATAATTTAGAACGCTAAATTTAAGCTTATTTCTACAAATCTTAATAGCATACCAAGTTTCGATGGAAACAGTGATTCTTTACTAAGTTTTTTGCAAAGAATAGATTTAATGATACCCATATTAGAATCTTTTCCAATGGAATTTAAAATCTTGCTTATGGGTAACATTAAATACAAAATTATTGGTACCGCATGAAGATCCTTATTAATTAATGGCAATGCCGAAACATGGCCAGATATAAAAAAGTTTTATTTGATAATCATGGCGAACAAAAATCCGTTGATGAACTTATTGACAAAATAACATCTTGTCGGTGAAACTCAAAAATACAAAATTTTTATAATAACCTCAATACCCTACTTTGTCGCTTTAATAACGCGTTGTATTTTAGTGATAACAGCAATTCAGAAATAAATTCTGAAAGTAATGGTAGAATTGCTCTCAATTCTTTCAAGTACGGGTTACCGGAGCCTGTTCGCAGTATTATTGTGAGCAGGAATCCGAAAAATTTAAAAGAGGCGTACGATATAATAAAACCCAACAGGTATTTAGAATACAACGACAAAGAAGATTATAACCATGTTTACACATACAAATTATCAACAAAATAGCAATAGAAGATATAATAACTACAAGAGAATGCAGAATTACAATAACAATAGTAACAGACTATCTCTCAATAACAATAATAGTAAGCAAAGCTAAAGCAATAATAACAGGACTTGATTACAACAACTACAACAGGCATAACTTTAGCAGCAACAATGGTGCGCAAAATTTCAACAACAATAATCATACACAATTCCTCGGCAATAACATTATTGGACAAAGGTACAACAGCTTTGACATACAGCCTTCTTCCAACAACAGTAGAACTTTCCAGCCGCATCAAAATTTTTCAGCACAGTGGTGGCGTAGTAATAATAACAGCAGACAACCATTAAATAATTTTCAACGAAACTTTTATGATAACCAAAATCATGAAAATTCATTAGTCCAACCAATGGAGGTAGGTGTTAACGAGAATTTGCAAAATTTTCAATATGCCGGCGAAGAAAACTACCATAGTAATAGAAACGCATGTTAGGAAGCTTAGGTTTATAATTGATACGGGACTCCGCTCATAATAAACCCTAAGTACGAAGTTAACCCAACCATTTTTTCATTGAAAATTTTGGAAAGAAACGTTTCTACGAATAAGCACTATTCTATACCTTTATTTAAAGAATTTAAAAAGCATTATACATATGTAAATTTTTTGGAGTATTCGTTTCATACATTTTTCGATGGTATCATAGGAAATAATATTTTACTTAATATAAATACAATAATTGACTACAAAAGCAGAAAGTTAAAGACTGATGAAGTATCTTTACTTACTTACTTAATTGGCGCTTAACCGTCGAAACGGTTATGGCCGTCCAACAATGGGCGCCAGTCGCTCCGCCAACCGGCGCCAATTGGTCACACCAAGGGAGCTTAAATCGTTTTCCACCTAGTCCTTCCAACGGAGTGGGGGCCTCCCTCTACCTCTGCTTCCATAGGCGGGTTCCGATAGAAACACTTTCTTGGCCGGAGCATCATCTTTCATTCGCATAACATGGCCTAGCCAGCGCAGCCGCTGCGTTTTAATTCGCTGGACTATGTTGATGTCTGCGTATGGCTCGTACAGCTCATCATTAAATATTCTTCGGTACTCGCCATCGCCAACGCGTAGAGGTCCATAAATCTTTCGAAGAACTTTTCTCTCGAACACTCCCATATTAAAATAAATAAGAAGAAATTCCAGAAGATGAATATTTTAAGAATGAACAATTGGATATTTTTACCTGCGAGGAAGAAGTAGATAAAAGAACAAATAATATTTTCGCTAAACATTTAAATTTAAAGGAAAAAGAAATATTAAGGGCAATTTTAAATAAATATCAAGATATTTTTTATAAGGAAGGAGAAAACTTACCTTGTGCTAAAGAAATTCAACACAGAATAATAACAAAACGTGATACCCCTATATATAGTAGACTTTATAGATATCCAGTAGTACATCGCGCGAAGGTAGATAGGCAAATTCAAGACATGTTAGCTCAAAAAATAATTGTACCGAGTAATAGCCCATATAACTCACTTTTATTGGTTGTACCCAAAAAGGCAAATAAAGACGGAACCCACAGTGGCGAGTTGTCATTGATTATCGCAAGTTAAATAATCAAACTGTCGATGACAACATAAACTGTGTGAGAACTATTTATTTATTAAAATAGCCGAACCTAAGGTTTGTAGTCTGACAACAAGTAAAATGATTTTTCTCCAATTTCCTTTATTGACTACAAAATAAGTTTGTCAAATAAAAAACACACTGATACACTCAACATATATTTTTTATTTGGCACAACAAATGCATTTCGGACAGACCTGCTGTCCATCATCAGCGACGCGCTACTAAAACAAAGGAGTCAAGAATATAAACAAAATAGAAAATATTAGCAATATTATAGCAATTACAAATCAACGTACATATGTATGTATTAAACTAAAGAAAAAAGAGGGGAATTTATGTTCCCGTTGTCAGCATTCATGGCAATCTTGGTTTTTGTGATATAGAGAGATTCGTAAGCGTCTAACTTTCTGTTGTTGTGCACAGCTTTTATTAAATGAAGACTCTCTTCTACAGTGCCGATGCTGTGCTTTGTTGAGCTGTCGTCATTTGTCGTGTGAATGTGCGCTGATACTGCAGACCGATGAATTTGTTTATTGTTGGCGTGCTTTTCGTGTTCTTTGAAACGAACAGAGATTTGCCTTCCAGTTTGTCCAACATATTTTGCATCGCAACCCAGGCAGCTAATTTGGTTAATGCCGCTACGCTCAAGCATTGGGACAGTATCTTTTGTGGATCCCAAAATGTTTTTCAATTTGTTGTTGTTTGTATATACGATTTTCATTTCATTCTTTTCAAATATGTTCGTTAAATTATTGGTGATAGCAGGAAAATAACTAAATGGTATGCGTGCTAATTTGTTTGCTTTAATTTCTTTATTTTGAGCGAAGAGAGTAGTTAAATTGTTTTTGTAGTGTAAGTTGGAATGTTTTTTTATTAGTTTATCGATGAGTTTCTTGTCAAAGCCGTTGGTAGTTGCGAGATCAATAATTTTTGTATACTCGTTTTTATAATTAATTACGGAGAGTGGTAAATTCACAAGGCGATAAACCAATGAATGAAATGCAGCTATTTTGGTTTGATAGGGGCAGAAAGAATCACTTGTGATTAAACGGCTAGTTGAGGTGGGTTTTCGATATACCGCATAGTCAATTTTATTGTTCACTCTTGTGCATTTCAAGTCTAAGAAATTTATGGAGTTTTGTTCATCTTCCACTTCAACTGTGAATTTTATGCTGTCGTATTTGTTGTTTATTGTGTCCAATGTGTGTTGAAGTTCTTGTTTTTTAATTATGCAAAACACATCGTCGACGTATCTGATCCAAATTCGAGGTAAGACACCTTCTGCTTTCAAATCGTTTTCGAATTTGGTCATGAATACTTCTGCAATTAGTGGTGAGAGTGGGTTTCCCATGCTGGTACCGAAGTCACCAATACATCATCACCGTTGGTTCGCGTCGCAAAATGGTTGGTAAAATAGTTGAGCAAATATGGAAATTTTGAGGGTGCCAGCATAAAAAACACCTTCGAATTTGTTAACAGGACCAAAGATATAGAAATCCATAAAGGTGAAATTTTTGCATCCTTCGACGTAACAGCATTGTTTCCGAGCATCCCAGTTGATATTGCTATAGAGTCTCTTCGAAAACACCTGGAAAACAAACAGGCCAACCCGGATGAAATAAAAGTTTTAATTGAAGCATCCCAGATTTGTATGTCCCACAATTGTTTTGCCTTCAGAGATAATTTTTATTCTAATCACTTCGGTACCAGCATGAGAAACCCACTCTCACCACTAATTGCAGAAGCATTCATGACAAAATTCGAAAACGATTTGAAAGCAGAAGGTGTCTTACCTCGAATTTGGATCAGATACGTCGACGATGTGTTTTGCATAATTAAAAAACAAGAACTTCAACACACATTGGACACAATAAACAACAAATACGACAGCATAAAATTCACAGTTGAAGTGGAAGATGAACAAAACTCCATAAATTTCTTAGACTTGAAATGCACAAGAGTGAACAATAAAATTGACTATGCGGTATATCGAAAACCCACCTCAACTAACCGTTTAATCACAAGTGATTCTTTCTGCCCCTATCAAACCAAAATAGCTGCATTTCATTCATTGGTTTATCGCCTTGTGAATTTACCACTCTCCGTAATTAATTATAAAAACGAGTATACAAAAATTATTGATCTCGCAACTACCAATGGCTTTGACAAGAAACTCATCGATAAACTAATAAAAAAACATTCCAACTTACACTACAAAAACAATTTAACTACTCTCTTCGCTCAAAATAAAGAAATTAAAGCAAACAAATTAGCACGCATACCATTTAGTTATTTTCCTGCTATCACCAATAATTTAACGAACATATTTGAAAAGAATGAAATGAAAATCGTATATACAAACAACAACAAATTGAAAAACATGTTGGGCTCCACAAAAGATACTGTCCCAATGCTTGAGCGTAGCGGCATTTACCAAATTAGCTGCCTGGGTTGCGATGCAAAATATGTTGGACAAACTAGAAGGCAAATCTCTGTTCGTTTCAAAGAACACGAAAAGCACGCCAACAATAAAGAAATTCATCGGTCTGCAGTAGCAGCGCACATTCACACGACAAATGACGACAGCTCAACAAAGCACAGCATCGGCACTGTAGAAGAGAGTCTTAATTTAATAAAAGCTGTGCACAACAACAGAAAGTTAGACGCTTACGAATCTCTCTATATCACAAAAACCAAGATTGCCATGAATGCTGACAACGGGAACATAAATTTCCCTCTTTTTATAAGCTTTTATTTACTTTCACTTTTGTTGTCTGTAATGGAATCTTGCAAGTTAAATTTGATACACTTCCCGGTGTCCGATTGAGCTGAAATTTTTCACACATGTATAACTCCGATGACAATGCAATATTACTTTGTTAGAATTCGATAAATTAATCGATAACACAGTTATCGGTAAAGATTTGTATTTACTTTGGCATAACAGCCTAAGTCCCATACAAACACGCCGGTACCTATCCGTGGATTGTGATATTTGGACGTGGTGAATCACGTGTCACGCGTGGTGAATCTCATCGCTTGCGAAAAGCGGAGACACAACCCTCCGTTGTATTTCTGTGTATAACCAACATAGCTGAATTTTTAAGGCTGTTTAACCCTGTAATCTTTTCTGTAATTTATTTTGCTTTTGGAAAAATTACCTATTTGAAAAAAGCTGGCTGAAAAATATTGGCATAACAGTTTAAGTTAAATCAAGAATGGAAAATCTTTGGAAAATTTGAGCAGATGTGGCAATTTCGCGCGTCCGTTGAACGAAATATTGACAATCTGCTGATCATCGCTAAGAAATTAGCGACATTCCATCAACTAAGCAGCACTTTAGCAATACTACTGTTATTATTTGGCCGCTCAAACACACAAATATTAATTGTGCATTAAATCTAAAATATACAAATACACCATAATAATTTACACGGCCAAAGCCATAATAATTCACACGGGTCATCAATTCTTTCTCTGATTCAAAATCTGAACTACCAGCGCTACCGTCAACAGCTCAGTGTCATAACTGCCAGTAGCGCCAATAACACCAAACTCGTGCCTGACACACAAAAGTCGTTTCACTCAATAGCGCAAGTAAAATGTACTACGCACTCACTACTAAGAAGCGTCAAAAATTCGCTTGGAGTAATTTCGTCAATGAGCTACCATTGAGCTGGCACCGCATTGGCGCTGGCGCCATGCAATTTACATCACTAAAATTGCGCGAATGCCCAGGCTCATGACTTCAATACTTATATTTACAATGCTTTAAACTTTAAATACACCTCTGAAGTTGCTGCGCATAAAATGTGTACTAATAAATTCCAATACGCATTATACGCAGATGTAACTGATATATGTGTTTTTTTTTCACCCCCTATACTTATATTTAAAGCTTTTATAAGAACAAGCTTCTATTACTTGTTAATAAAACGAACTAAAAAGTAAAAAATAAAATTAAAGAAAAAAAAACTTTTTTAAAAAAAAGCTTTTATTATTTTGGTTAATAAAATTAACTAAAAAGTAAACAATAAATTGACTCTAAAGAAATATAACACTTTATAAGTTCATTGTAAGCTTAAACGATAATTAGGCTTTTTCGTCTGCGACAAAAAAATTCTATATTGTACATAATTATATATTTTTAACATTAAAACTTTACACCTAAATTATTAAATCTTACAGTTTATATCACAGTCCTAATTGTTCTAATAAAAGCGTGTTACATTGCGATAGCAAGAAAAGGAGATCCTAAATGTTCTTAATTATACCATCAAAATTTAACACGTTTTTTATTAGAACAATTAGGACTGTGATATAAACTGTAAGATTTAATAATTTAGGTGTAAAGTTTTAATGTTAAAAATATATAATTATGTACAATATAGAATTTTTTTCTCGCAGACGAAAAAGCCTAATTATCGTTTAAGCTTACAATGAACTTATAAAGTGTTATATTTCTTTAGAGTCAATTTATTGTTTACTTTTTAGTTAATTTTATTAACCAAAATAATAAAAGCTTATTTTTAAAGAAGTTTTTTTTTTTTCTTTAATTTTATTTCTTTTTTCTTTAGTTTAATACATACATATGTACGTTGATTTGTAATTGCTATAATATTGCTAATATTTTCTATTTTGTTTATATTCTTGACTCCTTTGTTTTAGTAGCGCGTCGCTGATGATGGACAGCAGGTCTGTCCGAAATGCATTTGTTGTGCCAAATAAAAAATATATGTTGAGTGTATCAGTGTGTTTTTTATTTGACAAACTTATTTTGTAGTCAATAAAGGAAATTGGAGAAAAATCATTTTACTTGTCGATGACAAGTTCCCAATTCCGAATATGCAAGACATATTCGACAAATTGGTAAATGTTGCTACTTTAGCACAATTGATCTAGCAAAGGGATTTCACCAGATTGAAGTACACCCTAATGATAGAGAGAAAACGGCTTTTTCAACGGCAGATGGACATTATGAATTCACTCGCATGCCGTTTGGTCTCAAGACAGCCCCTGCCACTTTTCAAAGATTAATTTTGTTTTAAGGGAATATATAAACAAAATTTGCATAGTCTACTTAGACTTCATACTTATATTTTCTACTAGTTTTCGATTAGCATATAGGTAGTGTAGCATGCAACGTTTTGTAGTAAGCACAGTTTATGCAAAAAGTAAGGAGCGGGTGCACGTCTTTAAATCCGGCTCTTGCTCGTCGGCTAACGGGGTGGAGTTCTTGCTCCTACCTTTCGCTGTCAGCTCACACTACAGCACAATTATTTTATTTAACGTGCCAAGGAAAAGAGATACCTAAAGGAAAGCGGATACCTACAGTGGCTTACAAGTCTTGATGTCGCATTGGTTTCAGTACGGGGCCTGTTGCATGGTGTTGTTGCAACAATCGCCCTCCCTACCATGATTTCCGTAATCTCCAACTAAAACAAAACTAACCTGGAAATCCCTAAAACTTACCACACTCAACTGCTATCAGGCTAGGGAATCAAAAATAAAAAGTTTAAAGAGTCATGTTAAATGTTACAAAATTTATTAAATAAACCATAAGCTTAAACTTATTCATGAACCAAACCCTTCACCGAAACTGAATTTTCTTAATAAAAAATTATCCAACATGCTTTTGGAAATAGTTATACTAATCAATGTTATCTCAAAAAATTTAAATTTACAAATATTTAAGGGTGTGTTATAAAAATCAGAATTTTCCGTTTAAGAAAAGTATTTAACTAACCACTAGTCGTAATATTAAATATATTTCGTTGCTACATTATCATTTAACATTTAAACAGAACGAAGCTTGATTTGCTTAAACTTATACATTTCGGTTTATTTTTCCAAAAGATTTCATTAAGGTAATTTTATAATTTCGAGTACATCAAAAGGTAAATATTTATGATATGGACAATCAACATCAGTTTTTAAATGTTTTAGGTTATTTTAACATTAAATTTTAAATTGAAGAAAATAAAAAAGTTTTGATTTTTTTTTTCTCTAATGCTTTAATTAGGTCTTACTTTGCATCATTAAAAATCTCGAATAAAAGTTAAATAAATTTCGGTACTAATTTTAATGCACGAATATGGCAACACCACTTTTATCATAGTTAAAAACCTCACCGAAAGAGAGGTTAATATTTCAATATCCAGTCGCTCACCAACAAAAAAAATTGGGAGAAACAAAAACAATACAAACTCACCGCTTACGCTCAAACGTTGAAAGATCTTTCAGCAGAGGACCTGGAACTAAAATGATGACTGAAATCGAAATACATGGTTATTGTTGTTGTTTTCGATTAAAAAAAAATTCTTCATTAGCACTTATTTATTTCCCTTTCCTTTCGCAGATTCAAAATGTCATATGTTACTCACCATTGAAATGAGATTTTAACAGACACATGCAATTTATATAGCATCGAAAAATCGCATGCGATAAATTGGCAATTTGAACTATATCGCGTTTATAATAATGCAAAGCTTCTAATTTGGTACACTAACACATTAAATATTTAAATTTTCAACTTCCATACTAATTAAAAGGAAAACCACTAATTTTTAAGCTGCTATTTTACGTCTTTTTAACAAAGCTTCAAAAATTATTTTAATTCTTTCTCTATTAGAGCAAAACAAAAACACTAAAATATGTATATGCAGGTATGCGTATACTAATTTACAAGTTAGGTATACATATTTTATGTAGGTATATATCTACTATTTCTGCTTCTTCTTCTTCAAGCTAGAAAAGCTATAGGCACTCACTCTGTATGTACATATACATGAATATGATTAAATATATGTACACGTTTTATGATATTTTTAACATTTTCTTCTTTATACAAATTTTTAAGAAGAATTTATTTTATGCAAATTTCTCAATTTTATCAGAAACAAAGGAATTTCAGAAAACTGAAGTAAATTTTAGATAACTTGTATCTTAGAAAAATTTAAGAAAAAGTCCAAAAACTATATGAAATTCTGACATTTAACTTCACTGTCTTATGCACAACTAAAAAATGTCCAGCATCCAAATACTTGACGGCAGGTAGAAAACGCTGCCAAAGCTCTTCCTCTGAAGTGATGATAGTGATGATGACTGCATCCTGGTTTCGGGAAATTTTTCCCATTAGAGATGTAAAACGGATTTCGTAGGTTTATTTTATTAAATATGCGCGTTCATTAAATTTTTGAATCGCGATTATCGCATACATTTTCAGCGAATTAAAACGACTTTAAATTTTTAATAAAATATTGAACACGTGAGTCGCACTTTAGACTCTATAATTTTTCGAAACGTTAGAAAAAAATTATGTTCACTGTCTGCTTGTCCAAAATCAAAAGAGATCGAACTACCGCAATGATAGCCTCAGCTAAGCCGCTATTTGCGGAAATTTTCCAATGTCTTAATTCTTATGCTTAATCATCGCGAGTGGCGTGATTTTCATGGAAATTTAAAAACACGTAAAGATAAATGTCAGGGTAAGCAATAGTATTGTGCAAACAATAATATTGGATACATAAAATAAAAATGTACTGACTTAGCCGAGAATAAAACCAGAAGTTCGAACTTTTCGATATAAATGAAATCCAAATTCGGTACTTCTTATTAGAATTTCGTAATAATTAGATACATTAATTTTATATATATTAGCATATATGTATAAGTAAACAATTATTAATATGGTAGAATAACCTATTTATAGTAAATATATATAAGTAATATAGTAATAATTTGTAAAAATAGCATAGCAATAGTAGATAGAAAAATGTGTAGATAAAGGTATACTAAACGTCCAAAACAAATGTATTAATAGCAAGTTTGTGTGGCTTAGGTTTTGTAGAAATAAATTAGCAATGAAACTAAACTGTTCCTTATGAGCTAGGAATGATTATTTGGCTACAAGCGCCACTACATTTCCCCCCCGCCAAAATCAGGTTTGGGCTTCTAAGCACAAAAGCTGATAGCCGCTTGTAGCATCTATACATGCATCCTATCTATTGCCGTAAATCTTTTGCGTGGTAAGTGCCAAGCAAACGACCCTGTAAATCTTCTAGCTGGTAATAAGATTTGCCTAGTTTCTTACGTATCCGTGCTTTAACGAATGAAGGTGCTAATTTGGCATTATAGCCGTGTTCAAAATTGCTTTGTTTGAAATTTCTTCTATAGATTTCCTGACCAACCTCATACGTTACGACCCGTGAACGTAAGTTATAAGACTTTTCGTTTCGGTTAAATTGCTTTTTCATACATTCAGCCGCTTTCTTTCTTATAATGTCAATTGTGTCTTGCTGGTTAAAATTTACACTGCGATCTTCCAGCATACTCAAATGGCGTAACAAACTATATGTAGAACCGTTTGTTATCATATGCTGACCAAAAGTCATGAAGTAAGGAGAAGTACCAGTTGCAGAATGCACTGCGGAACGCAAGGCACAACAAATGCTACTAAGATACTGGTCCCAGTTTTTCTGATCGGTTTCAATGTATGACTTAATAGCTGATATTACGGAACGGTTTACTCGCTCCGAAGCGTTGGCTTTTGGCGAGTGTACTGCTGTATATACGTGATTTACGCCATACTTTTGAAGCAAAGAATTAAAAACATGGGACTTGAATTGTGTTCCATTGTCTGACACAATCGACTCTGGCACACCGAAAGCATGAAATATCTCTTCTTCCAAGTATTTACAAACAACGTCGGCAGAAAACTTCTTAACCGGTTTCAAAAAAACGTATTTGGAAAAATGATCTAAAACCACGAAGATTCCAATGTTTCCTGACCGAGAACGCGGATAGGGACCTAAATAATCGACATACAATTTTTGAAAAATTCGTTGCGAATCGGCAAGTTTTCCCATTGGCGGTCTAAGTATATAATTTGGCTGTTTCGTACACTTGCATGTTTCACACGCATTTATGTACGCCTTAACGTCGTTAACAAGACCAGGCCAATAATAATATCGCCGAACTTTCTCTATAGTTTTGTTAATACCACAATGAGAAGATAAGTGGGCATCATGCGCTTTATACAAAATCTCAGGAACTAACCCTTTAGGTATCCAAAGTTTCCATACCATATCGTCGTGTAATTGCTCTCCGGTTGAGTGTTCAGTTCGTCTATATACAAAGCCGTCAATTACTTTCAAATCAGGTAGTTTTTCAATGTTTTTGAGTATCTTTTCTCTAAGCTCGATATAGTCGTCCGCTTTAAATTGGGATGAGTTCAAATCAACAAACATACCAGCCTCCAGAGAAGAAAGATCCTCAGTATTAACCCTGGATAGGGCATCCGGTACAACATTTTGGCTACCACGTCGGTGCTCAATGCTAAAAGAAAACCCTTGGAGCTTGAGAGCCCAACGCGCTAGTCGCGTACTCAAATCCGTTTGAGACATTAGCCATTTTAAAGATGCATGGTCTGTTATAATAGTAAATATGTGACCTTCAATATAAGGACGAAACTTTTTCACACTGAGCATTGCTGCCAGACATTCCTGCTCTGTTACTGAATATTTTCTTTGAGCGTTATTCAACTTCTTGGACATGAACGCAACAGGGTATTCTTCGCCTTCCTCGTTTTTTTGGACTAACACGCTTCCTACTCCTGTTAAGCTAGCGTCACAATGAATATAAAAAGGTTTATTGAAATCAGGACTATGCAGAACGGGAGCTGTACTCAGTATGGATTTCAGCTCTTCAAAAGACTTCTGAGCCTCAACGGACCAAGTAAATTTTCTATTGCTCTTTAGCAAATCGGTAAGCGGAGATGTGACCGCTGCGTAATTTTTAATGAATTTACGATACCACCCAGACATACCCAAGAATCGTCTAACTTGCTTAACAGATCTTGGAGTCGGAAAATCTGTGATGGCAGCTACTTTTTCGGGATCTGTTCTTATAATCCCTTTCCCCACAATGTGACCTAGATATCGCACTTCACTAAGACAAAAATGACTTTTCTCGATATTGATAGTTAGCCCTGCCTCCTTTATATGCCGAGCAACTATACGAAGCACTTCCATATGTTTTTCAAAACTTTCCGAGACAATTAGGAGGTCATCCAGGTATACGAATACCTCGCTGCGTAGATGGCATGGTATAACCTTGTCCATCAAACGGGACATTGCTTGAGGAGCATTGCAGAGGCCGAACGGCATTACTTTATAGTGATATAAAGGCCTACCTGGCACTGTAAAGGCCGTTTTATCCCTAGACTTCGGATCCAAAGGGATCTGCCAAAAGGCATCCTTTAAATCTAAGCTCGTTATAAACTCAGCCTTAGGTAACCTGCTTAAAATACCCTCAATATTTGGCAACGGATATGCGTCCTTTACTGTGACGCTATTGACCTTCCTACTATCCAGGCACAATCGAACTTTACCAGGCTTACGTACCAGTACAATCGGTGAAGACCAAGCGCTATCAGATTCTTCTATTATGTCCAGTTCAATCATCCCATCCAACTCAGCATAAATTAGCTTTTCCATCGCTGGTGAGATTGGAAAGTGCCGCTGTTTAATTGGTCTAGCATCACCAACGTCTATGACATGTGATATCACATGCGTTTTTCCAAGACCAATTTTAGCGAAAGAAGGAAATGATTGAATTACTTTTTCTAAATCATGTTTTTGATTTTCTGTTAAAGTATGTTTTGACAATAGCTCTTCGTCAGAAGCCTGATTTATTTCACTTAGATGGATAGGTAAGAGATCAAATAATTTCCAAAAATCTATTCCCAAGTACAGATTTTGTGCTAAGGTGGGAATAACAAAAATATTTATTAATTTCGACACGCTTCGAAAAGTAATTTGGGTTTTTATACACCCTAGAACTTTTTGTGACTTTCCGTCAGCGGTTTTAACAAATGAGGTAAAAGTTTTAATAGGTATATCCTCTTCCAAAATTTGTGTTGCAAGTTTGTTTCCAACACAACTGACAGAAGCACCAGTATCTAGCAACCCGGAAACAGTTTTGCCGAATAACTGCACTTCCGCATATGGTCGAATGTCATTCGTTTTATCAAAAATTGAACTTAATAGTAGTTTCCTGTTATTGCGAACATTATTCCAAAAAGTGGCTATCCGATTACTGGACCTACTTTTTGATTTAAGATCGATACTATTTTGATTAAAATCATGAAAGATTCGTTCACGTGCAAGGTCGTATTCCTTCACACGAACATGAAAAGGTTTAGTTGGGTTAGGTAAATCAAGTATTTTGTTTGTGATGGGTTTCGAGATATCAATAGGAATTATTCTGTGTTTGTTGCTTGATGTTTCGGGCTTTTCAAACGTGTCTGTCTGCGTGCACTTTTCAGCGCACTCGGTTGGCCGTTTTTTTGAAACATTGCAACGCGGACAATTGGGTTTATATACATCAGCGGTTCCGCATCCGTAGCAGAAAACCCTACGCTCGCTAACACAATCTTGATATCTGTGTCCATTCTTTTTGCAATTCCAGCAAACTAAGGTTACCTCCTCAATTTCGTCATTTTCGCTTACATCTCCGTCGCTGGCAAAGTCAAAATTGGTTTGAACTTCAGAAACACGTTTGCGAATTGGTAACGATTTGCTATAGTTTTGCCGGGTTTGCATGTCTTGCAGGAAAAATTCACGTTTCCGACAAATATCACGTAAATGAGCAATGGAAAAAACATCAATATTTAAAATTTCATACTGTATTTCAGGTAAGAGATTTCTCCTAATAATCTCTACAAGTGTATTTTCCGGAAGTGGTTGACTTAGCCGATCAGTCAACTGGACTATCGAGTCGTAAAATGAATCAAAACTTTCATTTACTTTTTGCTTTCTATCACGTATTTTCTCTCTAAAGTCTACATCTGTTCTGGTGTCCTTGTATTGACGTCTTAAGGCCTCACATAAACTAGGCCAGCGAATTTCCGATACAGATTTGTGATATCTCCAGAACCAGTCACTAGCTTTGGAGTCAAAAAGCAAACTTGCATGTCTGCAAACTATATCAAAGCACCCGCCTAATGTCTGATTAGTCAAGGCCTCAACACGATATATAAAATTTTCAATTGGCATACCATCAATCGCACCGGTGAAGCGCAACTTCCAATTGGCTATAATGTGACCAACCTTATCAGGCCTAGATGCTAATTCATTCAAACCCTGTCTTATGGCACTTCTGTTAGGAACATGGTTAAAAGCTGACGATCCGGGATTTGGCACGCCCGCGGAAGGAAGTCCAAGTAACTGCTCTAAGCTTTGTTGTTGTACATTGGGTAAAGTATTAAAAAAAATTAAAGAAAAAAAAACTTTTTTAAAAATAAGCTTTTATTATTTTGGTTAATAAAATTAACTAAAAAGTAAACAATAAATTGACTCTAAAGAAATATAACACTTTATAAGTTCATTGTAAGCTTAAACGATAATTAGGCTTTTTCGTCAGCGAGAAAAAAATTCTATATTGTACATAATTATATATTTTTAACATTAAAACTTTACACCTAAATTATTAAATCTTACAGTTTATATCACAGTCCTAATTGTTCTAATAAAAAACGTGTTAAATTTTGATGGTATAATTAAGAACATTTAGGATCTCCTTTTCTTGCTATCGCAATGTAACACGCTTTTATTAGAACAATTAGGACTGTGATATAAACTGTAAGATTTAATAATTTAGGTGTAAAGTTTTAATGTTAAAAATATATAATTATGTACAATATAGAATTTTTTTGTCGCAGACGAAAAAGCCTAATTATCGTTTAAGCTTACAATGAACTTATAAAGTGTTATATTTCTTTAGAGTCAATTTATTGTTTACTTTTTAGTTAATTTTATTAACCAAAATAATAAAAGCTTATTTTTAAAAAAGTTTTTTTTTTCTTTAATTTTATTTTTTACTTTTTAGTTCGTTTTATTAACAAGTAATAGAAGCTTGTTCTTATAAAAGCTTTAAATATAAGTATAGGGGGTGAAAAAAAAACACATATATCAGTTACATCTGCGTATAATGCGTATTGGAATTTATTAGTACACATTTTATGCGCAGCAACTTCAGAGGTGTATTTAAAGTTTAAAGCATTGTAAATATAAGTATTGAAGTCATGAGCCTGGGCATTCGCGCAATTTTAGTGATGTAAATTGCATGGCGCCAGCGCCAATGCGGTGCCAGCTCAATGGTAGCTCATTGACGAAATTACTCCAAGCGAATTTTTGACGCTTCTTAGTAGTGAGTGCGTAGTACATTTTACTTGCGCTATTGAGTGAAACGACTTTTGTGTGTCAGGCACGAGTTTGGTGTTATTGGCGCTACTGGCAGTTATGACACTGAGCTGTTGACGGTAGCGCTGGTAGTTCAGATTTTGAATCAGAGAAAGAATTGATGACCCGTGTGAATTATTATGGCTTTGGCCGTGTAAATTATTATGGTGTATTTGTATATTTTAGATTTAATGCACAATTAATATTTGTGTGTTTGAGCGGCCAAATAATAACAGTAGTATTGCTAAAGTGCTGCTTAGTTGATGGAATGTCGCTAATTTCTTAGCGATGATCAGCAGATTGTCAATATTTCGTTCAACGGACGCGCGAAATTGCCACATCTGCTCAAATTTTCCAAAGATTTTCCATTCTTGATTTAACTTAAGCTGTTATGCCAATATTTTTCAGCCAGCTTTTTTCAAATAGGTAATTTTTCCAAAATCAAAATAAATTACAGAAAAGATTACAGGGTTAAACAGCCTTAAAAATTCAGCTATGTTGGTTATACACAGAAATACAACGGAGGGTTGTGTCTCCGCTTTTCGCAAGCGATGAGATTCACCACGCGTGACACGTGATTCACCACGTCCAAATATCACAATCCACGGATAGGTACCGGCGTGTTTGTATGGGACTTAGGCTGTTATGCCAAAGTAAATACAAATCTTTACCGATAACTGTGTTATCGATTAATTTATCGAATTCTAACAAAGTAATATTGCATTGTCATCGGAGTTATACATGTGTGAAAAATTTCAGCTCAATCGGACACCGGGAAGTGTATCAAATTTAACTTGCAAGATTCCATTACAGACAACAAAAGTGAAAGTAAATAAAAGCTTATAATTAGATAAGAGTGGTTGTTGTTGGTTTGGAATCGGTGGAAATTGAAGGATTAAACGTCTAAACCTTTCTTCCATTTGTGTTTCAATTCTACTATCAATTGAATGGTCAAGACTTTGCAACATTTCTGCTTGCTGCGCCCCTACTGCTGCTGTAACTATAGTCTGAACATTATCTACCTTCACAGGGGTGGTGGCAGATTGTTGCGCACTCTGTACAGGTTTAGTAACAGTCTGATTAGACTTAGACTCCTCTAGTGAACCTGTTTGGAGCCGAGTTTCGTAACGATGTGGAGTGTTGGATTTCGGAGTGGCATGTTTGGGAGTTCTCGATTCTGACACTACCCGCGTATCACAAATTGGACAGTTGGAGTTGTTCCTTAAATATTTTGTTAGACAAGTTTTGTGGAAAGCATGTTCACACCTAGTCTTAATCAAATTTGCGATACTACTACTAAAGTTATTGCATATGCCACAACGCGATCCTGATGGTTCTGACATGGTTAAGTCTTCGTTACTATGCTTTAGCGGCATGTTGCAACGTCTCAAGGAAAGCGCCAAAAAGAAATTAAAAGGTATAAACTCTACTAAAGTTAAGAGTTATGTTTTCTCAAAACAAAAAAAATTTAAAATGCGAAAACCAAGTAGTACGAAAGATACATAAGATATACAGGATATATATGTAAACTCAATAAAAGATAGATATCCTTATTTGCTCAAAATAAGATACAAAAAAAATATAGATAAACTGCTGATTCATCCTTAATTTGCCTGATAGAAGTAAGTAGTGGTAAACCCATCCATTCACCTATGCGATCAATCAAAAAAATTAAGCGAAAATCCATCCAACCCCAATGGTAATTCCGTCGGTTAGATTTCCAAAACTAAAATCTACTATTCCGAACATGTGAAAGATAGTGTGATTATATTCACTCTTTTGGTATGCATTGGTTAGATATTACATCAATATAATAATCTACATTTCCAAATGAATTCCAAAAATTGAGAAAAAAAAACACATACAAAAATCAAATGAAAGTTAAAATTTAATCTTTAAATTATTTCAAGTCTTATATGCCTGCCATGGTCTGATATTGAAAATTTTCCAAAAATCGCAATTCCAATTAACACACAAATAAACCAAAAAAAATAACTACCTAAATCACTAGTTCTGTTCTGGTTAACAGCTGAGCGAATGTCGAAGCTGTTACGATTCCAGCGAACATCACAACGTCATCTTGGTATAATTCGAAAAATTAATGATAGGAAAGTTTATACTCGAAAAGTATGATAGATTCACTTCGGTAAGAGATAAAATAAAATCGAAATCAAAACAAAATATATGTGGGATCTGTACATATCAGGCCACACACGTTGGGCGCCAAAAATAATTTATTATCTGTAGCATGCAACGTTTTGTAGTAAGCACAGTTTATGCAAAAAGTAAGGAGCGGGTGCACGTCTTTAAATCCGGCTCTTGCTCGTCGGCTAACGGGGTGGAGTTCTTGCTCCTACCTTTCGCTGTCAGCTCACACTACAGCACAATTATTTTATTTAACGTGCCAAGGAAAAGAGATACCTAAAGGAAAGCGGATACCTACAGTGGCTTACAAGTCTTGATGTCGCATTGGTTTCAGTACGGGGCCTGTTGCATGGTGTTGTTGCAACAATCGCCTTCCCTACCATGATTTCCGTAGTCTCCAACTAAAACAAAACTAACCTGGAAATCCCTAAAACTTACCACACTCAACTGCTATCAGGCTAGGGAATCAAAAATAAAAAGTTTAAAGAGTCATGTTAAATGTTACAAAATTTATTAAATAAACCATAAGCTTAAACTTATTCATGAACCAAACCCTTCACCGAAACTGAATTTTCTTAATACGAAAATTATCCAACATGCTTTTGGAAATAGTTATACTAATCAATGTTATCTCAAAAAATTTAAATTTACAAATATTTAAGGGTGTGTTATAAAAATCAGAATTTTCCGTTTAAGAAAAGTATTTAACTAACCACTAGTCGTAATATTAAATATATTTCGTTGCTACATTATCATTTAACATTTAAACAGAACGAAGCTTGATTTGCTTAAACTTATACATTTCGGTTTATTTTTCCAAAAGATTTCATTAAGGTAATTTTATAATTTCGAGTACATCAAAAGGTAAATATTTATGATATGGACAATCAACATCAATTTTTAAATGTTTTAGGTTATTTTAACATTAAATTTTAAATTGAAGAAAATAAAAAAGTTTTGATTTTTTTTTTCTCTAATGCTTTAATTAGGTCTTACTTTGCATCATTAAAAATCTCGAATAAAAGTTAAATAAATTTCGGTACTAATTTTAATGCACGAATATGGCAACACCACTTTTATCATAGTTAGAAACCTCACCGAAAGAGAGGTTAATATTTCAATATCCAGTCGCTCACCAACAAAAAAAATTGGGAGAAATAACAAAAACAATACAAACTCACCGCTTACGCTCCAACGTTGAAAGATCTTTCAGCAGAGGACCTGGAACTAAAATGATGACTGAAATCGAAATATTGTTGTATTATTGTTGTTGTTTTCGAGTAAAAAAAAATTCTTCATTAGCACTTATTT
Organism: Eurosta solidaginis; assembly: GCF_040869045.1. Lineage (NCBI taxonomy): Eukaryota > Metazoa > Arthropoda > Insecta > Diptera > Tephritidae > Eurosta > Eurosta solidaginis. The sequence goes on from NC_090319.1 coordinate 156,001,527, forward strand.
ATTTCCCTTTCCTTTCGCAGGTTCAAAATGTCATATGTTACTCACCATTGAAATGAGATTTTAACAGACACATGCAATTTATATAGCATCGAAAAATCGCATGCGATAAATTGGCAATTTGAACTATATCGCGTTTATAATAATGCAAAGCTTCTAATTTGGTACACTAACACATTAAATATTTAAATTTTCAACTTCCATACTAATTAAAAGGAAAACCACTAATTTTTAAGCTGCTATTTTACGTCTTTTTAGCAAAGCTTCAAAAATTATTTTAATTCTTTCTCTATTAGAGCAAAACAAAAACACTAAAATATGTATATGCAGGTATGCGTATACTAATTTACAAGTTAGGTATACATATTTTATGTATGTATACATCTACTATTTCTGCTTCTTCTTCTTCAAGCTAGAAAAGCTATAGGCACTCACTCTGTATGTACATATACATGAATATGATTAAATATATGTACACGTTTTATGATATTTTTAACATTTTCTTCTTTATACAAATTTTTAAGAAGAATTTATTTTATGCAAATTTCTCAATTTTATCAGAAACAAAGGAATTTCAGAAAACTGAAGTAAATTTTAGATAACTTGTATCTTAGAAAAATTTAAGAAAAAGTCCAAAAACTATATGAAATTCTGACATTTAACTTCACTGTCTTATGCACAACTAAAAAATGTCCAGCATCCAAATACTTGACGGTAGGTAGAAAACGCTGCCAAAGCTCTTCCTCTGAAGTGATGATAGTGATGATGACTGCATCCTGGTTTCGGGAAATTTTTCCCATTAGAGATGTAAAACGGATTTCGTAGGTTTATTTTATTAAATATGCGCGTTCATTAAATTTTTGAATCGCGATTATCGCATACATTTTCAGCGAATTAAAACGACTTTAAATTTTTAATAAAATATTGAACACGTGAGTCGCACTTTAGACTCTATAATTTTTCGAAACGTTAGAAAAAATGATGTTCACTGTCTGCTTGTCCAAAATCAAAAGAGATCGAACTACCGCAATGATAGCCTCAGCTAAGCCGCTATTTGCGGAAATTTTCCAATGTCTTAATTCTTATGCTTAATCATCGCGAGTGGCGTGATTTTCATGGAAATTTAAAAACACGTAAAGATAAATGTCAGGGTAAGCAATAGTATTGTGCAAACAATAATATTGGATACATAAAATAAAAATGTACTGACTTAGCCGAGAATAAAACCAGAAGTTCGAACTTTTCGATATAAATGAAATCCAAATTCGGTACTTCTTATTAGAATTTCGTAATAATTAGATACATTAATTTTATATATATTAGCATATATGTATAAGTAAACAATTATTAATATGGTAGAATAACCTATTTATAGTAAATATGTATAAGTAATATAGTAATAATTTGTAAAAATAGCATAGCAATAGTAGATAGAAAAATGTGTAGATAAAGGTATACTAAACGTCCAAAACAAATGTATTAATAGCAAGTTTGTGTGGCTTAGGTTTTGTAGAAATAAATTAGCAATGAAACTAAACTGTTCCTTATGAGCTAGGAATGATTATTTGGCTACAAGCGCCACTACAGTAGGCAGGTAGGTAGGTGAAATGGCTACGACCCTGGTTGCCCAAGTAGCTATTTAAAGCCGTTTTGATGCCATATAACTCGTCTAAAACCTACGGAATGTTACGGTCAATGTATTACAACCAGCCAGAGTTGTTGATAAAATTAAGAATATTCGGGATTACTATCATAGATAGACCTCTGAGGTCTTCTAGAAACGGGGTTCCAAGGAACCTTGGTCGGGCTCTAGCTAGAGCCGGACATTTACACACAAAGTGTTCTACTGTCTACATGGCATTTGGATCTTTGCAGCTTCTGCAGTAGACGTTATACGGAATGCTCATCTTTTCCGCATGCGTACCTACTGCCCAATGACCGGTGCAGACTGCTATCAGTGTGCGTGTGTTGGTCCTGGATTTGTTCAGAAGACTTCTCGTCGTCCTTCCATCATAGCGTGGCCAAATGGATTTTGATATTGCACAGGTGGTGATGTTATTCCACTTTGTTTGTGCTTTCTTCAAGTGGAAGCTTTGGATATTCCCCTTGGCTACTGCTAAGGGTATGCCTACTTCGACACTGGTTATTTCCTCGCTCATCTCCGATGAGCCCCTGCGTGCCAGCTCGTCGGCCTTCCCGTTACTTTCTATCTACCTATGACCCGGGACCCAGATAACGCATAGTTCTAGATTGGTGTATAACTGGGATATGAGTCGCTTACAAGCCCACACTAATTTTCAGTTAATGTGTGGCGAGGAAAGCGCTTTTATCGCTGCTTGGCTATCCGAGAGGATGCAAACTTTACCAGCTACATTCAAGCCCTCCAGTGATTTGCAGGCTTGCCAAATCGCGAGGATTTCTGCTCGAAACAGGTTGCAGTGCGATGGGAGTCTGAATGATGCAGACAAATCTGGGGACTCAGAGTAGACTTCGGTCCCCACGACCCTTATGACCGGGTTTCTCTTCCACTCGTTCCTGCTTGGAATGGCGGTATTACAACCATACTCAAACTTCAGTTTGCGAGGGTAGTAATCTGTCGCGGTACTACATGTACCATCCGGAAGTTTGTTTAGGATACTACTATGCCCTTGCTGTGTATCCTTCCAACACCCAGACTCTTGATGAGCATATAGACTCAATAAAAAAATATTCAATACACTTCGATCACCTTATTTAAGAATACAATTTAATAAATGTCAGTTTGCTGAACTAGCTACAAAATTTCTGAGACATATTGTATCAGAAGAGGGTATTAATCCGGACCGTTCGAAAATAGCAGCAATCAATAATATGAATCCCCAACTAATGTAAAGGAGATAAAACAATTCCTTGGTATGACAGGGTACTATAGAAAATGTATACGGGACTACGCAAAAGTAGCTTACCCCATGGTTCGCCATGGACTTCAGTTAACAACATGGTTCGCCATGGACTTCAGTTACAAATAAACCCGTCTTGCAGCCACCAGACTCCAGTTAACAATTTGTGCTTACAACTGATGCGTCTCACTTTGCGATTGGCGCTGTACTTAGCCAAAATAATCATCCTATTTGCTATGCATCTCCCACTTTGTGTGATCATGAGATAATATACTCTACCATTGAAAAATAAGCTCTTCCTATGGTATGGGCTGTAAAGCATTTTAGAACTTATCTTTACCGACGAAAGTTCATTATACAAACAGACCACTTATTTGGCTACATAACCTAAAAGAGCCCAATATGAAGCTACAAAGATGGAAGATTATTTTAAATGAGTATGACTTTCAAATAACTTACATAAAAGGAAAAGATAATAACTTGGCAGATACGTTCAGTAGATATGTTGACAATACAATAAAAATAGTGAAGTGGTTAATATGTACAATAATATTGAGGATATTGAAATGGAAATTACCGACGAAAAGTTTGGTATTATGGATACAATGTCTGTAGATACGGCACACAGTGCACTTGACGATAATCTGAAGTATATTTTTATCACAGAAAAAAGTATAAATAATAAATACAGATACGTTAAGTAGATATTTTGAGCAATACAATAGAAATAGTCAAGTGGTTAATATGTACAATAATATTGAGGATATTCAAATGGAAATTACCGACGAAAAGTTTGGTATTATGGATACAATGTCTGTAGATACGGCACACAGTGCACCTGAGGATAATCTGAAGTATATTTTTATCCCAGAAAAAAGTATAAATTATTTTAAAAATCGAATATAAGTGAAATTTTTTTTTATAAAAATAGTTAACAAAAAATGTTAGACTAATATGGTAGTAACAAAAGATTCGAATTTAAAAGAGATCATGGGAAGAGTTTAAAAAAGGGACCATGTGTATTTTTTGTGAGTATGATGAACTATTTATCAAGTTTCAATATATATATGTAAATTTTTTTGAAAATAATAATCTCACTTTGTACAAGTCAAACCTCGTTTTAAAGGAAATCACAGACAAAAATGAAATAATAACAATAATAGAAAAAAAACATTTTCCTAATAACCACTGGGGTATACAAGAAGTTTTTATGGAGTTAAAAAGCAAATTTTTGTACCCCAAATTGTACAAAATAATAACATACGTAATCGATAACTATTCAGTTTATCAAATCGCAAAATATTACAGAAATCCAGCAAAAATTGCATACCAAGTCACTGAAACTCCTACCCTTTTTAACGATATAGTACATATCGATATTTGGTTTCCATACAAAAATATAATGTATCAACTACTATTGATAAATTTTCGAAATACACTACGTTTCACAAGATAAATGATAGAAATTGGGTGGCCATATTAGAAGCTATTAAGCAGCGCATACTTTATTTAGGAAAAATGAATAAGTCAATATTTGACAACGACCGATGGTTATTGCATAGCGCAGTACGTTTATTTTTAAGAGAGCAAAATATCGAAACGCACACAACTACAGCGTATTATAAACCCGGAAACACGGACATTGAGCACCTATACGGGACATTAAATGAACATTTAAGACTGTTAGAAGTTGAAAAGGAACATAAAAACTTACAATTAGACGAAAAACTTTTTAAAAATTCCACTTGTTATAATAATACAATTCATTCGATAACAAAGAAAAGACCCATTGATTTTATTATAAAAAATTTTGATAAGCAAAATATTGACACATTATGTAAAACGTACGAAAAAGGGAAAATGGAAAGAATTGAGAAGATTAACCAAAAAAAGGGATCGAATACCTACTGAACAGGTAGATAATATTGTATATATTGTAGCAGAGATATAGGTAAAAATAAACCCGAATACAAAAATCTGGTTACTTATAATAAAAATGGAAATTACGTTACTGATACATCAAATAACCGCAAAACTAAATATTATAAAGCTCAATGTAAACGGCGTTACAAATATCAAAATTAAAAGTTTATAAAATTATGTTAAAAAAACAAAAACAATATTCTTTGTTTTATCGTAATTTTAATTTTAATTTACGAAGTCGTAAATATCTTGTGGGTGGAGGAGTCACATAATAATTCTCCTACTACCAACAACTCCTAATGTTACGATATTTACTCTCTACTCTTTTTTGTTAGTACATAAATTCGTTTACCACTTACATATTTCTAGATTAAGCTCTTTCATTACAATAACAACAACATTGTATTTACTCATTTTTATTACAGATTTATGTTATTAATATTACAACAAGAACAAACTCTCTTGCTACTCTATTTTATTGTAGATTTAAGTTCTCATTGTTAATACTTATATTTTTACCCATACTCGATTATTAATAAATTTACCTTCGTCAAGTAAGGAATATCTTTTATTATTATATGTGCAAAAAAACATCCTTTCTATGACATTGAGAATTGTCAATCTTGCGAAATAATTGTATGTATCCATGTATATGTGTGTGTATTATCTTCGTCGAAAGAGTTGAATAGAAAAGGGTCTACATTGGATTATATATGAGCCGTTTATTTTGAAAGTGGCATAAGTCATTTCATGTCGGTTAGGTTCAGTGATAATTTGTTTGTATCTCTCCTCGCCTCCAGTTTGTTAGAGTCCAATATCCAAAAGATGCAATTCTTATTATTATTTTATAATTGTAGAACCATCTATATATGCATTCGTTCAAAAATAACAATGCATTTAAGACCATGAGTTGGAAATGACTTATGCCACTTTCAAAATAAACGGCTCATATGTATATATGTTTTTGGGTAACATTTAATCATGGTGCTAAAGTTTTATTATTTTGAAAAATATAAGATTCTCATGTTTGCAAAAATGCTATAAGACCAACCAAATTTAGAATCTGTACAATAAAAGCCAACTCGCAATTGGAATTAATTTGCGAGACATTTCCCTTTTGTGCTTTGTTTTTCTTGTATATACATATGTATGTACCAAGTTCAAAATGTTTATAAAGATTTCTAAACAATTTATAAGGCTCTGTTTAGGAATAGAGTTTACTTAGCGAGTAATTTCACTCCCATTAATTAAATTATATGTAATGCATTTCTTTGATACATACTTAATATTGTATCTACAAACTGTGCTTCCTACAAATATTACTAAGTCATAAACGCCACTATAACGGTAAAAATAAACTTATAGCGTTTTCTTTTCTGAAATAAATTGTTGCCTAAGTAAATGGTAAAGCCTTAATAGAGTTACTCCTACCCCAGAAAATTTTCAACATTTATAGTGCATACAAAGAACATTTCAACTCACCATATTCACTCATATTAACAGAGTATATGTGGAACTTAAGAGCGAATTGAGAGTTTCACAGAGTTGAACTGTCACACCGCCATTTTATACAGGGTGAAAGTGTAACGCTTTTGCGTTGCGAGCAGGCAACAATTTTTACAAAAGAACGAATTACCCCGTAAAGGCGTTGCCTGTTTTTTAGAATAGAACAACAACCCTTGCGCGGCGTACAAAAAGCGAAACACTTTAGTCAGAAAAGAAAACGCTATTAGCGTTTGTAATTTTGAACAGATTACTACTCACACAGAACACATTAATTCAAAGAAGGCGCTTACAAATGTGGTTAGTTAGGTTACACTATCACCTATGACAATACCAAGTGTGTCAACAAAGCGATAAACGTCAAAATTACAAACAGCCTCGCTCACCTGATTCAAATCTCAGGTATATAGTTGTATTTTTGGTACGTAAGACTACTTTAAGCTGTTTTGCATTTGATAGTTTAATAAAACTTTGAAGTATTTACAGATGAAATAGTTGCATATATTTCCGCGGAAATATAAATAATAGAAGATTTGTAAATTTTGTTTAATTTTTGATTTTGTAATTTTTGTAGCTGTGAAAGTCTCCCGCAAATAAAACGGTGCTGCAAGTGCAAGTAAACCAAAGGAGCAGGCAAAAATATGAATGAATGAAAGTTTGACTATTAGATACGTTTTTCATTTAAAAATGCTGTTGCCAGATTCTTGTATTAAACAAATATAATAAACTTCGGTACGGAAATTCAGAAATCCTAGAAAATAGTTTATCGATATCCTTTGTTGTTGAGTTTAAAAAGTTTTTCACAATAATTTGAAAAACTCTACGTTTTCTATGCTTTTTACAATTAGAGGAGTTACCTTATGTAATGAATTAAGCTTTTAATGAAAACCAATAACTCTGAACTGACCAATTTTCGCCATGATATAAAATTAAAATGCTGTGGAACAGGAGCAACACTTTTGTGACTATATAAACCCTGTTTCAATCTTTTAAGTCACTGCACAAAACCCTAATTGACCGTTTTAACCGAAACAACAATGGCAACCTAGATTTTCCCGTTATGCTAACTTAAGCGAGTGCCTGTCAGAACTAGCTATACCCGGCGTACGTTGTAACGCCCGAGATCGAATTAATGTTGCATTATTTTTTCTGTTTCGTTTGTTGATAATTTATTTTTTTGTTCTGTGAATTGATTTGATTTTTGTACGCATATTTGGTGAAATTTTCTGTTAAAACATTTTATTATTGTATCTTATTGTATTGTATGTGGATATACAATATTTTTGGTTTTTTCGTTCGGTGCAAAGACAAATAATTTTTTTGGCGTTCCAACTCTAGAGCAAGCAACATATAGCTGGCCATAGGAAACGCACGTACTCTCTAAATTTAATCCTGCAACAGTAAGCGATTGTCCCTGTGCTTTGTTGATTGCAATTGCAAAAGCAAGGGGTACAGGAAATTGTAAGCACTTAAAATTGAATGGAAAATCTGTAGGAATCATTGGGATAAGTGGTATGAGCACATCTTCACCTTTGCTTTTACCGCTGATGATTGTTGCTTCCATTACATTCGGCATTAATTTCTTAACGCACAGGCTGGTTCCATTGCACAATTTGGTGGATCTAAATTCCGAAGAAGCTTGATTGGTGAGCCAATTTTCAAAGTTAATATATGCGCCGCCATTCCAGGTGCTTCTAAAGAGTTTAGAAATTCAATTGGATAATTCTCAATTTTAGAGCTAAGGTAGCTCATTCGCACAGACAAAAAAAAAATATTAATTTAAAATTCTTAATTCTGAAATATAAAAAACCTTCGTTTTTATCGAAGGAACCTATGGCCAACATTTGGTGATGATTGAAGTGTGGGAAATACGTTTCAATATGGAATACACACACAGAATTTGATTTTTATAGAAGCTGTAGATAGACTGAAGCTACCAAATTTTTTTTAACGGCGGCAGATTACTAAACGTCCAAAAGGAATAACAGCCAAAATCAACAATGCAGTCAAATTTTAAGTGTTAAAATAACCTAAGTTTATACGGCAGCCATAGTTCTGAAAAATCCCATTAGTAGTGAAGGTCCCACGCCCCTTATTTTCCCAATTCCATATTTTACTGGAGGTGTTAGGGCTTAACGTCATATAGCTCCTTACCAATTTTCAGTATCCTACCATTACTACATCCAGAGATATGCAGTATGATATATTCTATTTGTATGGGAGTTGCCACGCCCCCTTTTTCCTAATTCCACATTTTCTTGGTGGTGTTAGGGATTGACCTCATATAATTCCTTTCTGAATTTCAATGTTCTGGGATTTATACCTTCATAGTTATGCAGTACCAAAGATTTCATTAGTATGGGAGGTGCCACGCCCCTTTTATATATCCAAATTATTTTTTGCCTAGAACCTTCCCGTTGATCTAAGGAACCTATACCCAAAATTTCGTGATCATTGAAGTGTGGGAAATACGTTTCCATATGTAATACACACACAGAATTAGATTTTTATACTCAGCTGAGCAGAGTTCACAGAGTATATTAACTTTGTTCGCATAACGGTAATCCGTAACGGCATAAACTAATCGAGATTGATATAGACTTCTATATATAAAAATGATCTGGGCGAAAAAAGAAATTTATTTAGCCATGTCCGTCCGTCCGTCCTTAAACGCGATAACTTGAGTGATTTTTAAGGTATCTTGATGAAATTTGGTATTTAGGTTCCTGGGCGCTCAACTCTGATCGCTATTTAAAATGGACGAAATCGGACTACAACCACGCCCACTCTTTCGATATCGAAAATTTCGAAAAACCGAAAAAGTGCGATAATTCATTACCAAAGACGGATAAAGCGATGAAACTTGGTAGGTGCGTTGATCTTATGACGCAAAATAGAAAATTAGGCAAATTTTGGACAATGGGCGTGGCACCGCCCACTTTTAAAAGAAGGTAATTTAAAATTTTTGCAAGCTGTAATTCCGCAGTCGTTGAAGATAACTATGGTGCACTCCCTTTCAAAATCCTCTTTAATACCTTCCATTTGAAACCCATGTCATACAAACACATTCCAGGGTTACCCTAGGTTCATTTTCCTACATGGTTATTTTCCCTTATGTTGTCTCCAAAGCTCTCAGCTGAGTATGTAATGTTCGGTTACACCCGAACTTAGCCTTCCTTACTTGTTATATATATAGATTTTTATGGGAGGTGCCACGCCCCCTTTTTCCAAATTCTACATTTTCTTGGTGGTGGTAGGGATTGACCTCATATAACTCCTTACTGAATTTGAATGTTCTGGCATTTTTACCTTCAAAGTTATGCAGTACCAAAGATTTCATTTGTATGGGAGGTGCCACGCCCCTTTTATATATCCAAGTTATTTTTAGCCTAAAACCTTCCCGTTGATCGAAGGAACCTATAGCCAAAATTTGATGATGATTGAAGTGTGGGAAATACGTTTCCATAGGTAATGCACACACAGAATTGGATTTATATATATATAGATTTGTATGGGAGGTGCCACACCCCCTTTTTTCAAATTCAACATTTTCTTGGTGATGATAGGGATTGACCTCATATAACTCCTTTCTGAATTTGAATTTTCTGGCATTTTTACCTTCAAAGTTATGCAGTACCAAAGATTTCATTTGTATGGGAGGTGCCACGCCCCTTTTATATATCCAAATTATTTTTTGCCTAAAACCTTCCCGTTGATCGAAGGAACCTACAGCCAAAATTTGGTGATGATTGAAGTGTGGAAAATATGTTTCCATAGGTAATACACACACAGAATTTGATTTTTATATATATCCACAATGAGTTAGGTAGTCGATGATAACAGATCTTTACCAAGTGCCATGTGCTCTAAGATGTAATAGGTAGGCGGTAAATATTAAAAAATGCTCAATATTCTGAAATAACCCTTTTCCTAGGTAGAAAATATTCGTTATTTTTTAAAAACAAAGAAAAGGATTTTTGTATAAAAAGTAAAGAAACTGAAGTACTTTCAGTCAGTCTTGTCTGAACTTATTGAAAGATTAACGCGTAATCAAGCTGTTTTTGTTACGACGCAGAATATCTATCTATATCTATATATCTATAATATAGATTCTATATATCTATAAATCTTATAAAATAAAGTCGCTAAATGCCATGTATGAACATATCTTCACACAGAAAGCTCCGATTTTAAAACGGTTTTTTGCATTTGAAAGCTTAGCTACGTGAGATGGCACAGTTAATATAATTTGAAGGTATATATTATAGGGGCGTGGCAAATTGCCAAAATGTAGTAAAAAATCATAAAATTTTTGTTTACACAGCTATAACTCATAAACGGATGGACGGTTTTAAAAAATTCTACTTTTCAATTAAACTTTGAAATATTTACCTTCGATCTGCGTCCAAAAAATTCTTGATTCCCTTCTTATATCAGCCAAATTGTTTAAACAAAAGTAACATTTTTATCAAAAAATGCGTATGTGTGTTTGTTCGCTGTGAACTGTCCGCGCTTATTGCTTTTGAGTGAGGCTTGATGCGACACATACATACGTACATATATAGCATTCGCTGTGTTATTTAACTTCGGGAGTAGGTTTATAGGTATGTATGGATGTACATGACTACAAAGTCGCTTTTCCTGTCCCTGTGTCCCTTTGAATGCTTAAACTTTTAAAAATACGCAACGGATTTTGATGCGCTTTTTTAATAGATAAAGAGTGATTGAAGAGGAAGTAACGGATGAACATATTTGGTTGAAATTGGTGGAGGGGTAGCTTAGAACCAGGAGAAAGACATAACTTAAATTTTTACCCCTTCTGGATAGGGTCTTGAGATCAAAACTTGGACCTGAGTAATCCTGGGATATATTTGTACAATATGGATATCAAATGGAAGCTGTTTATGTGTACTTTGATACGGAGTATTTTTCGTACCCGCTGGTAACTAGGGTCTCGAGATATAAGCGAAAACGTGGACACGGGTACCCCTAGAATGTGTTTATAGAACATAGATAACAAATGAAAGCTGTTGATGAGTACTTTAGTACAGGGTAGTTTTCATACCTATTTGTGAAGGTTCTCGAGATTGAGGCCAAAACGTGGATCCGGGTACCCCTAGAAAGTGTTTATACAATATGGATAACAAATGAAAGCTGTTGATGAGTGCTTTAGTACAGGGTAGTTTTCATACCTATTTGTGAAGGGTCTGGAGATATAGGCCAAAACGTGGATCACGGTAACACTAGGATGTGTTTTTACATTATGGTTATAAAATGAAGCTGTTGATGCGTGCTTTAGTACATAGTAATTTTTATACCGCTGGGTGACGAGAATCTCAAGATATAGGCAAAAACCTGGACCCGGATACCCCTAGAATGTGTGTTTAATAGGGATATCAAATGGAAGCTGTTGCTGAGAGCTTTAAAGTAATTTTCTCTGTGATATTCGATTTAGGCGCATCAACCAGGCAAAACTGATAAATATGCATGCGAAGCCGAAATTAAAACATGAATTAATAATACCCACATACCTATCTACATACGTCCTATTCGATTTGCCTGGCAATAAGGGATGAATAAGAATGGGAAACGCTTGAGAGAAGAGAAAAAAGGAAGGAGATGGAGACTGAGAAAAAGATAGAGTGAGACAAAGATAGAGATAGATGAAGCGAAAGACGGAGGGAGGAGTGAATAAAAGGATAAAAAAAGTTTGGGGGTGGGGGAGCAGAGTTAGACGGAAAAAGCTTATTAAAATTTGGGTAGATAGACCAAATTTAGGGCAGAACAAAGTCTTAAGGGTCTGCTAGTATCTTATAAAATAAAGTCGCTAAATGCCATGTATGCACATAACTTCACACAGAATGCTCCGATTTTAAAACGGTTTTTTGCATTTGAAAGCTTAGCTACGTGAGATGGTACAGTTAATATAATTTGAAGGTATATATTATAGGGGCGTGCCAAATTGCCAAAATATAGTAAAAATCATAAAATTTTTGTTTACACAGCTATAACTCATAAACGGAAGGACGGATTTGAAAAATTTTACTTTTCAGTAAAACTTTGAAATATTTACATTCGTTCTGCATCAAAAAAATACTTGATTCCTTTCTTATATCAGCGCAATTGTTTAAACAAAAGTAACATCTTTATCAAAAAATGCGTATGTGTGTTTGTTCGCTGTGAACTGTCCGCGCTAATTGCTTTTGAGTGAGGCTTGATGCGACACATACATACGTACATATATAGCATTCGCTGTGTTATTTAACTTCGGGAGTAGGTTTATAGGTATGTATGGATGTACATGACTACAAAGTCGCTTTTTCTGTCCCTGTGTCCCTTTGAATGCTTAAACTTTTAAAAATACGCAACGGATTTTGATGCGCTTTTTTTAATAGATAAAGAGTGATTGAAGAGGAATGGAGGGATGAACATATTTGGCTGAAAATTGGTGGAGGGGTAGCTTAGAACCAGGAGACAGACATAGGATAATTTTTATCCCGTTCTGGCTAGGGTCTTGAGATCAAAACGTGGACCTAGGTAATTCTGGGATATGTTTGTAGAATATGGGTATCAAATGGAAGCTGTTTATGAGTACTTTGATACGGGGTATTTTTCGTACCCGCGGGTAACTAGGGTCTCGAGGTATAAGCGAAAACGTGGACGCGGGTACCCCTAGAATGTGTTTATAGAATATGGATAACAAATGAAAGCTGTTGATGAGTGCTTAAGTGCAGGGTAATTTTCATACATATTGGTGACTAGGGTCACGAGATTGAGGCCAAAACGTGGACCCGGGTACCCCTAGAAAGTGTTTATACAATATGGATAACCAATGAAAGCTGTTGATGAGTGCTTTAGTACAGGGTAGTTTTCATACCTATTTGTAAAAGGTCTCTTGATATAGGCCAAAACGTGGATCACGGTAACACTAAGATGTGTTTTTACATTATGGTTATCAAATTGAAGCTGTTGATGCGTGCTTTAGTACAGAGTAATTTTTATACCGCTGGCTGGCTAGGGTCTCAAGATATAGGCCAAAACCTGGACCCGGATACCCCTAGAGTGTGTGTGTAATAGGGATATCAAATGGAAGCTGTTGCTGAGAGCTTTAAAGTAATTTTCATTGTGTTATTCGATTTAGTCGCATCAACCTGGCAAAACTGATAAATATGCATGCGAAGCCGAAATAAAGACATGAATTAATAATACCCACCTAACTATTTACATACGTCCTATTCGATTTGCCTGGCAATAAGGGATGAGGAGGAATGGGAAAAACTTGAGAGAAGAAAAAAGATGGAAGGAGAAAGAGATAGAGTGAGACGAAAATAGAGATAGATGAAGTGAAAATACGGAGGGAGGAGTGAATAAGAGGATTAAGAAAAAGTGAGGGGGGGGGGGGAGGGGGAGCAGAGTTAGACGGAAAAAGCTTATTAAAATTTATGTAGATATACCAAATTTAGGGCAGAACAACATCTGACGGGTCTGCTAGTTAAGATCTAAATTCTAAATATTCGCTAAAGTTTTCGCGGAAAAAAGTCATGGATATTTGAGTGTGTAGCTTATGTTGTGAGATAACGATTTGTTTAATGGATTGCTACCCAAAGAAAAAGCCTGGCCAAGCATCCAGAGTGCCACTAGATGACTGCCTGGCTGTACTTATAGAGTTTTTGGATCATCTACCTCCAGATAGATCACAGCTTCCGGACCATCGCATCCTATTTGGTCGAAAATAAGCGAGGGGTTTAACGGAAAATGGACAAAGTTGTATCCTACAACCGATTCAAACCCCATGATTGGGAATACTTTCAATTCAACCAGTCTTTTGGGAACGAAATTGATACTACATTTGACGACAATTACAGTGAGGAAGATTGGGAGGCCCCAAATCTGGATGAGTTCAAAATTAAAGTATCTGAGAACTTCTACAAAAAACTTCGTGAGGATAATAGTGTTAACTATAATGGCCGTAATTACCCCATTTTACAGAGATATGCTTGGACTGATTATATAACGGAAGAATTCCTGAAAATAAGCGAGTCCAAATGCGAATTTGTATTTAAAAACGCCAAGATCTATGAGAAGGAGGGCGCAGCTCATCACGTAACGATCCGGGGGAAGTACAAAAGCCAAGCTTGGAACAATCCATTTTACGGATTTATTGACCCCGTTCCAGAAACGTTTCCTGTAGTGTTACGTGTCAGAAGTAGAGGCACGGTTTTTGATCTACAACATGAGGATGTCCGAAGACCTACACGAAAACTGAAGCGTGCCCGGATTGGTAAAGAAGCAGCCGCTTTTGGAGCTAAAAATTGGCTCAAAAGCCAAGCTTGTGGACTACAAACCAAACGCATACCGCCTACTATTCCGACAGCAGCCGTCTTTCAAAAATGTGTTAATGAATATCGCGACGGCAAATTGGGAATTGGGAAGGTAAAAATTGATGTCATAAAAGCCATTGAGAATATGAGATATAGCTCCGGATTTAATAACTACATCAGAGGCATAAAAAAAGGTAAATTTTATGTGTTCTACGGATCAAACGTCCAGCTACATTCCTGCAAGCGTTACCACAACTTGGCGAAAATTAAAAAGCAGAAGTCGTCAATAGCCATAGGTGGAACAAGGACCATCTGCAAAAAAATTGTATATGACAATTGGGAGACAAAGTGGCTATATATTTTTATATGTTATCGTAATAAATTTTAGCCAATCCACAATATCCGTGCACCAGCTTTTAACAGATGATCAAAGCACAATTTTAATAGAGTTATGGCTGAAAAGTGGATACGAATGGGTGCTCCTAAGCCAGGTGAGGTGGAGTGTGATTGTTCGAGAGCGTTGATTAATGCTCTATCTCTAGCGTTCAATTAACAAAATATAAAAATATACATTGGAACATTATTTGTGGTGGCCCCCGATGATCCATTGTGTAGGAACCGGCCTGCAATACCTCCGTATATAAGGCTTCACGTAGCTCATTTTTTTAAAATGATTGCAAATTGGAAGTGTATCAAAGCAATAGAGAACTACCAAATAAGAAAATTTTATCTTTTTTGCGTTGCATTTTTGACTGACGCACAAACTTTGACCGAATTCGAATCAATCCTGAAAAGCCTCTGTATAATGACTCCACTTTAGCTAATGTAAAGACAATAAACGATACAAGAAGGGATTTGGAAAAGGCAATCGGTGATCGCACTTTCAATCTAAGTGAAGATAGATATACTCCCACAGATGAAACTGGACAAAATGTGGACGATAACTTAATCGACTGCAGCCCCACTGTGAAAACATGGACTAATAGAATTCGGCAATCAGCAGAGAAAGTTGCTGAAATAGGAAGAGAAAGCAATGGATTCTATAACAAACGGTTCATCGATGACTTTTTTAAAACAAGTGCTTTGGAGTTTCCTCTTTGGTCAGCAGCTTGCCTACTTTGACAGCAGGGCCATGCCAGCACAAACTACGTTGAGGCTTATTTTAATGACAGAAACCTTCGGGACACAAAAATCTCATAAGAGCTGATAAGTTTCTTAAAATTGAATTTCAAGACCATCACGGGGGATCGGCGATATTAAATACGCACTTGCTAACCGAATTCCAAAAAATAAGTAAAGAAGCCATCGAAGAACGAGTGGAGATAGACGCCGAACTTCAAGTTTCCAAAGTTATCAACGAAGATGCAAATTCTTATGACAAATTGAGAAATAAATCTAAAAGGGAGAGAAACGACTTTGAGGAACCTATAGAGGAGTATGTTTTACAGAAGGAACCAAGCAAAAGAAACTCGGCTATTACTTCCAAAGTCCAGAATATCCTTCATTAATATGCATGCAGATGCTAAAGTAGCAGCTGATTAGAAAACGGAAACTCATTCAGAGCAGTTCTTATAGGTGCAAGGGCGATTAAAGGAGGGGCTAGCAGGGGCTATAGCCCAGGGCCCCAGCATCGGGAGAGCCCCAAGAGCTCGAATAAATAATATCATATTACGTACTTGCGTATACATAATTTAATTTTCCAACTCAAAATTTATATACAATAGTAATGTTGAAAAGAATACAGGCACTCGTTAAGAATAAGATGATGATGTGATATATGTAATATATATAACCATATTATCAACTTATTTAGTTTTCTTACTCAATTATTACACTCAGCTGAGCAGAGCTCACAGAGCATATTAACTTTGTTCACATAACGGTAATCCGTGACGGCATAGATATAGACTTCTATATATCAAAATGATCTGGGCGAAAAAAGAAATTCATTTAGCCATGTCCGTCCGTCTGTCCGTCCGTCCGTAAACACGATAACTTGAGTAAATTTTGAGGTATCTTGATGCAATTTGGTATTTAGGTTCCTGGGCGCTCAACTCAGATCGCTATTTAAAATGAACGAAATTGGACTACAACCACGTCCACTTTTTCGATATCGAAAATTTCGAAAAAACCGAAAAAGTGCGATAATTCATTACCAAAGACGGATAAAGCCATGAAACTAGGTAAGTGCGTTGACCTTATGACTCAAAATAGAAAATTAGTAAAATTTTGGACAACGGGCGTGGCACTACCCACTTTTAAAAGAAGGTAATTTAAAAGTTTTGCAAGCTCTAACTTCGCAGTCGTTGAAGATATCATGATGAAATTTGGCAGGCGCGTTACTCCTAATACTATATGTGTGCTAAATAAAAATTAGCAAAATCGGATCACGAACACCCACTTTTAAAAAAAATTTATTTGAAGTCAAATTTTAACAAAAAATTTAATATCTTTACAGTATATAATTAAATTATGTCAACATTCAACTCCAGTAATGATATGGTGCAACAAAATACAAAAATAAAAGAAGATTTCAAAATGGGCGTGGCCCCGCCCTTTTTCATTTAATTCGTCTAGAATACTTTTAAGGCCATAATTCGAACAAGTAAGGAAGGCTAAGTTCGGGTGTAACCGAACATTACATACTCAGCTGAGAGCTTTGGAGACAAAATAAGGGAAAATCACCATTTAGCAAAATGAACCTGGGGTAACCCTGGAATGTGGTTGTATGACATGGGTTTCAAATGGAAGGTATTAAAGAGTATTTTGAAAGGGAGTGCGCCATAGTTCTATAGGTGGACGCCATTTCGGGATATCGCCATAAAGGTGGACCAGAGGTGACTCTAGAATGTGTTTGTACGATATGGGTATCAAACGAAAGGTGTTAATGAGTATTTTAAAAGGCAGTGGGCCTTAGTTCTATAGGTGGACGCCTTTTCGAGATATCGACATAAAGGTGGACCAGGGGTGACTCAAGAATGTGTGTTGTACGATATGGGTATCAAATGAAAGGTGTTAATGATTATTTTAAAAGGGAATGGGCCTTAGTTCTATGAGTGGACGCCTTTTCGGGATATAGCCATAAAGGTGGACCAGAGGAGATTCTAGAATATGTTTGTACGATATGGGTATCAACTGAAAGGTGTTAATGAGTATTTTAAAAAGCACTGGGTCTTAGTTCTATAGGTGGACGCCCTTTCGAGATATCGCCATAAAGGTGGACCAGAGCTGACTCTAGAATGAGTTTGTTCGAGTTGGGTATCAAATGAAAGGTCTTAATGAGTATATTAAAACGGAGTGGGCCTTAGTTCTATAGGTGGACGCCTTTTCCAGATATCGTCATTCAGGTGGACCATGGGTGACTCTATAATGTGTTTGTACGATATGTGTATCCAATGAAAGGAGTTAATGGGTATTTTAAAAGGGCGTGGGCCTTAGTTCTATAGGTGGAAGCCATTTCGGGATATCGCCATAAAGGTGGACCAGAGGTGACTCTAGAATGTGTTTGTACGATTTGGGTATCAAATGAAAGGTGTTAATGAGTATTTTAAAAGGCAGTGGGCCTTAGTTCTATAGGTGGACGCCTTTTCGAGATATCGCCATAAAGGTGGACGAGGAGTGACTCAAGAATGTGTGTTGTACGATATGGATATCAAATGAAAGGTGTTAATGAGTATTTTAAAAGGGAGTGAGCCTTTGTTCTAGGAGTGGACGCCTTTTCGAGATATCGCCATAAAGTTGAACCAGAGGTGACTCCAGAATATGTTTGTACGATATGGGTATCAAATGAAAGGTGTTAGTGAGTATTTTAAAAGGCACTGGGCCTTAGTTCTATAGGTGGACGTCTTTTCGAGATATCGCCATAAAGGTGGATCAGGCGTGACTCTAGAATGTATTTGTACGATATGGGTATCAAATGAAAGGTGTTAATGAGTATTTTAAAAGGGAGTGGGCCTTAGTTCTATGGGTGGACGCTTTTTCGAGATATCGCCATAAAGGTGGACCAGAGGTGATTCTAGAATATGTTTGTACGATACGGGTATCAAATGAAAGGTGTTAATGAGCATTTTAAAAGGCAGTGGGCCTTAGTTCTATAGGTGGACGCCTTTTCGAGATATCGCCATAAAGGTGGACCATGGGTGACTCTAAAATGTGTTTGTACGATATGAGTATCAAATTAAAGGCATTAATGAGGGTTTTAAAAGGGTGTGGCCCTTAGTTGTATATGTGAAGGCGTTTTCGAGATATCTACCAAAATGTGGATCAGGGTGACCCAGAACATCATCTGTCGGGTACCGCTAATTTATTTATATATGTAATACAACGAACAGTATTCCTGCCAAAATTCCAAGGGCTTTTGATTTCGTCCTGCACAACTTTTTCATTTTCTTCTACTTAATATGGTAGGTGTCACACCCATTTTACAAAGTTTTTTCTAAAGTTATATTTTGCGTCAATAAATCAATCCAATTACCATTTTTCATCTCTTTTTTCAAATTTGGTACAGAATTATGGAATTTTTTTAATTTTTCGTAATTTTCGATATCGAAAAAGTGGGCGTGGTAATAGTCGGATTTCGGCTATTTTTATACCAAGATGAAGTGAGTTCAGGTAAGTACGTGAACTATGTTTAGTAAAGATATATCGATTTTTGCTCAAGTTATCGTGTTAACGGCCGAGCGGAAGGACATACGGTTGACTGTGTACAAAAACTGGGCGTGGCTTCAACCGATTTCGGCCATTTTCACACAAATCAGTTATCGTCATAGAATATATGCACCTAAGAAATTTCACAAGGATTGGTAAATTTTTGTTCGACTTATGGCCTTAAAAGTATTCTAGAGGAATTAAATGAAAAAGGGCGGAGCCACCCCCATTTTGAAATTTTCTTTTATTTTTGTATTTTGTTGCACCATATAATTACTGGAGTTGAATGTTGACATAATTTATTTATATACTGTAAGGATATTAAATTTTTGCTAAAATTTGACTTAAAAAAAATTTTTTTTTTTAAAGTGGGCGTCATCCGATTTTGCTAATTTTTATTCAGCACACACATAGTGTTGGAAGTAACGCGCCTGCCAAATTTCATCATGATATCTTCAACGGCTGCGAAATACAGCTTGCACAACTTTTAAATTACCTTCTTTTAAAAGTGGGTGGTGCCACGCCCATTGTCCAAAGTTTTGCTAATTTTCTATTTTGCGTCATAAGGTCAACGCACCTACCAAGTTTGAACGAAAAAGTGGGCGTGGTTGTAGTCCAATTTCGTTCATTTTAAATAGCGATCTGAGTTGAGCGCCCAGGAATCTTCGTACCAAATTTCATCAAGATACCTCAAAATTTACTCAAGTTATCGTGTTTACGGACGGACGGACGGTCATGGATAAATGAATTTCTTTTTTCGCCCAGATCATTTGGTATATATAGAAGTCTATATCTATCTCGATTAGTTTATGCCGTTACGGATTACCGTTATGCAAACAAAGTTAATATACTCTGTGAGCTCTGCTCAGCTGAGTATAACACAAATTTACCAATCCTTGTGAAATTTGGTAGGTGCATAGATTCTATGACGATAACTGTTTTCTGTGAAAATGGACGAAATCGGTAGAAGCCACGCCCAGTTTTTATACCCAGTCGACCGTCTGTCCTTCCGCTCGGCCGTTAACACGATAACTTGAGCAAAAATCGATATATCTTTACTAAACTTAGTTCACGTACTTATCTGAAATCACTTTATCTTGGTATAAAAAATAGCCGAAATGCAACTTTGACCACGCCCACTTTTTCGATATCGAAAATTACGAAAAATGAAAAAAATCCAATAATTCTGTAACAAATATGAAAAAAGAAATGAAACATGGTAATTGGATTGATTTATTGACGCAAAATATAACTTTAGAAAAAACTTTGTAAAATGGGTGTGACACCTACCATATTAAGTAGAAGAAAATGAAAAAGTTCTGCTGGACGAAATCTAAAGCCCTTGGAATCTTGGCAGGAATACTGTTCGTTGTATTACATATATAAACAAGTAAGGAAGGCTAAGTTCGGGTGTACCGAACATTACATACTCAGCTGAGAGCGGGTCCACATTTTGGCCTATATCTCGGTACCCTAGTCACCAATAGGTATGAAAATCACCCTGTACTAAAGCACTCATCAACAGCTTTCATTTGATATCCATATTGTATAAACACATTCTAGGGGTGCCCGGGTCCACGTTTTGGTCTATACCTCGAGATCCTAGTCACCCAGCGGCATAAAACTTACTCTGTACTAAAGCACACATTAACAGTTTCAATTTGATATCAATAATGTAAAACCACATCCTAGTGTTAGCCTGATCCAAGTTTTGGCCACTATCTCGAGACCTTAGTCACCAATAGGTACGAAAATTACCCTGTATTAAATCACTCATCAACAGCTTCAATTTGATACCCATAATGTAAAAACACTATCTAGGCGTTAATGGGCCCACGTTTTGGCCTATATCTCGAAACCTTAATCACCCAGGGGTATGAAAATTACCCTCTACTAAAGCACTCATTAACAGCTTTCATTTGTTTATATATGTAATACAACGAACAGTATTCCTGCCAAAATTCCAAGGGCTTTTGATTTCGTCCTGCACAACTTTTTCATTTTCTTCTACTTAATATGGTAGGTGTCACACCCATTTTACAAAGTTTTTTCTAAAGTTATATTTTGCGTCAATAAATCAATCCAATTACCATTTTTCATCTCTTTTTTCATATTTGGTACAGAATTATGGAATTTTTTTAATTTTTCGTAATTTTCGATATCGAAAAATTGGGCGTGGTAATAGTCGGATTTCGGCTATTTTTATACCAAGATAAAGTGAGTTCAGGTAAGTACGTGAACTATGTTTAGTAAAGATATATCGATTTTTGCTCAAGTTATCGTTTTAACGGCCGAGCGGAAGGACAGACGGTCGACTGTGTACAAAAACTGGGCGTGGCTTCAACCGATTTCGCCCATTTTCACACAAACCAGCTATCGTCATAGAATATATGCACCTAAGAAATTTCACAAGGATTGGTAAATTTTTGTTCGACTTATGGCCTTAAAAGTATTCTAGAGGAATTAAATGAAAAAGGGCGGAGCCACCCCCATTTTGAAATTTTCTTTTATTTTTGTATTTTGTTGCACCATATCATTACTGGAGTTGAATGTTGACATAATTTAATTATATACTGTAAGGATATTAAATTTTTTGCTAAAATTTGACTTAAAAAAATTTTTTTTTTTAAAGTGGGCGTGTTCGTCATCCGATTTTGCTAATTTTTATTCAGCACACACATAGTGTTGGAAGTAACGCGCCTGCCAAATTTCATCAGGATATCTTCAACGGCTGCGAAATACAGCTTGCAAAACTTTTAAATTACCTTCTTTTAAAAGTGGGTGGTGCCACGCCCATTGTCCAAAGTTTTGCTAATTTTCTATTTTGCGTCATAAGGTCAACGCACCTACCAAGTTTCATCGCTTTATCCGTCTTTGGTAATGAATTATCGCACTTTTCGGTTTTCGAAATTTTCAATATCGAAAAAGTGGGCGTGGTTGTAGTCCAATTTCGTTCGTCTTAAATAGCGATCTGAGTTGAGCGCCCAGGAACCTTCGTACCAAATTTCATCAAGATACCTCAAAATTTACTCAAGTTATCGTGTTTACGGACGGACGGACGGACGGACGGTCATGGATAAATGAATTTCTTTTTTCGCCCAGATCATTTTGATATATATAGAAGTCTATATCTGTCTCGATTAGTTTATGCCGTTATACTGTTTTCACACAGAAGCTTAATGATCTCATTTCACCTGCTAATGAAATCGTAAATTTTTTGCTTTCACACAGAAGTAACTGCTCGATTAGTATGAAGGATGAGACAGACAATCATGGCGGAACGATACAAGGTGAGAGCATGGTGACATACCTACAAACAAAAAAATTCCATGTACTTGTAAATTCGATGGACAAATGTCAAAATCGTACTGCGCCGGTAGTTGATGTATCAAATCAAATAAAAAAGGTTATAATCAGCTGTTCGATGCGGCCACCTTGTATCGTTCCGCCATGCAGACAATGACATTTGCTTTGAAAACTAAGAAACGGAAACGGAAGCGGAACGCTGCCAACAGAGTTGCATTGTGCTTTTGACTTCATTAGGCATTCGATTAGCTACTAATGAAATAATAATAGATTCGAATTTTGTAGGGAAGATTGAGCTCAATAAGCGTCTTAATGTAGAAAAATGCCTTTATTATTCAATAAGCCGTCTGTGTGAAATTAGTATTACGGATTACCGTTATGCGAACAAAGTTAATATACTCTGTGAGCTCTGCTCAGCTGATTATAACACAAATTTACCAATCCTTGTGAAATTTGGTAGGTGCATAGATTCTATGACGATAACTGTTTTCTGTGAAAATGGACGAAATTGGTAGAAGCCACGCCCAGTTTTTATACCCAGTCGACCGTCTATCCTTCCGCTCGGCCGTTAACACGATAACTTGAGCAAAAATCGATATATCTTTACTAAACTTAGTTCACGTACTTATCTGACATCACTTTACCTTGGTATAAAAAATAGCCGAAATCCAACTATGACCACGCCCACTTTTTCGATATCGAAAATTACGAAAAATGAAAAAAATCCAATAATTCTGTAACAAATATGAAAAAAGAAATGAAACATGGTAATTGGATTGATTTATTGACGCAAAATATAACTTTAGAAAAAACTTTGTAAAATGGGTGTGACACCTACCATATTAAGTAGAAGAAAATGAAAAAGTCTGCTGGACGAAATCAAAAGCCCTTGGAATCTTGGCAGGAATACTGTTCGTTGTATTACATATATAAACAAGTAAGGAAGGCTAAGTTCGGGTGTACCGAACATTACATACTCAGCTGAGAGCGGGTCCACATTTTGGCCTATATCTCGGTACCCTAGTCACCAATATGTATGAAAACCACCCTGTACTAAAGCACTCATCAACAGCTTTCATTTGATATCCATATTGTATAAACACATTCTAGGGGTGCCCGGGTCCACGTTTTGGTCTATACCTCGAGACCCTAGTCACACAGCGGCATAAAACTTACTCTGTACTAAAGCACACATTAACAGTTTCAATTTGATATCAATAATGTAAAACCACATCCTAGTGTTAGCCTGATCCAAGTTTTGGCCTCTATCTCGAGACCTTAGTCACCAATAGGTACGAAAATTACCCTGTATTAAATAACTCATCAACAGCTTCAATTTGATACCCATAATGTAAAAACACTATCTAGGCGTTAACAGGCCCACGTTTTGGCCTATATCTCGAAACCTTAATCACCCAGGGGTATGAAAATTACCCTCTACTAAAGCACTCATTAACAGCTTTCATTTGTTATCCATATCCTATAAACACATTCTAGGGGTACCCGGGTCCACATTTTGGCCTATATCTCGAGACCCTAGTCACCCAGGGGTATGAAAATTACCCTCTACTTAAGCACTCATCATCAGCTTTCATTTGATATCCATATCCTGTAAACACATTCTAGGGGTACCCGCGTCCACGTTTTGGACTATTTCTCGAGACCCTAGTCACCCAGAGGTATGAAAATTGCCCTCTACAAAAGCACTCATCAGCTTTAATTTGTTATCCATATTCTACAAACACATTCCAGGGGTACCCGAGTCCACGTTTTGGCCTATATCTCGAGACCCTAGTCACCCACGGGTATGAAAATTACCCTCTACTAAAGCACTCATCAACAGCTTTCATCTCATATCAATATTCTATAGACACATTCTTGGGGATTCCGGACGGATCCCGAAAACCATCCAGAAATTCCCCGGAAGGGTCTCCAAAAGTTCCCGGAATAGTCCCAAAAAAACCCAAAATTACACCGACACGATTATAGACTTATACAGAGAACCACATAAAAATGATCCCTGAAGGGTACCAAAATTATCCCGAAATAGTCCCTAAAAAGTTGCGAAATGACCCTGACGGGCTCCCGGACGGATCTCAAAAACCACACAGAAGAGGTTCCTAAATTATCCCGATATATTTCAGAAAAAGTTCCGAAATGACCCCGAGGGGATCCACGACGGATCGCGAAAACCATACAGAAATGATTCCGGAAGGGTCCCAAAGTCCGGAGGTAGTCCGGAAATGACCCCGATGGGATCCCGCAGGGATACAGAAATGATCCCGAAAAATTAACAAAAAGAGATACCGAAGTCCATCCAGAAGTGATTCCGGAAGGGTCCCCAAATGATATCGTATTAGTCCCGAAAAAGTCCCGAAATTACCCCGACGGGATCCCGGACGGATCCCAAAAACCATCCAGAAATGATCCCGGAAGGGTCTCGATATGACCCTTACGGGATTACAAATAAGGTGAAGCTAATTATAAAACCATGTTAATAAGGCAGCAGGCGCATTGGAGCGAATAAAAAGTTACATAGAAACATACAGGTAAAGCTAATAAAAGCGTGCTAATAAAAACAATTGATGGAGGGCGGATGGCGGGAGTAGAGGAGAGGACCACTGATCGTTCCTCCAAAATTGTCTAGATCTCGATCTGTATGTACCAGATACCAAGAACTATTGATTTAGGAGAAAATTTATATTGAGTTATAACAATTTATAGATTTTACACCAGAGGGGGAGATAAAGGGGGCGGGCGGAGGGTGTCACTGCTTACTTTGTAAGCCCTCGACTTATTTGACCCCTTGAGTCTGTGATATTGGTGAAGGCCAGTATACGTAAAGTTGTAATGTGTAAAAATTATTAAAAAATAATTGCTCGAAGGGGTCATGGGACCCCACCCATCTTTCCATGTTCGAAAAAAATTTCGCTAGTCGACTACCCAAATTTCATCAAAATCCGTGTAGCCATTCTGGCGTGATTCAGTCGCAAAGACGAAAAAATATAATAATTAAATTATAACTGTTCCTAAGGGGCGGAGACCAGCTAGTAGATCCTTCTAGACTATTGGCTATATGTGTGGAAAATTTCATCCAAATCGGTCCAACCGTTCTTGCGTGATTGAGTCACAAAGACAAACGTCTGGACAAACATCCAAACATCTTAACATCCAAATATCCAAACATCCAAACATCTAAACATCCAAACTTTGCCATTTACAATATATATTAGATATTAGACTAGATATTAGACTAGCCTTTACCAGCGGCCCCGTCAGCAAGGAGAAAATGAAATATATGGGCTGTTCACGTTAGCCTGCTTACCAAGTTATCTCTTAAAATTTTTTTTTCTGTCTAATGTGTTTTATTTTTGTAATAGAGTAAAAAAAAAGAACTAAATGAGATGATAACCTGATAGCGTCCCCAAATCCCGAAATTATCTAGCAAAAGCCACGAAATGACTGGAGACGAAAACCATTACGAAATGATCCCGAAAAAGTCCCGAAATGACCCTGGCGGGATCCTGGACAAATCGCGAAAATCATCCAGAAATTATGCCGGATGGGTCGGATAGTCGGATTTCGGCTATTTTTTATACCAAGATAAAGTGAGTTCAGATAAGTACGTGAACTAAGTTTAGTAAAGATATATCGATTTTTGCTCAAGTTATCGTGTTAACGGCCGAGCGGAAGGACAGACCGTCGACTGTGTATAAAAACTGGGCGTGGCTTCAACCGATTTCGCCCATTTTCATACAAAACAGTTATCGTCATAGAATCTATGCACCTACCAAATTTCACAAGGATTGGTAAATTTTTGTTCGACTTATGGCCTTAAAAGTATTCTAGAGGAATTTAATGAAAAAAGGCGGAGCCACGCTCATTTTGAAATTTTCTTTTATTTTTGTAAGCTTATACGAATTAAATTATAGAACTAATAATAAAAAAATTAATTAAATAAAAAAATTCATAAAAATTCAATATTCAAAAATAAAAAAAAGGTAATAGTTGTACGGCCTAATATAATCAATATAAATTAAAACTGTGGTGAGTAAATAAAAATATTCAAGTTGGCGAGCGCGCTCCGGGTGAGTCGCGCTTAACTGCTCTCGTTCTCAGATTTTCCAATGATAGATTAGTGGTGTGTTGGGTTTCAGTGTCGTGAATAAAGGTGGATGAATGTGGCCGATGATGCCGTGTACTATGTTGTTAGCAACGTGGGTGGTTGTGCCACTAAGTGTTTAGCAACAAGTTGGCGACGATGGATGTTGCGTGGCCAAAAAAACGTAGATATGTTGCTAATGAGCCGATGCGACCCGTTGCCAGAATTTGTTGTGTTGGGGATATACAAGTATGTTATGTTACCTCTTGTTGGTTTTGTGGAAAATGTATAGTGTTGCGTGTTTGATTATATGTTTGAGCTCGTATGTAGCTATGTTGGGAGTTTGCTGACTGTGTTATGTGCGTGAGATTGTGTTTGTTGGTGTTCGTCGATTCTGGCGCCAATCCGTTTTGACGCTTTTGGCCAATATAGCCTCGTTGGCTGCCCTTTTGGCCAGAAACCAATCCCCTAGTTGGACTATTGACCCCCTTTTGTATGTGTGGTTGGTGTCTGTTGTTGATTTGCGTGTGATTTTGTGTAAATTTATGTGAAAAAAATGTCGCGGCCTTCGGCTGGCTTCGTGCGCTGCAAAAAGAGAACGTATATATATTTTCAAACATTTTTATTTTAAAGAATTTTTGTTTAAAATTTTTTCTGGATTTGAAAAAAAAATTAGTTATTTCGTTTCTCTTCTTTTAAATTTAAAATGGCTTAACAAAAAAATATTTCAATTGTCTCCTCTCTTCTTCTTCTTTTAATCTACCTTTTGTTTGCATAAGTGCTCGTGTACATATATATGTATATATATATGTACATGTAAGTGCGCCTATGCATAATTTAATATTTATGAATTTTAAATTCACCCCAAATTCGATCGAATAAAGATCCAATAAAATAAAAATTCACAACAAATATTTTGACGGGAATACAATGAAAAATATTGTTCACAACGAAAACGTTCAAAATTTTAAAGGGAATGTTGGGTCAAAAATGTTTAGTTTGATAATGGCGGAATGCTTTTTTTTTGTGTAAAAACGCCAAAGAAAGATTTATGGAAAACTCTACTTTCGCGAAGTGGACTTTAGGTTGAGCCGATCTAACGATTCGAAATTGTTTTTAACTCAATTGATTTTTTTTTATAAAAAAAATCTAGAAATAAAATGGTTTACTAATAACTATCCTGTTTCACAAAATTTACCAAAAAAAGTGTTAATTCCAAACAAAATTATTTAACCCAAGGTTCAAAAAAAAAAAAAAAGTGTTCTAATAAAAGGAAAAAGGTGTAAGAAAAATCGCGGGTAAAAAAAAAACACAAAGGTTTCAAAACAAAAAATAATTTCATATCTCACACTTTGACTTACCTGTGCCTTTGCTGCTTTCTTGAGGGGATTTTTCCACGCCCAGTGGTGGTGATACTCCTTGCTCTGCGGTGCACCTAGGGAGGATTCCCTGGTATCAAAGTTCACTATTATTTTTTTTCGTTCGCGTTTACTTTTAGCGTGGAACCACACTTTGAAAAAAAACTTTGTCACTCGCGCACCCACACTTTAAGTTGAAAAAACGCACTTTGAACACATAACTTTTCACTTCACTGGTGGCACTAATTAAGACCGCGACTTTTCGATTTTTAATGCTGTTGATCAGCGGGACCCCCTTTTATACCTACTAAGCCTTGCGGCATTTAGGACACCGTAAGTCACGAATCGCCTTCCTGCTTTGGTTGAACCAATCCGCGTTCGCCCCTTAGGCGGCACGTATATACACATATGTGCAAGCAACAGTTCAACCCACTCACACAATCAAACATCCGCTTTGTTAATATCGTAAAGCGGAGAAGGAGATTTGGTTAGCGGTTCCCTACACATCTGTTCATATA
The DNA here is from genome assembly GCF_040869045.1 of Eurosta solidaginis. NCBI lineage: Eukaryota > Metazoa > Arthropoda > Insecta > Diptera > Tephritidae > Eurosta > Eurosta solidaginis. The sequence continues at coordinate 156,030,081 of NC_090319.1, forward strand.
CCCGCTTGCGTGTCGTCAGAGAAATCCTCAAAGGCTGTCGTTACAGGCTCGCATCCGCCAATGGTGCCTGCATCATGGAGCGTGTGCGTAAAGAAATTCATAACGCAGCCTTGGGTTGGTTTATAAGTGTAGGGCTAACGTGTGGCCTCGACCCACGACCTAATGCCGGGCTTCTAGTTTGCTTCTTACTAAAACATATACTACAACATGTATTTACTGCTACAACAAAATTTAAACAAATTATCAAAACTCTAAACCTACATCACTGGGTTCTCAAGCAAACACTAACCTACAGTATCACAGATGGGCCTCTTAATCCTATATCACAGTTTGAACTAAAACTATATCACAGATTGAAGAAAATTAGTCAAGTTGCAAATGTCTAGATGGGTTAATATGTCAAGTTGGGAATGTATAATTAAATAAAAGTTAGGTCAAAACTGTGTAATTACATTAACAGGTCAATAAAACCTAAAATAATTGAATAAATAATCACAAAAAAAATTAAAATGGATGTCCATTTTCTACAGGTCAAGTTTTTCAGGTACCAAGGTGAGTAATAAATAACATGCAACATTGAACTTTAACTAGCATCATGCCACAAATATGTCTTTAGCATGGTATACCCCGATTCTGTTTCCACTAGCATCACCGAGTTCATACATCGAGTTACCTATTACTTTAAGTACAATGCATTTTACTTGTTTTGGGGCAAGTTTGGGATTATAGTTGTCGATTTGTGAACTCTGTTTAAAATTTCGGCGGTATACCACTTGTCCAATCTTAAACGTCACATCCCTACTTCGAGTATTATATACTTTCTTGCTACGCTCGTGGGCTAACCTCAGATCTTTCATAATATTATTTCTAATCGCCTGAAGCTTATCTGATGTTAACTCTAGCTCGCAGTCCACATCCTTGACTGCGCCTAATTTTCGATACAATTCGTACGATGCACCATGTTGCACCATGGGCATACCAAACAAAGCATAATACGGTGATGTGTTAATCGCCGAATGGATGACGCTTCGTAATGCAAAGGCCGCGTCACTAATGTGTTTGTCCCAATTTTTCTGGTTTTCGCCTACATACGACCTCACTATTTGCAATATTGATCGGTTGACCCTTTCTGCCGCGTTGCCTTGTGGCGAGTAGAACGCCGTTCTTACATGCGTCGTACCATATCTTGCTAAAAATGATGTAAACATTTCTGAAACGAACTGTTTGCCATTGTCGGAGTGTACATACTCCGGTACACCAAACACGTGAAAAATATCCTTTTCTAAAAATTTTACAACTTCAGCTGAGGTTGCCCTACGCATGGGTTTCAAAAACACAAATTTCGAAAAGTGATCTAGACACACAAACACATAAACATTACCATCACATGTACGTGGGTATGGACCCATAAAATCTATAAATAAACGTTGAAAAGGGCGTTCAGTAACATGTTGTTTTCCCATCAACGGTTTGTGGAAAGCATTTTGGGTTTTGTTGCTTTTACAGGTATCGCAACTTTTAATATAATTTTGTACATCTGCCACAAGTCCTGGCCAGTAGTATCTTTCACAGATGCGCATAAAGGTCTTGTGTATACCTCCATGACCTGCAGAAGGCGAGCAGTGCGATGCCTCTACCAAACCAGAACGAAGTTCAGTCGGCACCCAGAGCTTCCAGGCATGGTCTCCTTGAAGCCCTTCCCCCTTGTCAAATTGCGTCCGTCTATAAACGTATCCATCAGATACGCACAGTTCCGGTAATTTGTCCTTGTTCGCTGTCACCGTGTCTATGAGTTCGTGGTACTCAGTCGTTTTAAAGTAAGGTGAATTTACGTCAATGTCCAGTATTCTGTCGTTTATTAACATTTCACTCATATCGACCCTAGATAAAGCATCCGGCACTACATTTTGGGTGCCCTTACGGTGCTGGATGTCGAAATTGAAGCCTTGTAATTTTAAGCTCCACCTTGCCAGCCGGCCAGACAAGTCCTTCTGACCCATCAACCACTTCAAGCTGGCATGGTCAGTTATTACCGTAAAGGGCAATCCCTCGATATAGGGCCGGAACCTCTTTATACTCAGGACCGCTGCATAACACTCTAGTTCCGTGATACTGTAATTTCCTTGTGCCTTATTTAGTTTCGCAGATACGTAGGCAATCGGTCGTTCGTTTCCGTCCTCGTCTAGTTGGAAGAGTACCCCTCCGACTCCGTCCGTGGATGCGTCACATTGCACGTAAAAGTGCTTTTCAAAATCCGGATGTATTAACACCGGTGCAGATATTAATTTTTGCTTTAAGCAATCAAATGCTTGCATCGCTTCGTCCGTCATTTTAAAAGATTTTATTTTGTCTTTAGTGAGGCAGTCGTGCAGCGGTGCTGCAATTGTCGCGTAATCTTGTATGAATCTGCGGTACCAGCCTGTCATCCCTAGGAACCGTCTGAGTTGCTTCGGTGTTCGGGGTTCGGGGAAGTCTCGCATCGCTGCCACCTTATTTGGATTCGTACGGATACATCCGTCGCCTACGACATAACCCAGATATCTTACTTCCTTAAAACAGAACTTACTCTTTTCAACGTTTATCGTCAATTTAGCATCACGAAGACATTTTGCAACACGGGACAACATATCTAAATGGGACGAAAAATTCTCAGAACAAACCAGTAAGTCATCTAGGTAAACAAACACAGATTCACGAAGATAAGCGGGGATGACCTTGTCCATTAAACGACACATTCGCTGTGCCGCGTTGCATAGTCCAAAAGGCATGACTGTGAAATGGTACAATGGTCTACCAGGTACAGTGAAAGTAGTTTTCTCCCTGGACTTTCGCTCTAAAGGTATCTGCCAAAACGCGTCTTTTAAATCAATGGCAGATATTTACCTGGTATTCTGAAGCCGACTTAGAATACCGTCTATATGTGGGAGTGGGTAGGCGTCTTTGATGGTGCGATCATTTAATTTGCGGGCGTCCAAACATAGGCGATTTTTAGTTCCTTTGATGATGAGTGAGATGGGGGAGTTCCAGCAACTGTTGCTTTCTTCAATAACACCCATCTCTAACATCCTGTCCAGTTCTGCGAATATTAATTTTTGAATTGCCGGAGAAATAGGGTAGTGGCGCTGCTTTACAGGAAGGTGCTCATCCGTCACCTCGATGACGTGCTCCTCTACATCGGTCTTACCCAACCCAAATATTGCGAAGGAAGGAAACTGTGCTTTTACCGGATCCAAGGCTACAGTTTCTTCGGGACTCAAATCATGTTGCACCGCATCGAATGATAAATCACCATCAGCAGGAGTAAGCTCTGATACGACCGAAACCTTTGACTGGATTTGGGGCCCCCTACTGACTACATTAAGCTGGAAGGCTTTCCAGAAATCGATCCCTAGATAGACCTCTTGTTGCAGTCCAGGCACTATAAGAAATTCCAGCTCCCGAGTGGTACCGTCCCAGAGTACTGGAAGAGTCACTACACCAACAACCGCGGTTTCACCCCCATTGGCTGTCTTCACATTTTGACCCTGAATCGGCAGAATCAAGCTTTCCTTCCCTTCGAGTAACTTATGGGCGTTTTTCCCCAAGCAGCTAGCCCCGGCCCCGGAATCTAAGAGCGCGAGCATCTCGCGTCCACCGATCTCCGTTTTGGCGAACAACCTATTATCACCCTGCACAGTAACTATGGTCGAAATAATTTTTTTTCTAATCCTTTTGAAAATCTTGTGTTTTTCTCGCATCTTCCGTATTTTTTCGAAATTTTTCTTCTTCTTTTTAGCCTTGATCTCTTCGCAGAATATTCTTCTCCTTGCTTCCTCATACCTCAACTTCCTAACATGTAAACTATCTCTAACTGGCTCAACTTTTTTCTTTTCCTCTACTTTTTCCATTACCTCGTTCTCCCTATCTCTTTTTAAAATTTCTATCTGCCTATCTCTAATTAATTCCCCGGGCGATCCTGGTTTGAGGCAGAGCTCCCGGACATCTCTGCCAACGCCCGGTTTCCCGCCTCTGGTTTAAAGACACAAAAGGACGAATCACCTCCACACGCAAAACATTTCATAAAGTGGAAATTCGACTTGCACTTTGTGTCTTTTGCTGCTTCTGCCGGGTTCTTCAAATAGAAATCCACCGGCATGCCACAAGCATAACACAACATAAGGTGAAACGGGGAGGGACAAAACAATTGGTTTTGAACAGGACTAACATTTTGATTATGGACATTGGACGACGAACTTGCGACAGGACTGGGAAAATTGGTTGGGATGTTGGGTTTAGGATGGTTTTGTGTGACAGGGGCACGAGACATATTCTTACTAACTCCTAAATTCCTATTGTCTTTGTTGAACGCCTCTATGCTAAACTCACTCTCTTGACCTTCCGACCAATCTACGTTGTTTGTCCCTAACTCGCTGACTGGCTTCGCCCTAGACCTGTTTTCCTTAATTAACTTTTCCGCCCTCTTGCATTCGGCCTTCAACTCCGCCAATGTCGCTGTCTTTGTCGCGAATGTCAGGTTGGCCAGATATGACTTTAGGTTGCCCTTAATAATTTTGACCAGCTCGTTCTCCGGGATTCTTTGCCTCAGTCGGAACGTTAGGTCGTGGACGTCAGCATAGTACTCGTCGAAGCTCTCTTGGGGCTGCTGCTTCCGCCCCATAATCTCGCGTATTACCTCGTAGTCTGACTCTGCCGACTTAAATTGAGATAAAATTTCCCTCTTCAACCCAAAATAGTCAAACGTCTCGTCATCGGCGTGATCCTCCAGCACCTGCCAATACCACTTGAGAGCGGGCCCTGAAACTAGACAGTGGAAATCGGAAAACAACTGCTGATAGGACAACTGGTATTGTACGCGCATTCGTTCCAACCTGAAAACAAAACTTTCCACCGTCATCTCCTTTGCTGAACTTAAGGTGCCATTTGTCTAAATCTACTTTCTTTCGGCCAGAATAGCTGGAGTGGCCGTTGCCTGCATCTGTGTGGTTCGCGTTTCTGTGCTGGTTCATGGTGGCATCCCGATCTTGTCCTGGCGTGGACGTGTTCGGTGGAGGAGCTGATGCAGCAGGCGCGCGCATAGATGTCTCCACATGAGCGACACGATTGCTAAGAGTGGATATATCCTCCCTTACCTTTCGCACTTCGCCCATGTGACGATTCATCTCAGCGTTCTGCTGCATCATCACCTCCATCATACGTCCTAGCTGGTCGATGCGCTCTTCTACCGATGCCTGCGTGCGCCTGTCTCCGCCAGTCCTCGCTGCTGCAGCTGCACCTGCCCTGTGGTCTTGTATCCCTTCACCTCCAACAGCTCCCTCCTCTGTGTCCGACATTTCCAATAATCTTTCCAATTTCTGCGAAAAATTCAGCGAGCGATCCGACGTGTTTATGATAGCCCTATCAGCCACCGAAACCTCTGCTTGCCCAAATACCCTAGCAGTGCAAAGATTCCAGAGGTCTATTGGGACGAAATCGGCTGGTAATTCGATGCCTGTGTCGATTTGATTGAATAAGGCCCCTACCACCTCGTTCTCCAAACCCCTTGCTACGCTACGCGTAATTCGCCTGTTGCTTCCTAATAGTCCTAAAACCCTCCTTGGAATCGCCCCCTGGTCCTTGGACTTGTCCATAAACTAAGGGACTGGTATCAAAAGGGAGTCCGCAACCCGACTACCGAAACGTAATAAAAAAATACAAACTCCAAAGTTGGACAAAGGAAACAAAAAAATAAAACCGAAACGCTTTTGTACAGCAAAAAAAAAAACAATTTTAATTTCAACGATTATATCACCTATGGATTTATTTCTTAAATCGGAGTAAAAAAAAAAAATTGAAATAAACAATCGCAATTCAAATGATAAAGATGGTATGAAAGAAATATATGTATGTGTGGATATATGTATATAAAAAGTGTATAAAAAGATACTTATGTGTATAAAGGATAAAAAAAAAAAAAAAATATATATGTGCAAAATTCAAAAATGGACAATTATTAAAGTATATGTATGTATATGTATTTAAATGGGTAAAATTCAAATATAAAGGATATGAACGTAGTATATGTACGTGTATATATATATATATATATATATATATATTTATATATTTCCAAATAGGTATAAAAGATAATTATGATAAATGTGTAATTAAAAAAAAAAGTAGGACCTTTTATTGGAACTTTCTTAAGCGTATATATGTATGTGTATGTGTATTTGTGTATAGGTATATGTATGTGTACAAAAATTCAAAAAAAGGCAAAATTCGAAAGCTGAAAATTACATGTATATAAGTACCTATGTATCGGTGTGTGTCTTAAATTGTGTCTATTTCAACAAGGCCACAAATTCAAAACTAATTAGCCTCAAAAATTTCTTTATTTGTATTTATATGTAGCTCTGTTTAAGTATGTCGAACTGTATGTAACAAAATGTGTCTAACACAAGTATTTACTACGCGAGTAAGAACTTTAAGTCTTAGCTATGAAAAGGGGTACAACTCCAAAATTCGAACAGAGATTTTTTTTTTTTTTTTTGTATATAGGGATATGTGTATGAAATATTCAAAAATGTGTGGTATTCAAAAATTTTCTTTGTTTGGCTATGTACCTATATATTAGTATGTATAGGCATATAAAAAAATAGTTTTCAACAAAATTCAAGATTGCATATGTATGTATGAATAGATTACCCTCTCAGTGTATGTGATGAGAAAGTGCATAAAGATAAAAATAAAATTCACCTTTAATCGTTATAGATATAAAAATTCAAAAAAAATAAATTAATATAAAAATACAGAGTTAATAAACAGTATAGTTTTAAATTGTTTGTTTAAGTTTTAGTATAGATAAAAAACTTAAAAAGAAAAAGATCAAAAAAAAAAAAAAAACTTCCAAGAGTTGAAATCAAAATGAAAGAAAAATCATAAAAAAAAATCAAAAAAATCGTGATCAACAATCTCCTCTATTTATACACAACCCATTAACTGGAAAGTTGTAGTAAAAAAATTGATTGCAAAATATATATGGAAATTCTGCAAGTATAAATGATAAAAACAACTAAATGAAAAAAATGTAAAAATCTCAGTATGACTAAGTATTTTGAATTAAGTTTCCGAATGAAATTTTAGACTTTCTGAAATATATTGTGGTACTGTTGGTGCATTTGGTGTTGTCCTCGCCTGATGGGCTCTGTGGGTAGTTGAGTAAAGTAATGAAGTATTCTGTCCAAGGTCAAAGTCAGCTAATCCCCTCTTAATTGTGAAATGTGGCACTACAGCGTCTTAAGAACTAGCACAAGACGTGGTTGCCACAATTTACCCTGTCAAATTATCTACCCCTGCAAACGTACAAAAACCTCACATTCGTACGGTGCTGGACCATACGCATAGCAGCTGATGTAGCTTGCAACAAAATAAAAACAAAAAAACAAAAAATTATCGTCTTAAAGTACTCCCGATGACTTCTGATACCACTTTTCAAAAACGTTGGAGTTCTTAAAAGGAACCCAGAAATCACCGCCAGCACTCCCCCCACTGGTTTGTCACTTGGGCACATATCTCTCGTTGCTGACAACAAGCGATGTTGCCCTCGTGACCCTAAATCTGTCCGCGAGAAGGAAAATTAAGAAAATATATCAGGTAGTAAAAAGCTAAAAAAAAAGTATACTGAAAAGCAAGCTGAGGTGAACGAAAAGAAAGGAAAGTAAAAGAAACGAAATATGGGAAAATTTAAAATTACTAGTGGGCTATAACGTTGGGCGCCATTGTTACACAACTGCCTGGTGCGGGAGAGGAGGAGTGGCGGAGTGGCATGGTAGTAGCCCGGCTGAGGCTCGTCGGCTTTGAGGCGCGGTTCTTGCCACTTCTCCTTCCCCAACAGTTACATAGCAAAATTGAGTTCATGCCTGAGGAAAAGTATCTAAACAAACTAAAGAAAAATAAATATAGGAAAGCGGGAGAAAGCCTGTCCGAGTCAGGTGGAGCCTTCCCACCCCTCCTGTTCACGGGATGTGAACAGCCCTTGGACTCTACTATGGCTCCGCTTCCCGAGTAGAGTCCCCTTAAACCTGACAAATGTTCGTTTCTAAGAGTTTACGTCCCTTCCATTACCCACTCAAATACCCCAACTTACCATCAGTTAGCACAAGGGCAACGCCTGCACCAACAACTTGCAGCTTTTAGCCAGACATGGTTTACTTCTGTCTCTCCTAAAAAGATCACAATTTCAGCCCATGTATGCAAACAAAAATTAATTAGGCAACACTTTCGTTTCTAAGTGACAATTTATTGATATAAACTATTTCAAAAAATTTGGTTTTGAAAACCTAAATAACTATCTCGAAAACTTATTATTTCTATGCTCTTACTACTATATGCTTTAAATTCAATTATAATACCTAATCCAACTTTTCCTTAACTTTTCCTTTCTTTCACGTACTTTATATTTTAATTCTTAGACACGGCCTAATACATATCTAACCATTTGTGTACACGCATACGCATAAACATGTGTGTATCTGTACGCTTGTGTGTGCGCTCACTCCCAAACAAATGTTGAGCTAACTATACGTGTGGGTATGTGCTACTTTACTCTGGGATTGTAATTACAAAAGTACGTGGGTTAAGGTGTGTGTGCATACGATTTTTTTTTTCTTTCTTTTATGAAAAACTCACCTCGCTCAGAACTCCGAGTTGGTACCAAATCGTTGTGCGGAGCTGGAAGTAAAAAAAAAGAGAAAAAAAAAACAAACAACATATACAGAACAATGTAATTTATGTTCTGTTACAGGTCTTTGGCCGATTGACCGTGGTCACGGCTAATCCTATGCCTAAATGTCTTTTGTCTTTAGTTTCGCGTTTCGGTTCAAAGCATGTGCATACTTTTATACACTGCTATAGAACTCCAAATAATAAAAAAAATCGCCGGAAAACTAAATTACTAATTACGAATAGAGTCACTTTTTTCTGCGTAAAAAAATGAAAAAAATAAAAAAATGTTTATAAAAAAAAACGCGAAGACCAAACAGTAGGCGTACCGACTGGGTATTAATAAAAATAGATTAATTCAATAAAAATTGAAAGTGTAAGTGAAATAACTGTGATAATTAGGAATCCAAAAAAATATATAATATATAATAGAAAAAAAATTTCTTCTTTTCGTTTATACTACAAGATAGTATGACAATTCGAAAGGCGAAATAGTGCTTGTGGGTAAATTTCTTGCGAGTGGCTCATGCACCTCCAAATAGGCCTGTGTAGGGCTGGGTACGAATGCCCAGAAATTAGTGTGTGTGTCGACAAAAATAATATATTGCTGACAGTGAAACTAGGGCAGGAAAAATCAAGGATGCAAGAAAAGCTTATACGAATTAAATTATAGAACTAATAATAAAAAAATTAATTAAATAAAAAAATTCATAAAAATTCAATATTCAAAAATAAAAAAAAGGTAATAGTTGTACGGCCTAATATAATCAATATAAATTAAAACTGTGGTGAGTAAATAAAAATATTCAAGTTGGCGAGCGCGCTCCGGGTGAGTCGCGCTTAACTGCTCTCGTTCTCAGATTTTCCAATGATAGATTAGTGGTGTGTTGGGTTTCAGTGTCGTGAATAAAGGTGGATGAATGTGGCCGATGATGCCGTGTACTATGTTGTTAGCAACGTGGGTGGTTGTGCCACTAAGTGTTTAGCAACAAGTTGGCGACGATGGATGTTGCGTGGCCAAAAAAACGTAGATATGTTGCTAATGAGCCGATGCGACCCGTTGCCAGAATTTGTTGTGTTGGGGATATACAAGTATGTTATGTTACCTCTTGTTGGTTTTGTGGAAAATGTATAGTGTTGCGTGTTTGATTATATGTTTGATCTCGCATGTAGCTATGTTGGGAGTTTGCTGACTGTGTTATGTGCGTGTGATTGTGTTTGTTGGTGTTCGTCGATTCTGGCGCCAATCCGTTTTGACGCTTTTGGCCAATATAGCCTCGTTGGCTGCCCTTTTGGCCAGAAACCAATCCCCTATTTGGACTATTGACCCCCTTTTGTATGTGTGGTTGGTGTCTGTTGTTGATTTGCGTGTGATTTTGTGTAAATTTATGTGAAAAAAATGTCGCGGCCTTCGGCTGGCTTCGTGCGCTGCAAAAAGAGAACGCATATATATTTTCAAACATTTTTATTTTAAAGAATTTTTGTTTAAAATTTTTTCTGGATTTGAAAAAAAAATTAGTTATTTCGTTTCTCTTCTTTTAAATTTAAAATGGCTTAACAAAAAAATATTTCAATTGTCTCCTCTCTTCTTCTTCTTTTAATCTACCTTTTGTTTGCATAAGTGCTCGTGTACATATATATGTATATATATATGTACATGTAAGTGCGCCTATGCATAATTTAATATTTATAAATTTTAAATTCACCCCAAATTCGATCGAATAAAGATCCAATAAAATAAAAATTCACAACAAATATTTTGACGGGAATACAATGAAAAATATTGTTCACAACGAAAACGTTCAAAATTTTAAAGGGAATGTTGGGTCAAAAATGTTTAGTTTGATAATGGCGGAATGCTTTTTTTTTGTGTAAAAACGCCAAAGAAAGATTTATGGAAAACTCTACTTTCGCGAAGTGGACTTTAGGTTGAGCCGATCTAACGATTCGAAATTATTTTTAACTCAATTGATTTTTTTTTTTAATAAAAAAAATCTAGAAATAAAATGGTTTACTAATAACTATCCTGTTTCACAAAATTTACCAAAAAAAGTGTTAATTCCAAACAAAATTATTTAACCCAAGGTTCACAAAAAAAAAAAAGTGTTCTAATAACAGGAAAAAGGTGTAAGAAAAATCGCTGGTAAAAAAAAAACACAAAGGTTTCAAAACAAAAAAATAATTTCATATCTCACACTTTGACTTACCTGTGCCTTTGCTGCTTTCTTGAGGGGATTTTTCCACGCCCAGTGGTGGCGATACTCCTTGCTCTGCGGTGCACCTAGGGAGGATTCCCTGGTATCAAAGTTCACTATTATTTTTTTTCGTTCGCGTTTACTTTTAGCGTGGAACCACACTTTGAAAAAAAACTTTGTCACTCGCGCACCCACACTTTAAGGTGAAAAAACGCACTTTGAACACATAACTTTTCACTTCACTGGTGGCACTAATTAAGACCGCGACTTTTCGATTTTTAATGCTGTTGATCAGCGGGACCCCCTTTTATACCTACTAAGCCTTGCGGCATTTAGGACACCGTAAGTCACGAATCGCCTTCCTGCTTTGGTTGAACCAATCCGCGTTCGCCCCTTAGGCGGCACGTATATACACATATGTGCAAGCAACAGTTCAACCCACTCACACAATCAAACATCCGCTTTGTTAATATCGTAAAGCGGAGAAGGAGATTTGGTTAGCAGTTGCCTACACATCTGTTCATATACCCGCTTGCGTGTCGTCAAAGAAATCCTCAAAGGCTGTCGTTACACGTGTTGTTTCCTACCAGTAAGATAAGATACAAACCACTCATGTATGAATCCTCGAATCCCGGCATAATATAATTTATTAAGTAGAATGGAATGATCCACTGTGTCAAATGCTTTGGTGATATCCACAAATAGACTCGCGAAATTCTTTTTTTTTTGTCCAATTCTCGATAGATGAAGGAACCGTATTCTAATAAAGCATCCACGGTTGAGCGGCCAGTTCTAAACCCAAACTGGGCAGGACTAAAACATGACTTGCTTTCCAGAAATAGTAAAAGACGGCTTTTAACAGCCCTCTCAAAAACCTTAGAAATAGAAGGAAGTAGAGCAATCGGCCTTTTTTATTTTTGTCTTTCTTATTACCCTTTTTAAACAAAGGAATAATAATGGCGCATTTCAAATCTTCGGGGAAGGTTCCTGAATAAACACTAGCATTACATTTTTAAGGAGCTTATTAGAAATACCGTCGTGACCACAAGAACCGGAGTTGCTTAGTTTTTTTTATTATACTCAGGATCTCAGAGCCTGAGAAAGGTTCAAACAAAAAACTATTGCTCGAGCTAATTGTGCCGCCACCAGACAAGACGCATTCGCATGAGGAAGCATTATATTGCCCAACGGATACGAATAAATCGTTAAAAATACGAGAAACAGCAAAGGGGTTGTCAATAACATTACCGCATTCACTTAAAGAAATATTCCGCTCACCATCTTTACTATTCCTATTTATAATGCTATTAGCAACTTCCCATTCTCTTTTGCAGTTTCCGCGACAATTTAATAACTTATTGTGGAAATAAGTATCGCGCTGCAGTTTTATGTCCCTATTTACTTGTTTACAAAACTTTTTGCAACGGGAACGAAGCTCGCTATTGGTTGGATGCTTCCTACTTTTAACACCTAGTCTGTTTTTAAGCTTTATTTTATTGATAAGGTCAGAACTTATCAGTGGTTTAAGTTTGATTTTAAACTTACGCTGAACGTAGGTGTAACTGGAAAGCTGTATGTAAGTCTGCAGTATCTTTAAAAATAAGGAGTATGATTTTGAAACGTCTGCCTCCAAGTAAACATCAGTCCAATCCTCTTGACGCAACTTTTCATTAAGTATTGAATAATTTATTCTCGTAACATGTGATTTGTGTTTTGTTTTCGTATGTGGAAAATAGCCTAGTTGGACACCAGTCATGTTTTGGTCTGTAATATTAAGATCCAAGTTTATACCAGTACAGGAACATAAACTATTGAGTCGACAGAAGACATGATCCAGGCAAATCCCAGAAGAATTGCGGGTCGATTCATTCAAATATGAAGAGAATTCGTGACTAGCCATTAAAGCTAGATAATTTTTAGAAGTAACATTCAATTGCATTAAATCTATATTTAAACCACCTAATATAACTACATTACTCGTAGTTTCATTACTCAAGAAGTCTGCAAACTCTTCCAGTAAGAGCTGACAAGATTCTGAGTGCCGCCTATAAACACAGATTAAGGATAGAAACTTGTTACCGTTTTTAAGCAGGACTTTTAAATCATCTGCACTCATAAAGCTATATCTAAAAATTTCACAATCAAACGTATTGCGCACAAAAACGCCCACACCTCCTGCAGAATACTCATCATTATTGTTTGCAAAAAAGTTATAATCATTAATGTCATAAAAAGCCGTTTCGTGTGAATAAATCCATATTTCCGACACAAATAGGACATCTGGGTAAACTGGAAATATTTCTAAATTGCACAGTAGTGAATCGAAGTTTGACCTTAGACTACGTACGTTTTGGTGCATTATATATAGTACATTTTTCAGGGGAATAAGCTGACTTATACTGTTAAAAGGGCTGTCAATGACAGAGTTATCGATGTTGAGATCATTAAGTACCATTATTTAATATTTAAGGTTAAAACAAAAAATAATAATTATAATAAAAAAAAAGCTAGTCTGGAATTCCAGACAAATCATCAAATGATCGTACAACAACAACATCGTCATTATCAGCTTTTTTTAACATTAATTTAGAATTTCTAAACCACATATACTTGTATCGCTTCTCTTTTTTGATTTTACTAACAGCAGCATACAGAGCTCTGTTGTAGTACGTTAAACTGTTATTAATATATATATTTTTCTTATCACTGGTGCTTGGAAAAAGTTCAGTAGTGAGTTTCTTCTTTGCCAGAGATTTTGCACTCATGACTTTTTGCTTTACTTCGCACGAAGAGAAACGCACACATATAATTTTTTGAGGTGATGAACCTTTGCGTTGTTTAAAGTAGCGTCTCCCAATTTGATTAGGCGACACAGAAACTCCCAACGCGCCTACGAGTATTTTCTCTAAGCACTCGTCTATATTTTCGTTGGCTGTGTTAGGTATACCAACAATTTCTATGTCCCTTTCCAGCTGTTTCTGCTCACTCCAATTCACCTTACATTCAAGTATCGCGATTTTCTCTTTTAGTGTTTTGTTTTCCCCTTTCAAACTATTTATTTTTTCCAAAAAATCTATATTCATTTGCTTTATGTGCATTATCTCTTTGTATAACATCTGTAGAATTATGTTATCACTCTCTTCTGAATTTACCGCACTTTCGTTACCAGTACTAGCATTAGGCAGTTGAGCATTATTAATATTGTTGGTGTTATTATTATTGCTAGAGGTTTTTTGTTGTAGCTTAGCTGAAGAACTGGTTATGGCTGGTGGCTTTGGCTTCGACTTGCACTGTTGTTGCACTGCTATTTGCTTGTTTTGTGGGTGGTTTTGTTAATTGGGCTGGTATAAAAGTAGCTCGATGAATTGAGTTTCGCCGTGCAGTGGAGCACAGATTACAGCAGTATTTAACACTTTTGGCTTTAATGTACTCAATTTCAGCGGCCGTCATTTTTACACATACGCCGTGGAAAATGCAATTGCACTCAATGCATACAATTTTATTTTGGTCAGAGCGGTCGATTTTACCTTTGCACAATACGCAATTCATGTTTATATTTAGTTATTTATAGATTTAGCAGCAAAACTTTAAGTATATAGCAATGTTTATTAGAAATTGGCGTTCTTATAAATTGTTTATTTTATACTTTTAACACTACTGGTTGTGTATACTAAGCGCGCACCCCACAGCACAAAGCAAACACGTCCGTACTCCGCCACGATCGTATTGTCACTCTAACTTATCCTGTGCTGATCACACAAATTCAGTTGTATGTAAAGTGTATGCCTCCTTAAGAAGTCTGAGACACACTGGTGCTTTTACACCTTTAGCACTTAGGCGGATACTCGCTATTCAACTACTGCTACCTATAATTTCATACTCCGAATTAGGCTATAATAAGTTGGATTCACAATCTGCCCACAAAATTGATGTGTTATTCAATCATATTACTCGGTATGTTTATGGTCTTAAGAGATATGATCACATCTCCAGTTGGAGAAATAAACTTCTGGGATGTGATATTTTCCAGTACGGTAAAACCAGAAGCTGTATGTAAGCATCTGCGATGTTGTTCTTTGTGAACGCTATAAGAACCTGGAATTCCATACCTGCCTCCGTTAGGGGTAAGCTAAACAAAAGTAATTTCAAGCAAATCTTATCTTCTTATTTCGCAAATTCGGACTTAAATTCTGACCGACCATCTATAGGTGATTAATGATGCCTTATAAGTATTATTACTATTGTTATTACTAATATTATTATTATTATTGTTATTATTATTACTATTAGTGTTAATATTATTTATACATTTTTATTAATATATTATTATTTACTTGATGTAGTTCATTACAATTTTCTTTTTTGTTGTACTATAAAATTTGTTAAGTCTCATTGTACTAATTTTTAATTTAAATAAATGAATGAATGAATGAGCTAGAGACTTGAAATTTTAAACTTAATTCAGAAGCCGATGACAGTGTAATAGAATAAAACTATTTTTGAAGTGTTCTGTCTAGCTGTCGAACAGAATTGATTTTTATTTAACAAATTGATTCTATTTATACAAATATGTCCTATATACTGTAATACATATCTACACTAATACTTACAAACTAAAGGTACAACATCTAATATCTAATCTAATATATATATCTAATATATAATTTGGATGTTTGTCCAGAGGTTTGTATTTGTCACTTAATCACGCAAGGCCGGCTGGACGGATTTGGATGAAATTTGGCACACATATAGCTAATAGTCTAGAAGGATCTACTAGCTATATTTTTTTGAAAAGGGGGGAGCTCCCCGCCCCCTACCAACAGTTATAATATAATTATTGTATTTTTTCGTCTTTGTGACAGCATCACGCGGGAACGGCTAAACGGATTTTGATGAAATTTGGGACAGAGATAATAGTCAACTGGCGAAATTTTTTCCGAACATAGAAAGGGGTGAGGGATCCCACGACCCCTTCGAATAATTACTTTTTAACAATTTTTACAAATTATAATTTTACGTATATTGACCTTCACCAATATTACAAATTCAATGGGTCAAATAAGTCGAGGGCTTACAAAGTGAGCAGTAAAATCTATAAATTGTTATAACTCAAAGTAAATTTTCTCCTAAATAAATAATTTTTGGTATCTGGCTCATACAGATCGATATCTAAACAAATTTGGAAAAACGATCAGTGGTGCTCTCCTTCTCCTCCCGCCATCCGCCCTCCTTAAGTTGTTTTTATTAGCACGCTTTTATTAGCATTACCTGTATGTTTTTTTGTGTGTAACTCTTCACTCGCTTCAACGCGCCTGCTGCCTTATTAATATGCTTTTATAATTAGTTTCAACTTATTTGTAATCCCGTCAGGGTCATATCGACACTCTTCCGGGATCTTTCCAGGATGGTCTTCGGCATCCGTCCGGGATCCCGTCGTGGTCATTTCGGGACCTTTTCGGGATCCCTTTGGGACGGGATAATTTCTGAATGTTTTTCGGGATCCGTCCGGGATTCCGTAGGGGTCAATTCGGGACTATTTCGGGATCATTTTGGGACACTTCCGGGATCATTTCTGTATAGTTTTCGGGATCCGTCCGGGATCCCGTTGGCGTTATTTTGGGAGATTTTCGGGACTATTTCAGGATCACTTTGGGACTGTTCCGGGATAATTTCTGGAAGGTTTTCGGGATCCGTCCGGGATCCCGTCGGGTCAATTCGGGACTTTTTCGGGACTATTACTGGTTCATTTTGGGACTCTTGTGGGATCATTTCTGTATAGTTTTTGGGATCCGTAGAGGATCCCGTAGGGGTTATTTTGGAACTTTTTCGGGACTATTCCGGGATCATTTCTAGATGGTGCTAGGGATCCCGTTAGGGTAAATTCGGGACTTTTTCAGGCCTATTTCAGGGTCAGTTGCGAACCCTTCAGATAGCCATTCTGGATGGTTTTCTGGATCCGTCCGGGATCCCGTCGGGGTCATTTCGGGACTCTTTTGGGACTTTTTCGAGATCACTTTCGGACTCTTCCGGGATCATTTCTTGATGGTTTTTGGGATCCGTCCGGAATCCCGTCGGGTTCATTTCGGGACAATTTCGTGATCATTTTGTGAATCTTCCGGGTATCATTTCTGTATAGTTTTCAGGATCCGTCTGGGATCCCGTTGGGTTTATTTTGGGACTTTTTCGGGACAATGTCAGGGAAATTTCGAGACTGTTCCGGGATCATTTGGGAATCGTTCCGATATAGTTTCTGGATGGTTTTCGGGATCCCGTCAGGGCAATTTCGGGACTTTTTCAGGACTATTTCGGGGTCCGTTACGGATCTTTCAGAGATCATTTCTCTATGATTTTCGGGATCTGTCCGGGATACCTTCGGAGTTTTTGGCGACTTTTTCTGGGATAATTTGCGGACCCTTTAGAGATCAATTCTGGAAGGTTTTTGGATCCGTCCGGGATCCCGTCAGGGTCATTTCTGGACTTTTTCGGGACTATTTCGCAATAATTTTGGCACCCCTCCGGCATAATTTGGGGATGATTTGCGAGATCTGTCCGGGATCCCGTCGGAGTTATTTCGGGGTCATTTTGTGACCCTTCCGGGATAATTTCTGTATGATTTTCGAGATCTGTCCAGGAATCCGTCGGAGTTTTTTCGTGACTTTTTCCGGGCTACTACGGGATCATTTGCGGACCCTTCAGAGATCAATTCTGGATGGCTTTCGGGATCCTGTCAGGGACATTTCCGGACTTTTTCGGTACTATTTCAGAATCATTTTGGGACCGCTCCAGGATAATTTCTGGGTGATTTTCGGGATCTGTCCGGGATCCCGACGGAGTTTTTTCGGGACTTTTTTCGGACTATTTCGGGATCATGTATTGACCCTTCAGAGATCAGTTCTAAATGGTTTTCTGGGATCCCGTCAGGGCCATTTCGGGACTATTTCAGCATCCTTTTGGGACCCCTCCAGTATAATTTCTAGATGATTTTCAGGATCTGTCTGGAATCCCGTTGGAGTTATTTCGGCACTATTTCGGGATCATTTTGGTACCATTTCGGGATTCGTCCGGGATCCCGTCGGAGTTATTTGGGGACTTTTCCGGGATTATTTGGGGACCCCTTCAGAGTCATTTCTGGATGGTTTTCGGGATCCCGTCAGGGTCATGTTGGGCCTTTTTCGGGAGTATTTCGAGTTCATTTGGAGACCTTTCCGGCATTATTTCGGGATGGTTCTCGGGATCCATACGGAATTCCGTCAGCGTACTCTCGGAACTTTTTCAGGGCTATATCGGGTTCCGTCAAAAATATTTCGGTACTTTTTTTGGGAGTGTTTCGGGATCATTTGAGCATACTTCAGAGATAATTTCTGAATGGTTATGGGGGTCCCGTCGGTATAATTTCAGGTCTTTTTCAGTACAATTTCGGGGTCAATTGCGGGCCCTGCAGAAATAAATTCTGGATGGTTTTCGGGATCCGTCCGGGATGCCGTCAGGAGTTTTTTGCGACCTTTTCCGGGCTATTTTGGGATCATTTGCGAGCCCTTAATATATCAATTCTGGATGGTTTTCGGGATCCGGCCGGCATCCCGTCAACCTTTTTTTTTGGGACCTTTTCCGGGCTATTTTGGGATCATTTGCGGGCCCTTAAGATATCTATTCTGGATGGTTTTCGGGATCCGTCCGGCATCCCGTCAGGGTCATTTCGGCACTTTTTCGGGACTATTTCGGAATCATTTTGGGACCCCTCCGGGATGATTTCTGGATGATTTTCGGGTTCTGTCCGGATTCCCGGCCGAGTTTTTTTTGGGACTTTTTCTGGACTATTTTGGGATAATTTGCGGATCCTTTAGATATCAATTCTGTATGGTTTTCGGCATCCGTCCGACATCCCATCAGGGTAATTTCGGGACTTTTTCTGGACTATTTCGGAATCATTTTGGGGCCCCTCCGGGATGATTTTTGGATGATTTTCGGGATCTGTCCGGGACCCCCTCGGAGTTATTTCGGGATCATTTCGGGACCATTTCGGGATAATTTCTGAACGATTTTCGGGATTCGTGCGGGATCCCGTCGGAGTCATTTCGGGACTTTTCCGGGATCATTTGGGGATTGCTCCAGAGTCATTTCTGGATGGTTTCCGGGATCCCGTCAGGGTAATTTCGGGACTTTTTCGGGGCTATTTCGAGATCATTTGGAGACCCTTCCGGCATTATTTCGGGATTCATACGGAATCCCGTCAGCGTACTTTCGGAACTTTTTCGGGGCTATATCGGGCTTCGTCAAAAATATTTCGGGACTTTTTTGGAAGTACCTATTTCGAGATCAATTCTGGATGGTTTTCGGGATCCCTTCGGGGTCATTTCCGGACTTTTCCGGGACTATTTCGGAATCATTTTGAGATCCCTCCTGGCTAATTTCTGCATGATTTTCGGGATTTGTCCGGGATCCCGTCGGCATCATTTCGTTACTATTTTGGTATCATTTATTTATTATTTTATTTATTAACATATAAATGTTTATCCTGGCAAAACAATTTAAAACAAAATTATCTTAAAGTGCCAGCCACGTGGGACCCTTTCGGGATCATTTTAGGACTCTTCGCAACCGGTAGTTCAGCACATATGCCTTTTTAAATTATGAGCTTTTATGGCCATGGATTTGCTGCAAATTATTCGTAATTAAAATTCGCTCTGTTTTATCTTTAAAATCGAACACAGCTTTTTCGTTCTATTTTTGAGTTTTTTAAATGACTCCTGTAACGAACTGCTATAATTACACTTTTTGTAATATTTTAACCAACTAAATACCCGAAAAAGCAACACTATTTTCATCTAAAAATTCTCCTTGGTTTTAGCTAATTGTAGTTTCACTCCTCTGTTCTATGAGTAGTAATTCTTTCACCCCTGTCATATCAATAAATTTAACTTAAAAACAAAATGTATTTTTTTTTTAATTCGAAAAAAACTGTATTGTACTATTTATGTAAGCGTACCTTTCAGCTTATCAGCTCATTTAGTTCTTTTTTTTTTACTCTATTACAAAAATAAAATACATTAGACAAAAATAATTTTTAAACATATAATTGATAAGCAGCACATATATTTTATTTTCTCCTTGCGGACGGTGCCGCGGGTAAAGGCTAATTATATTATAAATGGGAAAGTTTGCATGTTTGGACGCCCAGACATTTGTCTTTGTGCCTCAATCACCCAAGAACGCCTGGACGGATTTGGATGAAATTTAGAATACATATAGCCAATGCTCTGGAAGGATTTACCAGCTATATTTTTTTGAAAAGGGGGGAGGTCCCCGCCATCTAGGAACAGTGTAATTTAATTATTGTGTTTTTTTGTCTTTGTGACTGAATCACGCCAGAACGGCTGCACGGATTTTGATGAAATTTGGGACAGAGACAATATATAGTCTACTGGCGAAATTTTTTTCGAACATGGAAAGGTGTGACGGGTTCCACGACCCAATATTTACACATTATAACTTTACGTATATTGATCTTACCAATATTACAAACTCAATGGGTCAAATAAGTCGAGGGCATACAACGTGAGCAGTGATACCCTATACCGCCCCCCCCCCCCTCTCCCTCTGGTACAAAATCTACAAATTGTTATAACTCCATATAAATTTTCTCCTAAATCTATAATTTTTGGTATCTGGCTCATACAGATCGAGATCTAAACAATTTTGGAAAAGCGATCAGTGGTGATCTTCTCCCGCCATCCGCCTTCCTTCAATTGTTTTTATTAGCACGCTTTTATTAGCAATACCTGTATGTTTGTTTGCTTGTAACTTTTCATTCGCTTCAACGCGCCTGCAGCCTTATTAACATGCTTTTATAATTAGCTTCAACTTATTTGTAATCCCGTCAGGGTCATATCGAGACCCTTCCGAGATCTTTTCAGGATGGTCTTCAGGATCCGTCCGGCATCCCGTCCGGGTTATTTTGGGACCTTTTCGGGACTATTTCGGGATCACTTTGGGACTTTTGCGGGATAATATCTGGATGGTTTTCGGTTCCGTCTGGGATCTCGTCATTGAACTTTTTCGGGATCATTTGGGTACCCTTCGGGGATCATTTCTGTGTGGTTCTCTGGATCAGTCTAGAATCGTGTCGTTGTAATTTCGGGACTTGTTTGGGATTATTCCGGGACCTTTTTCAGACCCTTCCGGGAGCATTTCTGGGTGGTTTTCGGGATCCATCTCTGATACAGTCGGGGTAATTTCGTGGATTTTTCTAGATGATTTCGGGATCATTTGGGAACCCTATCAGGTTATCATCTCATTTAGTTCTTTTTTTACTCTATTACAAAAATCAAATACATTAGACAGAAAAATACTTTAAAGAGATAACTTGATAAGCAGGCTTACTTGAAGAGCCCATACATTTCATTTTCTCCTTGCGGACGGGGCCGCGGTCAAAGGCTAGTCTAATATATCTAATATATCTTGTAAATGGGAAAGTTTGGATGTTTGGATGTCCAGACGTTTGTCTTTGTGCCTCAATCACGTAAGAACGGCTGGACGGATTTGGATGAAATTTGGCACACATATAGCCAATAATCTAGATGGATATACTGGCTATATTTTTTTGAAAAGGGGGGTCCCCGCCCCCTAGGAACAGTTATAATTTAATTATTGTATTTTTTCGTCATTACAAACTCAATGGGTTAAATAAGTCGAGAGCTTACAAAGTGAGCAGTGATACAATCCATCCCCCTCCCCCTCTGGTGCAAAATCTACAAGTTGTTATAACTCAATATAAATTTTCTCCTAAATCAATAATTTTTGGTATCTTGCTCATACAGATCGAGATCTAAACAATTTTGGAAAAGCGATCAGTGGTGCTCTCCTTTTCCCGTCATCCGCCTTCCTTCAATTGTTTTTATTAGCACGCTTTTATTAGCATTACCTGTATGTTTGTTTGTTTGTAACTCTTCATTCGCTTCAACGCGCCTGTTGCCTTATTAACATGCTTTTATAATTAGCTTCAACTTATTTGTAATCCCGTCAGGGTCATTTTCGGGATCACTTTGGGACTCTTCCGGGATAATTTCTGTTTGGTTTTCGGGATCCGTCCGCGATCCCGTCGGGGTTAATTCGGGACTATTTCGGGATCTCGTCGGGGTTATTTTGGGACCTTTCGGGACTTTTCCGGGATCATTTCTAGATGGTATTCGGGATCCCGTCAGGGTCTTCGCGGGACTATTTTGGGATCGCTCAACGCTCATGTATAAAAGGGGTTTTTGCAATATAGAGAATTCACCGTTTTGTCTACAGTACGCATTTAGCAATAGAGCCTATACATACAACTTCTCATTGATAAAATCAAGCGACGTATTTTTGTACATACTAGCAGACCCGGCAGACGTTGTTCTGCCCTAAATTTGGTCTATCTGCATACATTTTAATAAGCTTTTTCCTCTGCCTTCGCCCCTCTACACGCCTAATCTTTGTATTCACTCCTACATCCGTATTTTTCGGTTCATCTATCTCCATCTTCGTCTCATTCTATCTCTTTCTCAGCCTCCTTCTCTTTTTTCTCTTCTGTCAAGTTTTTCTCATTCTTCTTCATATCTTATTGCCAGTCCCAGAGGGTGGTATGTATTTTGTTCCAGTCCCATTCCGAGTCTCAGTCCCAGTCCCACTCCGAGTCTCAGTCTCAGTCTCAGTCCCAGTCCTAGCCCTAATCCCAGTCCCAGTCCGTCTCTGGTCTACTTCCCGGAAAAAGCATCGTAAGTACTAATATAGGCAAATTTATATACCAAATTTCAGGCAAATTTAATAGGACGTATGTAAATAGGTATGTGGGTATTATTAATTCATGTCTTTATATCGGCTTCGCATGCATATTTATCAGTTTTGCCAGGTTGATGCGGCTAAATCGAATATCACAATGAAAATTACTTTAATGCTTTCATCAACAGCTTTCATTTGATATCCATAATACACGCACATTCTAGGGGTATCCGGGTCCATGTTTTGGCCTATATCTCGAGACCCTAGACACCCAGCGGTGTACAACTTACTGTGTACTAAAGCACACATCAACAGCTTCAATTTGATATCCATAATGTAAAAACACATCCTACTGTTACCCTGATCCACGTTTTGGCCTATATCTCGAGACTCTAGTTGGTATGAAAACTACCCTCTACTAAGGCATTCGTCAACAGCTTCAATTTCATACCCATAATGTAAAAACACATCCTAGTGTTACCCTGATTCACATTTTGGCCTATATCTCTAGATCCAATTCACCATTAGGTATGAAAACTGCCCTATACTAAAGCACTCATCAACAGCTTCAATTTGATACCCATAATGTAAAAACACTATCTAGGCGTTCACGGGCCCACGTTTTGGCCTAAATCTCGAGACCCTAGTAACCCAGAGGTATGAAAATTACCCTCTACTAAAGCACTCATTAACAGCTTTCATTTGTTATCCATATCCTATAAACACATTCTAGGGGTACCCGGGCCCACGTTTTGGCCTATATCTCGAGACCCTAGTCACCCAGGGGTATGAAAATTACCCTCTACTTAAGCACTCATCATCAGCTTTCATTTGATATCCATACGCTATAAACACATTCTAGGGGTACCCGCGTCCACGTTTTGCATGCATATTTATCAGTTTTGCGCTAAATCACTCATCAACAGCTTTCTTTTTATATCCATATTGTATAAATACATTCTAGGGGTGCCCGGGTCCACGTTTTGGTCTATACCTCGAGACCCTTGTCACCCATCGATATAAGAATTACTCTGCACTAAAGCACACATCAACAGCTTCAGTTTGATACCCATAATGTAAAAACAAATCCTAGTCTTACCCTGATCCACGTTTTGGCCTATATCTCGAGACCTTAGTCACCAATAGGTATGAAAACTACCCTCAACTAAGGCATTCGTCAACAGCTTCAATTTGGTACCCATAATGTAAAAATACATCCTAGTGTTACCCTGATTCACGTTTTGGCCTATATCTCTAGATCCAATTCACCATTAGGTATGAAAACTACCCTGTACTAAAGCAGTCATCAACAGCTTCAATTTGATACCCATAATGTAAAAGCACTATCTAGGCGTTCACAGGCCCACGTTTTGGCCTATATCTCGAGAGCCTAGTAACCCAGAGTTATGAAAATTTCCCTCTACTAAAGAACAAATCAACAGCTTTCATTTGTTATCCGTATTCTATAAACATATTCTAGTGGTACTCTGGTCCACGTTTTGGCCTATATCTCGAGACTCTAGTCACCAATAGGTATGAAAAATACCCTGTACTAAAGCACTCATCAACAGCTTCAATTTGATACCCATAATGTAAAAACACGATCTAGGCGTTCACGGGTCCACGTTTTGCATGCATATTTATTAGTTTTGCGCTAAAACGCTCATCAACAGCTTTCATTTGATATCCACATCCTATAAAACCATTCTAGGGGTACCCGGGTCCACGTTTTGGCCTAAATCTCGAGACCATAATCACCCAGGGGTATGAAAATTACCCTCTAATAAAGCACTCATCAACAGCTTTCAATTGTTATCCATATTCTATAAACACATTCTAAGGATACCCAGGTCCACGCTTTGGCCTATATCTCGAAACCCTAGTTACCCTGGGGTATCAAAGTACTCATAAACAGCTTCTATTTGATAGCCATATGGTACAAAACCATCCCAGGATTACCCAGATCCACGTTTTGATCTCACGACCATAGCCAGAACGAGATAAAAAGTATCCTATGTCCGTCTCCTGGTTCTAAGCTACCTCCCCGACAAATTTTCGGCCAAATCGGTTCAGCCGTTCTTGAGTTATAAATAGTGTAACTAACACCACTTTCTTTTATATATATAGATAAAATATTACGTATGCGCAGTGGTGCCCCTATTTTCAGTTGGTATGGATACGTTTGTGCACGTGCTTATTTTACTTTACATACATATATGAAACATAACCTATTCTATATTTCAAGTTAGACCTAACTACACACAGGGTGCAAAACAAATTCAAAATCGGTTTAGCAGTTCAGGAGTCCATGGCCGACAAACATAGTGACACGTGATTTTTATATATAAGGATTTTATATATAGAGATAGATAAAATATTACGTATACGCAGTGGTGCACCTCTTTTCAGTTGGTATGGATATGTTTGTGCACGTGCTTATTTAACTTTACATATATATATGAAACATAACCTATCCTATATTTCATATTAGACCATACTACACACAGGGTGCAAAACAAATTCAAAATCGGTTTAGTAGTTTAGGAGTCCATCGCGGACAAACATAGTGACACGTGATTTTTATATATAAAGAAGATAAAGATATAAGAATGAGCACCACTCATTGATCAAGATATGTATAAAAAATGTGCAAGCGCGTCCCTAACCAACCATTATGGTCATTGTGCAAACACATTGTTATAAAATCTACGGTTAGGTAGATATAAAATGTTAAATATATATATGATTTGATTTAAATAAAGTTATATTTAATGGCATTGTGAATTTCATCAAGGATTATTATTATGAAGTGCTAACCTAGTAAAGTAGGGTTTGAGTAACCGAACCTAACATGAACACAAGGTAGAGAGGGCATCCCCGGAGTTTACCATCTTGTCCGGAGGAAAATCATACGTTCGTGAGTATTCATAGTTTCTGAATTCATACATTAGGGATGTAATAGTGGTTTTGAATTTTAGTTAGAATGCCTAATAAAAGCACGTAGATTTTTGTAGTTGGCGATTTTAATCCAAGTGATGTGACAAAGATTCCATCCCATTCCGACGAGCTAGATCCGAAACAGTACGTGCTGCAGTCACCTCTCACTTTGGATAGCATACCATCATTTTATAACACAACAAAGTGTAAATAAATATGACACTATAGCATCATTGCCATAAAACAAGTCCAATGTTCACATCGTTTCTGCAACAGATGTCGCAGCGCTGTGAAAATCAATGGGCAAGAAAGAGGATAGAAATAGAAGTAATGAAGAGAAAGAAACAACGGCTGTGATAGCTGATTAGTTAAAGCAGCGGCATCCAAGCGTTGCCGATGAAGGAATTTAGCAGTTCTCGAAATGCATCTATACAACGAACTTTGGCAGTTGTCTAATTTTTTTTCTTCTCTTCTAATTTATAATGTTTTCCATTTAAGAAAAAATTTATCATGACAATAATAATGATAAATTAATTATTGTTAAGCCTTGAGTTCGATTCAAACACGCGATCATACAAATCAGTAGGCCCATATAACAACAAATAATTTTTTCATTTTATCGAATTTTGTATTGAACTTCCTTTCGTATGCCCGTTTTTTGCTAAGGTTGCTTTACCTTCCATATATTAAGCCACTAAATTAATTATTAGTCTAACTTGCTGGTGATAGATATCTTATAATCTATATTAGTAGTTTAAGGCTTGGGTGCATTACACTTTCTGAAGAATAACATAATATTTGAAAACAATTGAACTTCTCGAAAAAAATCTGATTTTTCGGTAGCCACTATAGACTTTATCGGTGTTAGTGCCTTGCGATTTTTGTTGATATCCTACGTAATTCAACCGATCATCTGTTCGTCACCCTATTTTTATTATCTTATAACTTTAAACGAGCAATTCTTGTATGTTCGTATGTTTGCATGTTTGTATAGCCGAACGATCTCGGGAACGGCTAAACCGATTTAAATGAAATTTTGCACAGAGATAACGTATCACCTTCTAAGACTTTCTACCTAGGTGTAGCCACACAGAATGGTTAACAAGGTTGCCACCTATTCGAAATTAAAAGAAAATTGCATGAGATATGCCGATATGGGCCTCAAACGAAAGGTATTTCACTCCGCATTACAACAGAGACATTTGTGAGGGTTACCATTTAGGGTTGCCACCTATTCGAAATTAGAAAAAATTGCATTAGGTATACCGATATGGGTATCAAACGAAAGGTACTTCACTCCGCATTTCAATAGGGACATTTTTGAGTAGGGTTGCCACCTATTCGAAATAAAAAAATGCATGAGATATGCCGATATGGGTATCAAACGAAGGGTATTTCATTCCGCTTTACAATATGGACATTTTTGAGTAGGGTTGCCATTTAGAGTTGCCATCTATTCGAAATAAAAAAACAAAGCATGAGTTATGGCGATATGGGTATCAAACGAAAGGTATTTCACTCAGCATTACAATAGGAACATTTCTGAGTAGGGTTGCCATTTAGGGCTGCCACCTATTCGAGATAAAAAAAAATTGCATAAGATATGCCGACATGGGTATCAAACGAAAGGTATTTCACTCCGCATTACAATAGTGACATTTTTGAGTAGGGTTGCAATTTAGGGTTAGGCGAAATAGTACTATACTTACTCATATTCTATTAAAGCTTTCAAGGAGAACATTAAAGTTAAAAATCTTCGTAAAAAATGTTTCACATAATTTAATTTTCTTAATTTCACACACGCTAACAAAATTGAAATGCAATATCAAGGCACAGTGGCAAATTCTAGCAAAATATATTTAAATGCATATTTTTGGCAAATATGAAATAAATAATTGCAAAATCTCACAGATTGCTATTAAAAAGATTTCTCACCATAGCAAAAAGATATCTCACCATGGAAATTTGCTACCGTTGAACACTAGAAGCATATGTTCAATTTGAAAACGACATCTAACCATTTAACTTCTTACCAACAGATGGCTCTTAGGAAAGTAAGTTGATATTTAATTAAACTAACTGATACTTGTCATTCGTGAAATTTACAAGTTTTTGGAAAGTAATAAAATTGTGAGACTTTCATAGTGTATAACTAAAAAAATGCTTGAAATTAATTATTCGGCGCATGAAGATACTCGACCTAAATAACTTAGTTCTCGATTTCACTAATTGTCAGAACAATCTATGATACTATAGGCTGGAATTACCCATTTAAAATTTTTCAATCCAGTTCATTTTGCGGTTAGTGCTTGATATGTTTTTAAAATCTATATTTAAGGAAATAAAATATTGGTGAGTAGAAGTATATAATATATGTACATATAAAAAAAAATTGAGTTTGATTTATGATGACATGTAGTTACAAAGTATGTTATGCGGCATACCCGAAAATTGGCGACCAAAGCTCGGTCGCCCAGGTACTTTCCTTTATATTAGTTTGGTTGAATCTTTGTCCGCATTTTCAATGCAAAACTTGCAATCGATTTTTTTGTAGCTTCTCATTGGGCTACAAACGTGAAACTTCACATATAGGTTAAGAAACCGAGAAAAGGTAGCAAAAAGGGAAGAAATCCGTTAGGTGGCGCACGAATCGAAGTAATTAGATGAAAACTAAAACCGGCTTTTAGGTAACTTCTCGATGAGCTAGAGACTTCAAACTACAAAGTAAAAGCATAACAAAAAGTTTCGATAGGCTGTGCACGGATCCAGATATTTAGAAAAGTTTTACGGAACGGTCGGTTTTTAAGTAACTTCTCATTGAGCTACCAACGTGAAACTTTACAGATAGGCTGACACCGGAGCAATGCAACAAAATATAAAAAACAAATCCGTTAGGTGGCGCGCATATCGTAATAATTAAATAAGAATTTGGAATTTTGAGATCGGTTTTTAAGTAACTTCTCGGTGAGCAAGAGACTTGAAATTTCAAACTTAATTCAGAGGCCGATGACAGTATAAAACGCGTATCAAGTAGTTTCGCTAGGGGGCACGCATCGAAATATTTAGATGAAAATTTTGAAAATTTTGATATAGAGTTTTATGTAATATCTCATTGAGCTACAAACGAGAAACTTCACAGATAGGTTAAGACATCGTGACAAAGGAACAAAATGAGAAAAAATTCCGTTTGGTGGCGCTCGTATCGAAGTAATTAGATGAGAATTTGGAAGATTTTGAATTTTGATATAGATTTATAAGTAACTTCACATTGAGCTATAAACGCGAAACTTACAGATAGGTTAAGACACCGAGGCAAACAACAAAAAGCAGAAAACAATTCGGTAGGTAATGTGGCGTACGGTTCGAAATAATTAGATAAAAATTTGGAATTTTGATATAGGATTTTAAGTAAATTTTTGGTGAGCTAGAGACTTGACATTTCAAACTTAATTCAGAGGCCAATGACAGTATAAGGTAGGGAGCGCACGGATTGATATATTTACAATAATCGTACGGAACGGAGGGAATCTTACGATCGATTATTATACCGTGTTTGTCAGTGGTGAATCTTGGATCTGCACTTTTCGCCAGGCCTACGTAGCAGTGAGCCGAGTAAAATCTTTGAATGGTCTTCGTATAGAAGAGCTCGATTGCGCCAAACTAATGGGAAAAATACCCTGCAACGAGAAAGCTATGCACGAAATGGAGCGATTGCGGCAATTAGAGTGTCCACGAGAAAATAACATGTTCTGAAAGCTATTATACATAGATAGTGAAACCTCCTTCATTTACGTTAACATAAATACTTATTTATACTGCATAAGCTGCTTCATTTGACAAAATGCAAATATCGTGCGCATTTCTTTAAAAAAGTAAATTAAAGTCCCCGCTTTAAAGCAAACGAAGAAGGTAGCGGCTTGGAACGAACAAGTTGGACCGAATCACAGTGTTGCTGCTACCACAACAATATCAACGTATGATAGCCTAGCCGACCTATATGCCACTTAAGTTTTGAGGCGAGGTGATTAAAAAAAAACTCAAGTATGATTCACAATTCGTTAAACAAAGATATCAAAGTCTCCGATTTGAAGCAAACCAAAAAGGTTGCGGCAAGGAAACGAACAAGTGTAAACGATCCATGGTATTGCTGAAAGCATACAAAAACAGCGAATAATAGCTTACCATATTTATTTATATTTCTCTCCTATAAAATTTTTCAAGCTTCGAAATGCATGTGTAAAATTTCAAGCATGAGCTTTTACGTATTGTGACGAATATTAGCAACACTAAGGTATACTATCATCTCTAAGCCGATACTAAGAGGAGTGATATGCACAAACACATGCATATATCTGAGATACTCACAAAAGTATGCAATCATCAGAAGAGTAATACTCACATATACACAAGCATATGGCTATGCGAGAGACTATAAACTACAAATTCACATGAATATTTCTGAGATACTCAGAAAAGTATGCAATCTTCAGCGAACTAGAAAATTCTAGAAGGAGAAACGCCTAGAAATATGCGAACGAGGAAACCGAAGAGTATAAAAGCAGCACAAGCTGAGGCATGAGCAATCAGTTTGATTTAAGCACCCTATCAGTTGCGAAGTATAAGTGTTATTGGAAGGATTTTCAAAGTAGTCTAATAAAGATCATTTTGCATTATTGAATATTGGAGTTATTTACTCAACAGTTTAGCGATACGAACATAAGTAGAAGGTTGCAAATAAGCGGAATTTCCATAAAATCGTTACAGTATGTTTAAACTAACGCAAGTATAAGTATGAGTTCAGTGCAATAATATTACGAGTAAGCAAGCCACATACTCACTTAAAAATTAATGTAGCTTGAAGTATTGCTGTGATATGTACAATATTGTATACATACAAGTATTGAAGTTTTTCAACTTGCAATAAATAAGGCGCTATCTTTTCCACTTAGACCTAAAAAGTAGAAAATAAAGATAAATTAAAAAAAATTTAAGCATTTCCTTTATATACATGGACAAAAATCAGCGAAAATTGTGTCCTTATATAAAGCCATATTCTTGCTGAATTTTGATATTAATATTTTGACATTGAAATTGTCAAAATATTTATGAGAAATAAAAATATAAAGGTAGAGCGCAATAAATTGACTATATATTGATAAGTGAACTCCTTTTCTGCCAAGTTTGCAATCCAAATAATGTGCGCTCCACTTTTATATTTTTATTTCTCAAAAATATTTTTACAATTTCTATGTCAAAATTTTAAAATCAAAATTCAGCAAGAATATGGCTTTATATAAGGACAAATTTTTCTCTGATTTTTGTCCATTTATATAAAGGAAATGCTTAAAATTTTTTATTTTCGTTTTTTCCCCTTTATATTTGGTCGGTTGAATGTTTTTC
Source organism: Eurosta solidaginis (assembly GCF_040869045.1). Taxonomy (NCBI): domain Eukaryota; kingdom Metazoa; phylum Arthropoda; class Insecta; order Diptera; family Tephritidae; genus Eurosta; species Eurosta solidaginis. The sequence goes on from NC_090319.1 coordinate 156,061,061, forward strand.
CGCATTTTCAATATAAATTTTGCAATCGATTTTTAAGTAACTTCTAATTGAGCTACAAACGTAAAACTTCACATATATGTAGGTTAAGATACCTAGAAAATGCAGCGAAGGGAGGAAAAAATCCGGTAGATGGCGCACCGATCGAAATTGTTAGATAGCGATTTTGAAATTTGGAATTTTGAGATCGATTTTTAAGTAACATCTAGATTAAAGCACCGAGACAATGCAACAAAGGGGGGAAAATCCGTTCGGTGGCGCACACACCGAAATTCTTAGATAAGGATTTTTGAAATTTGGGATGTTGAGATCGACTTTTAAGTAACGTCTCAACTTAAACCGGCTTTTAGGTAGCTTCTCGATGAGCTAGAGACTTGAAATTTCAAACTTAATTCAGAGGCTGATGACAGTGTAAAATAAAAATCACACGGCTTTCTGCCGTAGAAAAAAATATTTTTTTTAATAATTTAATTCAGTCTAAATTAACTGGCGCCCAACGTCAAAGGGTCTAGTCGCGAAGTAAAAAGTGCATAACTCGATCCAAAGAGGCTCGCTGTTACCATTGGACCAAGGACCAAGAACTCACCCCCTTACCCACGCTTGAGGAAGGGATAGCAAGCGAGCGTAATTCAAGTGGAATAGCAGATCCTTAGTACCCGGAAGGAAAAGAGGAAGAAATAGAAAATCCCTGCTTGCTGTCTTATTGTAAGAATATTTAAGTTATTTTTAAAAAAAGAAAAATAAGTATTTTTACCTATATAAAATTAAGAGTTTTAAGGAGATATTACAAATAGTTTATTAACATTTGCATTTCAGAGTTTTTTTTCTCTAATTACATTGAATAATAAAGAGCTCGTACATCTCATAAATTAAATAGGCGACTAAAAATAACAGAAATCGAACTCTGCGATTTACATGAAAAGGGAACCTCCAGAGATTGTTAAGTTAAGGAAAAACAAAACACATTAATAACTTAGAGCAAGAATGGCGCAAAATAATGTGCTACGACCACCTTTGTTGGGTAATGAAGGTGCACCTCCAGCAGGGGCACCAGTACAACCACAACCCCAGCTGCAACCAGCTGGCGTTCCTCAATCCGTGAATCCCTTTCCAGAGTTTAGGAAGCTTATAAAGGATCTAATAGCTGAAATTCTGGTGACGGACGAGAATAACATAGTTAGGAGAGCTTTATCCCGCACAATAACCCTTAGCGGACCAACTAATTGACGAACAATTTCGAAGTAACCTCTCCGACATGGACAAAGTACCCGACGTCGTGAAATCCGTTCGTGAGTTCGGTGGCAACCCAGCAGAATTCAGTAGCTGGAAAAAAAGTGTAGAGCGAATCCTAAAGATTTATGAACCAAGCATAGGTTCACCCAAGTTCTTTGGCATTCTAAGCGTAATTCGCAACAACATTGTAGGCAGTGCAGACGCTGCACTCGAATCCTGCAACACTCCCTTAACCCTCCGATGAGTGACAGTTCTGAACTTCACGGCCGTGTGAAAATGTCTCTAAAGACCTTTTTTTGTAAATCATGTTTTTTTCATATAAAAAATTTTTTTTGATTTTTTTTTTGTTTTTATTGTTTATAACTAAATTCTACATACAAAAATATTTTTTTCAATTTTTACATTTTTTTTTCTTTGGATCGAGTTATGCACTTTTTACTTCGCGACTAGACCCTTTGTCGTTGGGCGCCAGTTAATTTAGACTGAATTAAATTATTAAAAAAAATATTTTTCTACGGCAGAAAGCCGTGTGATTTTTATTTTACACTGTCATCGGCCTCTGAATTAAGTTTTAAATTTCAAGTCTCTAGCTCATCGAGAAGCTACCTAAAAGCCGGTTTAAGTTGAGACGTTACTTAAAAGTCGATCTCAACATCCCAACTTTCCAAATCCTTATCTAAGAATTTCGGTCTGTACGCCACCGAACGGATTTTCTTAAGACTATTATAAAAAAGTTTAAAAATTATTGTTGTTGAGCGTGTACTTCTTGTCCCCCGCCCTGTGCGCAAGTGTTGCAGCGACCCAAAAGTGTGCTATGTTCTCCGCAAACAGCGTTGCCGCAGCCGAAGTAGTATGCCCGCGTTTTCCGCTGCCGCCCGTACTCAGAACGGCAAAGGCGACATGACGGTCTACTTGACCTAGACGCAAACGACGGTGCATTGCCTTCCATCGGTCTTGGTAATACCTGAAAAAAAAGAAACAATTAAATATATATTCTCTTCTTGAATTTGAAGATGTTTTTCTTACCCTGACATCGAATGCTTCCATCGCATTGCGTATCCTTGGATATGAGGTTATATGGTTGTTCAGGGCACGTTCTTCGATATTTGGTGTAACCAATTGTTTCGTTAGCAGTAACAAGAACAACCGCCGTCTGCCACTCCTTTTTATGGGCTTCATTTTGTTGTAAATCGTAAAAGCAGCCAATGCAGCGACGTCCAGCATATTATAAAACATGGCCAACGGCCATCGTTTTGTTGCTCTTTTGCAGCTGTAAGTGCCTAGCATTTCATCCATGGTATCAACGCCGCATTTGTTGGCGTCGTAATCTAATATGGCATAGGGCTTCCGATTCTCGGTTTGCTCGTCAACACGGCAGGTGTAGTGCATTGTGGAGAGCACGTTCACCACTTTATTTTTTTTCGGCACGTATGAGCATAACGCTATATCCCCTTCGTTGAACCCAAATAATGTACTATTGATGGTGCGCTTCGGGTTCCTCTTGAACTGCTGGGGAATGAATGTTTTGTTGTAGCGCACTGTACCAACATATGCGGTCTTCCTCCTCATCAAAATACGCGCCCAGTCAAGAGTGGTAAAGAAATTATCCGCATATATTGTACGGCCAGCATCTAAATATTTTTCCACAAGATCCTGCACTACGTTCTGCCCTTGGTTTTTGGTTTGGCAGTTTTACAGAATATATCATTCCCTTCACAGGATAATAACTCTGTGAGTCGCATAACCACCATACTTTCAAAACATACTTAGCTGGCTTTGACGGAATATATTGTGTGAAGCGGGTGCGGCCTCTGTAAGGGAACAACTGCTCATCAACTGTTAGTGCTTCATGAGGAGTGTAAGCTGCTGCTAAGTTATGTTGCAACATTTGCCAAATATCGTCAATAGCCGCAATTTTGCTGTTGATGACTCGCTGTTGTCAGTATTTTCATTGTCGAATCGAATAAATTGCTTTATACACACGAAGCGATCGTACGACAACGCAGCTTTGTATATTGGGCAACGCGTCGCGCCCCGTAATTCCATAGCTGGTTCATGGTTTGATCTTGTGAGCCCAGCATACAAAAGAATAGCTACAATGGCGTCAAACTCTTTCACTGTCACTGGCTTCCACTCCTTTTTCATCGTGGGATTCGCCAAATTCCATGCAGCTGTAACCTCCCTGCCTTTACGATTTGTTTCACGTAGCACTAAGTGTATTATTTCCTGTGTCATGATTGATCACATTATTGTATAGGGGTCGTATATATTTCCTGTTGGTCCTGGTTTCTTTCTTGTGAAGTTGACCACGTTATGATTACGAGTGCGTGATGTTGTCGGTGCTTTTTTACTCCATTGGGTGCCATCTTTACCAATATAGTAGGTAGGTAGGTTCAACTGGCCGGTCCGTGAGGACCTCACATAGACTGATTGAGTCCGTAGTGTTACCAGAAGTTTGTTTTAACGACCATACTGAAAAACCCTATCAAAAACCAGGACCTATGTTATAAAATAACTCCGTCCTCTTGGCAAATACTAGAAGCTTCCTAGGACTTAAGCCACTTGCTGCTTCTAGATCTGACAGCTGTATCACTCCTAATATCTGGAGTCTTAGCCTGGCAAGTGCAGGGCACGAGCACAGAACGTGCTCGATCGTTTCCTCCTCCAACCCGCACTTCCTACACCTGCTATCACTGACCAAGCCTAATTTAAAGGCATGTGACGCCAGAAGGCAGTGTCCAGTCAGAATACCCGTCATGAGTCTACAGTCCTCTCTTTTTAATGATAGAAGCAACTGTGTTAGTCTAAGGTTGTAAGACCTACACATAATCTTCGACACTTTACAGCCCCGCGCTTGAACCCACGCCTTTTCTGCTTGGTCGATCATGTGCACCTCTCGCATTCGCTTAATATCGCCCAATCTAATTGGGACGTCTACGGAGCAAGCTTAAAGGGATGCGCCCTTTTTAGCTAATTCGTCCGCTTTTTCATTCCCATCTATTCCCATATGCCCTGGGACCCAATATAGATGTATGCTTCTCCCTGTCCCGATTCTCTCCAGAGACTGCTTACACTCTAACACGCATTTAGATGCTGTGCTATGCGAGATTATTGCCTTAATTGCTGCTTGACTGTCAATATAAAAGTTAACACGATTGCAGCTTAAGCTATTCTCTTCCAGGGTTTCTACTGCTTTGGTTACGGCTAATATTTCCGCTTGGAAAACGCTACAGTAATCCGGCAGCCTGTAGGATCTGCTTAATTCCGGATCAGCGCAGTATACCGCAGACCCTACTCCTTCCACTATTTTGGAACCATCGGTGTACACATGTATCGCCTCGTCCGCCATTTGCGCACCCTTGCGCCAACCGTCCACCTCTATTGTGGCCTTAAGATCTCCCTCAAAGTGCAGGTAGGGAATCATGTAGTCTGTTCGTCTTGTGACTGAGGACGCTATACTACTATGGCCATATGGTCGGCGCTCAAGCTGCCCCGAAGCATCGAGCCTGGTTGCGGTCGCTAACGCTTTGTTCTTTGCTACCAGGTCTACAGGTGGAATGTGCAGAATGGCATACAGTGCAGCCGTCGGGGTTGTTTTCAGGGCTCCCGTAATGCAAAGCATCGATAGTCTGCATACCACCTCTAATTTTTTGAGGTATGTTGCTTTTTTTGTGTGGCTTTCCACCAAACAAGAACTCCATAGTATAGAATAGGGCTTACAATCGCTGTAAAAACCCAATGAGAAAGAGAGGGCGATAGGCCCCACGTACACCCCAGCATTCTTTTACATGCATAGAGTGCCGTTGAGGCCTTCTTGACCCTCTCCTCCAAGTTGAGCTTCCATGACAGCTTACTGTCTAGGATGATTCCTAGATATTTTGTGCAAGGTTTCTCCTGTAAGGTCACCGCTCCTAACTTAGGCCTGGTCCAATTTGGGACCTTGTACCTCTTTGTAAACAAGACCATATCCGTCTTCTCCGCATTGACTTTCAGCCCGACATTAGATGCCCAGGTATGAATATCCCGAAGCGCCCGATCCATCAAAGAACTAATCGTTGGAAGGCATTTTCCACTTATGACAATTGCAACGTCATCTGCGTAAGCCGTAAGTTTTACGGGTCCCTCATCGAATTGCCTGAGCAGTTGGTTGATGACCAGTGTCCACAGCAGAGGTGATAGCACCCCTCCCTGCGGCGTGCCCCTGTCCACTGATTTCGTGGCCTCGTACAATCCCCATTGTGATGTAATCTTTCTGCAATTTAACATGCAGCCGATCCATATGATTAAGGCAGGATGTACTTTAATGTAATTAAGACCATCCATAATCGCCCATTTTGCAACATTATTGAAAGCCCCGGCAATGTCCAAGAAGACTCCTAGAGCATACTCCTTATATTCCAGGGATTTCTCTATGCTTATTACCACCCTATGCAATGCGGTGTCTACCGACTTGCCTTTGGTGTACGCATGCTGTGTTGTGGAGAGCAGCTTTTCATCCACGTTGGACTTTATGTACACATCTATCAGCCTCTCAAAGGTTTTGAGCAGAAATGATGTTAAGCTAATGGGTCTATAGTCTTTGGGATACACGTGACCGATCTTCCCCGCCTTTGGTATAAAAGCTACACGAGCAGTTCTCCAAGAGTGCGGTACATGATTCAGTCTTATGCACCCATCGAATATTATTTTAAGCCATTCCACGACCGCCCTACTTGAGACTTGTAGCATGGCCGGGAATATACCATGTGGGCCCGGCGATTTAAACTTAGAAAACGTCTTCACTGCCCACTTGATCTTGGTATCGGTCACCAAGCCCGGCACCACTAGCTCCGTGATCGAAGTGTGAGTGATGTCTGCTGGTTCTTCTAAACCGTCTCCCGATGGGAAATGTGTATCGAGAAGCACCTCAAGGGATTCCTCACTATCACGTGACCATTCCCCGTTCTCTTTCTTTATTAGTCCCTGGACTATGTTTCCCTTTGCTAGGACTTTTTTCAACCGTGCTGTTTCACTGGAGCACTCTATGTCCGTACAGAAACTTTTCCATGAGTTTCTCTTCCCCCTGGTAATTTCACGCTTGTAGATCCTCAGTAGATCCCTGTACTCGTCCCTACACGCTTCGCTTTCCGCGGTCTTTGCGAATTTAAACATTTCTTTTAGCTGACTTCTTAGAAGACTCAGCTCATTGCTCCACCATGGCGGCTTTGCTTTTCCTCTGAATCTCCTTAGAGGGCAAGCTTTGTTATACGCAGTCATAAGCGTCCTTGTTAGGAATTCATTCGACTCCTCCAGTTCCTTTACATTAGCAACCTCTTTGGGTTGTCCCAGTTTCGTTTCTACATGTTTCTGGAATTTAGTCCAATTCGTTGCCCTAGGGTTTCTAAAGGTTCCTCCCTTCTCTACCCTCTTTAGTGGGATGCTGAAGCTTATATACGCATGGTCGGAGAAGGATGGTCTATCGAGAACCATCCAATCATACCTTCATATATCACGCTCGGAGCTCAATGTAATATCCAGAATATTGCTGGATGTTGGACCAATGTATGTAGGAATATTTCCCCTGTTGGCTATCTGCAAATTGGTTTGCAGGATGTAACAAAATAGAGATTCGCCTCTCTCGTTCGTATCTGCTCCTCCCCACGCATTGTGGTGCGCATTTGCATCTGCGCCTATGACCAACCGCCCTTTGCGCCCTTCCTCCTGTACTAGCCTTTTGCACTCCATCGGTGGAACCTCCGCAGCATGGGCTATGTAGCAGGACGCCAGGATAAATGCCTGCTTATTCTTTTGCTCAACGGCCACCGCTACGAGATCCTCGGTGGTGTAATTAGGCAGCATATATGAATGCAGCTGTTTCCTTACCATTACTACAGCTCGCACCCGTCCTTCCGTTTGTGCGTAGTAAACGCCAAGCCCGCGCGCGCTAAGTCCAGAAACCTTTCCTCCCGATGAGAGCCACGGCTCCTGGATCAGCGCCACGTCAAACGAACCCTCCTCAAGGGTTAGGAGGAGTTCGCTCGACGCCACTTTACTGTGTTGGAGGTTTATCTGTAGGACTCGCAGCACCATTGGGCTGTTTGTCCCCCTCCAGCACCTTCGTCTTGACGTCGTCGTCCTCCTCTTGCCCTTTTGGTTTAGAGTATTCGAGGCCCCCTTCAGCCCCTCGTGAATGTGCCGTCACAGCACCATTTAGCGGTTGGTCCTCTTCTAGCACGTTCGTGGTGACGTCGGGGACCTCCACCTGTCTTTTTTCCCTTAGGCTTCTGAGGTCCTTTTCGACTTCGCCCACTTCCAGCGTGTTAGGATTTTTATCCTCGGGACTTCTTTTCCTGAGTCGCATGTAAATTTTGCCAGTGCCAAAGGACATTTTGCCAAGCTGCGTGTACAAAATATCCTCCGCCTGCTTGTTTATTTGGAAGATGTAGAACTGACCATCCTCGGTAGGCCGAGATACAGTAAGTACCTTCCAATCCTGTGTCGGTATGTTCGGATTCTGATTCTGCAGAAGTCGCAGTGTATCCTCCGACTTCATCACGCATGGTATCCATACCTTAACTTTTGGTACCGTGGGGATTTGCGCTTTATCCACCACCTCAAACCGCGCGTTCGTGCCTTCCCTTTGGAGGTTTGGAACGACTTCCTCCAGCCACCGCAAGCTCGCGATGTTGTCGCACGCTATCATCTTCACACCATTATACCATCCCCCCGAATCAAAGGTTGGAAGGGGCTTACTTGGTTGTTCCCGCATCATCTTAAGCATTAAGCTAATAAGCTCCCTTTCCACAGATCTCTACCTTTCAGTAGTCATTTGTCCGAACGGACTGCTACGATCAACCAGCGCCACAGTCAGTGACTGCTTTGCCACATCACTCATCTTCTCATGAAAAGCAGGAGTCTTAGTGTTATCTCCCTTTGGAACCTCCGAGAACACCGGAGTCTTCGCGTTAACTCCCTTTAGCGCCTCCGAGAATACCAATATAGTAACTTTCATTCGTTTCCTGTCCATCATTTTCTTCCTCTTCATCATCGTGGTCATCAGTATCTTCATTTAGCTCGACGTATCCTTCAGTTTCGGCATCTGACTCTTCAGCAGGTTGGTATGTGCGATCTTGATCATCCTCAACTTCATAATTATCAATTGCAGCAATATCAATTTCTTCATCCATGTCTTCGTCCATAAAATCAGCAAATCTACTATCAACTGCACGCCTTTCATCCGCAGTCATTTGCTGGTAACGTCTACTACGGCGTACAACCATTTCAGCAACGTCCAAATTACTTGCATCTGCCATATTTATATTTTCGTTTCTATCACAAACGATTTTACTCTTCGCTGTCTAAACTTTGACTGATTTGGTTTACGAAACTACAACTTCTTTTATACTCTTTCGTAAGTCTACCTGAACTCAAAAACATTAGGGATGATGATAAACTGGTTTATTGCTAGTAGTATAAAATTAGAATATTGTTCCTTTCCTTGAAAGCAATAACGTTCATGTCTTCGAATTTTTCTTAGAATTTTTTTGTTTCTATCATCATCCCTAATGTCTTTGAGTTTAGGTCTTTGTGTTCAGAACAAGTAAATTATGTGTTGAAACAATAAAAAAATTATAATGATGCCCAAAAACATGCATTTATTAGTGAAATTCAGTACAAGGTCCATACGGACCTATTCACACGTCCGCGTACTATTCTCACTAAAACATCATTAACTCCTAAAGTAATGATCCGATCGGCTTGATTTTTTTTGTAGTGGCAGAAGTAGGAGTAATTTCAGTTTGAAAAGGCAAAAAGGCCCCTAGGGACCTTCTCACTCATCGGAGGGTTAAATTGGAAAATAATTTTCCAGTGCCTAATAGCACACTATGCTGACAAACGTGACTTAAGCACCCTGGAGTACCAGATGAATTGTTTGGTCTAGGCAGGAAATTGGTACAGGAATTCTACGTGGCGGTGTATCCCCACCTTTCGCTGATACTCAATAAGGTATCCTGCATGGATGTTGGCGGGGAGGCCATGTGTGTCCTCACGCATACATACCGTGACAACGCATTAGATACCTTTGTTCGAGGACTATCGGGTGACCTGTCCAGACTCCTCGGCATGAAAAAACCGTCTGATTTGCCCGAAACCTTACATTTATGTATTAAACTGGAAAACCAGAACTTCAGAGCTGCTCACGCTAACAGCCAATACAATTCACCCAGAACACCAATGCTACCTGCAGCATCATTTGGCACATACCAACAAAAGCCTGCACTCCCACCGAGGAAACAATCCAATCAACCATTTTACCCGCACCTTGCGCATTTCCCCCAATCAATGTCTCCATTTACCCGATTTTCCCAGCAACCTCAATACCATCAACTTCAACATCAGTATCAGCAACCCCAATACCAACAATATCAACGCCCACATCTACAGTACACAAATACACCGAATACCCAAGGGCCCATGCATTACGGTAATCCACCGCCAAGGCCATCACAACCAAAACCACCCACACCTATGGCCGTGGACCAATCGATGCGAACAAGAAACATCAACTACATGAACAGGCCAGGATACAGCAACGTAGCGTCGAAACGACCACCCTCGGCGCACACAGGGCAATTCAATAGAAATGCTGCTCATAAACTTCAAAGGATAGAGCACATAGAACCGTCACCTGACACTGCCGTAGCCGAAGCACAACAGTACGAAGCAGGTACATACGGAACCGAAACTGACGAAATGAACGCAGAAGAAACACAATCCTGGCAAGACTACTATCAGGATTACTCGTGGTACGCACACGACAACAAAAAAAAAAGGCGAAGAGTTTTGCGACGTTAATTTTTTAGGCTAACGCACTTGCCCTACATCGAGTGCAAAACCGGCCATGGAGAGGTATTAAAATTCCTTATAGACACTGGCTCCAACAAAATCTACATACAGCCTTCATTAGCAAAAAGCCCCTTACCAAACGAAAACATTTTTTACGCGAACTTCATTGGAGGTAAAATAAGAGTATCGCAGCATATATTTTTGAATCTTTTCGGTTTGAACGAGGAACGCCTTAAGTTTTTCCTTTTGCCTTCATTGGTGTCATTCCACGGCATCATTGGGAATGACAGCCTCAAACAGTTTAATGCAGTAATTCATACCTCTAGATTTATTACAGGATTATTAAAAATGGTAAAAATAAATCAAAATTAAGCAACTGCTATCAATATTCGTAAATAATATGGAAATAAAAACTGAGCACCTAACAGAAGAACAAAAGGAAAGGCTTCATAATCTCTGTAACCAGCACTAAAAACTTTTCGCAGAACCCGATGAAAAACTGACATATACCACTGTAGCGGAGACAGAAATTAGGACGACGACCGACAACCCTGTCTACTCGCGATGTTATCCATACCCAATGTCCCTAAAATCAGAGGTCGAAAGGCAAATTAATAAACTCCTGGAAGACGGCATCATAAGGCCATCACGATCGCGTTATAATTCACCTCTCTAGATAGTCGATAAAAAACCAGATTCCCTGGGCAACAAACAATACAGACTAGTGATAGATTATCGGAAGTTGAACTCTGTAACAATAGCAGACCGGTACCCTATTCCCGAAATTAACGAGGTCCTTTCCCAACTAGGGAGCAATAAACTTTTCTCGGCCATTGACCTGAAGAGCGGCCTTCACCAAATTCCTTTAAAAAATTCAGATATAGAAAAGACCGATTTATCCACAAATAACGGGAAGTATGAATTCACCAGGCTACCATTTGGCTTAAAGATTGCTCCTTCATTTTCCAGAGAACGCTGGACGAAATTTTACGAAACTACATTGGACATTGCTGCTACGTTTACATAGACGATATCATAATATTCAGCAAAACTGATGCAGATCACACAGCCCATTTAAAAAGTATTTTCGGCACACTCGAAGATGCGAACATGAAGGTACTACTGGATAAGTGCAAGTTCTTTCAAAGGGAGGTCGAATTTCTAGGATTCATTGTAACGGCGGAGGAGGGACGCGTGTCCAAAAATCAATCGGCAAAAAAAAAACAGATCACCCTTGATGAGAACGCAATGGCGGCGTTTACAAAACTTAAAAATGTTCTTGTTTCGGGAGAAGTAATGTTGACCTATCCCAACTTGAACACAGACTTTGAGCTGGCAACCGATGCCTCCAATTACGCAATAGGCGCAGTCCTGTCACAGGAAGATAGACCCAAAAACAGAAGAAATGTACGCAGCCAACGAAAAGGAAATGATTGCCATCATATGGGCATTGAAATCTCTGCGTAACTATCTTTACGATTCGGCAAAAGTCAGAATTTTCACAGACCACCAACCCTTAACTTATGCTCTAAGCACCAAAAATAAAAACAATAAAACGAAACGCTGGAAAGCTATACTTGAGGAATACAATTACGAATTAAATTACAAACCTGGCAAAATGAACGTAGTTGCGGACGGACTATCTAGACCACCGCAACAAGAACAGATAAATTCTTTAACAGCAACCCGACATAGCGGCGAGAGCTCAGTTCAAACGTTGATACCGTATACAGATGCACCTATCAATGCATTCAAGAACCAACTTTTCATTTCCACAGGTGAAGCTTCCTCATACTAGTTTCAAATTATTTTTCGAACCTATCATAGGCACACTATAGTGGAGAGTGAATTCACGGAAGATAGTATTATTACTTTATTAAAAAGATATTTGAATACCTCGGTTACAAATTGCATAAAGACAGAAGACAGTATATTAGGAAGGATCCAAACCATTTACCAAACCCACTTCAGTAGATAGAGGGTGCGCTACACGCTAAATTTTGTGGAGGATATCCTTACCGAATCTGAACAGGAAAGAGAAATTACCTGCGAACACAACAGAGCTCATCCCAACCCAACAGAAAATAAAGCTCAACTTTTGGAGAGATGTTATTTTCCCCAGATGAACGGCAAAATAAAAAAAATTTCAAAATAGTTTAGGATTTGCATAAGTACGAACGACACCCAGTATACCCCATTCTAAAAGCCACTCCAATCCCCAATTATCCAGGACATATTGTTCACGTAGACCTGTATTATACCAGCAATAAAATAGTGTTAACAGCAATAGAGAAATTCTCAAAATACGCCCAAGCAAAGATTGTAAAGTCCAGATCATCCGGAGATATAAAAACCCCTCTAAGAGATAAAAAAAAGAGATTTGTTAGAAATATTTGGATTTCCCGAAAACATTGTGATAGATAATGAAAAATCCCTGAATTCGGCTCCCATAACCTTCATGCTACAGAATCGATTCGGAGTAGAAATATTCAGAACCCCGCCATATAAAAGCACAGTGAATGGAGAGATAGAGCGATTCCACTCCACCTTGTCGGAATTATTGCGATGTACCAAAGCAGAAAATGTTCACTCCGATTTCCGCGATCTCCTTGATAGATCCCTATACAAATACAATCTCTCAATTCATTCCACTTCTAAACAAAAGCCTATAGAATTATTTTTTGGACGGACGATTGGACCGCACCCAGTCGACCTGGACAAAGACGAAAACATACAAAACTTGAAAATTAAACAAGGAAGGGATTTAGAGGTCCACAATAAGAAAAGAACAGATTGCAGGACAACAAGTGCTAATGACGTGATTTATGTAAAATTAAACAAGCGAATAGGAAATAAATTGTCACCCCGTTACAGGAAGGACTTGAGGACAAGGGAAATACAGTTACAACTCAGTGGGGAAAGTCGGTGCATAAAAGCCATATTAAGGTTCAATAAAAAAAAGATAAAAAATTTTCCAAAAAACAAAGAAACAAAAAAGCCAGAAAGAGGGAAGAAGGAAGTTTTTTCCTCTTCTAAAAATTAATCAGTTAAACGAATTAAAATAAAAATTACAAATTATAATAATAATAAAAAGGATAGTAGAGGAAGGTTTAAGGAATGCTCTAATTATGCAAATCTTATATAACCAAAGAAACAAAATTAATAATAATAATAATGATATTTAATATACAGAAATTTAAGTTCAATTAAATTAATCTCCTTAAATTTAAGTCAAATCGAAAAATATGCCATAGGCGCACGATCTATTCTAGCAGTAATTTAAGTCAAATCGAGCAATATGCCATAGGCGCACGATCTATTCTAGCAATAATTTAAGTCAAGTCGAGCAATATGCCATAGGCGCACGATTTTAGATATAAGCAATAATTGAGTGTTCATGGTCATTAAGAAAATAAACCTTTTTTCAGTCTTCTTGCCTGCATGGCACGTTTATTCATCATTCCACTTAATAACCATAGATAACGGCCTCTCAAAAATCAAAGATGGCACCCTCAACTTCATCCATATTATTAACACCCAAACATACAGAAACCTTTTGGAAAATATAACGGCGACCATAGGAAAAAATTTACCACCATCAAATCCTCTTATCGTACCCTGTAGCATGAGGCCCAACAAGCTATTGAGATGTTCGAACTCATTGAACCCATCCGAAATACTAAAACCCGAAGATCCCCAGATTTTCTCGGTACCGCTTGGAAATATATATCTGGAAGCCCCGACCATGATGACCTCAATATTATAAATTCTAACTTGGGAAAATAATAATAAACAAATTATTATAAATAATGTGTTGAAACACCAAGTAAATAAAATTACTGAAATTACTAATAGTTTGTTAAATGCCATAACAAATGAGGTAGCAGTAAGCCTCCAAAATAAGCTAAGATTAATCAAAGAAGAAATTGTAAGTGTTAAGTACGCCATACAATGGGCAAGAATTGGAATTGTAAGCCCAATAATATTAAATAAATTGGAAATTGGTTTAGTTATAGGAGAAATGAATAAAGAACATATGCCATAAAAAATAAAGACCGTATATTCGGCATAACAAGTGATTGTAGAAAGTATAAAAAAAAGCATATGTAAACAAAACGAGTTAATAGATTTAAGTCATGATTCTTGTATACCTAAGTTAATAAAAAGCCTCAACTCTTCGTGTCACTTCATCAGCTGCCACCACATCCCAAAGGACGAGCTTGTTGCGCCCGGAATGTTTTTCCTAAACAACTACAAAGGCAATATTACCACAAGCAACGACGTGAAATACATGAATGAGACCTACATTGTAAATTTTAAAAATGAGACCATTGTAGTCAATGGAAGAACAAATAGGAATTTCGAAGCTCCCCCTTTAAGGATAATGCCAGCAATAACACAACCAAATCCAATAGAAGACAGCCTGACTAAACTTCTGTCATTAGAAGCGCTCAGTGAGCTACACATAAACAATGCCATCGAAATCCAGTCACTCCAAACAGAAAGGGCAATAAACCGATTTTCTTCAGGACTTACCCGTATAGTAATCATTGTCCTGATGGTTAGTTTTGGAAAATATTGATATAAAAGGCACAAAATAAACTATTGGACAGGCCAATCAAGAAGAAGAGGCTATGTCAGAAGTTCCCACACCCTCAACAAGAGCGTTTAAAATTTTTCAAACGCTCGGGGATAAGCGATTTTAAGAAGGAAGGAGTTAACATAACAAACATTTTAGAACCAGAAATTCATTCTCTCACGCTGATACAAAGTATCCAGATACAAATATTGCAATTCTACACGCGAAATCGCCAAAAGTGCTGACTGCATGTCCAGATACCAGATATCTTGAATCAAGGCCATGCTTTCTGAGCTGCGGCGCAGCAACGAATATTCACCAAACAGAGACGCGACAGCGAAATTCAGGGTATATAATTAAGTATCTTTCCAAAATGTAATTCAGTTCTATTTTGGACATTAAATAAAAATTACAGGCTTCCTGCCGTAGAAAAAAAATATTTTTTTAAATAATTTAGTTCGGTCTAAATTAACTTATACTGTAATACATATTTACACTAATACTTACAAACTAAATGTACAACATCTAATATCTAATCTAATATATATATATATCTAATCTAATATCTAATCTAATATATATATTATAAATGGGAAAGTTTGGATGTCCAGACGTTTGTCTTTGTGCCTCAATCAAGCAAGAACGGCTGGAAAAATTTGAATGAAATTTGGCACACATATAGCCAATAGTCTAGAAGGATCTACTAGCCATATATTTTTCAAAAGGGGGGAGGTCCCGCCCCTAGGAACAGTTAAAATTTAATTATTATATTTTTTCGTCTTTGTGACTGAATCACGTCAGAACGGCTACACGGATTTTGATAAATTTGGGACACTACTAGCGAAATTATTTTCGAGCATGGAGAGGGGGTAGGAGGTCCCACGACCCCTTCGCATAATTAGTTTTTAACAATTTTTACACATAACTTTACCTTTACTGACCTTCACCAATATTACAAACTCAATAGGTCAAATAAGTCGAGGGCTTACAAAATGAGCAGTGACACCCTCCGTCCCCTTCCCCTGTTGTTTTTGTTGTAGCAGTGCTTCGCCCCACCTAACAGACGCGACCGATCACAAACTGTCATCAATATCCTCTAACGGGAGTCCAAAGAAACTTGCTGTTTCAACAGGGTGGACCATAGGGAAAGGGGTGTTAGAGGCGTTGGTTCCACATTACAATTAAAGAGATGGTTGGTGTCATGTGGGGACACATTGCAAGCGGGGCATACATTTTGTATGTCGGGGTTGATTCTGGATAGGTAAGAGTTTAACCTGTTACAGTATCCAGAACGAAGTTGAGCCAGAGTGACACGCGTTTCCCTGGGGAGTATGCGTTCCTCTTCCGCAAGTTTTGGATACTTTACTTTGAGTACTGGGTTCACCGGGCAATTCCCGGCATAAAGGTCCGACGCCTGTTTGTGGAGTTCACCAAGGACCTGCTTGTGTTTTTTCGCTTCATGCGGCTGTGTTCTCAGATGCCGTATTTCCTCAAAATGCTTACGGAGGTGACTCCTTAAGCCCCTAGGCGGTGCTGGCTCGTCAATCAGATGTCTGTTGGGATGCCCAGGTTTCTGGGTATTCAACAGGAACTGTTTGGTCAGCATCTCGTTTCTTTCCCTGATGGGGAGTATTCTCGCCTCATTATGTAGATGGTGTTCTGGGGACGTAAGAAGACAGCCCGTGGCAATTCTGAGGGCAGTATTTTGGCAGGCCTGTAGCTTCTTCCAGTGGGTAATTTTTAGGCTTGGCGACCATATGGGTGACGCGTAGCACGTAATCGGCTGGCTAATTGCTTTGTATGTAGTCATGAGCGTTTCTTTATCTTTTCCCCAGGTACTGCCAGCAAGGGATTTGAGGATTTTGTTACGGCTCTGAATTCTCGGAACAATTGCGGCTGCGTGCTCACCAAAATGTAGATCCTGATCAAACGTCACACCCAAGATTTTGGGGTGTAGGACAGTCGGTAGCGTAGAGCCATCGACGTGGATGTTCAAAATGGTCGACATTTGGGACGTCCATGTTGTAAATAAGGTCGCGGAAGATTTAGTCGGTGGTAATGCCAGGTTTCGCGAGGCGAAAAAACTGGAGAGATCAGGGAGGTAGCCGTTTATTTTATTGCATAGCTCATCGATCTGTGGGCCTGGGCCTGTGGCCATTACTGTGCAGTCATCGGCGTAGGAAACGATTGTGACTCCTTCCGGTGGTGAAGGTAGCTTAGATATGTAGAAATTAAACAAAAGTGGGGATAGGACACCACCCTGTGGCACCCCTTGTTTAATTCTCCTTGGCTTTGATGTTTCGTTTCTAAATAGCACCGATGCCTGCCGACCACCCAGATAATTTGCGGTCCACCTTTTAAGACATGGGGGAAGGGTAGACCCTTCCAGGTCTTGCAGTAACGAGCCATGGTTGACCGTATCAAAAGCTTTTGATAGGTCTAGCGCTACGAGTACTGTTCTATGGTGGGGGTTTTGATTTAAACCGCAATTTATCTGGGTGCTAATGGCATTTAGCGCGGAGGTAGTGCTATGGAGTTTTCTGAAGTCATGCTGATGGGAGGCTAGTTGCAAATTTGCTTGGAAATAAGGGAGCAAAATGGCTTCGAGCGTCTTTGCTACTGGCGATAGGAGAGATATCGGACGATACGACTCTCCTATGTTAGCTGGTTTACCAGGCTTTAGTAGCGGGACCACCTTGGCCATTCTCAATTTCTCGGGTATGACAAAGGTGGAAAGAGACAGGTTGAAGACCTGCGCTAAATATTTGAAACCCTCTTTCCCTAGGCTTTTAAGCATCGGCATGGCTATGCCGTCTGGGCCCACTGCTTTGGATGGTTTAGCGCGACCAATGGCGTCCTCAACCTCTTTAGCGGTGATGGTGATTGGTGACGCGCTGAATTTGTGTTTATGTACGTGTCTGTTGGCCCTCCGTCTAACTTTGTCGACCGTAGAATGCATTATATATTGTCGGCAGAAAGCGCTCGCGCATTTTTTCGCATCCGACAGCACTTTGTCGCCAAAGGCGATGGAAACTTTGTCTTTGTGCTTAGTCGGATTCGATAGGGACTTTACGGTGGACCAAAGTTTACCCACGCCGGTAGAGAGGTTACAACCTCTTAGGTGCTCCTCCCATTTCGTCCGCTTGTGTTCATCCACAAGCACTCTGATGCGTTGGTTTATATCCCTTATTTGGGGGTCGCCTGGATCAAGCTGCCTTATAAGGTCACGTTCTCTCGCTAAGTTTGCGGCTTCCGCCGGGAAGTGGGGCCGGATTTCGGGAATTCTCCCGGCGGGAATGAAACGTGCCGAGGCGGATTCAATGACCTTGCGGAAGGCACGCTCCCCTTGGCGGGCATCAGTCGGGATAGGGAGGGCAGCAAAGAGGTTGTCTGTAAAGGATTTATATTCTTCCCACTTTCCTGTTTTAAAGTTTATGAAAGTGCGTTTTTCGGTGACGATGAAGTTGGCGGTACGCTCGAGCGAAACAAGTATAGGCAGGTGGTCGGATGCCAATGATACCATCGGCTGCCAGTTGACGCAGTTTACGAGTTCTGCGCTCACGATTGAGATATCTGGCGAACTGTGACAGCTTCTTACCATACGTGTGGGAGCGTCTCCGTTTATTGTGCAGAACGTCGTTTCTTCTATTTGATCCGCCAACATCTCGCCCCTACTGTCCGCCCGCAAATTTGAATGCCATAGATCATGATGGGCATTGAAGTCGCCTAAAATAATGCGATTGTTTCCAGTGAGTAAGGCTCTGATATTAGGGTGGTATCCACCGGGGCAACAGGTGGCAGGGGGGATGTAGATGTTGATGATTTCTAGGTTTGCATCGCCTGACCGGACAGATAGGTCTTGACGTTCTAAGACGTTGTCCCTGCGGTCGATGCCAGGATCAAATATGTGATATTGCACAGAGTGGTGTATTATAAACGCGAGGCCGCCTCCATTACCGCTCTCGCGATCTTTTCTGTGGACATTATACCCAGAGCAGGTCTGCAATGCAGATCGTGCTGTGAGTTTAGTCTCTTGAATCGCAGCAATGCGGATGTTGTGCCGCTTCATGAAATTGACTATCTCCGTAATCTTCCCAGTTAGTCCATTACAGTTTAACTGCAGAATTCTGAAGTGCATGAGGGGAGACGTCGCCACTCTGGGGGTAAGTGACGGGTGACTACGCCTGGGGCCAGGACGCAATTGCTGTTGTGGCCCTGGGACTGGGCGTCCTTGGGCAAGAATTGGGGTACCCGGATGATTTGGGTTTGCGACCTGGCAACATGGCGCGATGAAACCCGTCGAGGGGTTGCCGTCGCGGAGACCAAACATCTAGGAAAGTGGCACCACCCAAGGCAGGAGCTGCATTGGGCGGATGTCGCAAACATATATATTCTGTGCTGGCAAACGGTGCAAACGGAGGTAGGGACTAAAAGTCTGTTTCCCTGACCTACACGATTGCTGCCGGAAAAGAGGGGGGGGGGGGGGGGGGGAAGACGGGGGCAGGGGCTGTTGCTCAGCATTGCTTCCGACTCTACTACGAAGATTGTAGTTATGAGTGGTAGCAGCTGTTTGAGTTGTTGGCGCCGTAAGGCGCGAGCAGCAGCGGGTACTTGTTGTGGCTTGCTGAGCAGCGGGGCTGCTGGAAGGTAATGGGGGGGCGATTAGACGTAGACTACGGGGCGCCCTTGGGCGTGAACAGCAAGGAGCCACAAAAGATTTATAAAAGTTACGTGGACGTCGGGTTTTGGGATCAAACCCAGAACAACCTGTCCGATGCAACCATCCCTTACACGAGACACACTGAACAGAGTATGACCGTCCTAAAAAGATTCTTTTCCGGCAGATGCAGCAAAACCATTTCTCAGGACCGGGGTCAGGAGACGGATTCGGATTGGATTCGATACCTTCCCGGAGCAAGAGAATATGGAGCAGTCCTGCTGCAAGGAGCTGCTGGGAGGATGACAATTTGTGGGAGGGACGAAACAAATTAAATGGGGTTACACTGAAATGACAGTCCTTGGTCGGGAAAAATTCCGAGTCGCTCCGGTACATAGAACCGACTGCCTTGGGAAGCGCCCTTTCCCCTCTTTTCGGCCTCTGGTGTAAAATCTATAAATTGTTATAACTCAATATAAATGTTCTCCTAAATCAATAATTTTTGGTACCTGGCTCATATAGATCGAGATCTAAACAATTTTGGAAAATCGATCGGTGTTGCTCTCCGTCTACTCCCGCCATCCACCCTCCTTCAATTGTTTTTATTAGCACGCTTTTATTAGCTTTATCTGTATGTTTCTTTGTAACTTTTCATTCGCTCCAAAACGCCTGCTGCCTTATTAACATGGTTTTATAATTAGCTTCAACTTATTTGTAATCCCGTCAGGGTCATATCGAAACCCTTCCGGGATCATGCCTGCATGGTTTTCGGGATCCGTCCGCGATTCCGTCGGGGTTATTTTGGGACATTTTCGGGATCATTTGCGTACCTTTGAGTGATAAATTCTTAATGGTTTCCGGGATCATTATGGGACTTTTTCGGGGTCATTTTGGGTCCCTTCCGGCATCATTTCTGGATGGTTTTCGAGATGGGTCCGAGATCCCGTCGGGGTAATTTCGGACTTTTTCTCGACTAATACGGGATCATTCGGGGACCCTTCCGGCATCATTTCTGGATGGTTTTCGGGGTCAGGGTCATTTCGGGATTATTAGGGATCACTAAGGACCTTTCCGGCATCATTTCTGGATAGTTTTCGAGATCCGTCCCGGATCCCGGCGGGGTCATTTCGGGACTATTTGGGGATAATTTGGGAACCTTTCCGGCATCAGGACCTTTTCGGGATTATTTGGGGTCCCTTCCGGCTTCATTTATGAATGGTTTTCGGTATTCGACCGGGATCTCGTCGGGGTCATTTCGGGACTTTTTCTCCACTAATACGGGATAATTTGGGGACCCTTTCGGCATCATTTCTGGATGGTTTTCATGATCCGTCCGTGATCCCGTCATGGTCATTTCGGGACTATTAGGGGATCATTTTAGGACCTTGGTGGCATCATTTCTGCATAATTTTCGGGATCCGTCCGGGATCCGACGGGGTCATTTGGGGACTATTTCGGGATCATTTAGGGTACCTACCGGCATCATTTCTGGAGGGTTTTCGGGATCCCGGGATCCCGTCAGGGTAATTTCAGGACTTTTTGGGGATCATTTGGTGTACTTTCCGGTATCATTTCTAGATGGGTTTCGGGATCAGTCTGGGATTCCGTCGGGGTCATTTCGTTACTTTTTCTCAACTAATACGGGATCATTTGGGGACCGTTTCGCCATCATTTCTGGATGGTTTTCGGGATCCCGGGATCCCATCGCGGTAATTTCGGGACTATTTGGGGATCCTTTGGGAACCTTTCCGGCATAATTTCTGGATAGTTTCCGGGATCCGGCGGGGACCCCGTCAAGGTCATTTCGGGACTATTAGGGGATTATTTGGTGTACCTTCTGGTATCATTTCTAGATCGTTTTCGGGATCCGTCCGGGATTCCGTCGGGGTCATTTCGTTACTTTTTCTCAACTAATACGGGATCATTTGGGGAACCTTTCCGGCATCATTTCTGGATAGTTTCCGGGATCCGTCGGGGATCCCGTCAGGGTCATTTCGGGACTATTAGGGGATTATTTGGTGTACCTTCCGGTATCATTTTCAGATGGTTTTCGGGATCCGTCCGGGATTCCGTCGGGGTCATTTCGTTACTTTTTCTCAACTAATGCGGGATCATTTGGGAAACCTTTAGCCATCATTTCTGGATGGTTTTCGGGATCCCGGGATCCCGTCGGGGTCATTTCGGGACTATTAGGGGATCATTTGGGTACCTTTCCGACATCATTTCTGGATAGCTTTCAGGATCCGTACGGAATCCCGACGGGGTCATTTCGAGACTATTTCGGGATCATTTGGGGTATTTTTCTTCATCATTTCTAGACGAATTTCGGGGTCATTTCGGGACTTTTCTCGACTAATGCGGAATCATTTGGGGACCCTTTCGGCATCATTTCTGAATATTTTTCGGGATCCGTCCGGGATCCCGTCGGGGTCATTTCGGGACTATTTCGGGATCATTTGGGGTACCTTCCGGCATCATTTCTAAATGGTTTTCGGGATCCGTCCGGGATCCCATCGGGATCATTTCGGGACTTTTTCTCGATTGATACGGGATCATTTGGAGACCGTTTCTGCATCATTTCTGGATGGTTTTCGGGATCCGTCCGGGATCCCGTCAGAGTTATTTCGGGATTATTAGGGGGATCATTTGAGGACCTTTCCGGCATCATCTCTGGATAGTTTTCGGAACCTGTACGGGAACCCATCGTGATAATTTCTGGACTTTTTCGAGACTATTTCGGGATCATTTGGGGTCTCTTTAGGGGTCATTTCATAACTTTTTCTGTATTATTTCGAGACCCTTCTGGCATCATTTCGTGATGGCTTGCCGGATCCATCAGGGTCATATCGGGATCATTCTGGGATCATTTGTGGAAACTTCCGAGGTAATATCTGGATCCATCCGTGATGCCGTTGGAATCATTTCGAGATTTTTTTGTTACTTTT
Source organism: Eurosta solidaginis (assembly GCF_040869045.1). Classification (NCBI taxonomy): domain Eukaryota; kingdom Metazoa; phylum Arthropoda; class Insecta; order Diptera; family Tephritidae; genus Eurosta; species Eurosta solidaginis. The sequence goes on from NC_090319.1 coordinate 156,083,298, forward strand.
TCGGGATCATTTTGGGACCCTTCCGGAATCATTTCTGTTTGGTTTTCGCGATCCGTCGTGGATTTCCTCGGGGTCATTTCGGAACTTTTTCTGGACTATGTGTTAGGAACCCTTCCTGGATGTTTTCTGGATGGTTTTTGAGATCCGTCCAGGAGCCCGTCAGGGTCATTTCGGTACTTTTTCGGGATCATTTTGGTACCCTTCAGGGATCATTTCTGTATGGTTGTCTGGATAGGTCTAGAATCGTGTCGTTGTCATTTCGGAGTTTCTTGGGACTATTCCGGGAACTTTTGGAGCCCTTCCGGGGCATTTCTGGAGGGTTTTCGGGATCCGTCCGCGAAATCGTCGCCGTCATTTCGTGGCTTTTTCTGGATAGTTTCGCGATCTTTTGGGGATCCTATCAGATTATCAGCTTATTTAGATCTTTTTTTTTACTCAATTACAAAAATAAAATGCATTAGACAGAAAAAAAATTTTGACAGATAACTTGATAAGCAGGCTAACGTGAATAGCCCATATATTTAATTTTCTCCTTGCGGACGGGGCCGGGTAAAGGCTAGTTATATTATAGATGGGAAAGTTTGCATGTTTGGATGTCCAGACGTTTGTCTTTGTGCCTCAATCACGCAAGAATGGCTGGACGGATTTGGATGAAATTTGGCACACTATTGCCAATGGTTTGGAGGGATATACCAGATATATTTTTTTGAAAAGGGGGGAGGTTCCTGCCCCCTAGGAAGAGTTATAATTTAATTATTGTATTTTTTCGTCTTTGTGACTGAATCACGCCAGAACGGCTGCACGGATTTTGATGAAATTTGGGACAGAGACAATAGTCTAATTGCAAAATTTTTTTCGAACAATGAAAGGTGGGAGCGGTTCCACGACCCCATCGTACAATTACTTTTTAACAATTTTTACACATTATAACTTTACGTATACTGATCTTCACCAATATTACAAACTCAATGGGTCAAATAAGTCGAGGTTTTACAACGTGAGCAATGATACCCTCTTCTCCCGCCATCCGCCTTCCTTCAATTGTTTTTATTAGCACGCTTTTATTAGCATTACCTGTATGTTTGTTTGTTTGTAACTCTTCATTCGCTTCAACGCGCCTGCTGCCTTATTAACATGCTTTTATAATTAGCTTCAACTTATTTGTCAGGGTCATATCGAGACCCTTCCGGGATATTTTCAGGATGGTCTTCGGGATCCGTCCGGGATCCCGTCGCGGTTATTTTGGGACCTTTTCGGGATCACTTTGGGACTTTTCCGGGATAGTTTCTGGATGGTTTTCGGGATCCGTCCGGGATCTGCCAGGGTCATTTCGGGACTATTTCGGAATCATAGAATGTAAAGAATGCATGGTGAAAATGTTACAAATAGACGATTCTATTCCATGTTCAGGAGGCTGTGGCAGCTTTTTCTGCATTAAATGTAGTAATATGAAAAGACAGGAAATCAAATTCCTGAGTGAAAACGCAAATATTAAGTGGTTTTGTATTCAGTGCACATTATTGAAATCAAACATTTGATACAAAATTGCGATCAAAACAAAATCGGAAAGAGAGAAATGAAAGACATAATTGAAGAAGCCTTGTTTAATAAGATTCAACAGCTGAAAACTTGTCTGATTTCAGATTTTAACTCACTGCTTGAGCATAATGTGGAAATTAAAATTTGCCAAATGAAGAAAGATATATTAACAGAGCTATCGAAAACATTAGAAAATAATAACGAAAAAATAAACACCACTATACAAAATGCCAATAGCAAAAACAATAACAATAAAGTTACATATGCTGAAGCTGTAGCACAAAAGGAAAATAGAATTGTTATTAAACCAAAAGATAAAGCAAAGAAAAATAAACATACAAAAGAAGCATTAAAAACAGTGATAGAGCCAACCGAATGCCATGTGACGGGAGTGAACGAAATAAACAACGGAGGGATTGTATTTCAATGCAAGAATAAAGAGTCATGCGAACTACTGCAGAAGAAAATAGCGGAACAAATTGGAAAAGAGTTCGAGGCAGAGAAAACTAAAGACAAGAGAGAAATGAAGAAAATATTTAAAGTGATTGGTTTAACAGAGAGACTAAGCAGTGAGCGCTTAGTAGAATGCATTACGAAACAGAATAATATATGTGAGGGAAAAGAGTTTAAAGTTGTAAAGATTTTTGAGAATTATAGTCGTAGAGAAGAATGTTTTAATGCACTTGTTGAAAGAGATGCAGAGACGTTTGAAAATATTTTGCACCAAAAGAGAATAAATATAGAGTGGGACTCTTGCATTACCATTGAGTACGTAAGAGTATTTAGATGCTTTAAATATTTAGGTTTTAATCATAAGGCTGTTGAATGCATTAACAAAAAAAGCATGTAGTAAATGTGCAGGAAATCATGACCTAAAAGATTGCTCATCAAGTATTTTTAAGTGTGTTAATTGTTGTGAGCATGTACATAAAAAACTATTAGAAGCGGATACACACCATACTGCTTTTAGTCAGGAATGCCCCGCATATAAAAGATATAAAAAAAAAATAAAATAAAAATAAATGTAAGGCGCGATAACCTCCGAAGAGATCTAAGGCCGAGCTTCTCTTCCAATTTGCATCGTGCTCCTCTTGATTTTCCCTACAAATTGGCCGGACGGGACCTACATGTTTTATGCCGACTTCGAACGGCATCTGCAAGGCAGATGAGTTTTCACTGAGAGCTTTTCATGGCAGAAATACACCCGGAGCACTTGCCAAACACTGCCGAGGGGCGACCCCGCTTAGAAAAATTTCCTTCTAATTGAAAAACCTTATTTCTAATATTTTGATGTAGCTTTGCCCGGGGTGCGAACCCAGGGCATACGGTGTGATAGGCGGAGCACGCTACCATCACACCACGGTGGCCGCCCAGATATATTGAAAGTAAATCCAGAACTAGAAAGTAGCAATCAAGAAATCAATATCATATTTGTCTTTATCTTAATATTAATAGTATTTTAGGCAATAGAGAGGAACTCGAAAGACTTGTTGAAATAAAAAATCTAGCTATAATACTATGTGCTGAGACATGTACCACTAATGAAATTTCAAATTCAGAGTTAAATATACATACTTACAAACTAGTGCGATGCGATTCACATAGTAGACATACTGGCGGTGTGCTGATTTACGTACATAATTCAATTGAATATTACATTAAATTCAACAAAGCAATAGACAAAAATCTTTGGTGTATTTTTATTAAATTGAAGCACTTCAACCCAAAATGGCAAATTGGAGTGATTTATCACTCTCCTAGTACAAGTGATGCCGATTTTATTAACTATTTGCGCAACGTCCTAGGTAGTACTTGCGAACTGTCGGATAGCAATATTCTTGTAGGTGATTTTAATATCAATTTGAATAATAGCTCAACTTATAGCATTCAACTAATCGATCTATTTAAATCATATTCAATGAATCAAAAAGTTGCTTTTGATACCCGTATAACTGTGACATCAAAAACTAAAATTGATTTACTCTTTTCGAATACTGACGATATAGTATGTGAAAAGTTAGATGAACACCAAATATCAGATCATGAAACCACCCAATTTAAAATTAAAAGCAGTCCTAAGTCAAAAATGAGAAGGCTTAAAAAAATTACTTCTTGGGAGTATTATAACACGGAAGCACTGATTAATCAATTGCGCTTGTGCGATTTTAGCAACTTTAATAGAATTGATTTAGAGTCCAAAGTAGGGCTGGTTAATAGCAATGTTTTAAATGCCATGCGAAACTTAACGTATGAAAAGGTAGTACACTTAAAGTTAATTAATAACTGGTATGACAAAGAGTTAGCCAACATGAATAAATATAAATTAGAACTTTATAAACTAGCTGAAATATCCGGAGAATGGGATGAGTATAGAAACATAAAAAAAGAATATAAGAAGCTGGTAAAAATTAAAAAAATTTGGCATATGGAGCATAACATACAGATTAATAGTAAAGATAGTAAAGCGATGTGGAAATATTTGAAATTCGCAATAAGTAGGGTTAATGAAGACTCTTCTTTCAAGAAAATTTTGATAAACGGTACAGCATATATGGATGAATCTGAAATTGCTAACAATCTAAATAAATATTTTGTTGATAGCATTGAGGATATTTGCAACAATATAGAAGAATTTTATACAGAAGTAAATTTTCCTATTCAGTTAAATGGGATTTTCAAATTTGTAAAAGTTAGTACCGACGATGTCATCAAAATTGTCATGACGTTTAAATCTAAGCGAGGTGGTAAAAAGCTGTTATCAGATGGTGTTCTTAAAGACATGATATTATATCTGGGATACTTCTATGCGCAAATCATAAATGAAAGTTTAAGTAGTGGCATAGTTACGAGGATTTGGAAAACTTCTACCATTGTGCCAACCGAAAAAGTTAATAACACAATAAAAGCAGAGGAGTTACGTCCGATAAATACATTGGCCAGTGATGAAAAGGTTTTAGAACTTGTGGTAAAAAACCAGTTGGTTCAATACTTGGAAGAAAAAAATATACTCATACCTCAACAATCAGGATTTAGAAAAAAACATTCCTGTGAAACAGCTTTTAATATGGTTTTAGCTGAATGGAAAGAAGAACTTAATAATAAAAAGGCGATAATAGCAGAGCCTTCGAAACTATAGATAAAAAATATTATTAAGAAAATTGGAAGAAATTGGTATTAGAGATGTTGAACTGGATTGGTTTAAAGATTTCTTAACAAATCGCAAACAAAGAACAGTAATTGGTTCGATAATATCAGACGAAGTGGATGTTAAGATTGGCCTACCCCAAGGCTCTGTTCTTGAACCAATTTTATTCAACATTTATATTAATGATATAAATTCTGTTTTGAAATTCAGCTCCATAAAACTTTTCGCTGATGATGCTCTAATTTCTATAAATGGCAAAAATTAAAATGATATAAGAATCAAGTTACAAAGTGACTTAAACGAACTTTATATCTGTGTACAAACAAACTTAAAATTAATATAGACAAGTAAGGAAGGCTAAGTTCGGGTGTAACCGAACATTACATACTCAGTTGAGAGCTGTGGAGACAAAGTAAGGGAAAATCACCATGTTGTAAAAAGAACCTAGGGTAACCCTGGAATGTGTTTTTGTGACATGTGTATCAAATGGAAGGTATTAAAGAGTATTTTAAGAGGAAGTGGACCATAGTTCTATAGATGGACCATAAAGGTGGACCAGGCCTGACTCTAGAATTTGTTTGTACGATATGGGTATCAAATGAAATGTGTTAATGATAATTTTAAAAGGGAGTGGGCCTAAGTTCTATAGGTGGACGCCTTTTCGAGATATCGCCATAAAGGTGGACCAGGGGTGACACTAGAATTTATTTTGTACGATATGGGTATCAAATGAAAGGTATTAATGAGTATTTTAAAAGGGCGTAGGCCTTAGTTCTATAGATGGACGCCGTTTCGAGATATCGCCATAAAGGTGGACCAGGGGTGACTCTAGAATTTATTTTGTACGATATGGGTATCAAATGAAAGGTATTAATGAGTATTTTTAAAGGGCGTGGGCCTAAGTTCTATAGATGGACCCCGTTTCGAGATATCGCCATAAAGATGGATCAGGGGTGACTCTAGAATTTGTTTGTACGATATGAGTATCAAATGAAAGGTGTTAATGAGTATTTTAAGAGGGCGTGGGCCTTAGTTCTATATGTGGACGCCTTTTCGAGATATCGCCATAAAGGTGGACCAGGGGTGACTCTAGAATTTGTTTGTACTATATGGGTATCAAATGAAAGGTGTTAATGAGTATTTTGAAAGGGAGTGGGCCTTAGTTCTATAGGTGGACGCCTTTTCGGAATATCGTTATAAAAGTGGACCAGGGTTGACTTTAGAATGCGTTTGTACAATATGGGTATCAAACGAAAGGTGTTAATAAGTGTTTTAAAACGGAGTGGGTCTTAGTTCTATAGGTGGACGCCTTTTCGGGATATCGTTATAACAGTGGACCAGGGGTGACTCTAGAATGCGTTTGTACAATATGGGTATCAAATGAAAGGTGTTAATGTGTATTTTAAAAGGGCGTGGGCCTTAGTTCTATAGGTGGACGCCTTTTCGAGATATCGCCATAAAGGTGGACCAGGGGTGACTCTAGAATTTGTTTGTATGATATGGGTATCAAATGAAAGGTGTTAATGAGTATTTTAAAAGGGCGTGGTCCTTAGTTCTATAGGTGGACGCCTTTTCGAAATATCGCCATAAAGGTGGACCAGGGGTGACTCTAGAATTTGTTTGTACTATATGGGTATGAAATGAAAGGTGTTAATGAGTATTTTGAAAGGGAGTGAGCCTTAGTTCTATAGGTGGACGCCTTTTCGGAATATCGTTATAAAAGTGGACCAGGGTTGACTCTAGAATGCGTTTGTACAATATGGGTATCAAACGAAAGGTGTTAATAAGTGTTTTAAAAGGGAGTGGGCCTTAGTTCTATAGGTGGACGCCTTTTCGGAATATCGTTATAAAAGTGGACCAGGGGTGACTCTAGAATGCGTTTGTATAATATGGGTATCAAATGAAAGGTGTTAATGAGTATTTTAAAAGGGCGTGGGCCTTAGTTCTATAGGTGGACTCCTTTTCGAGATATCGCCATAAAGGTGGACCAGGGGTGACTCTAGAATTTGTTTGTACGATATGGGTATCAAATGAAAGGTGTTAATGAGTATTTTAAAAGGGCGTGCGCCTTAGTTCTATAGGTGGACGCCTTTTCGAAATATCGCCATAAAGGTGGACCAGGGGTGACTCTGGAATTTGTTTGTACGATATGGGTATCAAATGAAAGGTGTTAATGAGTATTTTAAAAAGGAGTGGGCCTTAGTTCTATATGTGAACGCCTTTTCGAGATATCGCCATAAACGTGGACCATGGGTGACTCTAGAATGTGTTTGTAAGATATGGGTATCAAATTAAAGGTATTAATGAGGGTTTTAAAAGGGAGTGGCCCTTAGTTGTATATGTGAAGGCGTTTTCGAGATATCGACCAAAATGGGGACCAGGGTGATCCAGAACATCATCTGTGGTTACCGCTAATTTATTTATATATGTAATACACGAACAGTATTCCTTCTAAGATTCCAAGGGCTTTTGATTTCGCCCTGCAAAACTTTTTCATTTTCTTCTACTTAATATGTTATATTTTGCATCAATAGACCAATACAATTACAATGTTTCATTCCTTTTTTCGTATTTGGTATATAATTATGGCATTTTTTTTTTCATTTTTCGTAATTTTCGATATCGAAAAAGTGGGCGTGGTCATAGTCGGCCATTTTTTACACCAATACAAAGTGAGTTCAGATAAGTACGTCAACTGAGTTTAGTAAAGATATATCGATTTTTGCTCAAGTTATCGTGTTAATGGCCGAGCGGAAGGACAGACTGTCGACTGTGTATAAAAACTGGGCGTGGCTTCAACCGATTTCGCCCTTTTTCACAGAAAACAGTTATCGTCCTAGAATCTAAGCCTCTACCAAATTTCACAAGGATTGGTACATTTTTGTTCGAGTTATGGCATTAAAAGTGTCCTAGGCAAATTAAATGAAAAAGGGCGGAGCCACGCCCATTTTGAAATTTTATTTTATTTTTGTATTTTGTTGCACCATATCATTACTGGAGTTGAATGTTGACTTAATTTACTTATATACTGTAAAGATATTAACTTTTCTTTTAAAATTTGAATTTAAAAAAAAAAAATAATTTTTAAAAAGTGGGCGTGGTCGTTCTCCGATTTTGCTAATTTTTATTAAACAGGCATATAGTAATAAGTGTAACGTTCCTGCCAAATTTCATCATGATATCTTCAACCACTGCCAAATTACAGCTTGCAAAACTTCTAAATTACCTTCTTTTAAAAGTGGGCGGTGCCACGCCCATTGTCCAAAATTTTACTAGTTTTCTATTCTGCGTCATAAGTTCAACTCACCTACCAAGTTTCATCGCTTTATCCGTATTTGGTAAGGAATTATCTCACTTTTTCGATTTTTCGAAATTTTCGATATCGAAAAAGTGGGCGTGGTTATTGTCCGATATCGTTCATTTTAAATAGCGATCTGAGATGAGTGCCCAGGAACCTGCATACCAAATTTCATCAAGATACCTCCAAATTTACTCAAGTTATCGTGTTAACGGACAGACGGACGGACGGACGGACGGACATGGCTCACTCGAATTTTTTTTTTGATACTGATGATTTTGATATATGGAAGTCTATATCTATCTCGCTTCCTTTCTACCTGTACAACCAACCGTTATCCAATCAAAGTTAATATACTCTGTGAGCTCTGCTCAACTGAGTATAATAATATAGAAAAAACTAAATACATGCTTATTTCAAGAAAAAACATTGCTAATTTTGAAACTATTACAATAAATAATATTGAAATAGAAAAAGTAAATACGATAAAATATTTGGGTGTTCAGATTGATTGCAAATTAAAATTTGATGCCCATGTTGACTATTCAGTAAGTAAAATAGCAAAAAAATTATGGTTTTTTCAAAGAACTTGTAAAAACTTAAGTAATTATTACAAAGTAAAGGTTTATAGATCCATAGTTGAGCCTTACTTTATTTATTGCCCAACAATATTTTTTATTATGAAAGATTCGCAAATTGATAAGTTGCAAAAAATGCAAAATAAAGCAATGCGCTTTATTTTAAGCAAACGTTATGATACTTCTATAAAAACATGCTTCTAAGTTTAAATTGGATAAGCGTTAAACAACAAATATTCTTCAACACAATGAAATTTATGTATAATATAAAGCACGGAATTTTGCCAGAGTATCTCAGAACAGTTATTACATTTAATTACGAGGTCCATGATATAAATACAAGGCAGAGAAATAATTTTAAATTTCCAAATTATAAAACAGAATCGGAACAAAATAGTTTTTTTTACAAAGGGTTGAAATACTTCAACGAACTACCTGAATATATAAAAAATTGTGATACAAACTTATTTAGCAGACGGTTGTATGACTACACCAAATCTAGGCCGATTAAATGATATATTTGTTGAGATTTAAATGCATTAGTGATACATGTGTCATAATTAAATTTTTTTTTTTTTTTAATTTAAAAATTTAGATTAAGTACACATTGTTAATTAATGCAATCACATTTTTAAGTTTTGAACTTGGCTCTTAGAGTCGTAGTAAATAAATAAATATATAAATATATATATATCATTTTGGGACCTCTACGGGACAATTTCTGGATGATTTTAGGGATCCCGTTTTGGGTAATTTGGGGACTTGTTTTGGACTAATTCGGGATGATTTTGGGACCCTTCTGGCATCATTTCTGTATGATTTTCGCGATCCATCCGGGATCCCGCCAGGGCCATTTCGGGACTTTTCGGGATAGTTTTCAGGATCCAGCTGGTATCCCGTTGGTTCGGTATCCTTCCGGGATCATTTCTGGATCCCGTTAGGGTCATTTCGGGACAATTTCGAGACTCTTCCGGGATCATTTCGGGATCCTTCCGGGATAATTTCTGGATTGTTTTCGGTTTCCCGTCAGGGTAATTTCGGGCCTTTTTCAGGACTATTTCGGAGTCAATTACGGACCCTTCAGAGATTAATTCTGGATGGTTTTCGGGATCAGTCCGGGATCCCGTCAGGATTATTACGGTGCTTTTTCGGGATCATTTTCGGACCCTTCTCTGATCATTTCTGTATAGTTTACTGGATCCGTCCGGGATCCCGTCTTGGTTATTTTGGGACCTTTTCGGGAATATTCCGGGATCATTAGGTTATCCTTCCTGGATCATTGCTGGATGGTTTTAGGGACTCCGTCAGGGTCATTTCGGAACTAGTACGGGGTCATTTGGGGAGCTTTCCGAAATCATTTCTGGATGACTTTCGGGATCCCGTCAGGGTAATTTCGGGAATTTTTCAGGATCATTTAGGGACCCTTCAAGAATCATTTCTGCATGGTTTTTGGAGCCGTCCTGGATCCCGTCAGGATCATTTCGGGACTTCGTTTGGACTCTTTCGGGAAAATTTCTGGATGATTTTCAGGATTCATCCGGGATCTCGTCAGGATAATTTCGTGTACGTCATTTAGCAGCTCTTTCATTTTTTGCTCATATTCGTCATTGTACATTAAAACCGTCTTATTTCCTTTATATCAACAAATTTATGGAATGCCAATGGGCAACCCACTATCTCCAACCATTGCAGATATCGTACTTGATAAAAATTTGGACGAAAGCCTCGCTGAATTAAAAAGTAAAGACATATATGTCAAATACATAGCCAAATATGTAAATGACATATTCGCTATTGTAAAAACCAAAGACGTGGAGGACATATTGACAATTTTTAACGCACAGCATACCAAAATACAATTTACAAAGGAAATAGAACAAAACAACAGGATTGCCTTCCTAGACGTGGAAATACATCGAAGAAATAAGAACTTGATTCTTAACTGGTATGCAAAGACAGTATCGTCGGGTAGAATTATTAATTTCCATTCAAATAACCCATGGAAACAAAAAATAAATACGGCTACCAGCCTAATAAGAAAAATATACCTCCTAAGCGATAATGAATTCAAAGAAGAAAATAAGAAGAAAATAACAAGTATTCTATTTAAAAATAACTACCCCAATAAGTTAAAAGAAAATTTACTAAATAATACTACGAAAAAAATGAGCCAACCTAATATTGCAAATGAGCTAACCGAAGCAAATACCAACAAAAAATACATCGGCGTTACATATGTGCCTGGCCTAACCGGCAATCAAGCGCTAAGAAAAATAATGAAAAATTACGACATAAATTTTGCCTATAAACCGCACAATACACTAAGGAGAATCTTTACAAAAACAAAAGACAGGATAGACAATGAACAGCAAAGCAACGAAGTCTACGAAATCCAATACAAAGGCAACAACAACAATAACTGAAATAAGTGTTACATAGGCACAACAAAAAGGGCATTAGTATCGAGACTATACGAACATCAAATGGACGTGAAAACAACAAAACAACAAAAGCGCTTTCTCAACACCTGATCGAAAACGAACACACAGCTGATTTTGCGAACGCTAGGATTTTGGATGTTGAGCGAAGAGAAAAAAGACGGATGACACTGGAAAGTCTCCGAATTCAACAGCAACTCACAAACGTAATGAATTTTAAAGAAGACGTGGACAACACAAACAGCGCTTACACAGCTGTGATCAAACATGTAAACAAATAATAATATAAAAACAATATGTTTAATGTTAATATGTGATGTTTTTGTAATTTAAAAAATTAATCAAATTAATGTGAGTAAAGTTCCAAATGTTAATTTTTATGTCTATTGATTGTGCTGTATTCTTATATTTCATTTTGTGTTTTCATGTTTCTGTTTTTTAAAATAAATGAAGACCTTCCTGATGATGACGCGAAAGCGCCGAAATGCATAGAGGGAAAAAGTAAAAACTTTTTGGTTTTTCTTTATTAATCTATCGGTCGAAGCAGCTCCTACCCAGCAAACGTTATTTTGGGACTTTTTCGGGACTATTTCAGGATAACTTTGGGACTTTTCCGGTATAATCTCTGGATGGTTTTCGGGATCAGTCCGGGATCCCGTCGGAGTCAATTCGGGATAATTTTGGGACTCTTCCGGGATAATTTCTGTATAGTCTTCGGGGTCCTTCCGGGATTCCGTCGGGGTTATTTGGAACTTTTTCGGGACCATTCCGGGACCATTTCTAGACGGTTTTCGGGATCCGTCTCCGATGCCGTCGGGGTTATTTCGTGGCTTTTTCCAGATAATTTCGGGATCATTTGGGGACCCTACCAGGTTATCATCTCATTTAGTTCCTTTTTTAGTCTATTACAAAAATTGAAATACATTAGACAGAAAAAAAATGTAAAGAGATAACTTCATAAGCAGGCTAACGTGAACAGCCCATATATTTCAATTTCTCCTTGCGAACGGGGCCGCGGGTAAAAGCTAGTATATTCATATATGCAGGTCAGCAAACTATTCACATGCATATAAAGTCAGTATACAGGGTAACTAACTATTCAGATACATATTGTAACGAATTTATGGGGCATTTAAGGACTACTTTGGAAAACATGCTTGGTGTACTTGGCCGACATCATCGTCTTGGACAAGAACTTTGATTAACATCTTAAAACCTTGGAGGAAGTTTTCCAGAGAATAGCTTGCGCTGGTCTGAAACTAAGTCCCAAAACGTGTGCGCTGTGTAAAAAGGAAGTAAATTATTTGGGTCACAAGGTAACAGCAGAGAGCATCTGCACTGCGAGCGAAAAGATAGAGGCTGTAAAGGATTGGCCAAGACCACAGAACCTACATGAATTGAGAATTTTCCTTGAGCTGTGCACATATTACCGCCGATTTGTACCAAATTTTGCCAGCGTAGCCCATAGCCTCCACGACCTTACAAGAAAAAATAAAGCTTTGGAAGAAGGAGCAAGAAGAGGCTTTCAAAACATTGAAAGAGCGTTTGTCCACTGCCCCAATGTTGGCATATCCGATTCCAGGAGCAACATTTATTCTAAATACAGATGCGAGTGTATATGCTATAGGAGGCGTTTTATCACAACTGGCCGATGGAGAGGAGAAGGTAGTTGCATATTACAGCCGATCAATTGGAAAACCAGAGAGGAACTATTGCGCTACACGGAGAGATCTATTGGCATTGGTAGAGTGCGTTAAACGTTTTCACAAGTACCTCTACGGTCAGCGATTCCGCGTCAGGAAAGATCACGCAGCGTTGAAATGGCTAGAAAGTTATGACTTTTCCATTGAGCATCGAAAAGGTAGTACCCATGGAAATGCTGATGCAATGTCAAGAAGACCATGCAGTTTGGAATGCAAGTACTATTCAAAGGCTGAAGCTAAAGTATACATTATAGATGTCGGGCTAATGACTATACCATGTACGGATGAATGTGACAAGAAACAACTAAGGAAGTGGCAGCTAGAAAATACAGATCTGTCAAATGTTATGCAAGGGCTCGAACGAAACGAAAAACCAAACAGAGAGGAGATGTCAGCAGAGAGTCCCATTGCGAAGTCATATTGGGCACAGTGGAACAGTTTAGAATTGATATCCGGTTGCTTGCATCGAGTATGGGAGAGTGAGGATGGTTAATGCAAGAAGAAGCTGACAGTCGTTCCCAGGAAAATGATTCCTGACGTGCTCAGCGAGCTGCATAATGGTCCAAGCGGAGGTCATCTTGGAATCAGGAAAACGCTCGAGGAAATTAAGCAGAGATTCTATTCGGTTGGTTGCCGTCAATCGGCCACCGAGTGGATTGCCAACTGCGAGGTTTGCAGCAGAGCCAAAGAGCCCAAAAGACGAAGTCATGTCCAGATGTAGCAGTATATTTCAGGTGCACCATTTGAAAGGATCGCCATGGATGTCGCAGGTCCATTTCCTACTAGCAACCGCAGAAACAAATACGTACTGGTGGTTATGGATTATTTCAGTAAGCGGCCAGAGGTATACCCAATCACAAATCAAGAAGCGGAAACAGTAGCAGAAGTTGTTACAAACGATTGGGTTGCAAGGTATGGTGTACCTATGGAGTTACATTCTGACCAAGGCAGGAATTTCGAATTACCGGTGTTTCAAGAAATGTGTAAGAAATTGGGGATTCGAAAGCACGGACAGCTGGATTACATCCTCAGTCCGTGGTATGGTGGAACGTTTCAATAGAACCTTGGAGGAAGACTTAAGGAAAGTAGTCGACAAGTACCATAGAGAAGGGGATACACACATATCATTATTCTTGATGGCTTACCGATCGGCAGTGCATGAGACAACGGGCCAAACTTCCGCAAAGGTAATTTTTGGCAATCACCTTCAACTGCCAGCTGATTTGAAGTTTGGAATAGATGCCGATGCAGAGAGAAATACCAAGAAATCCACTGGTGTTTTGGAAAAAGAGCTGAGAGAAATACACGATCTGATAAGGCAACGAAAAAAGATTATGAGTGACAAGATGAAAGCCAGATACGATAAAGCAATTAATTCGGAAGGTTTTCAGGAAGGAGATATGGTGCTGTTATACAACTCACAACGGAAAAAAGGTTTGTCCTCGAAATTGCAGTGTAACTGGGAAGGCCCATACAAAGTTGTAAAGCGGATCAACGATGTAGTTTACCGCATACAAACCATTGGTAAGCCGCGAACCAAAATGAAAGTGATTCATCTGGAAAGGCTGGCGGCGTTTAGATCAGGAAATGTGTCTGATCGGGACGATCAGACTTAGGTGGAGGGCAGTGTGACGAATAGCAGCAACACTAAGGCATACTATCATCTCTAAGCCGATACTAAGCAGTCACTTGTATCTACATAAACAAATCAATCAAAATGACTACACATATGTGCATGAAAGAAGCGGAGAGATATGCACAAACACATGTATATATCTGAGATGCTCACAAAAGTATGCAATCATCAGTCGAAGTATCACTCACATATACACGAGCGTATGAGAAACTGAGTAGTCCATAAAGAGTTTGATTTAAGCACGCTGTTGGTTGCGAAGTATAAGTGTTATTGTGAAGTACTCTAATAAAGGCCATTGTGCATTATTGAATATTGGAGTTATTTCAACAGTTTGGCGATACGAACGTTAGTAGAAGGTTGCAAATAAGGGAAATTTCAGTAAATTCGTTACAATTGTTGTCAGAAGAGGAATTGTTGAATAAATTCCGAAGACTGCGAATACAACTTCGACATGGCAAAGTTGAGTGAATTGAGGATCCAGCAACTGAAGAAGGAGTTGGAGAGCCGTGGATTGAATACAACCGGCAATAAAATGAACTTCAGGCACGACTACGAGACGATATTGGGTCGGAAGGAATTAATGTGGACGATGATGTCTTTCATCCTGATGAGACGAGACAACAACAAAGATTGAAGAGAAAAACGAAACATCGCAGACAGTTATGAGCACAGTCTTCAGCACAATTTTGGCTTCAATATCTACTCAAACATCGACAGTGTCATTTCAACTGGCAGAACAGAAGACATATATGGCATCACAATTGGAAACACAGGAGACACGTGTTGCAGAAATGTTGTCACAAATGTCATCTGAACTGGAAGAACAGAAAATGTATATGTCATCACAGATGGAATCCAAAGAGACACGAATTACATTTAAGATTGAAGCACAGGAGACGCGCATTTACGAAATGTCGGCACAAATTTCTGCACAAATATAATCTCAGATCTCCACAGATCTAGAAGAGCAGGAAGTGCGTATAACATCTAAACTGGATGCGCATATGGAAGTAAAACTAACTCAGTTTCATGAAGGCTTCAGTGGTCGACAGGATAAAATAGAGGTAGAGATGGATGCTTTAAAAGATAAGATCCAGGAATTACAACTGAACCGCCCAATCACTTCAACGTCTAATCCGAATGTAGAAACTCCATCCTTTGACGGTTCTGTTCCTTTCCAGGTAGTCAAGATTCAGTTTGAGAAGACGTCAGCAGTGAACTACTGGAATGCATTTGATAAAGTTGCTGCACTGTTCGCGGCATTGAAAGGGCCTGCAGCGGAAATCTTACAGACTGTTCCAGAGTACGAACGGAACAGTTATGAAGCATTTATGGCCGCTGTCGAGAGATGATACGGAACCGAGCATAGGAGACAGATATACAAAATGGAGTTACTGAACCGCTTCCAGAGGGCTGGTGAAACATTGGAAGAGTTTGCGTCGGATGTTGAAAGGCTGGCACATTTAGCGAATGCGGACGGACCCGTGGAATACACCGAGAGGGTAAAAATCCAAAGCTTTATAAATGGTATACGGGACATCAAAACGAAGCGAGCGACATACGCAAACCCAAAACCTACATTCACAGAAACGGTATCACATGCTCTGATTCAGGAAACAGCATCGCTTCTGTGTAAGCCAGCGTTCAAAGCACGCTGTGTGGAAGAAGAAAGGCCAGCTGAGTGAACACAATATTGGAGGCGCTGAAAGGATCGCAAAAGCGGAGTGAAAGAGTTATCAAATGCTTCCGGGGAGACCGGTCACATTGCACGTCATTGCGATCTTGATCCTAGTAGTTTCAACAGCATGGGTGGTCTTAATAAAAAAGATTGAGGGGATGAGCAAAAGCGAGTAAAATTTAGAGATCGAGAGCTAGCTCCATCTATTGAATGTCCTGTGATATCTGTGTCGCAAATTGGAAGAAAATCAACGATTTTTACCGTCAGAGAGAATGTGGATGGCAAAGAACGTGTACTGACTGTAGATACGGGCGCATCTAATTCCTTAATAGGATCTGACTTGGTCAACAGGTGAGTAAAGCCATTACCTGGAGCAAGGTTGCGTACGGTCACTGGCGAGTATAACCAAGTCCGGAAAGAACCGATCTGTGAAGTCTTAATTGGGAAGGTCATGGTTCTACACAAATTCGTTGTGGCGGAGATTGTTGACGAAGTCATATTGTGAGTGGACTTCTTAGTTGACCATGACATCAAGATCGATATGTAGAGAAGGGTTATGCGTTATAAGAACCAGGATGTGCCACCTAACTTCAGTTTGGAGAAAGGGTTCAACAGTAATCGAGTACTGGTTGAGAAGACTCGAAAAAGACCACGAAAGTTAAAGGTAAAGGTTGATGGATCGGATGGGCCAAATAAAGCGAAATCAAAGGTACCTACGAGAAAAACACTGGCATTGACAAAACCAAATGGACGCACAAAAACGAAGGAAAGAATTTCCCAGAATGAATGCGAGGGTAGTTTCAAGCCAGGGCGCACTACTGTTGTGAAATGTGGGAACGATACTGATTATGCGAAGCCAATCGGTCAAGCGCAAGCTCTACGAAATAGCTCATTGGCCAAACAACAGAGTGCGAGGGAAGGAATCAGGATAATAAGTACTAGGATGAAACACAGGTACGACAAGAACAATAATTCGGAAGGTATCTGGGAGGGAGATTTGGTACTGTTATACAACCCTCACAGGCGGAAAAGTGTTCCATAAAAAGCAGTTGGGAAGGCCCGTACAAAGTTGTGAAGAAGATCAGTGATACCATCTACCGCATAAAAACCATTGGGAAACCACGAAATAGAAGGGTGGTTCATTTGGAGATGCTAGCGGCGTTTAGATCAGGAAATTTGTCTGATCAGGGTGATCAGACTTAGGTGGAGGGCAGTGTGGCGAATATTAGCAACACTAAGGCATAGTATCATCTCTAAGCCGGTACTAAGCACACTTGTATCTACATAAACAAATCAATCATTATGTCTACACATATGGACATACAAGAAGCGGAGAGATATGCACAAACACATGCATATATCTGAGATGCTCACAAAAGTATTCAATCATCGGTCGAAGTATCACTCACATATACACACGCATAGGAGAGGCTATAAGCGTGCATCTGTAGCTTATAGCTGGTGAGTTTATAGCTGGTAAACAAGTAGTAAATTCTAGAAGGAGAAACGCCTAGAAGTGTGTGAACGAGGAAACCGAAGAGTATAAAAGCAGCAGAAGCTGAGTAGTCCGTAATCAGTTTGATTTAAACACCATATTAGTTGCGAAGTATAAGTGTTATTGTGAAGTACTCTAATAAAGGCCATTTTGCATTAATGAATATTGGAATTATTTATTCAAGAGCTTAGCGATACGAGCGTTAGTAGAAGGTTGCAAATAAGGGGAATTTCAGTAAATTCGTTACACTGTCATCTCCAAGCCGATACTAAGCAGTCACTTGTATCTACATAAACAAGTCGGCTCCGTAATCGACATAACGTTTGTCAGCGCCAATCTCTACAGATTGACCGGTGGAAAATCAGTGATTGCTATACCCAAAGCGATCAGTCAGCGATAGTTGTGGACATCAACCATTAAAAACAGAGGTTGGAATATCAATACTTTTGACCCCGACATATTTAAGCTAATGTTGCCAACAGTCGAACATAGAGGAAGTGCTAACGAAATTTCGAATAAATTAATGGCGGATATGAGAGCAGCATGCGATGTGTCAATGACTAGAAAGAACACGCGCAAACAACATGATTCCACAGAGTGTAGAGCTACCTACAAAGAGCGCAACTCGCACCTAAGAGAGCAATAAATGATAGTAAACGCGAATGCTTTCTTAAGCTTTGCGATAACGTCGAGAATGACCCGTGAGGAACAGCTTATAAATTGGTGTTTAAGAAATTAAAAAACAAAGGAGAGGCGATGCCAACAAGCCCGTATTTATTTAGAAACGTGGTAGATACTTTTTTTCCCACGCAAAGGGAGCTAGTTTCTCCCACATCATGCGCAGCACTATACTAGCTTGACGAGGTTACCATCCCCGAGGTCTTTCAAGCGGTGAATAGACTGAAAGACCGCAAGTCTCCTGGCCCAGACGGGGTACCAAAAAGAGCACTTAAACTAGCTCTCACTTATAACCCGCACACACATTGGACCCGAGAGGCATACCCCTTTACCTGCGATGACCAGAATTAATGTAGGTAATGCAATAGTAAACCAGGGGGGTTAAGATACTTGGCTTGGATATCATACGTGGTTCCAGACTCTGGATCAGGGACTGTTATCAGTCTTAGACCGGCCATAGTGACGAATTGTCACACGTGATTAGTTATCACATCCTGCACGAGGTGCCCCTGCTTCTACTGATAATGGCGGATCTAGAGAGGACACCTCGATAAAACCCGCACCCCTGAGTCATTGTGCCGAGCTCAGGGGAGGGAGGACCCTGTTAAGGGTCAAGAACGGTACACAAAGGTGCAGGACTGGATTGTTAGGGGCTTTGGTTTTGACTATGTTTAGGAATTGACGACTTTGGGCTGGTAGGTGCGGTATTCTGCCACCTTAGTAGGCCGGGGTGAAACCCTATCGAAACAGCTGGTAGCCTAATGCTGCACCTGCCCACGTCCCGTTAAAACCATGGCGGGCCTCAAGGTTCGTTCCGGCTCCGTCGCCGATAAGTTGGTGGTGTAGGTGCGGTTGAAGATTTTCCCGCTTTGCTTCCGGTCTGGCTCTGAACGCATTACCCATAAGGTAAAGCGTCAACCCTCGCGTGGCCTCCCTGCGCAGCATAGATAACCACGGGACCATTGAGGGGCGACTACACAATAGACTCCGGATAGCGGCCTTGAGGGGGGACTTCTTAGAATGGACACGAACACAAGCAAAAAGGAGGGTAGGAGTGACGGCGAAGGCCGTCATGGTGCAAGGGACGCGACAGGTGTGGAGAGCGCTCCGAAGCAGGTCGCTGGCAGCCGGGAAAGCTCCAGGAATCAAAAGGGCTGATCAGACGGATCAGCGCAGGGGTTTGATTTCAAACACCGTAGGTACGGGTAGTTCGGGTAGTGGAGGGGTGTCGGAACCG
This sequence comes from Eurosta solidaginis, assembly GCF_040869045.1. Taxonomy (NCBI): domain Eukaryota; kingdom Metazoa; phylum Arthropoda; class Insecta; order Diptera; family Tephritidae; genus Eurosta; species Eurosta solidaginis. The sequence continues at coordinate 156,102,723 of NC_090319.1, forward strand.
ACACCTAATGCACGCCCATATGGGGCTGTGACAGGGAAAGGTTACTGTTACTGTCGGCTTCAGAGCATGCGTACTGCAAGGCCAGATCGACGGAAATGGCTCTATATTCGATTGTAAAGCAAATAGAGGGGTCCCTAGAACACAAAGAGTATGCTCTGGGTGCCTTTCTAGACATCGAGGGGGCTTTTAGCAATGTCTTGCCGGGGGCAATCGAAAGAGTTCTGCTGGGTGTCCCAGTGGAGAGGGGAGGGGCCATAATTAAGAGGAAGGTGTGCAGGGGCACGCCACAGGGAGGTGTCCTATCTCCTCTGTTCTGGGTTGTGGTAGTAAGCGAGCTTCTTGTGGAACTGGAAGCCAATGGTTGTCGGGTGGTTGCCTATGCAGATGACCTCGCTATCCTAGTCACAGGCAAATTTCTGGGCACCCTGCGCGATGTTCTGCAGGGCTACCTGGATACTGTGGCTAGGTGGGCTGAATCATGTGGATTGGCGGTCAACCCGGAAAAAACAGAATTGGTTCTTTTTACAAGGAGATATAAGATACCCGACATCAGAATTCCTTCGATTGGAGGGGTTCCGTTGGTACTTACTGACAGGGTTAAATATATGGGAATTGTTCTGGACAAGAAGCTGTCCTGGAGGCCCAATGTGGAAGATAGGGCCAGGAAGGCCGCGGTTGCCTTGTACTGCTGCAGGGGGGCTATCGGAAAGAGATGGGGGCTCTCGCCAGAAGTAGTACACTGGCTTTTTGAGATGGTGGTCAACCCGATTCTGCTCTATGGGGTGCTGGTCTGGTGGAAAGCACTGGACACGGCGAGCACCTCCAAAATGTTAGTGTCAGTTCAACGGACGGCGCTTATTGGTATCAGTGGCGCTCTGAGAATAACACCTACCTGGGCACTGAATGTCATGCTGAATATACATCCAGTAGATATTGCGGGAAAGGCAGCCGCGGCCCAGTCATTGGTCAGGCTTCGTGATATGGGTTATATGCTTTCTGATTTTGGACACTCTAGCCTTCTTACCAGTTTCGACTTTATCCCGGACAGGACGGACTATTGCATGCCGATAACCGCTCCCTATGCAACCTTCACCCCAGTCATTCCCCCGAGGGAGGAGTGGGGAAGAGGAATTAGCTGGGGCATGGGACCGGACAACTTCTTCACGGATGGGTCGAAGTTGGACTGAAAGGTTGGCAGGGGAGTCTTTTGTCAAGAGCTAAATGTAAGCCGCAAGTTCGAGTTGGCTGATCACTGCAGTGTATTCCAAGCGGAAGTTGCTGCGATTAAGGATGCGGTGGATGAAATGCTATCCAGCGCTACTACGGTTAAGGAATTTTACATCTACTCTGATAGCCAAGCGGCTATAAAGGCCTTGAGCTCAACTACAGTGCGAACGAGGTTGTTCTGGAAGTGTCTGACCTCACTTTCGACTGCATCGAATTATTTTACAATTAAGATTATCTGGGTCCCGGGCCATAGTGATATTCCGGGTAACTGACAAGCGGATCTCTTAGCCCGAATCGGTACAACTGAACCGGATGAAGATGTCCGTAGGGATTTCGGGATTCCGTTAGCCACTCGTGGATTGCTCTTCCATAGCTGGACCTCGAGTCAGCTCAGCAAACGTTGGGCGGACACTACGTCTTGCAGGGTAGCAAGATCTTTCTGGCCGAAAGTGGATGGCAGGAGGTCTGCTGAAATAATTGGGTTCACTAAGGCTCACCTATCAATGGTCATTGGGGTTTTGACATGGGTATCCATGCGGTACCTTTCAATATATTGGAAACCTCATCCTGCTGCAGCTGTATGGAGGATGATGAGGTAGAATCACCAAATCACTTTATGCTTGATTGCCCAGCTTTTGTCAGAACTAGGCGAAAGTATTTCTGTCGTAACTCACTTGGATCTCCCGAGGAGCTATCCAAGGTTGACATCGGGATCATTCGGAACTTTATCGTTGCTACCCAATGATTCTCCAAGTAGTTATATCTTCGTCACCGTTATTTTAGTTTATTATATGTGGTATCACAACGGACATTCATGTTGTCCAAGTGAGTTTCCCCTATCAGGGAAGCTACCACCCAACCTAACCTAACCTAATAGTAAACCAGGCGACGGGTTGGAGACAAGCCCTCTTCAACCCTTCGAATACTGCCCCAGGTGAAGAAATAAAGGACGGATTGGAGACAGGGCCTCTTCAACCGTGTGACCAGAGACAGTCAATATACACGTAACGACAAACCTACGGATTGGAGGCAAGGCCTCTTCAACCGGTGGAAGTACGAAAAAAGCCGTCGACACATATTGTGGAAAAAAAATTGAGTTAAAAAAAAATAAAATGTATTTATATATATACATATAAAAAAATAAAAAAATAAAAATAACAAGTAAGGAAGGCTAAGTTCGAGTGTAACCGAACATTACATACTCAGCGGAGAGCTTTGGAGACGAAAAAAGGGAAGGTATTAAGGAGTGTTTTAAAAGGGAGTGGGCCGTAGATCTATAGGTGGACGCCATTTCGGAATATCGCCATAAAGGTGGACCAGGGGTGACTCTAGAATGCGTGTTTTACGATATGGGTATCAAATGAAAGGTGGTAGAGAGTATTTTAAAAGGGAGTGATCCTTAGTTCTATATGTGGACGCCTTTTCCAGATATCGCCATAAAGGTGGACCAGGGGTAACTCTAGAATGCGTTTGTACGATATGGGTACCAAATGAAAGGTGTTAGTAATTATTTAAAAGGGAGTGGGCCTTAGTTCCATAGGTGGACGCCTTTTCGAGATATCGCCAAAAAGGGGGACCAGGGGTGACTCTAGAATACGTTTGTACGATATGGGTATCAAATGAAAGGTACTAATGAATATTTTAAAAGGGATTGGCCTTAGTTCTATAGGTGGACGCCTTTTCGAGATATCGCCATAAAGGTGAACGAGGGGTAACTCTAAAATGCGTTTGTACGATATGGGTATCAAATGAAAGGTGTTAGTGATTATTTAAAAGAGAGTGGGCCTTAGTTCTATAGGTGGACGCCTTTTCGAGATATCGCAATAAAGGTGGACCAGGGGTGACTCTATAATGTGTTTGTACGATATGGGTATCAAATTAAAGGTATTAATGAAGGGTTTGAAAGGGAGTGGCCCTTATTTGTATATATGAAGGCGTCAATAAACCAATCCAATCACTATGTTTCATCCCTTTTTCCGTATTTGGTATAGAATTATGGCTTTTTTTAATTTTTCGAAATTTTTGATATCGATAAAGTGGGCGTGGTCTTAGTCGGATTTCGCCCATTTTTAACACCAAGATAAAGTGAGTTTAGATAAGTACGTGAACTAAGTTTAGTAAAGATATATCGGTTTTTGCTCAAGTTATCGTGTGGAATGTCAGTGGCCTAGTGGAAGGTAAGACGGTCGACTGTGTATAAAAACTGGGCGTGGCTTAAACCGATTTCGCCCATTTTCACAGAAAACTGTTATTGTCATAGAAGTTTTGTCCTTACCAAATTTCATAGGGATTGGTAAATTTTTGTTCGACTTCTGGCACTAAAAGTATTCTAGGCAAATTAAATGAAAAAAGGCGGAGCCCATTTTGAAAATTTCTTTTAGTTTTGTATTTTGTTGCAGCATATCATTACTGGAGTTGAATCTTGGCATAATTTACTTATAAATTATACTGTATACTGTAAAGATATTGAATTTTTTCTTAAAATTTGACTTTTAAAATTTTTTTTTAAAAAGTTGGCGTGTTCTTCATCCGATTTTGCTAATTTTTATTAAGCACATATATAGTAATAGGAGTAATGTTACTGCCAAATTTCATCATAATATCTTCAACGAGTTCCAAATTACAGCTTACAAAACTTTGAAATTACCTTCTTTTAAAAGTGGGCGGTGCCACGCCCATTGTCCAAAATTTTACTAATTTTCGATTCTCCGTCATAACTTCAACCCATCTACCAAGTTTCATCGCTTTAGCCGACTTCGGTAATGAATTATCGGACTTTTTCCATTTTTCCAAATTTTCGATATCGAAAAAGTGGGCGTGATTATAATCTGATATCGTTTATTTTAAATAGCGCGATAAGTGCCCAGAAACCTACATACCAAATTTCATTAAGATACCTCAAAATTTACTCAAGTTATCTTGTTAACGGACAGACGGACGGATGGACAAACGGATGGACGGACATGGCTCAATCAAATTTTTTTTCGATACTGATGATTTTGATATATGGAAGTCTATATCTATCTCGATTCCTTTATACCTGTACAACCAACCGTTATCCAATCAAAATTAGTATAATCTGTGTGCAAAGTACGCTGATTATAAAAACAAAAAAAAAACCCTACAATACAAGTAGTCGAACGCACAAACACGCCACAAGCACTGTATGCACAGTGTTTAAGGTATGCTTGGAAATATTCGTAGAAGTGGTTGTGTCAAACACATTGAGGTAGTAAGCAGGGCGTGCCAGTCCCAGCTTTAACTATACCGCGGGACTGTCAAAATACAGCAACCTGACCCCGACATACTTAGAGCTTAGTGCGCAACCTACCTGCCGACGGAATACTTTAGGGTAGTACCGGGGGGTAAATGGTACTCAGACGGTAGGAGGTTTAGTGCGGTTAAAGTCCCACACTGACTACGAGGCTTTCGATGATGCTTCCTCGTACAAAAAAAAAACATAACAAATCAATAATTATGTCTACACATATGAACATACAAGAAGAGGAGAGATATGCACAAACACATACATACATATATCTGAGATACTCACAAAAGTATGCAATCATCAGCAGAGTAATACTCACATATTCAAAAGCATATGGCTATGCGAGACACTATAAACTACAAATTCACATGCATATTTCTGAGATACTCATAAAAGTATTCAATCTTCAGCGAACTAGAAAATTCTAGAAGGAGAAACGCCTAGAAATATGCGAACAAGGAAACCGAAGAGTATAAAAGCAGCACAACCTGAGGCATGAGCAATTAGTTTGATTTGAGCACGCTATCAGTTGCGAAGTATAAGTGATATTGGAAGTATTTTCAAAGTAGCCTAATAAAGACCATTTTGCATTATTGAATATTGGAGTTTTTATTCAACAGTTTAGCGACACGAACGTTAGTAGAAGGTTGCAAATAAGCGGATTTTCCATAAAATCGTTACAGTATGTTTAAACTAACGCAAGTATAAGTATGAGTTCAGGGCAATAATTTTACGAGTAAGCAAGCCACATACTTACTTGTACTAATCCAAACTTGGCATATATGAACAATTTTCAAGTAGCTTAAAAATTAATGTAACTTAAAATATTGCTGTGATATGTACAATATTGTATACATACAAGTATTGAATGCATTAATTTATGTGAATTAATAAATGTAAGTTTTTCAACTTGCAATAAATAAGGCACTATCTTTTCCACCTAGACCTAGGATAGGATAGGTTGGGTGGTAGCTGCCCTGATAAGGATAACTCACTTGGACAACACGAAGGTCTGTTGTGATACCACATACACCAAAAATAACGGTGACTTAGATCTAGCTACTTAGAGAATCGTTGGGTAGCAACGATAAAGCTCCAAATGATACCGATCTCAACTTTGGATAAATCCTCGGGAGATCCAAGTGAGTCGCGACCGAAGTACTTGCGCCTAGTTCTGGCAAAAGCTGGGCAATCAAGCATAAAGTGATTTGGTGATTCCACCTCATCATCCTCCATACAGCTGCAGCAGGATGGAGTTTCCAGTATATTGAGCCGTACCGCATGGATACCCATTGGATAGTGCCCTGTCAAAACCCCAATTACCATTGATAGGTGAGCCTTAGTGAACCCAATTATTTCAGCAGACTTCCTGCCATCCACTTTCGGACAGAAATATCTTACTACCCTACAAGACGTGGTGTCCGCCCAACGTTTGCTGAGCTGACTCGAGGCCCAGATATGGAGGAGCAATCCACAGGTGGCTAGCGGAGTACCGAAATCCCTACAGCCATCTTCATCCGGTTCAGTTATACCGATGCGGGCTAAGAGATCCGCTTGACAGTTACGCGGGATATCACTATAGCCCGGGACCCAGAAAATTTTAATTGTAAAATAATTCGATGCAATCGCAAGCGAGGTCAGGTACTCCCAGACCATCCTCGAACGCACTGTAGTTGAGCTCAAGGCCTTGATAGCCGCTTGGCTATCAGAGTAGATGTTAAGTTCCCTAATTATAGTAGCACTGGATAGAATTCCATCCACCGCATCCTTAATCGCAACAACTTCCGCTTGGAATACCCTGCAGTGATCAGCCAACTTAAACTTGCGGCTTAAATTTAGCTCTTGACAAAAGACCCCCCACCAACCTTTCCATCCAGCTTCGACCCATCCGTGAACAAGCTAACCGGTCCCATGCCCCAGATAATTCCTCTTCCCCACTCCTCTCTCTGGAATGACTGGGGTGAAGGTTGTATAGGGAGCAGTTATCGGCATACAATAGTCCATTCTCTCCGTGATAAAGTCGAAACTGGTAAGAAGGCTAGAGTGTCCGCGGTCAGAAAGGCGCGAAGCCTGACCAACGACATTGCTGCGGCCGCCTTTCCCGCAATATCTACTGGGTACATGTTCAGCATGACGTTCAGTGCCAAGGTAGGTGTTGTTCTGAGAGCGCCACTGATACCGATCAGCGCCGTCCGTTGCACTGACACTAACATTTTGGAGGTGCTCGCCGTGTCCAGTGCTTTCCACCAGACCAGCACCCCATATAGCAGAATCGGTTTGACCACCATCTCATAAAGCCAGTGTACTACTCTTGGCGAGAGTCCCCATCTCTTTCCGATAGCCCCTCTGCAGCAGAACAAGGCAATGGCGGCCTTCCTGGCCCGATCTTCCACATTGGGTCTCCAGGACAGTTTCTTGTCCAAAACAATCCCCAAATATTTAACCCTATCAGAAAGTACCAACGGTACCCCTCCAATCGAGGGAGTTCTGAAATCGGTCAACTTATATCTCCTTGTGAAAAGAACTAATTCCGTTTTTCCCGGGTTGACCGCCAATCCACATGATTCAGCCCACCTAGCCACAGTATCCAGGTAACCCTGCAGAACATCGCACACGGTGCCCAGAAATTTGCCTCTGATTAGGATAGCGAGGTCATCTGCATAGGCAACCACCCGACAACCATTGGCTTCCAGCTCCACAAGAAGCTCGTTGACTACCACAGCCCAGAGGAGGGGAGACAGGACACCCCCTGTGGCGGACCCTTGCACACCTTCCTCTTAATTATGGCCCCTCCCCACTCCGCTGCGACAATTCTTCCGCATAGAAGTTTGCTAATAAATTCAACCAGAGCAGCCTCGACTCCTAAACCCACCAGAGCTCTTTCGATTGCCCCCGGTAAGACATTGTTAAAAGCCCCCTCGATGTCTAGAAAGGCACCCAGAGCATACTCTTTGTGTTCTAGGGACCTCTCTATTTGCTTTACAATCGAATGGAGAGCCGTTCCCGTAGGCACAGTTCAATCAACCGCTCAAACGTCTTAAGAAGAAACGACGGGAGACTGATTGGCCTGAAATCCTTAGGTGATACATGGGAGCTTCTGCCGGCCTTCGGAATGAAAATAACCCTAACCGTGTGCCAAGGCTTCGGGATATAGTTAAGCCTGAGGCAGTTAGTATAGATGATGGCCAACCAGCGGCAGGAGATCCCCAAAAACTTTTGAAGTTGCGCAGGAATAATTCCATCCGGGCCCGGAGACTTATAGGGCTTGAACAACCCTATAGCCCAGGTTATTTGACTTTCCCGTATTGGAATGGCAGGCACTTCTGCATGGCCAACGACCGCCGACCATGCAGGCGAAGATCCCTGCGCAACTGGGACATCGGGAAAATGATTGTCCAGTAAAAGCTTTAGGGACTCCTCGCTACTCATCGACCAGTCCCGTCATCATCTCGCAGATACCACAGAGGAGCGGGATTCCTAGAGAGTATTTTTCTAAGCCTCGCGGATTCATTGCAGCCTTCTACGTTTTCGCAGAAGCTTTGCCATGCATCTCGCTTGGCTATCCTTATTTCATATTTATTAATCCCCAGACTCACCTTATAGAGCTCCCAGTCCGAGGGTAATTTACTCCTCCTGGCTCTGTTGAAGAGCCGCCGACTGTACGCTCTTAGGTCGTCAAGAGAATCCGACCACCAGGGCGGCTTGCCCTTCCCCCTGTAAATTTTCAATGGGCAGGAAAGCTGAAAGGCGCTATTGCTTGCCGAGGTGAAGTTTTCCACCAGAAAGTCTATCTCAGATTCGGAAAGGTCCGAACTAACGGTAGGCGGTGGCACACCGATCGAAATTGTTAGATAAGGATTTGTAAATTTGGAATTTTGAGATCGATTTTTAAGTAACTTCTCATTGAGCTACAAACGTGAATCTTCACATATAGATTAAGACACCGAGACAATGCAACAAAAGGGGGAAAATCCGTTAGGTGGCGCACGGATCGAAATTGTTTGATAAGGATTTGGAAATTTGGAATGTTGAGATCGACTTTTAAGTAACGTCTCAACTTAAACTGGCTTTTAGGTAGCTTCTCGATGAGCTACAGACTTGAAATTTCAAATTTGATTCAGAGGCCGATGACAGTTTAAAAAGAATAACAAAAAGTTTCGATAGCGGGCGCACGGATCGATATATTTAGAAAAATTGTACGGAACGGAGGGAATCTTGCGATCGATTATTAACTTCTCATTGAGCTACCACCGTAAAACTTTACAGATAGGCTAAGACACCGGAACAACACAACAAAAAGTAAAAAAAAATCCGTTAGGGGGAGCGCGGATCGAAATAATTAGATAAAACTTGGGAAATCTGGAATTCTGAGATCGGTTTTAAGTAATTTCTCGGTGAGCTAGAGATTTGAAATTTCAAACTTAATTCAGAGGCCGATGACAGTGTAATAGAATAAAACCATTTTTGTAGTGTTCTGTCTAGCTGTCGAACAAAAATGATTTTTATATAGGTGAGGTTATGTTGGGTTGAGGTCCATGAGGACCTCACATAGACTGATTGGGTTTGTTTTAACGACCAAACTGAAAAACCCAATCAAAAACCGGGACCTATGTTATAAAATAACTCCGTCCTCTTGGCAAGTACTAGAAGGTTCCTCGGACTTAAACCACATGCTGCTTCTAGATCTGACAGCTGTATCACTTCTAATAGCTGAAGTCTTAGCCTAGCAAGTACAGAGCACGAGCACAGAACGTGCTCGATCGTTTCCTCCTCCAAAGCACACTTCCTACATCTGCTATCACTGACCAAGCCTAATTTAAAGGCATGTGACGCCAGAAGGCAGTGTCCAGTCAGAATACCCGTCATGAGTCTACAGTCCTCTCTTTTTAATGATAGAAGCAACTGTGTTAGTCTAAGGTTGTAAGACCTACACATAATTATCGACACTTTACAGCCCCGCGCTTGAACCCACGCCTTTTCTGCTTGGTCGATCATGTGCACCTCTCGCATTCGCTTAATATCGCCCAATCTAATTGGGACGTCTACGGAGCAAGCTTCAAGGGATGCGCCCTTTTTAGCTAATTCGTCCGCTTTTTCATTCCCATCTATTCCCATATGCCCTGGGACCCAATATAGATGTATGCTTCTCCCTGTCCCGATTCTCTCCAGAGACTGCTTACACTCTAACACGCATTTAGATGCTGTGCTATGCGAGATTATTGCCTTCATTGTTGCTTGACTGTCAATATAAAAGTTAACACGATTACAGCTTAAGATATTCTCTTCCAGGGTTTCTACTGCTTTGGTTATGGCTAATATTTCCGCTTGGAAAACGCTACAGTAATCCGGCAGCCTGTAGGATCTGCTTATTTCCGGATCAGCACAGTATACCGCAGACCCTACTCCTTCCACTATTTTGGAACCATCTGTGTGCACATGTATCGCCTCGTCCGCCATTTGCCCACCCTTGCGCCAGCCGTCCACCTCTATTGTGGCCTTAAGATCTCCTTCGAAGCACAGATAGGCAATCAGGTAGTCTGTTCGTCTTGTGATTGATGACGCTATACTACTATGGCCATATGGTCGGCGCTCAAGCTGCCCCGAGGCACCGAGCCTGGATGCAGTTGTTAATGGTATGTGCCTTGCCACCATCGGGGTTGTTTTCAGGGCTCACGTAATGCTAAGCATCGACAATCTGCATACCCCCACCCCCCTAATTTTTTGAGGTATGTTGTTTTTTGTGTGGCTTTCCACCAAACAAGAACTCCATAGTATAGAATATGGCTTACAATCGCTGTAAAAACCCAATGAGAGAGAGAGAGGGCGATAAGCCCCACGTACACACCAGCATTCTTTCATATGCATAGAGTGCCGTTGAGGCCTTCTTCACCCTCTCGTTGAGCTTCCATGACAGCTTACTGTCTAGGATGATTCCTAGATATTTTGTGCAAGGTTTCTCCTGTAAGGTTACCCCTCCTACCTTAGGCCTGGTATAATTTGGGACCTTGTACCTCTTTGTAAACAAGACCATATCCGTCTTCTCCGCATTGACTTTCAACCCGACATTAGATGCCCTGGTATGAATATTCCGAAGCAATTTTTATTTAACAAATTGATTTTTTTTCTTTTTTTCTTTTAATACATATTTACACTAATACTTACAGACTAAATATACAACATCTAATATCTAATTTAATATATATATCTAATCTAATATATCTAATATATATATATATTATAAATGGGAAAGTATATTATAAATGGGAAAGTTTGGATGTCCAGACGTTTGTGTTTGTGCCTAAATCACGCAAGAACGGCTGGACGGATTTGGATGAAATTTGGTACACGTATAGCCAATGATCTGGAAGGATCTACCAGCTATATTTTTTTGAAAAGGGGAGAGGTCCCCGCCCCCTAGGAACAGTTATAATTTAATTATTGTATTTTTTCGTCTTTGTGACTGAATCACGCCAGAACGGCTGCACGGATTTTGATGAAATTTGAGACAGAGATAAATTTGTTTTCGAACAGGGGGGAGGGGTTCCACGACCTCTTCGAATAATTACTTTTTAACAATTTTTACACTTTATAACTTAACGTATACTGATCTTCACCAATATTACAAACTCAATGGGTCAAAGCAGTGGTACCCTCCATCCCCTCCCCCTCTGGTGCAAAATCTACAAATTGTTATAACTCAATATAAATGTTCTCCTAAACCAATAATGTTTGGTATCTGGCCCATACAGAACGAGATCTAAACAATTTTGGAAAAGCGATCAGTGGTGATCTCCTTCTCCCGCCATCCGTCTTCCTTCAATTGTTTTTATTAGCACGCTTTTATTAGCATTACGTGCATGTTTGTTTGTTTGTAACTCTTCATTCGCTTCAACGCGCCTGCTGCGTTATTAACATGCTTTTATAATTAGCCTCAACTTATTTGTAATCCCGTCAGGTTCATATCGGGTCCCTTCCGGGATCTTTTCAGGATGGTCTTCGGGATCCGTCCGGGATCCCGTCGGGGTCATTTCGGGACTTTTTCTGGACCACTTTGGGACTCTTCCGGGGTAATTTCTGGATGGTTTTCGGGATCCGTCCGGGATCCCGTCGGGGTCAATTCGGAACTATTTCAGGATCAATTTGGGACTCTTCCGGGATCATTTCTTTATAGTTTGCGGGATCCGTCCGGGATCCCGTCGGGGTTATTTTGGGACCTTTTCGGGACTATTTTGGGATCACTTTGGGACTTTTCGGGGATAACTTCTGGCTGTTTTTCGGGATCCGTCCGGGATCCCGTCGGGATCAATTCGGGACTTATTCGGGACTATTTCGGGATCATTTTGGGACTCTTCTGGGATCATTTCTGTATAGTTTTCGGAATCCGTCCGGGATCCCGTCGGGGTTATTTTGGGACTATTCCGGGATCATTTCTAGATGGTATTCGGGATCCCGTCATCGTCATCTTGGGACTACTTTGGGATCATTTGTTAACCCTTCCGGCATCATTTGGGGATAGTTTTGGAGATCCCGTCATATCATATCGGGACTTTTATATAAAACATACTACCGCGGGCTAAAATCAACCTACTGCCTGTGCACGCTAAGCGTCTGCAGCGCCTTTAAAACTGTCTCTGACGACGCAGCACTAATCATCACAGGAATGTGTCCTATAGACATATTAGCAAAAGAAGCAGCGACGATTTATCAGGATCAAAACTCACCTAATGGAGCACGAGAGCTAAGCGTTCAGAACTGGCAGTTCAGGTTGAATGCCTCAACAAAGGGATGCTGGACGCACCGATATATCACAGATATTAATATATGGATATTGAGAAAGCACGGCGAGGTAGATTTCTACCTAACACATTTTCTGAGTGAACACGGAATATCTGCACTGATCCAACCACGAGCCTAACAACATATGCGATCACTGTGGTGGCGATACAGTAGAAGATCTTTACCATGTATTTTTCGAGTGTCCTAAGTTCCATAGCTCGAGATGCAAACTACGCAGCATTTTTGGTGAGGATTACAGTCCTGAAACAATTGTTGGATGCATGCTACAAAGCAAAGTTGTAACGTAACGTTACAATAACGTAACTCCCCCTGTATTTCCTTATTCACCTAAACCTGAACCTCCCTGTACTTATTTTGCTATAGCATAGCCAACAACCACTTCTTTTATAGCATATTCAACAACCAACTAAATTGCGAACCAATGAAAATCACAATAATGGTGCGTTGAATTCTCAACCAGTTTGCGTCACCACCCATATAAACACTGAATTTGCATTTTCGCAATTCAGTCCTCGCAGGTGAGCCAGCGTGAGTGGATGTCTTTTTAAAGACATATTTTTCCCTCCTGCTAGCTAGCTGAGTGGAAGGGGCGCCGTCATGGCGCGAGTCACCCTTCACTTAGGTAAGGACGACGGGGAGGATGCCTTGTGCTACTTTGCCCCCCGCGCCCTCCTAGGTGTTGAGTGGCCCGACGCCCTCATGGCCATTTAACCCCTCCCCCTCAGTTCTAGCTTAGGCTGGCTGAGTGGAAGGGGCGCTGTCATGGCGCGGGTCACCCTTCACTTAGGTAAGGACGACGGGGAGGATGCCTTGTGCTACTTTGCCCCCCGCGCCCTCCTAGGTATTGTGTGGCCCGATGCCTTAATGACCATACAACCCCTCCCCCTCAGTCCTAGCTTTGGCTGGCTGAGTGGTAGGGGCGCCGTCATGGCGCGGGTCACCCTTCACTTAGGTAAGGACGACGGGGAGGATGCCTTGTGCTACTTTGCCCCCCGCGCCCTCCTAGGTGTTGAGCGGCCCGATGCCTTCATGACATTTCACCCCTTCCCCTCAGCTCTGGTTTCGGCCGTGAGCCGATGCGTGCGCACAGGGGCTACCGCTGTGCCGTTAAGGTGCACTTCCCCTCCGCCCACGGGTCGACCCACGGTGTATCGGCTGGTACAACCCCGCCCCCCTTACGCACCTTCTACTAGTGTGCAAGTAGGGAGGCGGGGGTGTCCAGCGGTGAAACCAGCACTAACGAGTCCTCGCAGTCTCTTCCGCAGGTGACTGACCCCGCGACTACCACAGCTGCCGAAGAAGAGCGACTAGAGATCCCGTTGCAGCCGACCGACCAATACCAGCCCGTTGGTACGCCTATCCGACCCCGCCCGGAACACGCAGCCGCTGTCCAGGTAAACCCCGTCGCCGGCCTATTTTCTCTCTCTCTCTCTCTGCCCTGGTACGCGCTCCGTAGCCCACCGCCGCTGCCGTCGCACCGTCGCCCCTCTGGTGCCGCCGCTGCTACGACGACCGTTGGCCGTTCGCCATCCTACCGCCGTTAAGCCGCTGCATCCGTCACGCCGCTGCTACGACGACCGTTGGCCGTTCGCCATCCTACCGCCGTTAAGCCGCTGTATCCGTCCCGCCGCTGCTACGACGACCGTTGGCCGTTCGCCATCCTACCGCCGTTGAGCCGCTGCATCCGTCACGCCGCTGCTACGACGACCGTTGGCCGCACGCCATCCTACCGCCGTTAAGCCGCCGCACCCGTCACGTCGCTGCTACAACGACCGTTGGCCGCTCGCCATCCTACCGCCGTTAAGCCGCTGCATCACCGTCCATCCAGTTCGCTGGTGCCGTCACTTCGTCTATACCGCTACACCCATCCGTCCGCTAATACTGTCCGCCGTCCAGCCACTGCGCTCATACTACTGTACCAATCCGTCCGCTAATACTGTCCGCCGTCCGGCCGCCGCGCTGATCCCGCCGCTGCTCCCGGACAACCGTACCATCCCGCCCGCTACTGCACCGCCGCTAAACCACCGTACCGACCCCTCCGCTACTACTACGCCTATTAGCCACCGCCTCCATCTTTGCACGGAAAGCTGCTGTCCGCCTAATATCCCCAGCCGTGTGTGCGTGCGTTCGTAACACATAAATATCGTGTATTTATTCAGTAGGGGTTTGTGGGACCTTTACTCGACTCTGGATTGACTGAGTGTTACCCCAGCCTTAGACAAAACCCACCTCATAAATGGCGCCCGAGCAGGGACCCTCCTCCGCAGATGACCGTGGAAAAACAACTACAACCACCACCAACACTGCCGGGGCGGGTTCGACGAACGCACCGCTAGAAACAACACACACACACGCTCCGGAAGGCACGCTGCTGAACACCGACTCGCTCAATTGGATCTACCTACTTAGGAAGGAGAAGCTGATCGAGGAGTGTAAGGAACACCGAATCGACGTGGAAGGCCAAACCGTAGCCGAGCTGCGTTGCGCACTGAGTACTTACGTGCGAGCGAAACGCGCCAGGAAATCCAGTGAAGACCTGTTGAAAGAGCTGGAACGAGAAGTGAACGAGGAAGAGGGGAAGTTCGCTACGCTACCCCAGCCAACAACAAAGCCGATCCCTTCAATCCAGATCCACAGCCCACAGCCGCACGGAGGAAAGGGGGAGAACGCATTACCAAAACGAGACGAAATGAGCGACGGTGAACTTATGAATACCGTTCGTCGCTGGGACTTGCACTTTTCGGGGGAGGAGTCATTGCACGAATTTCTTGAGAGGATAGAGGAGTTTGCCGAATGCTACCGCATCCCCGTCGACCGACTCCTCCCAACACTGCCGGAGCTTCTACGTGGGAAAGCACTGCAATGGTACCGCGTCCGTAAGCAACACATACACCGCTGGAGCGATCTGCGGAGGGAGGTGCAAAATTTTTTTCTACCTAAGCGACACATACGAAGAGGCCATCCGACAACGCAAACAGCAAGGCCGAGAGAAGGCCAAGGACTACATCCTCGCACTGGAAACGCTGATCCGCCAACACCCGACGATGTGCGAAGAGAATCATCTCGAACGGATCTATGATGGTCTACGCGTGGAATACCGCCTTTTTGTCAAACGCAGCGAGTTTAGGACGATCGAGGAGCTCCTGGAGCTAACGGAAGAGTATGAGCTGTTAAGAGGCGAGGAAGCGAAACAGGGAAAAATGGTGGCCCACAGCCTATACCACCTACCCATGGAATACGACAGCAAAGAGTGCTGTTGGCGCTGCAAGGAACGCGGACACCACCGCTTCCAATATAAGGGCCCCTGGAGGAAGTTCTGCTCCCGGTGTGGCCAAGACAACATCCTCTCCAGGGACTGCCCATGCCCTCCGACTAGCCCAACTACCGAGAACGCACCCCGAACGCCGTCCAACGCTATTAAAGGAAGCCGCCAAGCACCGTACGTCCGACCAGAGAAGCCGAAGGAACCACCCGCCAGCAAATCGACCGCAAAACCACAAGTAGATGGCCGATTCTATATACCAGTGCTCATCGAGGACATGAGCGTGCGCGCACTAGTGGACACCGGCGCCACCCTATCCTATGTAGATGACACCGTACGGAAACACCTAGAAAAGAACAACATCAAGGCGCGCCCCAACAAGCGAAGCATCCAGCTGGCAGACCAAACGTGTGTCTTTACCTCGAACTCCTACCCGGCAAGGATTGTGTATCAAGGACGAACCACAGACGCGATGCTGTCCGTTATCCCAAACTTGGCCGAACAGGTAATCCTCGGAATGGACTTCCTAAGAAAGAGGGGAATCATCCTCACGCTGGATGGCCAGCCGCTAGAGGCCACCGTGACCAAGAGAGCACCCGAACTGGATACGCTATGTATATTGACGAGCCGAGAACACCTGAGCGACGAACAAAACACGGAACTGGGAAACTTCCTGGCGCATCACCAAAAGCGGTTTGGCGAAATCATCGGACCAAGCACTGCAGCCGAGCATACGATTCGTCTCAAACACAACCGACCGCTGAAGCAACGATACTACCCCCGCAACCCGGCCATGCAACAAATAATCAACGAAGAGGTAGACGAGTTATTAGCCGGAGGAAGAATAGAACCATCACGAAGCGCGTACAGCTCGCCAATCGTGCTAGTCCGCAAAAAACAGGGCACGTGAAGGATGTGCATCGATTACCGTCAACTCAACGCCGCCAGCGAACCAGACGCTTACCCGTTGCCGCAAATTGGAGCCATTCTCGACCAGCTGAAAGAGGCGAAATTCATCTCGACCATTGACTTGAAGAACGGCTACTGGCAAATCCCACTCGCCAGAGCATCCCGACCATACACCGCATTTACAGTTCCTGGCAGAGGGTTGTTCCAGTGGAAAGTCATGCCATTTGGCCTACACTCTGCTCCGGCGACCTTTCAACGCGCTCTGGATTCGATACTTGGACCCGAACTCCAACCAAAAGTTTTCGCCTACCTGGACGATATCATCGTATTGGGAGATACCTTCGCAGAACACTTGGCGATCTTGAGGGAAGTGTTCGAGCGCCTACAAAGACACAGGATGCAAGTAAACTTCGAAAAATGCAGCTTCGTCCAGCAACAACTCCATTACCTAGGACATATCATCAGTTCGAAAGGAATTCACACCGATCCAGCAAAAGTATCCGCTGTACAGGCGATGCCCGCACCGAAAACGCTCAAAGAGCTCCGCCGTTTTCTTGGACTCGCGTCATGGTACCGCCGCTTCGTGGCAGACTTCTCTACGCTCGCCGCGCCGCTTAACCAACTGCTGAAAAAGGGACAAGTCTGGAAATGGGAGGCACAACAAAATCACGCTTTCAAAGCACTCAAGGATAAGCTCTCCAGCGCGCCAATACTTTGTTGTCCGGACTTCTCTCGACCGTTTTTTCTCCAGACCGACGCGAGCGGAGAGGGCCTGGGCGTCGTGCTCTATCAACGCCATTCCGACCACGAGAATGTAGTAGCCTACGCCAGCCGAAGCCTAACCCAGCTGGAAAAGCGATACTCGGCCACCGAACAAGAATGCCTCGCCGTGCTATGGGGTATCCGTAAGATGAGACCGTACCTGGAGGGGTATCACTTCACCGTCATCACCGACCACCACTCACTAAAATGGCTGCACTCACTCCAAAACCCCTCTGGACGTCTGGCAAGATGGGCACTGGAATTGCAACAATATAATTTCGAGATAGAATACCGAAAAGGAGCACAGAACGTGGTAGCCGACGCACTCTCCCGCTGCCCGCTACGACACGCCGATGACGACATTTTGTACACCATAACCAACGGAACAAACGACTGGCACGAGAGGAAAGCAAGACAGGTGCGGGAAAAACCCCAAGCACATCCAGATTACCAGATCGTCGATAACCGACTCTTCCGCCACATTTCCCCGAGAAATCAACTTTCGCGGTCACCGCAATGGAAGCTGTGCATCCCAGCCGACCGACGAAAGGACGTACTACAGGAAGTCCACGACGCCGCCGCCGCCGGACATCTCGGGGTGAAGAAGACGTTTAAGAGAGCACAACAGAACTATTACTGGCCCGGGATGTTCCGCGATGTCCTCAAACACGTACGGAAGTGTATCAGATGCGCAGAATACAAAGTCGAGCAAAGACGCCCAGCAGGATTGATGGTAACCATGCAATCATCACGACCGTGGGAAATAGTAACCGCTGACTTCGTAGGGCCACTACCCCGTTCCAAGCAAGGAAATACTTGCCTCCTCGTAATGGTGGACAAATTCTCCAAGTGGGTGGAGTTGATCCCAGTGCGCCAAGCGACAACGGCAAGCGTAATCAAAGCACTCCAAGAAAGAGTCATATACCGATTTGGCTGCCCGAAAACCCTCCTCACAGACAATGGCAAACAATTCGTCGGGAAGGCATTAGCAACGTTTTTGAACGACCACCGCATCGATCACAAGTTTACGGCAGCCTACGCCCCGCACGAAAACCCCACCGAGCGAACCAACCGAGTCGTGAAAACCATGATGGCTCAGCGATGCAAGGACGACCACCGAACCTGGGACCAGGAAATACCGCAAATAGCATTCGCGATAAACACGGCCAGCCACGAATCTACAACAGCATCAGCAGCAGAAATCAACTTCGGTAGAGACCTTACAGCACCGCAGCAAGTGCGCACGGAGGGAGCAGTACCAGCAGAGCCACCAACCGTACCACCGTCCATCACCAAGTTGTGGGACGAGATAAAAGGGCATCTAGCCAAAGCTTCAAAGCAACAGAAAAAACACTACGACTTACGCAGACGGCAATGGAAGCCACGTATAGGTGAGCAGGTGATGAAAAGGGACCACCCACTCTCATCCGCGGCAGACAAATTCGCCCAGAAGTTAGCACCAAAATTTTCCGGCCCGTACTTGGTGATGGAATACGTTTCGACGAACACGGTAAAATTAGGCCACCCGGAGCAACCAAAGCGGCAACACGCACACTTGCAAGACTTAAAGCCGTACGAATCATAAACAACCCGTTTATCTCTCCATTCCAGGAACCAGACCATCCAACATGAGTCAAAAACACCGGCAACCCATACCACCGGACTCACCAAAACCAATACGGCCGTGGCACCCACCGTTTGAGGCAACATTATGGCCGGCAAACAAACCAAGGATACAACGCATACAAATTTTTCATGGGCCGCCAATAAACCACCTAATGGCCATCCGGGAGAAGGAGTCGGCGACAGAGCCGCAAGAACGGCGCGCCCCCGAAACCAACGAAACAACAAAAACAGCGAAAAAAAAATTACCGGATCCCGAGGAATTTTTTAGAGAACTAAGGCTAAAACGCCCGGCCAACCAATCCAAGAAAACCTGGACATTCCGGTGGAAAGCACCGCGGGTGAGGGTAGAAGTGATAGATGACAAACACGCAAAGGTGTCACTCATGGGAACGAAACGAATCGTACCAATTGAATAAGGCACTGAAGAAGGAAGACGAGACCAATCAAAATTTTCTATTTTTATATATATATGCACCCTCTGTTAATTTTAAGAAAAAATGAAATGTGAATTATTTTTCAAATTACAAAAAAAAAAAAAAAAAAAAAAAAAAAAAAAAAAAAAAATTAATTTTCATATATACATCTACATAACATCAAAAGGGAACGAGAGAAGTATGACAACGGATACAGTTCAGTACAACTCCACCCCCGACAAAAAAAAAAAAAAAAAAAAAATTTTTTAATTAATTAGAATGATGTTTTTTGCAATTGAACCTGAAATAGTAACATTAACTCTGTTAGACTTAAGTAGAATGACTCTGTATATTTTTGGAAAAAATATTTTTTTTTTAAATAAATTGCTTCGCCCACACGCACACCGGCATAATACCTAGGCCATGCCTGGAGATCCACCTTTCCCCCACCGCAGCTTTCCGTCAACCGAAGTGGGAGGGGGACTGTAACGTAACGTTACAATAACGTAACTCCCCCTGTATTTCCTTATTCACCTAAACCTGAACCTCCCTGTACTTATTTTGCTATAGCATAGCCAACAACCACTTCTTTTATAGCATATTCAACAACCAACTAAATTGCGAACCAATGAAAATCACAATAATGGTGCGTTGAATTCTCAACCAGTTTGCGTCACCACCCATATAAACACTGAATTTGCATTTTCGCAATTCAGTCCTCGCAGGTGAGCCAGCGGGAGTGGATGTCTTTTTAAAGACATATTTTTCCCTCCTGCTAGCTAGCTGAGTGGAAGGGGCGCCGTCATGGCGCGAGTCACCCTTCACTTAGGTAAGGACGACGGGGTGGATGCCTTGTGCTACTTTGCCCCCCGCGCCCTCCTAGGTGTTGAGTGGCCCGACGCCCTCATGGCCATTTAACCCCTCCCCCTCAGTTCTAGCTTAGGCTGGCTGAGTGGAAGGGGCGCTGTCATGGCGCGGGTCACCCTTCACTTAGGTAAGGACGACGGGGAGGATGCCTTGTGCTACTTTGCCCCCCGCGCCCTCCTAGGTATTGTGTGGCCCGATGCCTTAATGACCATACAACCCCTCCCCCTCAGTCCTAGCTTTGGCTGGTTGAGTGGTAGGGGCGCCGTCATGGCGCGGGTCACCCTTCACTTAGGTAAGGACGACGGGGAGGATGCCTTGTGCTACTTTGCCCCCCGCGCCCTCCTAGGTGTTGAGCGGCCCGATGCCTTCATGACATTTCACCCCTTCCCCTCAGCTCTGGTTTCGGCCGTGAGCCGATGCGTGCGCACAGCGGCTACCGCTGTGCCGTTAAGGTGCACTTCCCCTCCGCCCACGGGTCGACCCACGGTGTATCGGCTGGTACAACCCCGCCCCCCTTACGCACCTTCTACTAGTGTGCAAGTAGGGAGGCGGGGGTGTCCAGCGGTGAAACCAGCACTAACGAGTCCTCGCAGTCTCTTCCGCAGGTGACTGACCCCGCGACTACCACAGCTGCCGAAGAAGAGCGACTAGAGATCCCGTTGCAGCCGACCGACCAATACCAGCCCGTTGGTACGCCTATCCGACCCCGCCCGGAACACGCAGCCGCTGTCCAGGTAAACCCCGTCGCCGGCCTATTTTCTCTCTCTCTCTCTCTGCCCTGGTACGCGCTCCGTAGCCCACCGCCGCTGCCGTCGCACCGTCGCCCCTCTGGTGCCGCCGCTGCTACGACGACCGTTGGCCGTTCGCCATCCTACCGCCGTTAAGCCGCTGTATCCGTCCCGCCGCTGCTACGACGACCGTTGGCCGTTCGCCATCCTACCGCCGTTGAGCCGCTGCATCCGTCACGCCACTGCTACGACGACCGTTGGCCGCACGCCATCCTACCGCCGTTAAGCCGCCGCACCCGTCACGTCGCTGCTACAACGACCGTTGGCCGCTCGCCATCCTACCGCCGTTAAGCCGCTGCATCACCGTCCATCCAGTTCGCTGGTGCCGTCACTTCGTCTATACCGCTACACCCATCCGTCCGCTAATACTGTCCGCCGTCCAGCCACTGCGCTCATACTACTGTACCAATCCGTCCGCTAATACTGTCCGCCGTCCGGCCGCCGCGCTGATCCCGCCGCTGCTCCCGGACAACCGTACCATCCCGCCCGCTACTGCACCGCCGCTAAACCACCGTACCGACCCCTCCGCTACTACTACGCCTATTAGCCACCGCCTCCATCTTTGCACGGAAAGCTGCTGTCCGCCTAATATCCCCAGCCGTGTGTGCGTGCGTTCGTAACACATAAATATCGTGTATTTATTCAGTAGGGGTTTGTGGGACCTTTACTCGACTCTGGATTGACTGAGTGTTACCCCAGCCTTAGACAAAACTCACCTCATAAAGTATAATGGTCCGCAGTATACGATGTAATAGCGGAAATAATGAAGTGTCTACGAAGTCGGGAAAGGCTCCGGTGCAGCAGCGCACATTGAACAATCGATTTTGTCGGTTGAGAACAAGTTGCAAAGGTCGAGGGAATCGAGCTTAGCACGTATTGGATGCAAGGCCTCCGTACAATTAGCGGCGTCAGAATGATAAAATAAGAAAAGACAGGAATTAGTGTAGGTAAAATATAATAGTAAACCAGGCGACGGATTGGAGACAATGCCTCTTCAACCGTTCGAATACTGCCCCAGGTGAAGAAATAATGGAAGGATTCGAGGCACGGCCTCTTCAACCGTGTGATCAGAGACAGTCAATATACACGTAACGACAAACCTACGGATTGCAGACAAGGCCTCTCCAACTGTAGAAACAACGAGTAGGAGTGTAAACGTCTCACATGTAATCAGGGCATATACACGGATTGGAGACAAGGTATCTCCAACCGGTGGAAGTACGAGAAAAGCCGTCGACACATATTGTGGAAAAAAAAAATTATTAAAAAAAAAAAATAAAATGTATTTATATATATACATATAAAAAAATTAAAAATAAAAATAACAAGTAAGGAAGGCTAAGTTCGGGTGTAACCGAACATTACATACTCAGCTGAGAACTTTGGAGACAAAAAAGGGAAAATCACCTAATAGGAAAATAAACCTAGGGTAACCCTAGAATGTGTTTGTATGAGATGGGAATCAAATGGAAGGTATTAAAAAGTATTTTAAAAGGAAGTGAGCCATAGATCTATAGGTGGACGCCATTTCGGGATATAGCCATAAAGGTGGACCAGGGGTGACTATAGAATGTGTACGATATGGGTATCAAATGAAAAGTGGTAGTGAGTATTTTAAAAAGGAGTGATCCTTAGTTCTATAGGTGGACGCCTTTTCCAGATATCGCCATAAAGGTGGACGAGGGGAAACTCTAGAATGCGTTTGTACGATACGGGTACCAAATGAAAGGTGTTAGTAATTATTTAAAAGGGTGTGGGCCTTAGTTCCATAGGTGGACGCCTTTTCGAGATATCGCCATAAAGGTGGACCAGCGAGATATCGCCGTAAAGGGGGACCAGGGGTGACTCTAGAATGCGTTTGTACGATATTGAAAGGTGTTATTGAGTATTTTAAAAGGGAGTGTGCCTCAGTTCTATAGGTGGACGCCTTTTCGAGATATCGCCATAAAGGTGAACGAGGGGTAACTCTAGAATGTGTTTGTACGATATGGGTATCAAATGAATGGTGTTAATGATTATTTAAAAGGGTGTGGGCCTTAGTTCTATAGGTGGACGCCTTTTCGAGATATCGCCATAAAGGTGGGTCAGGGGTGACTCTATAATGTGTTTGTACGATATGGGTATCAAATTAAAGGTATTAATGAAGGATTTGAAAGCGAGTGGTCCTTAATTGTATATAGGAACCAATAAACCAATTCAATCACTATGTTTCATGCCTTTTTTCGTATTTGGTATAGAATTATGACTTTTTCATTTTTCGAAATTTTCGATACCGAAAAAGTGGGCGTGGTCATAGTCGGATTTCGCCCATTTTTAACACCAAGTTAAAGTGAGTTCAGTTCAGTACGTGAACTAAGTTTAGTAAAGATGTATCGATTTTTGCTAAAGTTATCGTGTCGAAGGTCAGTGGCCGAGTGGAAGGTCAGACGGTCGACTGTGTATAAAAACTGGGCGTGGCTTCAACCGATTTCGCCCATTTTCGCAGAAATCTGTTTTCGTCATAGAAGTTTTGTCCTTACCAAATTTCATAGGGATTGGTAAATTGTTGTTCGACTTCTGGCATTAAAAGTATTCTAGACAAATTAAATGAAAAAGGGCGGAGCCCATTTTGAAAATTTCTTTTAGTTTTGTATTTTGTTGCAGCATATCATTACTGGAGTTGAATGTTGGCATAATTTACTTATAAATTATACTGTATACTGTAAAGATATTGAATTTTTTCTTAAAATTTGACTTTTAAAATTTTTTTTAAAAAGTGGGCGTGTTCTTCATCCGATTTTGCTAATTTTTACTAAGCACATATATAGTAATAGGGGTAATGTTCCTGCCAAATTTCATCATGATATATTCAACGAGTTCCAAATTACAGCTTACTTTGAAATTACCTTCTTTTAAAAGTGGGCGGCGCCACGCCCACTGTCCAAAATTTTACTCATTTTCGATTCTCCGTCATAATTTCAACCCATCTACCAAGTTTCATCGCTTTAGCCGACTTTGGTAATGAATTTTCGCACTTTTTCCATTTTTCCAAATTTTCGATATCGAAAAAGTGGGCGTGGTTATAATCTGATATCGTTCATTTTAAATAGCGAGATAAGTGCCCAGAAACCTTCATACCAAATTTCATTAAAATACCTCAAAATTTACTCAAGTTTTCTTGTTAACGGACAGACGGACGGACGGACAAACGGACGGACGGACGGACATGGCTCAATCAAATTTTTTTTCGATACTGATGATTTTGATATATGGAAGTCTATATCTATCTCGATTCCTTTATACCTGTACAACCAACCGTTATCCAATCAAAATTAGTATACTCAATGTGCAAAGCGCGCTGATTATAAAAACAAGAAAACCCTACAAGACAAGTAGTCGAACGCACAAACATGCCACAAGCACTGTATGCACAGTGTTTAAGGTATGCTTGGAAATATTCGTAGAAGTGGTTGTGTCAAGCACATTGAGGTTGTAAGCAGGGCGTGCCAGTCCCAGCTTTAACTATACCGCGGGACTGTCAAAATACAGCATCTTGACCCCGACAGACTTAGAGCTTAGTGCGCAACCTACCTCCCGACGGAATACTTGAGGGTAGTACCGGGGGGGTAAATGGTACTCAGACGGTAGGAGGTTTAGTGCGGTTAAAGTCCCACACTGACTACGAGGCTTTCGATGATGCTTCCTCGTACAAAAAAAAAACATAACAAATCAATAATTATGTCTACACATATGTACATACAAGAAGCGGAGAGATATGCACAAACACATACATACATATATCTGAGATACTCACAGAAGTATGCAATCATCAGCAGAGTAATACCCACATATACACAAGCATATGGCTATGCGAGACACTATAAACTACAAATTCACATGCATATTTCTGAGATACTCATAAAAGTATTCAATCTTCAGCGAACTAGAAAATTCTAGAAGGAGAAGCGCCTAGAAATATGCGAACGAGGAAACCGAAGAGTATAAAAGCAGCACAAGCTGAGGCATGAGCAATTAGTTTGATTTGATCACGCTATCAGTTGCGAAGTATAAGTGTTATTGGAAGTATTTTCAAAGTAGCCTAATAAAGACCATTTTGCATTATTGAATATTGGAGTTTTTTATTCAACAGTTTAGCGACACGAACGTTAGTAGAAGGTTGCAAATAAGTGGAATTTCCATAAAATGGTTACAGTATGTTTAAAATAACGCAAGTATAAGTATGAGTTCAGGGCAAAAATTTTACGAGTAAGCAAGCCACATACTCACTTGTAGCAATCCAAGCTTGGCATATATGAACAATTTTCAAGTAGCTTAAAAAATAATGTAGCTTAAAGTATTGCTGTGATATGTACAATATGGTATACATACAAGTATTGAATGCGTTAATTTATGTGAACTAATAAATGTAAGTTTTTCAACTTGCAATAAATAAGGCACTATCTTTTCCACCTAGAACTAAAGAGTGGAAAATAAAGATAAATTTAAAAAAATGTTAAGCATTTCCTTTATATAAATGGACAAAGATCAGCGAAAATTGTGTTTTTGTATAAATGCATATTCTTGCTGAATTTTGATTTTAATATTTTGACGTTGAAATTGTCAAAATATTTATGAGAAATAAAAATATAAAGGTGGAGCCGAATAAATTGACTATATATTGATAAGTGAACTCCTTTTCTGCCAACATTCCAATCCAAGTAATTTGCGCTCCACTTTTATATTTTTATTTCTCATAAATATATTTAAAATTTCTATGTCAAAATTTTAAAATCAAAATTCAGCAAGAATAAGACTTTATATAAGGACATATTTTTCTCTGATTTTTGTCCATTTATATAAAGGAAATGCTTAAAATTTTTTTATTTTCATTTTTACCCTTTAAATTTGGTCGGTTGAATGTTTGTCCGCATTTTCAATATAAATCTTGCAATCGATTTTTAAGTAACTTCTCAGTGAGCTACAAACGTGAAACTTCACACATATGAAGGTTAAGATACCTAGCAAATGCAACGAATGGAGGAAAAAATCCGTTAGTTGGCACACCGATCGAAATTTTTAGATAATTATTTATAAATTTGGAATTTTGAGATCGATTTTTAAGTAACTTCTCATTGAGCTACAAACGTGAATCTTCACATATAGATTAAGGCACCGAGACAATGCAACAAAAGGAGGAAAAATCCGTTAGGTGGCGCACGGATCGAAATTGTTAGATAAGGATTTGGAAATTTGGAATGTTGAGATCGACTTAAACCAGCTTTTAGGTAGCTTGTCGATGAGCTACAGACTTGAAATTTCAAACTTGATTCAGAGCCGATGACAGTTTAAAAAGCATAACAAAACGTTTCGATAGCGGGCGCACGGATCGATATATTTAGAAAAATTGTAGGGAACGGAGGGAATCTTGCGATCGATTATTAATTTCTCATTGAGCTATCACCGTAAAACTTCACAGATAGGCTAAAAGCCAAATTAAACTTCCTTAACCCGTACCCATATCCATAACCATCTCAATGTGATCGATTAATGGTGCCTTATCCTAAAAATCGTGAAAATTTCATAAAAATTATGAAAACGCAAAAAATTACAAACATATTCCACAAAAAATAAGTATCTTAGTCATAACGTATCCAAAACAATGAAGAAAATCTAAAAAAGTTATTAAATTCACCAACTCAAATATTTTTAGGTTATGGATATGGCGAGAAACCAAAAACCAATTGATTGGCTATGGCGTTAGCGTTATGGTATGGCACCATTAATCGATTACATTGCTTTTCATAAGGTAGATTCGATCATCTGATTTATCTGGTTAAGGCTTTATGGTTATAAGTCACCATTAATTCGCCCTTAAGACACCGGAACAACATAACAAAAAGTAAAAAAAAATCCGTTAGGGGGAGCGCGGATCGAAATAATTAGATAAAACTTGGGAAATCTGGAATTTTGAGATCGGTTTTAAGTTATTTCTCGGTGAGCTAGAGACTTGAAATTTCAAACTTAATTCAGAGGCCGATGACAGTGTAATAGAATAAAACCATTTTTGTAGTGTTCTGTCTAGCTGTCGAACAAAAATGATTTTTATATAGGTTAGGTTAGGTTTGGTTGAGGTCCATGAGGACCTCACATAGACTGATTGAGTCCGTAGAGGTACCAGAAGTTTGTTTTAACTACCAAACTGAAAAACCCAATCAAAAACCAGGACCTATGTTATAAAATAACTCCATCCTCTTGGCAATTTCTAGAAGCTTCCTAGGACTTAAACCACTTGCTGCTTCTAGATCTGACAGCTGTATCACTCCTAATAGCTGGAGTCTTAGCCTGGCAAGTGCAGAGCACGAGCACAGAACGTGCTCGATCGTTTCCTCCTCCAAACCGCACTTCCTACATCTGATATCACTGACCAAGCCTAATTTAAAGGCATGTGACGCCAGAAGGCAGTGCCCAGTCAGAATAACTGTCATGAGTCTACAGTCTTCTCTTTTCAATGATAGAAGCAACTTTGTTAGTCTAAGGTTGTAAGACCTACACATAATCTTCGACACTTTACAGCCCCGCGCTTGAACCCACGCCTTTCCCGTTTGGTCGATCATGTGCACCTCTCTCCTTCGCTTAATCTCGCCCAGTCTAATTGGGACGTTTACGGGGCAAGCTTCAAGTGATGCGCCCTTTTTAGCTAGTTCGTCCACTTTTTCATTCCCATCTATTCCCATATGCCCTGGGACCCAATATAGACGTATGCTTCTCCCTGTCCCGATTTTCTCCAGAGACTGCTTACACTCTGACGCATATGGAGTCGTCAATGCGCTCACGGGGTGATTCCAGCTCCTCCTCAACTTGTACACTCCATGGCTTGGAGCGGGCTTCGTGGAGTAGCTGTTCCTCTTCATTAATCGAGGAGATGTGAAGCATCTCCTGATGTTTTTCGCCGCATTTTTTACATCGGCCTTGGCTTGGGCACGCGTTAGAGCGATGGTCTAGAGCCAAGCAATTTCCACAGCAGCTCCCGCGGATCGCTAAGTAAAGACGCTCCTCGGGGTCTTTTGGCCCGAAAGATGGGACACAGGCGTATGGGATGTTGCTTAAAACAAGCGCGGCATTCCGACGTATAACGATTCCCATCTATTCCCATATGCCCTGGGACCCAATATAGACGTATGCTTCTCCCTGTCCCGATTTTCTCCAGAGACTGCTTACACTCTAACACGCATTTAGATGCTGTGCTTGTACTACTTGGAAATTTGTTTGTGAAATAAGCTGTGGCGCAACCACACCAAATCGTTTTCAGAACTTTCAGCAAATTCTAATGCAAGCTTGGAGTCGAAAAGATCAATCTGTTCCTGCTGTTTATTCAGTTCCTGAACGCGTTTACGATTCTGGCATTACATACCTTGCAAGACCATTTCATAGCCTTTTTTACTAAATCAACCTGATATATTTGACATTCAATGCATTGTACAATTCTCAACCCCTGGGGCATTTTTCTCAAAAACTTAATCAGTGCCAAAAACAAATACTCAGACTTGAATGATAGCGTTTGAAGGTTGATTCGGCCTTAATATTCGAATTACCATCGATTTCTAATATTAAAATAAATTAATTGGAATAGTAACATGCTGGCGTTCCGGAGAAATAAAACATCTCTATCGCAGTTTAGACTTCTTGCATTGTGGCATGTACACAGAAATGGTGGCATATTTGTTTGTGAGAGACATCATTTACAATTGGCTGGCGGTAGGAAGAGTCAAGTTAATAGAGCTGGCACACTTGGCGGTTTCGGTTTTATGTCGTCACGCATACAATCGCCAATGCACCCCTCGGGTGGTCGTGGAGGACGTGGGGGTAGCAGAGGTGGACGTGGCGGCTTCAGAGTAACACGGGATCGCGAAATATTAGGAAGAACTATTAAAATTAGCGGTGGACCATATAAAAGCGTTGTTGGCATTGCTAAGGATGCCACTGAGAGTACAGCACGAGTCGAGTTACATACTTCGTGTCAAACTATATCTGTTGACCGTAATCATATCGCAATGGTTGGTATGCCTGGAAAAGAGGGTGACAGCGTCTACATATGGCCGTACACCAGCACGTACACCTGGCTATGGCTCACAGACCCCAGTGTATGCTACGGCTGGTTCGAAGACACCATTGCTAGGCAATGAAACGCCCAATTGGGATTCAGAGGGTCGTACACCTTATAGCGCTGCAATGACACCATCACATGATGGCAGCATGCCACCACTTCATGGCGCTTGG
The DNA here is from genome assembly GCF_040869045.1 of Eurosta solidaginis. Classification (NCBI taxonomy): domain Eukaryota; kingdom Metazoa; phylum Arthropoda; class Insecta; order Diptera; family Tephritidae; genus Eurosta; species Eurosta solidaginis. The sequence goes on from NC_090319.1 coordinate 156,131,898, forward strand.
GATCCTAGTATTGCCAATATACCAGCATGCACAAATGATTTTGACTACACATTTGAGGAGCCTAGCCCAAGTCCTGGTTATAATACCAGGAAACCGGGTTATCAATTGAATACACAATTTGCTCCACAAACACCAGGAACTTTATACGGCTCAGATCGTAGTTACAGTCCATTCAATCCAAGTCCTAGTCCAACACCATCACCATATCCAGTGGGTTATATGAATGCACCATCGCCATCTAATTATTCCCCAAATACACCAGGAGATAATCCACAATCACCGTATAATCCGCAAACACCAGGTGCAAGTTTGGATTCACCAATTGGCGATTGGTGTACCACAGATATTGAAGTTAAAATTCATACACATGACGATGCTGGTTTAGTTGGACAAACAGGCATTATACGTACTGTATCAACTGGTGGTTGCTCTGTATTCTTGCGTCAAGAAGATCCCAGTGTATCGATTGTAAGTGAACATTTGGCACCGGTACTATCAGAAGTAGGCGATGAATTCAAAGTAATTTATGGTGACTAGAGGGAATCGGTTGGTAAGGTGCATTCAGTGTCGGATAAGGATACTAGCGTTTGTAAGATTATTGATGAAATCAAATTGCTTCCAACAGCTTATTTATGCAAAATGAAATCTATTGATTAAAATAAGTTGTTTGAATAAGAACAAATTTTAGCGAACTTTGTATAAATTGTACGCATTTCACGTTGGATATGCAAATAAAATCAAAGACATAAAACTCCAACAAAAGTATGGGCCTGAACGATCATTTGTCGGTGCCCACAACTACCACAACGCAATGCCTGCTCTTGCCGACAACGCCGGACAAGCTTTACGATTCCGAAGGACCTACGGTTCCCCCCGCACCACTGGAAGACGATGCAATAAATGTCCTTGGTGAGTGGTCTCCAGTGGGTAGGGTAGATCGTCTTCTGGAATATCTACATATTACCTGTGATTTTTCAGGGTGGAGGCAACCGCTTTTGGCAAGTAGTTCGCACAAGCATAGTTACGCTGGTGATTATGTCACAATGACATGCATTATAATCACTCAGGCGAGTCAAACTGGGCATGTGTTGGATGCATCGCGATATGCACAAGAAATGATGTTAAAGCTAGAGGGCAAAATTTTAATCCTCTAAAGAATGTGGTTGCACCAATAGCGCAAGCACCACTTTTCGTTTTAATTTTTTTTTTTTTTTTATGAGTTTACGTGCTATGGTCAACACACTGGTGGAGTCAATGCATTAAGGTGGTCCCTTTTTTTTCGATTTAAGAGCTATTGCCCACGCCGCATTTAGGTGATTAAATTTAGAATATCCCTACATATCAATACCGTTTGATCACTCTTTCAGACTGAATAATGCGTTATCATACAAATTAACAACAGGGATAGTCAGATATGAGATTGGGGATGTCCAAAAAATTTAATATATGTAGTTTTCCGATCACATGGTGGGATCATATTTGAATCCAATGTGGTTACTTCAGGTGATCGAAAGTTTGGACTCATTTTCAATTCAGCTTTCTAACTCCTTTCTGGCTATCTTTGTTGATTGAATAATGAGTTTTATGCCAATCTCACACAGAGGCTTAATGAAATAATTATACGAGTTTTCTACATTAAAGCCCTATCGAACTCAATCTTCGATACAAATACAAATTCTTAACTGTCTCATTATTGCTTTATTGAATGCCTAATCCAGTGAAACATCGGTTTTGCTTGGTGCTTTCGCCTTCAATGTAGCCAATTACAAGAAAAAAAAAAATATACGAACAATAGAACACCACGAACAAAAAACTCAGAATTTCATTTTTTCTGCCGTTGCTGGAAAAGAAGATCCCTCCTTTTCGAAAAGAGGCACGTAATTGGTTAGGTGCAACATCTATGGGTAGTTGCGCATGGATTTTTATTTTGATTGTATTTATAGTTAAGAAGGAAACGGTTGCTTTCCATTTTAACTATTTTTTAATAGCTATTTCAAGTTTTTGGGTGATGGGATGAATCCTGATACATTTTGTTGGCCTCGCGCCTTTGGCCGAGTGTGTAGGTGTTCTGTCATCCTCGCTCGGGGCGAGCGGGTGAAGTTGGGTTGATTTGCTGTCCTCGCTCTGGGAGAGCGGGTGAATTGTGGGTTGGTTTTTAAAAATGAAAATCTAGTGGGCCGAATGCCTTTCGGTTCTGTGGCAGATATCGAATCTGCGTTAGGTTATTGCTTGGCTTCGTTACTTTGGCTGAGTGCATCAGCGTTCCGTGGCAAACCCTGAGTCTGCGTTAGGGTTCTGGTGTCCTCGCTCGGGGTAAGTGAGTGAAGTGGGGTTTGGTTTTGAAAATTAAAAATAAGTGTTTGGAACTCCTCCATAGTATATTTGTGGGGAGAAGCAATCTTTTTGAAGTGGCTTTTGAAGCTCTTCACTCCCGCTTCCCACAGGCCGCCCATATGTGGAGCGGCGGCGGGAATAAAATGCCAGCTCAGTGCTTGATGGCTATACTTTGAGACTGTTTTGTCTTAGCTTTCGGCCAGAAAGGCTTTAAATTCGGTTCGTAAAGATCTTGATGCTCCGACAAAGTTTGTACCATTGTCGGAGTAGATGTTCTTCGGACATCCTCTTCCCGCGATAAAACGCGAGAAGGCTGCGAGAAAGCATGAGGTGCTGAGGTCACTAGTGGCCTCTAAGTGAATGGCCTTAGTGGAGAAACAGACAAAAAGGCATACGTGGCCTTTTGACATTCGACATCCTCTACCGCGGTAGCTTTTGATGTCGAAAGGCCCCGCAAAGTCTACCCCGGTATTGGTGAACGCGCGGGTAAAAGTAGTCCGTTCGCAGGGAAGGGTACCCATAAGTTGGGACTGTGGCTGCTTTCGATGAATAATGCACGTTTTGCAATTGTGGATGACGGCTCTGATCATGGCCTTGACATTCGGTATCCAGTATTGGGTTCGGATGAGACGGAGCATGAGCTGGGTCTCGCCATGAAGGGAGTCATGATGAGCCATCATAACTGTAAGGCGAGACAGCCTACAATTGTAAGGCAAGATGAACGGATGACGCTCGTTGTATGACATGTCTTTTGACGCCCCTAGACGCCCCCCTTTTCTAATAATATCATCTTTGTCGATATATGGGTTGAGTGACAGTATTTCACTCTTTCGATCGATAGGTTCCCTATTTTTCAACTTTAAATATCCTGTCCCGTAAAATTGTTTCTGGCAGACTCGTATTAATGCTTGAGTCGTTGCCTTAATCTCATCGGCTGAGATTATACACGACCTTTCGTGGAACATTGCTTTAGTTTTTGGGTGAGTTCGTTTATAAAATCTCCGAACATAGGATAGAACCTTTAAAGCCCTGGGTAAATTTGAAAAACGGTCGAGAATATCTACCTGATCTACCCTTGTCGTGGCATATGTTTGTGCCCTCTTCTCCTCAACGGACGTTTTGTATTCGGTATCTTGTGCTGGCCAGTGGGAATTGTCTCCTTGCAGCCAGGAAGGTCCTTGCCACCACAACGAATTGTTGACCAACTCTGATGCAAGTAGTCCTCTGCTTCCTAGATCCGCTCGATTAGAATCCGAGTCCACGTGAAGCCAGTCCTTTCTACCGACCATATCGATGATCTTAGTGATTCGGTGTGCGACGAAGGTTGACCAGGAACAGGGCGGCTTTCTTATCCATGCGAGTACGATGGTTGAATCCGTCCAGAGGTGAACTTTTTCTGGCCCCAAATGAATGTTTCGGAATATTGATTCCATGATTTCTGCGAGCAGCACGGCGCCGCAAAGTTCTAAACGTGGTAGTGAGATGGTTTTCACTGGGGCTACTCGGGTTTTGGCTAGCAAGAAATTTGTGAAAATTTTATCGTCCCTTTTTACGCGCATGTAGATTGCTGCTGCATATGCCTTTTCCGGTGCATCGCAAAAACCATGTATTTCGATGTCGTCCTCGGGCGTAAAATTTACCCATCGCGGTATCCTAATGTTATCTATTTCGTTATAGTGTTGGGTGAAATTTTCCCACCGTTCTAAGGTAGTTGGGGAGACAGGTTCGTCCCACCCGGTGCCCTCTAACCAGATATGCTGCATTAGTATTTTTGCAACTATGACCATTAGTGCAAGCCAGCCTAAAGGGTCGAAAAGTTTGGCTATAGCGGATAGGATTGCGCGTTTGGTGGTGTTCTCGCCATTCCCTAAAGCTCCCGCTGTAAAGTAAAACATGTTTGAGTGCGCGTTCCATCGTATTCCGAGTGCCTTCACCGAGCTAGCCTCTTCAAACGCTAGGAAGTCCTCGCTGAGCAAATCCGTTTTGGGGATGTCCTGAAGGATATCCTCACAATTTGATGTCCACTTGCGCAATGGAAAGCCAGCTGAGTGTAATGCTTCGCGAATCTCGTTTCTTGCTCTGATGGTTGACGCTATTGTATGTCCTCCAGATAAAACGTCGTCGACATACATACTTTCGCGTAATATACCCGATGCTATTGGGTGGGTATTTTCTACATCATCAGCCAATTGTAGAAGTGACCGTATCGCGAGGTAGGGGGCGCAGTTTACACCAAAAATGACAGTCTTTAGTTCGTAAAGGCTGATGGGTTCGTTGGGGGATGTTCGATGGACAATTCTTTGAAATTTGGCGTGATTATCGGTCACCCAAATCTGCCTATACATGTTTTCTATGTCGCTATTAAAGTGGTACAGTGGTACAGTCTCCAACGTAGAATTAACATAGGCAAGTCTGCTTGGAGTACTGGACCTGGGTGGAGTATGTCGTTTAGACTAATGCCATTTGCCGTCGGACTTGACGCGTTGAAGACGACGCGCACCTTGGTAGTGGTACTTTCCGCCTTTACAACGGCGTGGTGGGGCAGGAAATAATTATCCGAATCGTCGGATGGTATATTATTCTTAATTTTTCTCATATGTCCAAGTGTTTCGTATTCTGACAACACCCGAACATACTCTTTTCCTAAATCTTGGTTTTTCAGTAATCGTCCCTCATTTCTGAAGAATTGTGAACATGCGCGCTTTAGGGACGGTCCTAATGCAATCTTCTCAGGATAATCCTGCCTGAATGGTAGCGAAACTGTATATCTTCCACTTTCATCACGTTTTGTTGTGTCCTTAAATAATTGTTCACAATACCTTTTTCTTCATTAAGCATTTTGTTTTTGGGATCATTTTCTACCTCCCAGAAAGCTTTTAATTGGCTGTCCAACGCAACCTCGTTGTAGAATGACATGATGCTCTTCGTTGGACTCGGTGCTTCGATGCGACCGGTTAGTATCCAACCGAACACTGTCTCTTGGGCCAAAAGGGTATTTAGTACATTCTTTTTCAGACCGCTCAGTATAATTTGGGGATATATGTCTCCTCCAAGTATGAGGTCTACGTCTTCGTTGATGTAGAACCTTTTGTCTGCCAAAACCAAGTCTGGGAATGCCTGCATACTCATGGCGATGATATGGCAGGATGGAAGATTCCCAGTGAGTTTGGCTAGGACTAGAACGGGTGTAGTCAGGCTGAAGCAGGCATCCACTGGTGAACGTAATTCAATTTTGGATGCCTCTTTCACCTGAGCTGACACCGCATTTGTGATGCCTGAAACTTGGGCATGCATTTTTCTCGCTGGCAAATTGATTCTGCGTTTCAGTCTTTCAGTTATAAAGGAGCATTCAGACCCTGAATCAATTAATGCCCGTGCGGAGAAGTCGGTACCATTATGGTGAATGTGTACGCGAGCAGTTCCTAATAGCACACCTGTGCTGGAATTCGAATGACAGGATGTCACATTTTTGTTCCCGTTTGAACCTGGTTTTTCTGATTTCTGTCTCACTAATGCCTGTCTAGAAGTAGAGGGCCTATTATCGTAGGAGTTTTGGGGCGGGTTGTAGGTGGTGTTTTTCTGTAGGGTATCCGCATGCAGGAGCGTATGGTGATGAGAGTGGCACCTATTGCAGTTGTAGGAATTGGTGCATCTGGTCACTGTGTGTCCTGGGGATAGACAATTCAGACAACCACTTGTAGATTTTATGAATTTAATCCTTTCTGGAGGGGTTAACTCGCAAAAGCGTGAACAGTTTCGTAATCTGTGCTCTGCGGACTTGCACATTTTACACATTGCCTTTGACGTCGGTCTGGATACCTTTGTTTGAAAGGCACCAAGTCTTTTCGTAGGGGGTTCTGTTGATTGTCGCGACGCGTTTAGTTTTTGCACTTTCGAAGTGGCATGCCCTGTAAAACCAGACACTGTTTCAAGTGTCTGAAACCGATTAGACAGGAATTTATCCATATCCTCCCACTTGGATATGTCCATTTTATGATCTATACTTTGCTCCCATAAAGCCAACGTGCTCTCTGGTAGCTTGGTTGAGCAGAGATAAGTCAGGATTGCATCCCAATTGGAAGTGTCAATTTTGTGGCATTTGAAGGACGAAATACAATTATTTATATCATTTCGCAGCTTTTTTATTGAACCGCCACACTCACTTTCTACCTTTTTTAAGTTAAATAAGATTTGTAGTTGTGTGTTAACTAAGATACGTTTGTTTTCCTATCTTTCACACAAGTTTTTCCAGGCCATCTCGAAACCTTCATTTGTGAGAGGGCATTTTTTTACGATATCTTTTGCTTCGCCCTGCGTTTTGTTGTTGAGATGGAATAACTTTTCCACCCCTTTCAAACTAGAATTGTTTATATATATTGCCGTGAACAGGTCGCGAAAAGTTGGCCAAGACAGATAATCCCCTTTAAAAACTTCCGTGTCGCAAGCCGGGAGGCGAATTTTATGCCCATGAGGTTCTTGCTCAGGGTTGACGTTCTGTTCATCCTTCTTGTATTTTTCTGCCCCAGCAGATATATACGCTGAGCATCGCACGTAGATTGCGTATGCTGCCTTTTGCTTCTTTCTGATCGCCATAACGTCATCCGCTGGCACCTCATCAGATCCCAATAGCGAATAAAACGCAGACTTTACCTTCTTCCACAAGAGCCGCAACTCTTCCTGCTGTATTGCAAGGGTGTGTTTGCTATGGTCGCTCTCCGGAATAAGGCTGTAATCTTTATCAAGTTCTGCGATTGATTCTGCTAAACGGATGTAGGTTTCCATTGTTTTATTTACGTTTATTAACGAGAAAATTGCCGATTATAGAAATGGAACGCTTTAGAGTAACAATACCTGCCCAGCCGTAAATAAACATTATGAAATTCGAAGTTTATTATTTATTTTTGTTTATTGCAGACTCTTTGTCTTGGTAGCGACAACAACAGAGGTTTATTTTTTAAACTTTTTGTCACAACAGCGACAGCAAAAAGGGTTTATTTTTGGACTTTTCTGTCTCAGTAGCAACAACAAAAAAGGGGGACCACTCGCCACCTCCACAGATAATGGGTGTATCTTTGAAAAAGTGAAAAAATGCGTGCGATATTGCAAAACAAGCGCAAAAAAAAGTGTAAAAAATGTTTAAAAAGTGAAGTGAGTACCGGATTAATTAATTAAATTGAACTTAATTTCGTGTTTGTGATGTTCAAAAAAAACAACAACAAAAAACGATTTCGTATGGTGCGGAAAGTGAGATTAGGTTACCCTCTTCCTTGTGTTGTGTCTGGAAAACCTTACCACTGCTGGGGGGATAGACTAGATAATCACAAGGACTGAAATAAAGGCTAACAAACCGAGTGATTTAACCTTTGAAAATAGAAAAATAAATTGGTGCTCACTAAATAACTTCACTGTTTTCACTTTTTTTCTTGATTTTAATTTTTCACGCACTACACGGGTTTCTTCTTTATTTTGCAAAAAAACAACACTCAAAAAAAGTGGCAAGAAATATAACACTTACTTCTTATTGGTTTTTGTGCCGGAAAAGTTGATTGTGCTGTGCTGTGGTTGGCGAATATGCTGTGGCTCTGGTCACCTATGTACAATAAACTCCAATATTTTCCTTGTCAATTTTCGGCTGCTAATATCGTGTTGTATAATGTGTAACTTCCAAACTTCTTTGTTATGTTCTGCTGGGATATGCTGGCAAATAAATTCTCGTGGCAAACCTTTCGCAAATTGTGCTGTGTTGTGGACTGTAATTTGTAGGTGCTTTTAGTTCCTTTTTCGGGGAGTAAGGACCAACCGGCAGTGGGTAGGCGCACACGGGTCGATCTCGGAATGGATGGGTCACTCGGAATAAATAAAGAAGAACGCAAAAGAGGAATTCCTCGTTACAATAGTGTTTTAATTAGAGTGTAAGAAAATATACAATGTGTGTAAGGTTACCTTAATGTCGCAAAATTACGATGGTGATCCTGGGCGATGTGAATTGATTGGCGGTCAATCGAGAAAGAGGCCGGTTGTCCCGTTGATGACAACCGCTAAGCCGCGAAAAAGTCCTCTGTTATTAAGGAGGGGAAAAAAGCCACACACACAATAACCCCCACATATACGTACATGGGTGCTGACAACCTGCACACACACGTGCATGTGTATGAAACGCATGCATGTGCATGCATGCACACAAATGCGGCGTGAGTGTGGGTGGCTGGAAATATTATTAAAACGTTAGGGAGGGGCGCCGTCAATCAGGTAAAAGTTAGGCATTGGGCCTAAACACTAAGCATCGACAGTCTGCATACCCCCTCTAATTTTTTGAGGTATGTTGTTTTTTGTGTGGCTTTCCACCAAACAAGAACTCTATAGTATAGAATAGGGCTTACAATCGCTGTAAAAACCCAATGAGAGAGATAGGGCGATAAGTCCCACGTACACCCCAGCATTATCTGACATGCATAGAGTGCCGTTGAGGCCGTCTTCACCCTCTCCTCCACGTTGACCTTTCATGACAGCTTACAGTCTAGGATGATTATTAGATATTTTGTGCAAGGTTTCTCCTGTAAGGTCACCCCTCCTAACTTAGGCCTTGTATAATTTGGGACCTTGTACCTCTTTGTAAACAAGACCATATCCGTCTTCTCCGCATTGACTTTCAACCCGACATTAGATGCCCAGGTATGAATATTCCGAAGCGATTTTTATTTAACAAATTGATTTTTTTTTTTTTTCTTTCTTTTAATACATATTTACACTAATACTTACAAACTAAATGTAGACCATCTAATATCTAATCTAATATACACATATGTATATCTAATCTAATATCTAATATATCTAATCTAATATATATCATAAATGGGAAACTTTGGTTGTTTGGGTGTGCAGACGTTTGTCTTTGTGCCTCAATCACGCAAGAACGGCTGCACTGATTTGGATGAAATTTTGCACATATATAGCCAATAGTCTAGAAGGATCTATAGACTATATATTTTTTCAAATTGGGGAGATCGCCGCCCCCTAGGAACAGTTATAATTAAATTATTATATTTTTTCGTCTTTGAGACTGAATCACGCCAGAACGGCTACATGGATTTTGATGAAATTTGGGACACGGAAAATAGTCTACTAGCGAAATTCTTTTCGAACATGGAAAGGGGGGTGGGGGTCCCACGACCCCTTCGAAAATTACTTTTTAATAATTTTTACATATTATAACTTTACCTTTATTGACCTTCACCAATATTACAAACTCATTACGTCAAATAAGTCGATGGCCTACAAAATGAGCAGTGACACCCTACGTCCCCTCTCCCTCCTTCTCTCCCCTCTGGTGTAAAATCTATAAATTGTTTTAACTCAATATAAATGTTCTCCTAAATGTATAATTTTTGGTATCTGGCTCATACAGATCGAGATCTAAACAATTTGGAAAAACGATCGGTGGTGCTCTCCCTCTCCTTCCGCCATCCGCCCACCTTCAATTGTTTTTATTAACACGCTTTTATTAGCTTTGCCTGTATCTTTCTTTCTAACTTTTCATTCGCTCCAACGCGCCTGCTGCCTTTTTAACATGGTTTTATAATTAGCTTCACCTTATTTGTAATCCCGTTAGGGTCATATCGAGACCCTTCCGGGATCATTTCTGGATGGTTTTCGGGATCCGTCCGGGGTCATTTCGGGGCTTTTTCGGGACTATTTCGGGATCTTTTTGGGACCATTCCGGGATAATTTCTGTATAGTTTTCGGTATCTTTCTTTCTAACTTTTCATTCGCTCCAACGCTCCTGCTGCCTTTTTAACATGGTTTTATAATTAGCTTCACCTTATTTGTAATCCCGATAGGGTCATATCGAGACACTTCCGGGATCCTTTCTGCATGGTTTTCGGGATCCGTCCGGGGTCATTTCGGGACTTTTTCAGGATCATTTTGGGACCATTCCGGGATAATTTCTGTATAGTTTTCGGGATCCGCTCTAGATCCCGTCGGGGTTATTTTCGGGAATATTCCAGGATCATTTCGGGACTATTTTGCAATCGTTAGGGGACCCTTCCGGCATCATTTCTAGATGGGTTTCGGGATTCGTCCGGCATCACGTCGGGGTATTTTCGGGATCATTTGCGTACCTTTGAGAGATAAATTCTTGATGGTTTCCGGGATCATTACGGGACTTTTTCGGGATCATTTTTGGTCCCTTGCGGCATCATTTCTGGATGGTTTTCGGGATACGTCCGGGATCCCGTCGCGGCCATTTCGGGACTATTTAGGGATCATTTGGGGTATCTTCCGCCATCATTTCTGGATGGTTTTCGGGATCCGTCCGGGATCCCGTCGGGGTCATTTCGGGACTTTTTCTCGACTAATACGGGATCATTTGGGGGCCCTTTCGGCATTATTTCTGGATGGCTTTCGGGATCCGTCCGGGATCCCGTCAGGGTCATTTCGGGATTATTACGGGATCATTTTATTTATTTATTTATTTGTTTAAGTCTATGAATTTTAATCCTTACAGACTATGATACAAGGAAAATTTAAAAAATACTTATGCCTAAAAGTAATCGGTTTACTTAGAAAACAGACTTCAAAATATTCATAAATTCAGCTCTTTGTATAGAAAAATCAAGAGCAACGGAATTACTTATTGAGTTAAGCTCCCGAATAGCACGCGTAATGGGAGCATTACCAGCGTAATTCGTTCTGAAATAATCGTAATAAAATGGAAAGGAATTTCTGAGAGATCTTTGGGGAACATTAAATCGAATCCTTTCCAGCAAATAAGGGCAATCAATGTAGCCATTAATAACGTTATACATGAATGACAAGCACAGTATAGATCTACGATTTTCCAAAGACTTGAGGCTTAAAAGTAAAAGACGTGCAGAGTAGGAAGGAATCGGCTCCGAAAAGTTTAACGGGCGAAGGGCATATTTAAGGAAAATTTTTTGAATTCTCTCAATTCTACAAATGGCCGTTTGGTTGCTTGGTCTCCAAATGAAGACAGCATATTCAATGTGAGATCTAACGTATGACGTGTAGAGCACCTTAAAGGTATAGGGGTCTGAGAATTTTGAAGCATTGCGCCTTACAAATCCGAGCATAGAATATGCTTTCGACGTTACGTAGTTAATGTGATTAATGAAGGAAAACCTTTTGTCAAAAACGACACCCAGGTCTTTAATCTCGTCAACACATTGAAGTTCACAGTTAGATATACTGTATTTTGTAGAGAAATTGTTAGTTGATTTTGAATAAACTATTTGGAAGCATTTTTGCGTATTTAAAGAGAGACAGGAGTTCAGGCACCATTGGTGAAGCTTATTTATATCATCCTGCAGCTTTATGGCATCTTCTTGCGATTTAATAGCTGAGAATATTTTTAAGTCATCTGCATAAAGTAAACACTTTGCAAACGAAAAACAACTGCTGATGTCATTAATAAATAATATAAATAAAAGTGGGCCTAGTATACTTCCCTGGGGAACGCCAGAAGTCGCAACGAACGGACTAGACATTTTCCCATCAATGGTAACAACGCAGTGTCTATTACTTAAATAAGAACGAATCCACAAAAGAAACGTTGAATGAAAACCGATACAGCTTAATTTTTTTATCAGAACTGTGTGAGGAACTCTATCAAAAGCTTTGGAAAAGTCAGTGTAAATGCAATCAACCTGTAGTCCAGCAGAGAAAGAATCTACACAGTATTCGCTAAAAACAGCAAGATTTGAAACCGTGGACCTATCAGCAACAAACCCGTGCTGGTTGGGTGATATAAGGGATTTAACAGCAAAACTCAACTTGGCATTCACAGCATGCTAAAAAATTTTAGAGATTGTGGACAGCTTGGATATTGGTCTATAGTTACGCACATCGTTCTTATTTCCACATTTGAAAACGGGCGTAATCGAGGTGAGCTTCCAGTCATCGATGAACGTCCCACATGATAATGATTTATTGAAAATCAGAGTCAACGGATAGACCAAGGCTGGACGGTTTTTTAACAAGACAGAAGAAAACCCATCAACGTCAGTTTGGGATGAGGATTTAAGTATAATAATAGCCTTACTAACATCCTCACAGGAGAGAGTAAGCGTACCGAAGTTCAGGGTACTAACGGCATCCAATGAAAAATCAACCGCTTTATTATTATCATCCTGAGAAAAATTTGACTTAAAAAACTCAGCAAATAAGTTCGCTGCCTCACTTAGAGATCGCGCAGGTTGATCATCAAGGAAAACTCCAGAGGGTACAATGGAGCCGCCTTTTTTTGACTTTATATAGTTCCAAAAAGTTTTAGGATTCGATTTAATATTCGACTCAATATTATAAATATAGTTATTGTACAGAAACTTATCCAAATGATTAAATATCTTTAAATAGTGCTTGTACTTAGTAAAGAATATATGATTCTTTGACCGTTTGAAGTTACGCAAATATTTATTTTTTATGTTCTTCAGTTTTTTTAATTCTTTCGAATACCACGGAAGTTTATACGGCCTCTTTCGCTTTACCGGAATTTTATCCAAACAGTGATTAAATAGAGTGGATTTGAACGTGGCGAAGCAGTTAGAGGTATCAAGTCCCTCCAGTAATTCGTCCCAGTTTATTTCCATTAAAAAATCGTTAAATCTAGGAAAATCGCACGAATTGAAGTTGAATGTTAATCTGCTATCTGAAGTATCCGACGCATAACAGTAAAAACTACAAGTAATGACCAGTGGTAGGTGATGCCTATCCTTGGGAATAACTGCATTAGAGCATTCGCTGACTTCACAATTAATGTTGTCACTTATAAATACTAGATCCAATAATCTATTTAGGGCATTAACACTTTTACTAATTTGCTTTAAATTGAGACTCAATAAATTATCAATGAAATACAGTTCGTGATTCAAAGAAAGATTATTAGGTGTGAGACCATAACTAGAATTATTTGTTGACCAGTGAATATTACAAAGGTTGAAGTCTCCAAGCACGCAGAGGTGGTTATCATTAAGGTTTCGTAAAACAAGAGAGATTATGTTATCAGCATGAGCTTTGTATACATCAAATGCGCTGCCTGGTGGAACATAAGAGGCAAGCAGATATAGGGAGCCATGCGCACCAGAATCAGAACCATTTATACACACGCAGATTTGGTCAAGTAGCGAGTCGTCATTGTTGAGCGGAAATAAAAATGAACGCAGCTGGCGCTTGACAGCAATTAAAACACCACCACCGCGAATGCAACCAGTTTTCCCAGCATCCCGAGCCTTGCGATAGACATTGAAAAGATTTGGGTCAAAGAACTCACTATCAAAAAATTTTTCATTGAGCCATGTCTCGATGAAGACAAAGATATCATAATCCATTTGCGCACTAAAATTATACACAAGATCAGACTTGGTTCTCATGCCAGATACATTGTGAAAATATATCCTTAAGTCGTTACTGCTTTTATTAGCGGGACGATTTCTCCCTACTGTGTGCGAGGAGGCTTTTTGCGAGCCTTCCGAAAAAACTGAAAAGGCTTCACCGTAACATTAGTCGGCCAAATTTCGGAGCTGAGCAATTTGTCAAATGATGACTCAGGAACTCCCAACTTGAAGCTAACTCTATTCAGATTTGCCAACGCAACATCTTTTTTTACTAGCTTCGTACAACTTAATGCGGTTTTATTTAAATTAGCTTGCCTAGCCACATATTCAATTATATTATCTTCAGTTACAGATGGCGAAAAAGACGATATATGTAGCCATTTGTAACGATCAGCAACCACCAGATCGCTCGATGCGTTAGATCCTCTAATAAGAATTCGAGAATTAGTATTTTTCATTTTAGTTCGAGTTTTAGACACATTTGCCACCTGTCCATCATCCTTAATAGACGCATGAGGGGATGAAGAAGAAGCCGAAATACCCGTCGTTGGCACGGCCGTAATTATGGATGCATACGTATTGCGAGAATTATTTGAAGTTGAAATAACACTCTGAGGCGTCGACGTCACAGCATTGGACACCGTTGTATTAGTAGTGCAAGCAGCTGCAGTACTAATATTTGAGATAGCACTAATCGATACTACAGATGATTGAGGATTCATAGGCACTGACGTCACAACACTAGGCGTTGAAGTTTTAGTAGTGCAAGCAGCAGCACTTGTCGATAGTACGGATGGTTGGGCACTCACTGGCACTGACGTCACAACATTATTATTTATTGTATCCGCATGCACTGACGTCACAACACTAGGCGACGTGATTGTAATGGCACAAGCAGCAGCATCAACAGCAACAGGCGAGCGAGCATTCTCATGCACTGACGTCACAACGTTCGTTGTATTAGAAGTATTTGACATGTTAGCACTCTCATTAGTTGAGGGTGGCAGATGAGAGGGATTACCGTACCACACATCGGCATTATTCATGACTTGTTTAACTGCGACTTCAAAAGAGCCGCGTAAACAATTTATTTCCGCGGTGAGGGAAGCAATTGTATTGTCTTTTTCTACCATATCGCGCTGAAACGCCAGTAGAGCTGAGTGCAAGCTATCAAATTTTAACGAGAGTTTTTTGTTGTCATCTTTTAGAGCACTGACCACATTAAAAACACGAGCATTCTCTGCTCTAAGAGAAGATATTATATTAAATAAAGATACCAATGTTGGTTGTTGTTTGTTGACGTTGTTATTACTGTTGTCACTTTTTATCGCATTGTCAGGCCTAGATTTCGTAGATTCTAAAGAATTACTTTCTGACAAATTCGAATTTTTGGCAATAGCCTTTTCATCCATCATGAGAGTTGGGGGAGGAGAGCGAAGGGAATTCCGACGCTGAGTAGCACAATTTTTACAAAAAAAACTCTGCTGGGAGTTCAATAAAAAATCGACGTCTGACTGACGGATATCAACACAATTTATGTGAAAGAGATTGTTGCACTTAGCGCACTGCACTTTCGGTTGACTTC
This sequence comes from Eurosta solidaginis, assembly GCF_040869045.1. NCBI lineage: Eukaryota > Metazoa > Arthropoda > Insecta > Diptera > Tephritidae > Eurosta > Eurosta solidaginis. The sequence continues at coordinate 156,147,168 of NC_090319.1, forward strand.
TATCAACTTTTTGACCGCACACACAAGGCATTTTAATTAAAAGTTTAAATAATTGGAATTAATAATGATAATTTCCAAAAGTCAGCGATTTGTCAAATGTGTTACCATTGCAAAGGCACTTTTACTTTCACAACACGGTGGATTTATAGATTTATGAAAGATTTATGAAGGAGCGTTTTAAAAACACGTCCGAACTGTACGAGAGCGCAGGTATTATTTGAGGACCTTTCCGGCATCATTTCTGGATAGTTTTCGGGATCCGTCCGGTATCCCGACGGGGTCATTTCGGGACTATTTCGGGATCATTTGGGGTACCTACCGGCATCATTTCTGATTGGTTTTCGGGATCCGTCCGGGGTCCCGTCAGAGCCATTTCGGGATTATTAGGGGATCATTTGAGGAACTTTCCGGCATCATTTCTGGATAGTTTTCGGGATCCGGACGGACTCATTTCAGGACTATTTCGGGTCCCTTCCGGTATCATTTCTGTAGGGGTTTCGGGGTTCATCCGGGATACAGTCGGGGTCATTTCAGGACTTTTCGGGATCATTTGGGGTACCTTCCGGCATCATTTCGGGATAGTTTTCGGGATCCGTCCTTGATCCCGACGGGGTCATTTCGGGACTATTTCGGGATCATTTGGGGTACCTACCGGCATCATTTCTGATTGGTTTTCGGGATCCGTCCGGGGTCCCGTCAGAGCCATTTCGGGATTATTAGGGGATCATTTGAGGAACTTTCCGGCATCATTTCTGGATAGTTTTCGGGATCCGGACGGACTCATTTCAGGACTATTTCGGGATCATTTGGGGTACCTACAGGCATCATTTCTGGATGGTTTTCGGTATCCGTCCGGGATCCCGTCGAGGTCATTTCGGGACTTTTCGGGATCATTTGGGGTCCTTTCCGGCATCATTTCTGGATAGTTTTCGGGAACCGTCCGGGGTCCCGTCAAGGTCATTTCGGGACTATTAGGGGATCATTTGTGGACCTTTCCGGCATCATTTCTGGATAGTTGGGATCCGGAAGGAGTCATTTCGGAACTATTTCGGGATCATTTGGGGTACCTTCCGGCAGCATTTCTGTATGGTTTTCCGAATTCGTCCGGGATCCCGTCGGGGTCATTTCAGGACTTTTTCGGGATCATTTGGGGTACCTTCCGGCACATTTCTAGATGGTTTTCGGGATCCTGTCGGGGTAATTTCGGGACTTTTTTTCGACTAATACGGGATCATTTGGGGGACCCTTTCGGTATCATTTCTGAATGGTTTTCGGGATCCGTCCGCGATCCCGTCAGTGTCATTTCGGTACTATTAGGGGATTATTTGGTGTACTTTCCGGCATCATTTCTTGATGGATTTCAAGATCCGTTCGGGATTTCGTCGGGGCCATTTCGGGACTTTTACTCAACTAATACGGGATAATTTTTGGACCCTCTCCGCATCATTTCTGGATGGTTTTGGGAGCATTTGGGGACCCTTCCGAGGTCATTTCTGGATCCGTCCGTGATGCGTAATGAGGAGTAATTTCGAGATATTTTTGTTACTTTTTCGGGATAGTTTTGGGACCCTTCCGGGATCATTTCTGTATGATTTTCGCGAACCGTCGTGGATCCCCACGGGGTCATTTCGGAACTTTTTCTGGACTATGTTAGCATAATTTAGGAACCCTTCCTGGATATTTTCTGGATGGTTTTTGAGATCCGTCTGGGAGCCCAGTGAGGGTCATTCGGAAATTTTCCGGGATTATTTCGGGATCATTTTGGTCCGGGGCATTTCTGGACGGTTTCGGGATCCGTCCGCGATATTCGGGGTCATTTCTTGGCTTTTTCTGGATAATTTCGGGATCATTTGGGGATCCTATCAGATTATCAGCACATTTAGATCTTTTTTTTACTCAATTACATAAATAAAATGCATTAGAAAGAAAAAGTGTTTTAAACAGATAACTTGATAAGCAAGCTAACGTGAATATCCCATATATTTCATTTTCTCCATGCGGACGGGGCCGCGGGTAAAGGCTAGTATCTAATATATATTATAAATTGGAAAATTTCCATGTTTGTATGTTTGTATGTTTCATTTGTATTTCATGACTTTTTCTGTATTATTTCGGGATCATTTGGGGACCGTTCCGGCATCATTTCTTAATGGTTGGCCGGGTCCATCAGGGTCTTTTCGGGACCATTTTGGGAACATTTGGGGACCCTTCCGAGGTCATTTCCGGATCCGTCCATGATGCCGTAGGAGTCATTTCGAGATATTTTTGTTACTTTTTCGGGATAGTTTTGGGACCCTTCCGGGATCATTTCTGTATGATTTTCGCGATCCGTCGTGGATCCCCACGGGGTCATTTCGGAACTTTTTCTGGACTATGTTAGCATAATTTAGGAACCCTTCCGGATATTTTCTGGATGATTTTTGAGATCCGTCTGGGAGCCCGTGAGGGTCATTTGTGCTGTGCTGTGGTTGGCGAATATGCTGTGGCTCTGGTCACCTATGTACAATAAACTCCAACTTTTTCCTTGTCAATTTTCGGCTGCTAATATCGTGTTGTATAATGTGTAACTTCCAAACTTCTTTGTTATGTTCTGCTGGGATATGCTGGCAAATAAATTCTAGTGGCAAACCTTTGGCAAATTGTGCTGTGTTGTGGACTGTAATTTGTAGGTGCTTTTAGTTCCTTTTTCGGGGAGTAAGGACCAATGTTCGGCCTGGGTGCGTCTGAAACCGGCAGTGGGTAGGCCCACACGGGTCGATCTCGGAATGGATGGGTCACTCGGAATAAATAAAGAAGTACGCAAAAGAGGAATTCCTCGTTACAATAGTGTTTTAATTAGAGTGTAAGAAAATATACAATGTGTGTAAGGTTACCTTAATGTCGCAAAATTACGATGGTGATCCTGGGCGATGTGAATTGCTTGGCGGTCAATCGAGAAAGAGGCCGGTTGTCCCGTTGATGACAACCGCTAAGCCGCGAAAAAGTCCTCTGTTATTAAGGAGGGGAAAAAAGCCACACACACAATAACCCCCACATATACGTGCATGGGTGCTGACAACCTGCACACACACGTGCATGTGTATGAAACGCATGCATGTGCATGCATGCACACAAATGCGGCGTGAGTGTGGGTGGCTGGAAATATTATTAAAACGTTAGGGAGGGGCGCCGTCAATCAGGTAAAAGTTAGGCATTGGGCCTAAACACTTAGCATCGACAGTCTGCATACCCCCTCTAATTTTTTGAGGTATGTTGTTTTTTGTGTGGCTTTCCACCAAACAAGAACTCCATAGTATAGAATAGGGCTTACAATCGCTGTAAAAACCCAATGAGAGAGATAGGGCGATAAGTCCCACGTACACCCCAGTATTATCTCACATGCATAGAGTGCCGTTGAGGCCGTCTTCACCCTCTCCTCCACGTTGACCTTTCATGACAGCTTACAGTCTAGGATGATTATTAGATATTTTGTGCAAGGTTTCTCCTGTAAGGTCACCCCTCCTAACTTAGGCCTTGTATAATTTGGGACCTTGTACCTCTTTGTAAACAAGACCATATCCGTCTTCTCCGCATTGACTTTCAACCCGACATTAGATGCCCAGGTGTGAATATTCCGAAGCGATTTTTATTTAACAAATTGATTTTTTTTTTCTTTCTTTTAATACATATTTACACTAATACTTACAAACTAAATGTAGACCATCTAATATCTAATCTAATATACACATATATCTAATCTAATATCTAACATATCTAATCTAATATATATCATAAATGGGAAACTTTGGTTGTTTGGGTGTGCAGACGTTTGTCTTTGTGCCTCAATCACGCAAGAACGGCTGGACTGATTTGGATAAAATTTTGCACATATATAGCCAATAGTCTAGAAGGATCTATAGACTATATATTTTTTCAAATTGGGGAGATCGCCGCCCCCTAGGAACAGTTATAATTAAATTATTATATTTTTTCGTTTTTGTGACTGAATCACGCCAGAACGGCTACATGGATTTTGATGAAATTTGGGACACAGAAAATAGTCTACTAGCGAAATTCTTTTCGAACATGGAAAGGGGGGTGGGGGTCCCACGACCCCTTCGACAATTACTTTTTAATAATTTTTACATATTATAACTTTACCTTTATTGACCTTCACCAATATTACAAACTCATTACGTCAAATAAGTCGATGGCCTACAAAATGAGCAGTGACACCCTACGTCCCCTCTCCCTCCTTCACTCCCCCTCTGGTGTAAAATCTATAAATTGTTTTAACTCAATATAAATGTTCTCCTAAATGTATAATTTTTGGTATCTGGCTCATACAGATCGAGATCTAAACAATTTGGAAAAACGATCGGTGGTGCTCTCCCTCTCCTTCCGCCATCCGCCCACCTTCAATTGTTTTTATTAGCACGCTTTTATTAGCTTTGCCTGTATCTTTCTTTCTAACTTTTCATTCGCTCCAACGCGCCTGCTGCCTTTTTAACATGGTTTTATAATTAGCTTCACCTTATTTGTAATCCCGTTAGGGTCATATCGAGACCCTTCCGGGATCATTTCTGGATGGTTTTCGGGATCCGTCCGGGGTCATTTCGGGGCTTTTTCGGGACTATTTCGGGATCATTTTGGGACCATTCCGGGATAATTTCTGTATAGTTTTCGGTATCTTTCTTTCTAACTTTTCATTCGCTCCAACGCTCCTGCTGCCTTTTTAACATGGTTTTATAATTAGCTTCACCTTATTTGTAATCCCGATAGGGTCATATCGAGACACTTCCGGGATCCTTTCGGCATGGTTTTCGGGATCCGTCCGGGGTCATTTCGGGACTTTTTCAGGATCATTTTGGGACCATTCCGGGATAATTTCTATATAGTTTTCGGGATCCGTTCTAGATCCCGTCGGGGTTATTTTCGGGAATATTCCAGGATCATTTCGGGACTATTTTGCAATCGTTAGGGGACCCTTCCGGCATCATTTCTAGATGGGTTTCGGGATTCGTCCGGCATCACGTCGGGGTATTTTCGGGATCATTTGCGTACCTTTAAGAGATAAATTCTTGATGGTTTCCGGGATCATTACGGGACTTTTTCGGGATCATTTTTGGTCCCTTGCGGCGTCATTTCTGGATGGTTTTCGGGATACGTCCGGGATCCCGTCGCGGCCATTTCGGGGCTATTTAGGGATCATTTGCGGGTATCTTCCGCCATCATTTCTGGATGGTTTTCGGGATCCGTCCGGGATCCCGTCGGGGTCATTTCGGGACTTTTTCTCGACTAATACGGGATCATTTGGGGGCCCTTTCGGCATTATTTCTGGATGGCTTTCGGGATCCGTCCGGGATCCCGTCAGGGTCATTTCGGGATTATTACGGGATCATTTGAGGACCTTTCCGGCATCATTTCTGGATAGTTTTCGGGATCCGTCCGGTATCCCGACGGGGACTATTTCGGGATCATTTGGGGTACCTACCGGCATCATTTCTGATTGGTTTTCGGGATCCGTCCGGGGTCCCGTCAGAGCCATTTCGGGATTATAAGGGGATCATTTGAGGACCTTTCCGGCATCATTTCTGGATAGTTTTCGGGATCCGGACGGAGTCATTTCAGGACTATTTCGGGATCATTTGGGGTACCTACAGGCATCATTTCTGGATGGTTTTCGGTATCCGTCCGGGATCCCGTCGGGGTCTTTTCGGCACTTTTTCGGAATTATTTGGGGTCCCTTCCGGTATCATTTCTGTAGGGGTTTCGGGGTTCATCCGGGATACAGTCGGGGTCATTTCAGGACTTTTCGGGATCATTTGGGGTACCTTCCGGCATCATTTCGGGATAGTTTTCGGGATCCGTCCTTGATCCCGACGGGGGTCATTTCGGGACTATTTCGGGATCATTTGGGGTACCTACCGGCATCATTTCTGATTGGTTTTCGGGATCCGTCCGGGGTCCCGTCAGAGCCATTTCGGGATTATTAGGGGATCATTTGAGGACCTTTCCGGCATCATTTCTGGATAGTTTTCGGGATCCGGACGAACTCATTTCAGGGACTATTTCGGGATCATTTGGGGTACCTACAGGCATCATTTCTGGATGGTTTTCGGTATCCGTCCGGGATCCCGTCGGGGTCATTTCGGGACTTTTCGGGATCATTTGGGGTCCTTTCCGGCATCATTTCTGGATAGTTTTCGGGAACCGTCCGGGGTCCCGTCAAGGTCATTTCGGGACTATTAGGGGATCATTTGTGGACCTTTCCGGCATCATTTCTGGATAGTTGGGATCCGGAAGGAGTCATTTCGGAACTATTTCGGGATCATTTGGGGTACCTTCCGGCAGCATTTCTGTATGGTTTTCCGAATTCGTCCGGGATCCCGTCGGGGTCATTTCAGGACTTTTTCGGGATCATTTGGGGTACCTTCCGGCATCATTTCTAGATGGTTTTCGGGATCCTGTCGGGGTAATTTCGGGACTTTTTTTCGACTAATACGGGATCATTTGGGGGACCCTTTCGGTATCATTTCTGGATGGTTTTCGGGATCCGTCCGCGATCCCGTCAGTGCCATTTCGGTACTATTAGGGGATTATTTGGTGTACTTTCCGGCATCATTTCTTGATGGATTTCAAGATCCGTTCGGGATTTCGTCGGGGCCATTTCGGGACTTTTACTCAACTAATACGGGATAATTTTTGGACCCTCTCCGCATCATTTCTGGATGGTTTTGGGAGCATTTGGGGACCTCTTCCGAGGTCATTTCTGGATCCGTCCGTGATGCGTAATGAGGAGTAATTTCGAGATATTTTTGTTACTTTTTCGGGATAGTTTTGGGACCCTGCCGGGATCATTTCTGTATGATTTTCGCGAACCGTCGTGGATCCCCACGGGGTCATTTCGGAACTTTTTCTGGACTATGTTAGCATAATTTAGGAACCCTTCCTGGATATTTTTCTGGATGGTTTTTGAGATCCGTCTGGGAGCCCAGTGAGGGTCATTTCGGAAATTTTCCGGGATTATTTCGGGATCATTTTGGTCCGGGGCATTTCTGGACGGTTTCGGGATCCGTCCGCGATATTCGGGGTCATTTCTTGGCTTTTTCTGGATAATTTCGGGATCATTTGGGAATCCTATCAGATTATCAGCACATTTAGATCTTTTTTTTACTCAATTACAAAAATAAAATGCATTAGACAGAAAAAGTGTTTTAAAACAGATAACTTGATAAGCAAGCTAACGTGAATATCCCATATATTTCATTTTCTCCATGCGGACGGGGCCGCGGGTAAAGGCTAGTATCTAATATA